>NC_139352.1:10956763-11556763 GCF_055883805.1 Amblyomma maculatum
CGATATTCCCCAAGATGTGTTCTTGTCTAGCGTTCCTGGTATCGGCAATCCCACACTCGAACGCGCGCCAAAGAACGCCACGCGACAGGAGCGATGGTGTACCGTTTAAAATCACATGCCGGAGAAAGTGTGACAGACACTGTGCCTTTCCTTTCCTGTAAACCAATTATAATTATATGTAACACTGCAATGAACGCTGATAACAAGCAAAGGACGAGACCCTCTATTTTTCTTTTTTTTTTTTTGCTTTAAGCATGGATATTGTTGGATTAGGAGTGGATTATATATGAAAAAAGTTAGAAAGTATGGCGGAATAAAGGTAAACTGCGACGGGAAAGTGAATTCTTATAGATTGCGAAGGAATAAGAATTGATTACGTTGCATTGCTTGGGATCTGGAGGATTACGGTGGGTTAAGGAGCTCTTTTTAGCTTTTTCCCGCCTTCTAATCTCGCTCTATGCTGTGAGTCGTCTGGGTGAAAGGCTGCAGCTCAGACGCGAAAGTGCTCTTCCACAGGGAGCTCAGCTCATATTTTTCTGCGAGCATGCGTGGAAGCAGAAAAAAACAAACAATTACTGCTTCTCTCATATTTGAGAGCAGAGGTAAGTACGGAATGGTTACGGGCAAAGCCCATTGGTTGTTGATGGTACTCGTTTGCAAATGCCGGAACGCTAGTCGAGCTGCTGCATGCAGCCTCGACCGCCAGCGTCGGGCGGCGTTCTAGACGCGCGAAAGTGTGACACCGTTGGAGGGGATGGGGTGAATGCGAAACCCTAATGTTAAATTCCAATGGCAGATCCGGAGCAGGTTTTTCTGCTGACCAGAGCAATTCTATTCCAATGGCAGAACGGGAGCGCGAGTTTTCTGTTTCAATGGCAGATCGGGATCTCGCGTCAATCCCGGATCGCTCTGTGGAGCGACAATATTTGCTCTGCCGAAATCGGCAGGTTTGGCCTGAAGCCAGCGTGACGTTGTACCTGCATCCGTTACACGTCACGACCGGCGCAGTATCTGTCGCACTGTCTCCGAAAAGTGTGCTTTTGATGGTACGCCATCGCTCCTGTCGCGTGGCGTTCCTTGGCGCGCGTTCAAGTGTGGGATTACTTTCGGAGGAGAGGCGCAGTAGTTCGCGTTTGGATGGTACGCCATCGCTCCTGTCGCGTGGCGTTTCTTGGCGCTCGTTCAAGTGTAGGATCGGATGACAGGAACGCTAGACAAGATGAGACCTCAAGCTTTCGCCTTTCACTCATGGGGTGCTGGGATAATCCGGTTGTTGTTGATAATCCGGTCGCGTCTAGCGCCGCCTCAAAAGCTTTTCTTGCACTTATTGTTATTATTAACCAAGTGCTCCCGCGAGAGCGAACGCGTTCCAATGGCAAATATGGAGGAAGGGATCTTAGCGCGAGCGAGGCGCTCCGTTGCTGCTCCGGCCGAGTGCTCGCGATCTTCCATTGGAATTCAACATCATCGAACTCGTCTCATGAAATCTCGTTCGGCGCCCGGATACGGTGGCTAGAGTAGCCCGGATGAAGGAGAAGCGGTGTCCGGATGTTAGCTCTCGGTTTTACTACTGCGTAAGCATTGTATGTCGACAGTTTCGTATCACCATTTCTCCATCACGATTACGTTTGAGCGAAACGAGTTGCCAGAAAAATAATGGTTGCATTAGAGGATGAGACAATATCACTGTGAGAAATATTTGGTGCATGTGGGTTAATTAGGTATTAATTAGAGCCAATTAAGCTAACCAGACGTTGGAATAGCCGCGAGGGGTATGGCGACGTCCGAATCGGGCCACGTGGTACTCGACTTCTGGTAACGTCGGCATTTTAGTGGTGGTAAATTGAAATGTTTGAACGTGAACGAGCGGGACAAGGCATTTTTCGAGCACAAATGGATGGGTATAGCTAGAAAGTGTGTAAAGAGTGTAATCAACTAACCACATCTGAAAATTCCGAGGGCAGTACAGAATATGCAGTGGAGAAATGCGAAAGACTGAGTGTTACTGCTGCACATGGTACATTGTTGTTGTTGTGGCTGTAGGAAGAAGGTTGTTGTTGTTGTGGCTGTAGGAAGAAGGAAAGGAAAATGCACGGACCTGCTACTGGCTCTGTAGCTGGGCCACCTCCGCTGTCTCGTGCGGACAGAAGATAAAATAGAGAAAGGAAAAGAAGAGGGAGAGAAAGGCGCGCGCCGCAACAACAGCCGTCATCCACCACCTAAGCGGTGGCAGGTGCAATGACGGCCTACAACGGATAAAAATTTGGTGGCTGGCTAGCCCCCGCCGCAAGCGGCGTTGACCTACCGTCCCAGCCCCGTAGGGCCAGGAACTGCCACCATCGCACACGGTATATCGTGCGAACCTTATTGGGCGTTCCGTTAAACGCATCGAAGTTCACCGGCGTTCTATAATTGGTTTACAATAAAAGAAAAGGTGCAGCATCTGTCACTCGCGGAATCCCACTGACACATCTCGCGGACAACACGGCAACGCGCAGGCTTACGCATCTCTCCATTGCAGAATCTGCAGTGCTCTCGGAAATGTTTTTGAAGCGGAAGCTTCACTACGGCAGCAACTCGAGCCTTCAGCGTCAGCGGGTACCAGAAAGAGCGCTAACTCGGTTCTCTCCTTTCATGTGAGAGGGGGACATTAAAATCAGCCTGTCATGACATTTGCATTCACGTTGCCCCCATGGAGCTGCAACTCGGATCGCTCCTTTCATATGGGAGGGTGACATCAGAATCAGCTTGCCAGAACCGTTTGCATTTTCATTACCTCCACAACACGCAGGCACGTCCACGCGGCTTGGTTGAAGCTTGACTTTATATGTAGGCTTGTAGCTTACGCTCTCGCGTCACACCCTTAAAGGATGAGCTTAAGTGTTCCCAATAATGTAGCACCTTACACTGATAGGGCGTGATAAAGGGAAATGTAGCAGGCAAGAAGCTTCCGCTTCCATCTGGGTTTAACCAGAGCTACACCACAGCTAATGTTTTCGACATACTTCACGGGAGCTAAAAGCATTTCATGCCTAAAAATATTGAGACACCCATTTTTTGGTTGACTCCTTGTTTATTTCGAAAGCTGCGCATTGCTCCGGGACACGTGGATACATGATCTCGGATTCATATATGCGCAGTAAGTAACCGGTATTTGGTTGGTAACAACTTTATTTAGTAATCGGTATTTAGTAATCGGTGGTAGTGGTAATCGGTATTGCATTATAAATTATCGAGCGATTTCGGTATTTCTCCGAGACAAGTGATATATGATCTCGGATACATATATGTGGAGTAAGTAAATTATTATTCCATTATTAATAGCGAGCAATTTGTGTTTCTCAGCGCCGGGCGGGGTTTTGATATCACAAACAGGAAATAGCAACGAGTTGGTCACGTGGATTTTAAACTTCATCACGCATCGCCTGCTCTGTGGTCTGCTGAAGTAGCCAGGAGTGGGAAATAACAATTATTTGACCCTGTCAAAAATTCCGAGCGCACTGCAGAACCTGCAGTGGAGAAATGCGAAAACATGAGCGTTGCAGCTGATTACTCCATAGCCCTTCACTACGGCATCTCTCATAACCTGAGTCACTTGGGGACGTTCAACCCCATAGCGAAACTAAACAACTGCACACGGGGACTCTCTCTGTCGTGTAAAAACGCGAAACGAGAGGGCAGTGAACGACAGTCGCAGGCAATAGTTTTTACCACGATCCGCTCTCATCACTTTTCTCTGCTACTTAGGGCGACGGGGGAGAGAGAGTCTGAGCGTCTGTTTAATGGCTGGTACATGCACTCGCGCTAGGCGGGCAAGTACGTGATGTCGTTGCACAAAACACGCAGCTGAGGCTTTTTTTTCCCCTCGTAGCCTTGTTTCTATCAAACCAATGTGGAGCGTTTCCGTCCTGCATTGAGCGGCCGTTTCAATGACGCTACGTAGATATTCTTGTTTCCAGTGCAAAACACAGTGAGGGGCACACCACCGCCGGGACGCAGAATCCGTCGTGACTGCGGAGCCAGCTGTGGCGATGCGACTACGTTTGCTACCTCGCTTTGATCTGCTGGCTCGTTGGCATATTCCACACTTAGCGGTGCCAAGTCACACACGACCGTTGCTGATAAGAACGGCTCACATTTGCGACGCGCATTCTGCCTGAAATTCAGGGTAATTGCCTTGGCAGTGGCGTTGTCTGTTCACGGTAAGATCGCCCGATGCAGTGTGGTGCCCTCTGCCTCTAGCTGGTGTTTTCTCTTGACGTCACAGCGCACACGATGTAGGGAATGATGAGGACGCGGTTCGTATAAACACGCGGCTGGAAAAAAAATTACAAATCACATATGTTCAAGAACTTCGCCGCAGGTAATTTCGAAGGAGTTCGCGAAAACGACACAAAACAGACGTCGCAGGCTTGCCCAGCCAGCAGTAAAGGCGACGGCATACTGCAGAGCGCGGGCGACCACAGTAAAAGAAGTGTATTAGTGTTGTACGACGTAGCCACAACTTCACCTGTCCGCTGTAGTTCAGAGCTTTGGGTGCTCGATTACTGATTCCATAGCCATGAATTCAATCATGACCTTGCTGCCCGCTGTTTGATGGAGGCTGAAAAGCACGCCTCGCTTGTACTGTCTAATGTCAGTGCTAGTTATGAACCTCAAGAGAACTAAAGTCGTCTAAATTTTTAGAGCTTCAATTTTTGTGTGATGCATAAGGTAGTAAGTTTTGAATGTTAAACCTCGCATACCATTTTTCTGTGACTAATTAATTGACCAAGTCTATCATTTTATTATTTTTGATAAATTTTCCTGTTCTGCCTGCTTTTGTTCCTTTTTATCGTGCAGCTATACCTGCGTCCCTTTATCTCCAATATCATCCCCAAATATTTTAGAATGCCATACAATACCATGCGTATTGTACCATACACCATACCATATCATTCGATATCATGTCATACCTTACCATATACCCTACCGTGCCATCCCATTCCGTACCACGTCATGCAATAGAACACCATATAATAATATACCTTACCATACCATACAACAATATGCCTTGGTGCGTCATTCCTTGCCATATCTTACCATGTCATACGATAACATACCATGCCATACCATAACATGTAATTAAATACTGTACCATAATGGACCTTAGCATATCATACCATGCGATACCAGGCGTACCATACCATGACATCCCATACTATGCCTCAACATTCCATACAACGCGTACGATATCATATCATACGATACCACATGTGATACCATACCATGCCATACATTACCATACCATAATATACCCTGGAATACCATACCATACCTTACAATACCACACCATACCATACCTTACTATTCCATACCGTACAATATCATGCCATTTCATTACCATCATCTGGATTATACCCACTGCAGAGTGGAGGCCTCTCCCATATTTCTTCCCTTAACCTGGTCCTGTACTAGCTGCACCTACCTGGCCCTTGCGAAGTTCTTCACCTCATACGTCCACCTGAATTTCTGCCGCCCCCTGCTAGCTTTCCTTCCTTTGGAATATGATTTGTTACCCTTTTAGATCATCTGTTATCCTCTCTTCGCACTATATGTGCTGCCCATATGCCCTTTTCTTCTTGATTTCCACTAGAATGTCAGTAACTTGAGTTGTTCCTCTGGCCCACTTTGCACACTTCCTATCCCTTAACGTTACTCCTACCATTTTTCCTTCCATAGCCCTCTGCGTTGTCCCCAACTTAAGTAGAACCCTTTAGCTTCCACGTTTCAGCCCCATAGGTATAGTGCTCTAGAAGCCCAATATTCTAGAGCACTATACCATAGGTGAGTACAGGTAAGATGCAACTGTTGTATACTTTCCTCGTGAGCTATACCGGTAAGTTGCTAGTCATAATCTACGAGTGCTTGCCAAATGCGCTTCATCCCAATCTTATTCTCCTTGTTATTTCTATTTCATGGTTCGGATCTGCGGTTACTATCTGCCCTAAGTAGACATGTGCGCCTACCACTTCCAGTGCTTCGCTACCTATTGCGAACTGCTGTTCCTTAAAGAAGTTCTTGAATATTACCTTAATCTTCTGCATTTTAATTTTTGGGCCAACCTTTTTGCTTTTCTTGTCTAGGTCATCAATCATTTGTTGCAGTTTGCACACGCAGTGGCGAATGGCGGCGGCTAATCGTTTCGGCTTAAGCGTGCGGGAGAAATGGCGCCGCAGAGAGCAATGCGCTGCCCCGGCTGCGGAGTTGGTTGCGAGAAACAACGGCGACGGTGCGAAACGCAGGAATGGGTGCCAAAGAATTGCGCTCTAAAAATTCCGAGAGCACTGTGGAAACTCCACTGCAGAAATGCGAAATCCTAAGCGTTAGTGATGCACAGAGTGCATCACGTTTGCTCTCATTATCATTATCAACTTAATGCAACGTCATTATCATTGTTAATGTCATCATTGTCATTATCACTAATTGCAGCGCCATTGTCAACGCTACTATCATCCTCATGGTAGACAGTTTGATAATTATGATGTGCCTTTCATGATCCCGGACGTGGCGCAGTTAGTTAAAGCGCTCGGCTGAGGATCCAAGGTATGGAGGTTCGATTGCCTGTGGAGGCCGGGTTTATGTATTTTATTTATGAAGCTGGTTACGAGGGACAACGGCGAGCCGCGAAACGCAGGAACGGGTGCCAAATAGCTGCGCTCTAAAATCACACATGGAACCAACCTTTTGTTCGACCATACAGTCATTTTCGCTCATGCCGAATATTGCCAAGGGTAGTTCCTCTTGCAGCAGCCAACTGTCGTTAACCTGACAGCCGTGAGCTGGGTTTGTGAAGGGTGTCTTCGCGCAAATGTAGGTAGCAATCTGTGTTGGTAAGATAGGTTCTCTTAACTTTGTCTTGGCAGGAGGGGTTTATTTATATGCATGTGTGTATTAAAATTTTAGTTGAAAGGAGCGCTCGTGTCATCTTTTTTTTTAGTTTCGTGCTGGTTCTGCGCTGTTGTATTATTCATCGACCCTTATCCCTAACTGCATCCGTTCCAGGCATCTGAATACTTCCTCTATGCAAGCTGTGAATAGTAATGGGGAGATTGTGTCTCCTTGCCTAACACCGTTTTCTATGGGAATTTTATTACTTTATTTATGCAATACTATGGCTTCAGCTTAGCCACTATAAATATCTTCCAGCACTTTCACATGTGGCTCATCTCCATCTGATTTCGCAATGCTGCATGACTGCAGCGGTTTCAACTGAGTCAAATTCTTTTTCGTAGTCAGTGAATGCTATGTACAAGGGCTGATTATATTTTGACCATTTTTCTATCACCTGGTTGATATAGTGGGGATATGATTGATAGTAGAGTACCCTTTATAAATATCTGCTAGATTTTAGTTAATTAAAGTCGAAGGTTGTCCTGATTCTGTAACTGATTACCTTAGTAAATATCCTGTACCTAACGAATAGTAAGCTGATTTTTCTGTAGTTTTTCCAGTCCTAGCATCGATCCCCTTTCTAATGAATTAAGATAATGTTAGCGTTCTTCCATGATTCCGGTACCATCGATGTCACCAGGCATTGCGTATACAGGGTGGTCAGTTTAGCCAGAACGATATCTCCCTCATCCTTCAACACCATACCATACCATACCATACCATACCATACCATACCATACCATACCATACCATACCATACCATACCATACCATACCATACCATACCATACCATACCATACCATACCATACCATACCATATTATATGCCATACCATGCCTTACCATACAATGTCATACCATGCTTTACCATACAATGCCATATCTTACCATACCATACCATACAATGTCATATCATGCTTTACCATACCATACCATACCATACCATACCATACCATACCATACCATACCATACCATACTATACCATACCATACAATACCATACCATACCATGCCATACCATACCATACCATGTCATACGATACCATACCATACCATAATATATGCCATACCATGCCTTACCATATAATGCAATATCTTACCCCATACCATGCCATACCATACTATACCATAATATATGCTATACCATGCCTTACCATATAATGCCATACCATACCATACATTACCCATGCGTTGCCATGCCATGCCATGCCGTACGTATCTAACATTTGCTGCGGCGTTCTTGGCAGAATCGGTCTTGGATTCGTGTGGCTTCAGACGTGTTTCGAGCATAAACGAAATAAAGGCCAATTTTTGTGTGGAGTGAAATTTTCCTCAATGCGCGTTATGCCTAGTGTTAAGGCTGGTACGTGCAGCTTTCATAAAGTTCAGTTGCGGGTCGCGTATGATTTCTTTATTCGGTCATCAAAAATAAAGTTTTCCTGCCGTGTAAGATGACGGCCAGTTTAGCGTAATTAGGAGAAATACGAATCAGGTGAGCTAGAAACCTCATTTTAATTTCAGTTTTTGTTCGAGGCTCCGTCTCGGTTTCAAGGTGAAGCAGGCGTCGTACAAAGATCCCCGAAGTTGGTGAGTGTTGGCCTTAATGGTTGCTTGGTATGGAACTTTCCGCCACTGAACCAGCTTTAAGGGGCAATACGGCGATCTTTACATGTTCACAAATCTAGAAGAAATTTTAAGCCTATATTCTTCGTGGTCTACCGATCTCGGGTGTGAAACATCTAGCATTAACAGAGCGCAGTTTTCTCGGAACTATCTCTGTAAGCCACTCCGTGCTGCTGACGTCAAGAGTTGACCGGGCGTGCGCGCAGCATGATATTAGCATGTAGTTTCGTGGCATCAGTAAGTGCTCGCACCGTTTTATTACAGTGAAGTGGGGGGAGTGGTGAGGGTGGCTGTTCCTGACCCTACGGGGCTGGGACGGTAGGTCAATGCCGCTTGCGGCGGGGGCTAGCCAGCCACCGAATTTTTATCTGTTGTAGGCCGTCATTGCACCCGCCACTACTTAGGTGGTGGACGACGGCTGTTGCGGCGTGCGTCTTTCTCCCCCTCTTCTTTTTCTTTCTTCTCTTTCTCTCTTCTGTCCGCTCGAGGCAGCGGAGATGGCTCAGCTACAGAGCCAGTAGCAGGCCCGTGCATTTTTATTCCTTTTTCCTACAGCCACAACAACAACAACAACAACAACAGTGAAGTGGAGCAGTTTTAGCCCTCTGCTTTTAGCGTGATGTGAGGTATACGCCAGATTGAAAGCTCACCAGAAATTTCGCGGTACTGTGGAGTGTACAAATTCCGAACTGCAACGAAGGATTGGGGACATAGACACGAAAAGCAGAAACGTGGGCCTAAAAATTAAAATGCAGAATACTCAGGTAATGTTCAGCAACCTCGGGAAGGAACAGCAGTTTACTATAGGTAGCGAAACACTTTAAAGGGTAGGCGAATATGTCTGCTTAGGACAGGCAGTAACAGCAGATCTAGGCCGTGAAAGGGAATTACTTTGGAGAATAAGATTGGGATGGAGCGCATTTGGAAGGTATTCACAGAATATGACTATCCGCTTACCGGTATCGCTCAAGAGGAAAGTATACAACAGTTGCATCCTACCTGTACTCACCTATGGGGCTGAAACGTGGAGGATAACGAAAAGGGTTCAACTTAAGTTGATGACAACGCAGATAGCTATGAAACAGAAAATGGTAGGTGTAACGTTAAGAGATAGGAAGCGTGCAGAGTGGGTCAGAGAAATAACTCAAATTACTGACATTCTAGTGGAAATTAAGAAGAATAAATGGGAATGAGCAGGGCATGTATTGCGAAGAGAGGATAACCGATTGTCGAAAAGGGTGACAAATTGGGTACCAAGGGAAGGAAAGAGTAGTAGGGGGAGGCAGAAAGTCAGATGGGTTTATGAGGTGAAGACGTTCGCAGAGGTCAAGTGGATGCAGCTGGCATTGGACCGCGGGTTAGGGTGATTGGAAGAATGTGGGAGAGGCATTCGCCCTGCAGTGGGTGTAGCCCGGCTGATGATGTTGCCTCTGACCTAGTTCAGTCCTTGCGTCCCCTTCCCATGACCCATTTCTTGGAGTGCCTGGCTGTCGCCGGAACAACTGTAAGACCAACATGTCTTGTTCGATGGTTGTTTTTACCAGGCGAGTTTTTCTGTTTAGAGCAGCTGTCAGGGGCGCTTTAAGTTTCGACATGAACGCAAAGGCTATTAAAGCAGTATGAATCAGGGCTGTTTCATGGTTAAGCTTTATTTCAGGGGCTAGATTTCCACGTTGATTACCACAAGCCAAACGGCCCTGCCCTGAGCGTGGTCTCGAACTTATCTTTTTAATGATAATTGGGTAGGATATACAAGGTGCAGTTTAACAATCAATGTGAGACGGTGGCTGGGCGTCTGGAGGCGAAAGAACCGCACACGAAAAGAGCATGCGCGAAAACAGCACACAAAAATCAGCACGATAAAACAGCATGGCGGCAAAACAGCACACGCAGAAAACAACAGTGCCCTCTAAAAGCCATACCGACCCCCCCTCCCCCCCCCCTCCCCCCTTAAAAAAAAAAGAACAGCATGCATGAAAAGTAAACAGCGCTGCACAGTGAGGTGCAAAGCTCCGGAAGCGGTGAATTAACAAAGTCATCGTCATCATAGTCATTTGTCGTCGCACGTTATGGTTTAATCAAGACATGGGAGACTGTGGGTCGCTCTTATCGCGGAATCACAACCGAGAGAGTACGCCCCATCTGTATATTGGTTCCAGAGTAGACTGTGGCTTTTTCTAAACGCACACAGCACGCGAAACTGAACGCACACATGCACGGGGAAATTTTAAATCATCTTGCACTTAAGCTAGCGGGCGAAAACCTTTGCAAGCTAACCATTTTAAGTTACTGCGGTATGTTATCGCTATCACACAAAAATGAGTGTCGTACATAGGTTGGAGACGTGTTTTATATGGGCTAAACAGCGTTAGAGCGCAAAAACAGATGGGGGCCGGCAGGCATGTAGGGCTATGCTGAATTATAGGTAGAAGTAGATTTACTGTTATACCTTTTATGTGGCGTTATCTTCCCCATGACTAGCGGCATTAGTTAAAACATCTGTGACACTGCGTCGCCTGTGTGACTCAACAGGAAATGTGGCGAGAGTGCGTGTAACCCTGTGCCGGAGATAAATGGGAATAGTGAGGGCACAGTACGAGTGCAAATCCCGCAGATTCGGGGTAATCCTTTCCGGAGAAAGCTGATACAGTAGGCGGCAGACAGCTGGGTTGGCTTCGGGCGCAGTCACATCTGGACGTCTGCGTCTGCAGGAATGGTGTAAGAGTTTGGTTTGGTTTGTGGGGTTTAACGTCCCAACGCGACTCAGGCTATGAGAGACGCCGTAGTGGAGGACTCCAGAAATTTCGACCACCTGGGGTTCTTTAACGTGCACTGACATCGCACAGCACACGGGCGCCATGCTTTTCGCCTCCATCGAAAAGCTGCCGCCGAGGCCGGGATTCGATCCCGCGTCCTTGGGAACAGCAGTCGAGCGCCGTAATCACTGCGCCACCCCGGCAGGGTGTAAGACTTTTCCGTGGATATAGGCGTCATGTAGTAAATCCTCGTGCCGTGCCCATCGAGATTTACGCGGTGAGTGGGTTCATGCTATATATAATGAGTTGCCTTCAATATGAACGGTGACTTTACAGTTCTCAGTTTTTGACATTTTGACAACTATACTCGTAAATATATGCGTTGGGTCTGCTTGTACAGGCTAAGGTATTCCATAGACGACAGAGATAAGATGGCTACAGAAGATTTGGCTGCTTATTTATTTGCGTGTTTGTATATTTTTTATATAGTTACAGTGCCTAGTTATAGTTAAAAAAAGACCCTCCTTAAGCAATGGGTATTTCCTGTACACGTCCCAGGTCTTGATCTCGGAAGCTCTTGCAACAAGCCCTGTTGCCTCCTCTGCGATGCAGAATTGGCTGAATAATTCTTTCTTTCTTTCTTTCTTTCTTTCTTTCTTTCTTTCTTTCTTTCTTTCTTTCTTTCTTTCTTTCTTTCTTTCTTTCTTTCTTTCTTTCTTTCTTTCTTTCTTTCTTTCTTTCTTTCTTTCTTTCTTTCTTTCTTTCTTTCTTTCTTTCTTTCTTTCTTTCTTTCTTTCTTTCTTTCTTTCTCGAGCCCCCGTTCACTGTGAAGCTAACATCAGCACTTAACGCTAAGGCTGCATTCACAAAAGCACCACATACTTCATAATGGAGCAAACAAACCAAACTCCGATGTTGTCACTCTTATAGCGAATTAGTCAGTGACTGACCTATGGGGCTGAAACGTGGAGGCTAACCAAGAAAGTTCTACTTAAGTTGAGGACAACCCATATAGGGCTATGGAACGAAAAATGGTTAGGAAGCGTGCAGAGTGGGTCAGAGAAATATCTCAAGTTACCGACATTCTGGTGGAAATTAAGAAGAAGAAACGGACTTGGGCAGGACATGTAGTGCGAAGGGAGGATAACCGATGGTCGCTGAGGGTAACACTGGATTCCAATGGAAGGAAAGCGTAGCAGGGGGCGGCAGAAAGTTAGGTGGGCGGATGAGATTAAGAAGTTCGCAGGGGTCAAGTGGATGCAACTAGCACAGAACCGGGTTAAGTGGAGAAATATGGGAGAGGCCTTCGCCCTGCAGTGGGCATAGTCAGGCTGATGATGATGATGATGAGTTCATCAATGTTGCATCAAGTTCTTAAATGGAGATGAGCGCTTTAAAGAGCCCTACTTTAGCTTTTGTACGCCCAGCGTTCGCGCGTGTTCTAGTAACATTTATAGACGCATTCTCCTGTTGGTCATATGCGCTGTAGGAAATCAGCACGTTGGCTCTCGTCATCCTCAGTAGATAAATCTCCCACTGTAACGCTGTTTGCGGGGCATGGCTGCTCAGTCTCGCAGCTCGGTGCTCTTACCGGAGGCGCTCGGCCGGATGAATTTGAAGCACGCATATCCGCCATTCGCCCGCGGAATGTGAAGCAAACATTACGGCTTACGACTGCGTTTCGTGTCAGTCTAGGCTAAACGGGCTGTTTATTAACGTTAGCAAGCTTACTTGCATGCCTCACATATAAAATATGGTATATGTTTTCGCGGGTATTTAACGAGTTGGGGAGCTTAATTTAGGGCAAGTCCCTGGACCCTGTAAGATGGAACGCTCGCTCAGCCCAAGCTCGTTGAAAAGTCGCACAATATGGATGAAGCCAAGCACTCTAGGAGGAACTGAAATGAAATAAAAAGAACAGGCGAAGGTAATAGCTTACATGTGCCTTCTAATAGTCATTTCGCATCTACTTTTCCTTCGGAGGTGCCGATCAGGAACTCTTTAACAGCTACCAAAAATTTGAAGAATGAACCTAAATACACGAAAATAGAGAACGCTCAAATGGGATAAAATAAATCACGAGAAAAACAAGATGACTTATAGCACAAAATAGCTAGAGGTGGTCCATGCAGCCACACAGTAGCCGCCGAAAAGCCCAAACGAAAATGCACAGAATTTGGCTAAGATTTCAATTTGTGCTAAAGTGGGGTTGCGAAAAATTCCCGTGCTTATGGGCTTGACGGGCTGCGGTTGGATGGATGGATGGAATATAGGAACGTTTCCTTTGAAACGGGGTGGTAGCAGTAGCTATCATCCTCATTTTTCTCCCTATATCTTAATTATTGATTTAGAATGGTTAACTAAACCATCATTCTATTTATTAAATTTTTGTTCCTACATTACTAACATTATGCCACTTCTCTGCTTTTAAGCCACCAATCTTCCAGCCGTTTTTTGCTAGTTTCCACCACCGGTTTATTCACCCGGCCACTGGTATCTCTAAACCCCAGAGCTTCAGGAACAGTGATTGCGCCTGCATCAACTTCCGGATGGATACCATTACATTCGAGTATAATATGGTCAATTGTTTCACTGGAGTTACCACATACAGCACATGCGTCATCTTCATTGTTAAATTTCTTTTTGTAGCTGCGTGTTCTAAGGCACCATGATCTAGCTTCAAAAAGTAGGGCACTGCCTCTTGAATTATCAAAGAAATTTCCTTCCTGGTCTGCATTTTCCACTTTCGGTATAATTTCACACTCTGTTTCTTTTCCATCGAATTTATCCAATTTTTGCCTTCTGTGTTTTTCACCTGTTGCTTAATGCTCTTTATTTCTCCGTTCTTGTGACTAGCATACTTACTAGTTAGTTTCCTAGTTCTTTTCCTCCATTGTGAGTCAACGCTTTTTAAGTACAGGTATTTAAATACTTTAGCTGCCCATCTGTTACTGTCCAATTTCTTCAGGCGTTCCTCATGTAATATTTTACTCTGAGCTTCCCGTACTTCGAAAGATGCCCAGCCCATATCTCCCTGTACCACCTCATTTGTAGTTTTGCCGTGGGCACCTAGTGCTAATCAGCTGTACATGTAGCGCCATCTGGCAGGCGCCGCGTCAGCTGAGCAAAGTTTAACCATAGCTTCCGCGATCAGTTGCAGTACAACGGCGCGCTTGATTGTGACGGCGACCTAGTCATTGGAAAGTGACCCTAGTTTAACGCTACTTTTTGCGCTACCTTTCAACCGCCGCTTCAAATGGCGGAGGTCTCTCCCTACTTAAACCTGGTTAAAAGAGCGGAAGCGCCCGCTGCAGTGGCCCAGTGGTTACGATGCTCGGCTATTGAACCAGAGTACCCTGGTTCGAGGCGACCATTTCAAATCCGCTCTGATAGATTTTTGGTGAATGCACTGCAAGTGGCCATGATCAGACATTGGTTAGTCGCAGGCGCCATCACTCTCTCTTTAGGCTGACTAACTTGAAAGACCCGTCGGATAGACTTGCGCGTTGGAGCTGCTATACCGGACTTTGAATTACCCGCGTAAGGCCAAGTGGTTGTGACTTTACGAAACAGCTTAACCAATCAGAGTGACGGCACAATCGTTAGACGATTTCGCTAGGCTCTGACCCCCCGGATTTAGGCTTTAGCACTAAAAACGTAGATTTTAGAGTGAGAAAGCATGCTAGAGTCTGCCTGTGCCGACATTTCTACGAAGAGAGACCGGTCTGCGAAGCGAGAATGTGATATACCTAAGAGGAGTGCCTAGGAAAAATAAATGCACGGCAGTATATTTTGGTCATAGCTAAATAAAGTTTTCCGATGCAGCTGATTTTCTAATCGTAGAACGTTTTATGCTTTTTATAGAATAGGCGAAAAGCTGCATTTCGATTGAGAACCCGTGACAGTTTGATGGCACAAGGCCATCTCAGGCCAAAGAACGCCAAACACAAGGTGAACGGAACCCGTGTCAGTACGCTAGTAGGGCAACTTACCCGCCTCGGTCCGATTTCTTACCGGCATTATGGCGGCGCCATTGAACAATGTGTGCCCCGTGACTTCCCCTGAAATGTATCGTCAAGATGCTTGACGCACACGGAGAACGTCTTAATGTATGGCCTTTAACCTTCTCTTTTATAGTTCGTGTCCACCACGTGCTACCAAATATCCGAATATCACTTTTCATCTCGGTAAACGTCCTCACACACCCGTCCTTTCACCCCATTGAAGTTCACTTACTTTTTCTCGCAGTTGACTGGTTATATATTCTCCAGCTTACCGTAATTATCGGCACATAGTCCGCTTTCTTTATATATCTTAAAAGCTGAAATTTCGCGTTGTGCGTGCTGTTCCTCATTTTATTTCCCACCATGCCTGAATTCACATCCTTTGTGCAGCGAAATGCTTACGGTCACGATTTTTTTACGTTTATACACACCCAGCGTTTACGTCGTGATCGTTGTAGTTTGCTGGCTATTTTCGAAATATATTTTGCGCTAAAGAAAAAGGGGTCCCTCAGATCATTTATGTATAACTTGTGCACCTATACAGCTGCTATGTATCGTAAGCACTACCTGTGAGACCTTGTACCTACTTTGAAGTTATGTGTTTGCTCTGAAGAGCTTCTGTCGAGCGCTGTAGAGAAGTCTGCTCACAGTCTTACTCCTAACTACGCATTATCATTTACAATATGCAGTGAAATATTCGATATGCAATATTATTTCTCCAGACTGTGCAAGATTAGCTTAGTGGCGCTAATATCAATCTTAACGCGATAACGTTAGACATCCCGTTTTCCACGGAAATCGGCTGCCGGCGTTGTGAGCGGAAAGTATCACGGACGCGGCTCTGGCAAGTGGTAATTGGCAGGTTACACGGCCGTGCACTGATTGACCGGTGGGTGGTGTGACGTCACGTGACCACATGACACGGACGAGTTCACAGGTGCTGCCATCTTTGAAGTGGGAGGGCAGGATCAGGATCGAGCCCTACAATACTCTTGGATCCCGAGTTGGCACGCTATATACTCTTAGGCTACGCAGGCACTTTCGCACAGCTTGGTTAAAGCGAGCTTTACATCTATGTCTTTTACATAATGAGATATCTTACGACTGTGAGCGAATAGGTTTGTTTGGCATAACGGATAAAAGACAACCGATTAAGCGAGGAGCAAACGGAATGGGTGCAAACAAGGACCTGCAAGGTTAGCCATTAACACTGTAGCGTCATACCATTGAAGGCGAAGCTGAATTGTTTATAAAATATTTTAGGCACACCGCGGTAACAAAAAAGATGTTTTAGGTCTCCATTCACGCCGTGTGATTCCCCTCCTGTTGTACCAAGCCGGAAAATTTATTCCTTAAAACAAAGGCCACTGGAGTGCTCTTTTTGGCTCTTATTATTAGGACTGTTAAATCCCCTCTGAATATATTCAATAAACGTGTAGCAAAATAAATGTGGAACTCTCTTATTTCCTGCCCTGATGGTATTTCTATACTATATTGACTCGTACTACCGAGGAGTTTGAAAGCTGAGTTTGTTAGCTGAAAAAGAAGTTATTGCGGCCCTGTTAAAATCTTTTACCGAAACCCACCGCATGGCGTTGCTTCCTTTCACTAACACCAACCTTGCTTCGCGACAAAGTTGAGGTTGTAATTGAGCACATTTGTCAAGATGCACTCTCACTTCTGGTGTACCAAAGCCTAATGGGCCTGTCATCAGCTACACTACTACATGTAACTACGCAGAAAGGTGCACAACTGGTAGGGATTGAACAACTATTGGTTTTGAGCTTTGTGACGTCATTTTCTGTATTTAAGTAATTAGATATGGGATACTAAATTATTTTCACGCAACAGTTTCGAGCATTGCCTGCCACCTAAAGGAAAGTGTGCGTGTTTAGCGGTTTTTACTTCGCCTTCCTTTAACAATAGGTGGCACCACGAGACATACATTTCTCATCTCACATAATGTTAGTTGCCAACGCATTGCTTATATGTTTTGATGGCAGAAATGAGTGTTGCAGCTATAATTGGTCCTAAAGTATTGTGATATATAATACTTCTACAGCTCTGAATCAAACGGAATCACCGAAAAGAACTTTTCGCCTCCATTCAAAGTTGTCCGCATTTAACGGTATCGAAACGCTATACTGGAACTCTATTTGAGCATAAATTGTTGGCGGTACGCTAACTTAATTTCGCTTATGTCCGCGATGACGCTAAAGCTATAGTAAATCTTTCTAATATTGGAAAAATTTGCTAGAACAATATTTTCTCTATCCTTCAGCTGATTAGCGGTCACTTATAATCTGCTGTGAGTGTTTATCTCTTCTTCAGTTGTGGCAGGCGCTTGTTGACGCCCGTACTCATCTCTACGCCGCTGACACGGCTATGCATTGACACGTGTAGGTTTCCCGTACTGCTTCAGCTACTTCGTGTAAACTGCTGATGGCCTATTTGTGTTTTTCTTTGTGTATCTGGTTTCCAGACACGCTAATTTCCTTTCTCAAACTATGAGACGCAATCCAGTCATAAGTTATGTGCCTTAGTTGCCATAAGAAGACTGGCAGCGGGTTTGTTTCTTGGTGGCGGTACGGAACCCTCAAGGCACCCCTTAAATTCTAAATCTACGCAAGGAGAGAATAAATCTTATCTTTGGAGACTTTCCAACTTCAAAAAGTTTCGTAAAGGCTCCCGTATGGTAATGAGAAGCACACACTGCTGTTGGTTTGGTGACCTTTGGCAAAGGCGCCAACAAGGATGAAATCTGCTCTCTCTGAAACCAATAAAAGCTTAGAGAAATATCCCCATTTCTTCACGAAGTTCTGTTTTGTGGAGATAGGTCCATGCGGTAAACGAAGAACTAACAAAAATCAATGTTTCTCCCGCAAACGGGAATAATAAGCATGAAATGCTTTTATTATCGGCGATATCCTGTCGTCTGGCTCCGTTTTGCAGTTTAAGCAGTCCTGACAGATATGTCATGTGTTCCCTCGACGCTTAGCGGCATCCTCGAACCAGTCCCACTGCAATGGCTCGTCTGCACGGGCTGAAGGGGAATTATGTGCTTACGCGGGATTGTTCTCCTCGCGTACCACGGTGGACTGTTGGAGGCGAGTGTCTCATACACAGTGCCCTGCCGGCCTGGTTGTGCGTTGCGGACGGCGGCGCCAGGAACAGTGGCCGTCGCGCAATGCTAATGTGGTGAGTGCGGCACAGATAAAAGCGCTGACTTATCGGAACACCACACTCAGGGGCGCCCGATCTTTGCTTCGGTATGTGCCCACTCTGGCGGCATGATTGAGGTTTCCACCGAGAATTGAGATAGATGTGTACCCTTTAAGTTTTGCTTCGTAAAACCAGCGGGGAGTGACGAAGACACCAGTGATGGGAAATCGACGAAAATTCGTTTATAGGCAATTTTTTTTCTCCCCGCACGCCGAAAAAGGGCCCTGAAAGCATTTCATGGTTAAAAATGTAATTCACTTTTGCTTCCCTGGTTTGTAAGACGGTCATATTAGCCAGTGCTTGTAGGACTATGAAAGAGAAACGAGTAACACACATTTGGTTTTATGGGGTTCAACGTCCCATAGTGACTCAGGCTATGAGGGACGCCGTTGTGGAGGGCTTCGGAAGTTTATACGACAGGGGGTACTTCGTCAACGTGCACTGACATCGCAAAGCACTCTGGTGCCTTGTTTTTCGCCTCCATCGAAAGGCGGTAGCTGCGGCCGGGATTCGATCCCGCATCCTTGGGCACATCAGTCGAGCGCCTTAACAACAGCGCCAGTGCGGCGGGGTAAAGCAAGCAGACGTAACGGATTCGTTCTCGTGACACCTTTGTCGTACAATACGTGTTTTACGCACTCCTTCAGTTATAGAGGCTCCGGAAACACGCACGCGCTTACCTCAGGTGACGAAGGCACGTGTGCCGCGCAGGGTCGTACTTTGTCTCTGCAGGTAAAATCACACGACGGTGCGCTGAGATTTGACAGGAAGCGTACGCAGTTCAACGATTTCATGCTACAGGTGTTCCACGTGTACCGAACGTCCTTTCGTTCTTTTTCCGCTCTCCCTTTCTTTTTCTCTTAGCTCTTTGCTTTTTCGGTCGTTCTTCTTGCGCAGAGAGCGGTTTGCATCGGAACAGCCCGGGTGTTGTTATTTCTTTGTGGAGATAAGGTTTCATCGGGCGGCCAGCTGGGCATGTAGGCATCGTTAAGTATCGCCCACCCACCGAGCCTCGTCACCGTTAGAAGAGTCGAAGAGGTGACCCTGAAGCGGCCGGTGTCTATCGTTGGCTCGGAGCATCTCAATTGTGCATTTTCCCTCTTCGGGTGGGGACGTCGCTCACAACCCGACAGACATGGAAGTCTGCGAGCAGGTGAGTACGCTCGCTCACCACAGCTTTGGAATTACTGTTGCCTTCTCAATTAGTCAGGTATATTTTGTAGGAACGGAGTTTTATCAACTTTACTCTTAGTGCAAGTATAAAGGCCGTACGATTTCATAAGCGCATCGAAAATATTTGTGGCCCTATATCTAGTCGTCGTTTTCGTATGAGTTCCCTTCATGTTTCCTACCAGACGCTTCTGTGCCTTCAGACGCATGGAGCAGCTAGCCATAAAGTATAGCAGATTGAAGAAAAACCTAGTAGTCTGTCGAATTCGAGAAGCCACAGGCAACTGCAAGTGAGCTTTTTGTAATTTATGAAAATTTAATTTTCTTTTGCCGATTTTCATTATAGGAGTAAAGTAATCACCGATTAGAAATGCGTTGTTGCTCCGCATCCTGTCGCCCACTACGCGCGCCCATGAGCAGCAAGCGGAAACCGGATGCGTGACGTCACCGTCGTCTTTCACTTCCATGACAGTGATACATAGTCACCAGCCCTTTTAGGTGATTGGTTTACTGGGCTTATTCAGGAAGTCAGCTAGCCGGGCACAAGATTTGCATGAATCACTTCTGGGTGTAGGATTATCATCCAAGCCTGGGATCGGACGCGATTGGCTTTCTATTTCATCGTGCTTCTCACCAAGATCACTAAGAGGAGAGTAGATACAGTGCACTAGAATAAGGTCTAAGTAAAAGAGAGAGAAAGTAAACTTTAATTGATTAACGGAATAGCACGGGTGGTTTTCTCAGTTCTGGGCTGTCTCCCGGGCCCTGGTGAGCAGGCTGCGCTGCTCAGAGAGACCCGTGTGGGCCAGCTCTGCCTCCCACTCCGCTTGGCTGAGCGCTCGAGCTTTATATTTCTCTAATTGCTATTTGCAGTTCCATATCATGTGAAAGATGTCCGAGACTTCATCGCATGCAGTGCATGTGTTAATTTTGAATTTTTCGGGCCAGATTTTGTGGTACTTTGCTAGGTTTGGGAATGTCCTAGCCTGTATGTTCCTCCAGGTTACTGCCTCCTGTCTGCTGAGGTCTTTGTGCGGTTCTGCGTATCGTTTTCTTTCTAATTTGAAGTATTGTATTAGTTCCCCGTATGTAAGAGGGGTTGAAGGCTCTGGGGCAGCTGACGCAGGTGCCCGGAAAGTATGCATTCGGGCTATCCTGTCGGCAGCCTCGTTGCCGTCGATTCCCTCGTGTGCCGGTATCCACATGATTGTGTGCTTCATGTTGCCCGTCTTTTTTTCCTGCTCCATTATTCGGTGTGCCTGTTTGCATACGCGCCCCAGGAGGAAGGCACGACAGGCCTTTTAGGAATCGCTCAGTATTATGTGTTTTCTACCTTGGCTGCTGGCGTGTTTAACTGCAAGTGCGATTGCAACTTCCTCTGCATCCTCTATGTAGTTGTTGGTCTTGATCGATGAGCTGGTCACCTCTCTTCCGATGTGGTCAACTGTGGTGGCTACCGCCGCTTTTCTCCCCAGATATGGACTGGCGTCTACATAGAGTATGTCGCTACTGTTTCTGACGACGTTGTTTTGTATGTGGCGACTTCACGCTTTTCGTATTTCGCTGTTGTGTAGGGGGTCCATGTTTTTGGGAATTGGAAGGACCTGATATTCAGCTCTGTTTTCGGGAGTGAGTGTTTCTCTTAGGGGGTTAGTTTTCTCGTCGATGGGTCGTCCCATGATGTTCAGTAGGTGCCTACCAGTCCGACTTTGTTCTAGTCTGCGTTCTTGGCAGACCAGGATTGCTTCTTTGCGTTCTTCGTAGGTGGCCGAGGTGCCCATTGCCATAACAGCCTCATTGGATGCATGACTTGGTAATCCGAGTGCTAGTTTATAAGCTTTTTGAAACTGCTAATCAATTTTCTGTGATTCTGTTCTGGTGACGTTGTGGTACGGGAGGCTATAGGTCAGCGGGGGACTATCATCGCCGTTACTATTCTGATCGCGTCCTTCTCCTTTAACCCTCCGTTCCTGTTTGCTATTCTTCGAATCATGCCGCAGACCTGACTGGTTGCCCGAGTTAGTAGCTTGATTGTGTGCGTTCTTTCCCCGTGGCTCTGTAGCCACATACCTAGTATCCTCAAGGTTTTTACTTCTCTGATTTCTTGGTTTTGAAGCCGGATTTGAATCTGCTCTGCCTTGAAGTTTTTCTTGTGGATTCTAATGAACTCGGTTTTTTTTTCAGGGGCGCATTGCATGCCGTTTCTTCTTGCAATTTCTTCAGTGCCATCCAGGGCTCTTTGTAATTTGTCTTCCTTTTCTCCCTTTGATCCTGTCGTCGTCCACACCGTAATGCGGGCTGATAATGCCAGTGGTCTAGACAGCCCTCAGTTGCGCGACCGCCAGTGGTCGGAAGCACCATCTTTCACTGATACTAACCAGAGAAAACGGCTAGCAGCGCAGTCGGCCGACTTTTTTTAAGTGGACAACTCTCTCGAAGAGTGCGCAGCTCGGATCACTACCATGTCAATGGTACGTATACGTATGACATCAGACCTTCTATATAATGTGTCCAGATAGGTTATAACGAAATGAGGTGGGGTTTAACGTCCCAAAGCGACTCAGGCTATGAGAGACGCCGGAGTGGAGGAGTCCGGAAATTTCGACCACCTGGGGTTCTTTAACGTGCACTGACATCGTACAGCACACGGGCGCCTTGCTTTTCGCTCGTGAACATTATCACACTTCCTGACAATTATAAAACAATGTTCTTTAAGAGTTTTGCTAACGAATGAAACAGAATAAAAACATTTTAGGTGACATAGCAAATCTGACTCCTGGACGACAAGCACGGAATACCCGCTGTACTGAACAGTGGGAAACACTTCGAGCACGCACTAACTTTGGTTGCCAGATCCTAAGTAAAATAATACCAGATCCTACGCAATATTGTTTTTGTAAATATATTGTAGCAACA
Source organism: Amblyomma maculatum (assembly GCF_055883805.1). Classification (NCBI taxonomy): domain Eukaryota; kingdom Metazoa; phylum Arthropoda; class Arachnida; order Ixodida; family Ixodidae; genus Amblyomma; species Amblyomma maculatum. Next base: position 10,979,387 of record NC_139352.1, read on the forward strand.
ATATTTATGATTTTTGCCCCTTTCTGCGCTGCATCATAGACTGTACACTTCATTAAGCACTTTATTTACCTTGCAATTGTCCTTGCTTATGTCTTTATTGTGTACCAGAGCATTCCATGTCTGAAGTGTCCTGTTCGTATCCTAGTTTGCTGCTAATGCCATGTTTAGCGGCCGTGAACCCCGCACTGCGATTTGCAGTGGCTTTGCAACAAACGTCACAAAAGTTTGGGATGTGACGTTGCGCGTTGTACACTAAGGCCAATGTGGCTCGTAGAAATTGACACTATAATAAGCTTGGCCATGTGACGAGGGCTACAGTACCAAGCTGAAGAACACCAAGTCTTAGTTATCCAGCGTCATTTCTACATCCCATTTCCATGATGATGTGTCATTTGCGGATGGTATCCAGCACATAATTCACTATGAGCAGCAAAATGCCGTAACCAGCTGTACGGCGATAGGTCATGCACTCTGTCAGACGGCCTTAAGCATTGCATTCTGATATATGAACACCAATAAAAGAAAGCAATTAAAATAGGAGCAGGATGTGGTTGCAGTCGCCTCATTCATGGGTCTCTCCGGTAAGGGGAACACGTTCAGGCCTAAGCATTTTCATCCCCATTGTTTTTAGATGCCATACGAGTATTTATCTATGCACACAATGGACTTTATTCCAGCCGCTAATAATGCACAAACGCTATAAAACGCACGCACATCTGCCAGCTTTGTATCGACGAGCAACCGTAAAGTTTGACATCCTTTTTGTTTCGACGCTGTTTAACAGGAATCGCTTCTATCCTCGTTTCTCGCAGCGCATTGGAAAGCCAAAGGAAGGGCAAATTTTATGCGTGCCGGGGCTGCAGAAGCGGTTAGAAACTACCGAGTTGTCACAATCGCCACGACTTCAACGCAGCAGAGCGTGTGTCATCTGTCTTTCAACTGCGCCGACGGCCTGTTCGGCGAAACCGGCTTGGTTGTCGGAATATACATAAAACTTCGGCACTAAGCCAGCTTGTTCTTATAGCCTCGCGGTGAGAACCTGCTGGGAACTCACTAAACGAGCCACCGATAGCGGTCACGCGTTTTGCACTATGCGCACTGACTTGCCGAATGCGATGCCGGACTTGACGTGACACGGCCGGACTAAAAAAAGAATGCAGTCACTAGTGTAAGGGACTTGTCGTTTTTCCTAGAGTGAAAGCTAGCTTAGTAACTAAAACAAGTGCTTTCATTTGGCTACGTTTATCGCGGCTTCGAAAGCTGCCCAAACACGTTCTCTCCCCAACAGGGACGGATCCAAGCTGCCACGCTTCTTCCCCATGGGGAGACTGAGGAACAGATGACGTAGTACCTCGCTGTCAGATATTTCCAGACGGCTTGACCCCCCTGGCTAGGAGGAAAGTTTTAAAGACGACACCGTGCGGTTTGGTCAAATAAATAAGCAGTATAGGCAACTTGCATGTGCTAGTGCAGCGCTTTTGACCCGAACCCCCTTGCACTCCGTCTTGCTGTGTGCCTGCTGTCTTTATAAAAGGAGTTTTACCTCGTGTCTATATTGGTTGCGCTAAAGCATACGCTGGAAACGGTATGGACTCTGTGTTATCTAATAAGGGGCAGTTAGTTGGTCTTGCACTGCAGCACTCATCTCACTTAGGAACGCGAAAACAAGGAATCTTGAAATAGAGGTGACTGTCCCCTGTGAAAAAAAAAAAGAAAAAAGCAGCCTGCAGAAAGTTATAGGCTGTGTGCACAAAATATCCACGCTGTTTTTGAGCTGAGCTTGTAGTGACTAGAAAAATGTTTTTTAGTTACACCTGAATTTTTGCAGCTGCCACACAAAACTACTGGAGAGCTCTAGACTGCAGAAAAGTACCGCAATAAAAAAGGGCAGAACTACAAAATTACTACACAACTACAGTAAATTATTTGGTTTCAACAAAGAAAAAAATTGCATTGTATATGTAACACGGTCCGTTAGTTTCGTTTTTTTTTTGTTTGTTTACCGAATAAACGTATATGGTGGCAATCCACTGACGACGGATGCTCGAAGCGACACCTCCGTATTCACGTGACACATACTGGCGTATACGACCAGTTACAACGCCATAGGCCCGAACACAGCGGGGCAGTACCTAAGATTTTCATAAATGCTGTTTTGACGTGTGCTGTTTTCTCACTGCGCTTTTTGTGTGTTGTTTTGACGCGTCACGTTGCTTTCTTGTGTGTATTGTGCACCGCTTCTCGGTACGGCGAGGTCCTTGTTGACTTGGTTGTGCAAGATCATAACGCACAGCACTACGCAGATGCAAATGAACGGTTTCTATCCGGCGTTTCCAGGCCACATGTCCTGCTTTTCAACGGTATATTAAGAAACTTTCGGCATGTATATAGCTAAAAGGGTCATCAGAGATGAGTATAAAACTCCTCATCAATTCAATATTCTTCGAGGGCGTCGTAAAAATCCCTCTAACAAAGATCATAAGCCTTCCGTTCCAGGCAGCACAAATAAACCGAACAAAGGGCGGCAAAAGGGGAAACAGTTCGCTAGGCAATGTTTTGATAACAGAGGCTTCGTGTGAGCACTAGGTTCTGTTCAGATTTTTTAAAAGGCGAAAGCTTTTCTAGGCGCATGGAACAAAATACCGTGCTGGAGTGTTTGGGCGCGAGAGTCTTACGGGAGATCTGTCATATTCCGCGAGATTTCGCGAAATGGGTTCTTGTCTAGCGTTCGTGCCATCTGCAATTCCCCACTTGAACGCGCGTCAAGGAACGCCACGCGACAGAAGCGATGGCGTACCGTCCAAACACACACTTGCCAGAGAAATTGTGACAGATACCGCGCCTTTACTTTCATGTTAACCAATTATAATTACCTGTAGCACTGCAGAGAACGCCGATAAAATTTAACAATTAGAGGCAAATGATAGGAAAAGAAGGGTAGGCTTTCACCATTCTCCGCTTAAGAGACATCTAAGAGACCTAATTTTTTATTATTTCCACTGTGTTGTGAAGAATCCAATCTTCTGCTTTCTCTCTACCACAGATCTGGTGTCTTCGAAACATTTAACCAGCACTGCTAGTTTTGCGCGAGCTGCAAAAAAAAAAAAAAAAAAAAAAAAGAAATGCACGGTGTGCAGACTGAATCATACATTTCTCTCTTCTCTCCCTTGCCACACTTTTAATGTTTGTTCCAAGTGCCAGTTGCGGCATGTACCGTGATCTAGGCAGTTATAACCGCACCTTTCCTATCTTTCCATAAGGTCGTCCTCACTCCTCATCCTCCTATGATATAACGTCTTTTTCGCTGAACAACGCGAAAGCATATCCTAACCGTGAGCGCATTAGGGCGGAGGAGTGATTTTTAGGAGCATGCTGTAAATGCAACTAATGTAGCATCACGAACAAAATGAAACGTGCAACGAGCAGCTTAACATATTTTAATCAGAACAAATATTAGCATCGCATATTTCTATCTAACCGATGTCAGCGTGTAGAAGGACGAGCATTAAGGAACCTGGTAACGTACGATACGCCGGTCTTTTTACTCTAGCCTTCGTTCTCGTCCAGAGGAGCGCTTTTATCCATTGGAAGCAGACCCAGTGTCTGCAGCTGTGGTCTCTGCTTAAACTGCAGCGCAGAAGCACCTGCTTCTTGTTGCACCGGCAAGTTCCCCATACTTCCCGGCCTTGGTCTGTTCAGTATTCGTCATAAAGGGAACCTGTCGCGACTGCTGCATATGAAGTACTCGCAAATCTTTAGGGGAAATGCAAGGCGCAGTGCCGGTCTTGTTTGCAGGTGTACAGCTCAACGGCATTGTCAGAGGAGGTAGGAAGGTGGAAGTGAAAGAGGAATAATAATAATAATAATAATAATAATAATAATAATAATAATAATAATAATAATAATAATAATAATAATAATAATAATAATAATAATAATAATAATAATAATAATAATAATAATAATAATAATAATAATAATAATAATAATAATAATAATAATAATTAATAATAATAATAATAATAATAATAATAATAATAAATATTTATTTAATGTGGGCAGGAACAACCACTTGGTCTTCGTGCTGCAGCACAAATAACAAAAAAAATGCGCACACAAGTTTTACACACACAGATAGAACACAAAAACAAACAAAAACACATGAAATGAAACAGACGAAATGAGTCGCGGAGAGAAAGAAATCAGAGAGTAACATATCTTGTATACACGGTGAGACAATTATACAGTACATCACGAAAACAACAACAGCGATAGATAGAGAGAAAACAAAAACAAATAACTGTCATTGACTATGGTAATTTACAAATATACATACAGTAAATAACCACTCGAGGCGCAACAAGTGTGTGGTACCTAAAACACAGGATAAAAATACAGGTGAAGACAAAAAGAGTTAAACCTCTGCATTATGTCCCGAGGGGAATGGGAATGAAGAAACGCGGAGAAACTTGAAACATTGTTGTTGTGGCTAACTCTTTTTGTCTTCACCTTGACGTCTTCCAGAGAGCGAGTTTTGCAAGATGTCAAGGTGAAGACAAAAAGAGTTAAACAACCTCTGCATTCTATCCAGAGGTAATAGGGAATGAAGAAACGGAGAAACTCGAAACGTTGTTGTTGTGGCTGTAGGAAGAAGGAAAAGAAAATGCACAGGCCTGCTAGCTCTAAACTTGAAGCGGTATAAATTCCCTCAAGCTCTTTCGCGGAGTGGACTCCCCTGATGGGGTTGGGACGGGTCGGTCGCCGCTGCTTGCGGCGGGGGCTGGCCTGCCGCCGAATTTTTATCTGTTGTAGGCCGCCATTGCACCCGTCACCCTTAGGTGATAGACGACGGCTGTTACGGCACGCGTCTTTCTCTCCCTCTTTTTTTTTTCTTTTTTCTCTACTTTCTCCTGTTCGCACGAGGCAGCGGAGCTGGCCCTGCCGGGGTGGTGCAGTGGTAAGACGCCCGACTACTGTGCCGGAGTACCCGGGTTCGAACCCGACCCCGGCGGCTGCGTTTCGATGGAGGCGAAACGAAAGGTGCGGTAAATGTCTCACTTGTTTCATGTGGACACCTCAACCGCGCCGTATGGGAAGGGAGGAAGGTGGGAGTGAAAGTGGAAAGAGAGAAGGAGCTTCCTTCCCTCCCTTACGGCGCGGTTGAGGTGCCCACAGAAACAAGTGTGACAGATACAGCGCATTTCCCTTCCTGTGAACCAATTAATTAGGTGGCTCAGCTACAGAGCTAGTAGCAGGCCTGTGCATTTTCTTTTCCTTCTTACAGCCACAACAACAACAACAGTGGTTAAGGTGCCTGACTACTGTGCTGGAGTACCCGGGTTCGAACCCGACCGCCGGCGGCTGCATTTCGAAGGCGGCAAAACGAAGAGGCATTCGCCTGCTATGTGATGTCGGTGCACGTCAAATATTTCCAGGTGGTGATAATTATACGGGAGCCCTGCACTACGTTTCCTCTTTCTCTCTTTACGCTTTCCCTCCTCCATATCTCTCTTGTTTGATTGATTGATTTGATTGATTTATAGGAAGTATAGTGCCTAGAATATATAGGCACTGTAATAGGAAGGGAAAGGCGCGGTAACTGTCTTGTTTTCTGTGGACACCTCAACCGCGCCGTAAGAGAAGGGAGGGAGGTGGGAGTGAAAGTGGAAAGAGGATCCGTAGTGGAGGGCTTCGGAGTAATTTCGACCACCTGGGGATCTTTAACGTGCGTCGACATCGCACAGCACACGGAAGCCTCTTCGTTTCGTCTCCATCGAAACGCAGCCGCCGAGGTCGGGTTCGAACCCGGGTGCTCCGGCACAGTAGTCGGGCGTCTTACCCCTGCGCCACCCCGGCGGGGCCTTCTTTGACGGCGAAGTTCAGGCGTCCACAGATAAAAGTGTGACAAATACTGCGTCTTTCCTTTCTATAAGCTAACTTCGCGAATGACCACTGCATTCAACTCATCAGCCCTGCCCCGTGCAATCATTTATTGGAATAGCCTTCTTGACAACATTGTTCACATTTCAGGTTATGTTATTTTCAAAGAAAAAATAAGCAGCATTTTGTTCTGAAGTATGGTTTTACAAAAGCATGTTCTGTAGTTTGCTTTTCAATTTTGTTCTCTTTTGTTGTTGGTTGTTTGCCATTGTATTACGATAACGATTTGAAAATAACGATGTTAAAATAACCATCTTCTACTTGCTTCTTTATTTTTATTTTTTATTTAGAACATACTGCAGTCAATATAGACCAAGCAGGAGCGCAATACAGGACAAAAGAAAATGCATTTCAGCGCCACCATCGGCAAGCAAAAATATAAAACGAACAGGGTACAGTGCAAACATATGATGGAAATAAAAAAAAAAATTGAATCAGCAAATCGGAAAGCAAAAATTCAAAGCAGGGCTTCTCTTACACCTTCTTCAAAAACTGTTACATTATTAGCGGAGAAAACATCTTTTGGAAGTGCATTCCACTGGGAGACAGTGCGCGGAAAAAAAGAGTTCTTGAATCTGTTAGTACGGGCAAAGATGGGTTCCAGGTTGTGATGATGGGGGTGTCGGGTTGGACGACCCACGCGTGGATGAATGAACAATTGTGCATTGATATCAAGTTGGTGATTGCAAAGCCGATACAGAAACCGCAATCTGGAAATCATTCTTCTCGTTTCTAATGTCAAAATGTTGTTATCACTCATTAGAGACGATGGGGAATCTAATCTGCCATATTCATTGAATATATAACGAACTGCTTTTCTCTGAACCTTTTCTACTTTAGTTGTCTTTTTTCAAGTACGGGTCCCACCCCAGTTATGTAGCCCCCCTCACATAATACTCCAGTCGGAGCCCGTGAGATATTTGAATAAATAAATTATTTATCGCAGACTAGCCTCCATCTTGACTAGCAGATGAACGATAAATGGTAAACATGGTATGGCATCAACCTGAACGCTGCGTAACGAACGGCTGCGTCTCAGCGTTGATAGGAAATCACGTGGGCATTTTTCCCAATGCGTCTTTCTGAATTCCGGTTATGGCTAAACTTTTCGATTTCGGATGAAGCTCTACATGCTTCATCCGAAATCCACGTGCTAGTTTTTATCCGGAAAGATTACCCTTGAATCTAGATCGGCGCAAGAGCACCGATATTGAATTTCCGGACCAAACCGCAGCTGGCTCATTTTGGAATCAATGCGCAAAATATGTTCCTGGTGCTGTTTATGTGACGCGCATGAGGAAGTCGGGTTTATTTTCTCCCCCGTGATTTACGCACACAGCGTTTGCGTTCTCTGCTGATGTAGCGATTGGTGGCAACAACAATGAAAAACAGAAAGCAGTTTACATTGCAATTATATTACGAAAACGAACTGCAGCCTGCGTGCAACGTCGCCACAGAATGCCCACTCTGAGCAACAATGCTGACACCAGTTGGGTGGTCATTTTGGAGACATGGGTTACTTGCTAAACAAGGGGTCGGGTGAATCACACACACGACACAAGCGCAAACTTACAACTGAATAATTCTTGCGTCTTGCTTGCGCCTCTCCACAGCAAACTTATTAAAGAGCTGCTTTCTGCAACCCGTGCTGGCATCGGGCTCTTAAGGGTTTTTATTACAAAATATGGCACCGATTAAAAAGGGAGGTTTTCAGAAAACACGAGACGCCGTCCATAATTTGTACGCGTCTTTTTTTTTTTTCGACCCCTGCTGGACAACACATATGCATGGAATTCAGGAAACTCCTAGTGAACAACAGCGGCCGTCTAAAATCTCGTGGGTGTCCCCGGATCGGGAGCCGTGCTGTCGCTTAAGCGTGCATGCCGGCGCTTGTTGTCTGCTTTCGTGGATGTTGGTGTCCATGTTACCGGTGAGCGGAGAGAGTCATGCGGTGTCCAGGAGAAGGGACGTTGACCATGTAGCGGGGCCACTCCGTGTCTCCCATACTTCAGTAGAACACTTTGCGGGGTACGTTGGTGCATAGCTTTAGGAATTCAAGCGTAACAACGACGTCACACAGAAGCACTCTACTTTATCTGTATGTCTCCGTTGTTGCGCTTGAATTTTAGAAGCTCCCAAACTATCTTTCACCAATAAATGATTTCACCACGATCACCCGGAAAAGTTTCAATGAACCATATATAGCGCATGATTTTCTCAACTATACAGTAGTTAATAAATCTTGCTTGGTGCTGCTTGTTTGTTTTTTTCCGGACGATGCGCGGGACCCATGCAAAAATACAATTTAAATGACCCCTGTAAACCACTTTAGAAGCTTAGCAAGGCCAAACTTTCTTTATTTCTGCAAGTTTCTCAGATGTGTAGAAAAGTACATCGGTCGTCATTTTGCATAAACTCTTGTTGAAAGCCAGTATTTCAGTATTCCTGCCTGACTAATGAACTATTGTCGTTCCAAAAGTGCCATCGTGAAATAAATTTGTCGAAGGAGACGAACCCCACAAATTGAGAATTATGCCCATCTTTTAAACAACACATCTTTGATTTAAAGTGGAAGGTTATAATAACGAAGTTCGTATAACGTGGATTTGCTGTAACGTCTACTCGACGTGACAAGAAATCCTCTTCCAAGAAGTCACTATTTTCTATTCTCTGCCGGTCGACACTATAGATCTTCATTTGTCTACATAATCTTGAGCCGGATTTTTTTTACAGTAAGGTAGATATTCAGCTCTCCCTCCCTCCCTCCCTCCCTCTATGGGCTATGGAACGAAAAATGGTAGGGGTAACATTAAGAGATAGAAAGCGTGCAGAGTGGGTCAGAGAAATAACTCAAGTTACCGACATTCTAGTGGAAATAAGAAGAAATGGACATGGGCAGGACATGTAGTGCGAAGAGAGGATAACCGATGGTCGCTTAGGGTAACAAACTGGATTCCAAGGGAAGGAAAGCGTAGCAGGGGGAGGCAGAAAGTTAGGTGGGCGGATGAGATTAAGAAGTTCGCAGGGGTCAAGTGGATGCAGCTAGCACAGAACCGGGTTAAGCGGAGAAATATGGGAGAGGCCTTCGCCCTGCAGTGGGTATAATCAGGCTGATGATGATGATGATGATGATGGTGATGATGATGATGATGATATTCAGCTGCGTGCCAGCAGTTTTTAGCAGCTTGGCCCGTAAAGTTTTACTAGTTCATGGGCCAATTGTACCTTAATATCAAGGCAAAATAATTGCAAACGCCGACAACAGAGTCCAGAGTTTTCTCGACTCTTGCAAACAACATTTTTGACAATTTAGTTTGTCAATCTGGTCTGTCTTGGCGAAGATAGAATGACCAAGCCTTTTTTGAGCATTTATCTTTTAAAAACGATCAAAGCCGTCGAATGGGTTACCCTGAAAATTACTGGAATATTCGGGTGTTTCATACAAGGTTAATATCCACTAATACTTGCCATCGGAGCAGTCACGGCTATTCCACGCGCAGCCTACTCCTTATAAAAAACGTGGAATGATACCCGCACACGATGTCATCCAAAGTGGGCGGCAACTGAATATTGATTAGAACAGACAGAAAACGAGCACAATGTGAAGCGCTCGTCGAAGCGAAAAAGATGAAAAACAATGTAAATCGAGACAGTTACGCATCAAGTAAATGCGGACTGAGGAAAAAGGTGCTTTTTTACCAATATATACTCAGAAATGAAAAAGTTGACATTTTATGTTCATGACGTTCTGAATATACACAGTAAAATTGAAAATTTTGTATAGTTGTATACTGTATTGTATTGGACCACCTAAACCACTAGTTCGCGGTACGGCAGGTTACCTGAAAAAATCAATATTCCTAGATTATTTTTCTTTTCGGTTTGGTTTGTAGGGTTTAACGTCCCAAAGCAACTAAAACTATTAGAGAAGCCGTAGTGGAGGACTCCGGAAATTTCGATCACCTGGCGTTCTTTATCGTGCAGTGATATCGCACAGCACACGAGCCACTGCGTCTCGCCTTCATCGAAACGCAGCCGCCGGGATCGACCCGTGTACTCCAGTGTGCAGTCGGGTGTTTTTATTTTTACTGATAATCTACTAGCTGAACAAATCATGGTCAACCACGACTTATATTATGTCCAGTAATGTCTTCTTTTCCTTGTTTGAAATGACTGTTTTACAGGTTTCTCGTGTGCGCGTACTTTTGAGACTTGTGCGCTGATTTTTGTTTCAGTGCCCTGTTCTCCATAAAGTCCGGCGTGGGCACAGTCGTTGTCAGCGTCACCCTTTAGCGTCGGAGTTGTGAGGAAAAAAATATCCTGATTTTAACTCCGGTTAAACCGATTAAGACGTCCGAAAGCACGATTTGTCACAGTTTGGCATGATTTTTCTTTTCCTTTGAGCACTGGCAGACTGGCACAGAGTTTATCAAAGTGTTAAACGTCTCTATTGCACAGCATACAATTGGCGGTACACAAGTGGACGGTTCGAATCCTTGTCACAAAGTAGCCTCCAACTCGGCAGATGCTAAATGAGAAGCGAAACCCCAGCTCGAACGCTGCGCAAAAGACGGTTGAGTCCCAGTTCTGATGCCAAAGATGCGAAATCTCGTAGCACTTGGAGGTACGTTAGTAATACCGTGCGAGGAACTGGCACGCCAAATGCAATAGGGTGAAGGGGCTCAGACAATTGAGTATTTGTTGTGCTTGCCGTCGTTCCACTCGCCGCTTCGGAAGCTCGACAACGGTTAACGTAGCAGCTATGGCAGGATAGCATATATGGCAGAATCAGGACAATCATAGACGTCAATCAAGCAAAAGATCAAATTTTCGGAAAAGGTACTTCCTATCGATCATAATCATACCATCAACCAGATGATAGAAGAATACTCGGAATATAACCAGTCCTTATAGATAGCATTTATTGATTTCGAAAACGAATTTGACTCCGTTTGACTCACTAGAAACCTGGGCGATCATGCAGGCATTGCGAATTCAGGGTGTAAACGAGCCGTATGTGAAAGTACTGAAGACATATGTAGTGGCTGCACAGCAACTATAGTTCTGCATAAAGAGCGCAGCAAAATTCCTATAAAGAAAGGTGCTATATACGATGTCCCCAGTACTACTCAAAGCTTGCTTAGAGGAAGTATTCAGAGACACGGAATGGGAGCAGTTAGGGATGAATAGAGAATACATCTATAATCTGCGAATCACTGATTACATTGCCTTGCTAAGTAACTCAGGGGATGAACTGCAAAGGTTGATTGATAACATAGACAGGAAAAGCACAAAGGTAGGCTTGAAAATTATTATGCAGAAGTAATGTTCAACAGCCTCGGGAAGGAACAGCAGTTTACAATAGGTAGCGAAGCACTGGAAATGGTAGGCCAATATGTCTGCTTTTGACAAGTAGTAACCGCAGATCCGGACCAGGATAGGGAAATAACAAGGAGAATAAGATTCAGATGGAGCGTATTTGGCAAGTATTCGCAGGTTATGGCTAGCAGCTTACCGGTATAGCTCAAGAGGAAAGTACCCAAAAGTTGCATCTTGCCTGTACTCACCTATGAGGCTGAATCGTGGGGGCTAACTAAGAGGGTTCTACTTAAGCTGAAGGCAGATGGCTATGGAACGAAAAATGGTAGGGATAACGTTAAGAGATAGGAAGCGTGCAGAGTGGGTCAGAGAAATAACTCAAGTCACTGACATTCCAGTGAAAATCAAGAAGAAGAAATGAGCATTGGCAGGACATGTAGAGCGAAGAGAGGATAACAAATGGTCGCTTAGGGTAACAAACTAGATTCCAAGGGAAGGAAAGCGCAGCTGGGGTTGGCAGATAGTTAGGTGGGCGGATGAGGTTAAGAAGTTCGCAAAGGTCAAGTGGATGCAGCTAGCACAGAACCGGGTTAATTGCAGAAATATGGGAGAGGACTTCGCGCTGCAATGGGTATAGTCCGGCTGATGATGATGATGCTATGGCAACCAGCCAGGAACCAAGAGGTTTTCTTTCTCTGCTCCCATGAGCGTACGAGCACTTTCACACTTGAAATCACGCCTATGTCTCTGCCAGGTTGTAGCTTGCAAGTGGCATGCCCGCGGGCACCTAATGATTGTGGGGTTGTGTGGCGCCACAAGACCTAGGGACATGATCTTAGTTGGAAGGCGCAGCTGAACTCCTTTCAGATGAAGATCGAACCTCCGTTACCCCTGGATCCAGATCCATACAGGTTACCCATGCAGGCACGCCAGTACGGCTTCGTTAAAGTGAGGTTTTCCGTTTTATATACCCTTGCCGGGGGGCCTTTCAGATAGTGCGGAAGCCCATGGATATATGGTAATGAGTATGTAGGCGGTTCAGTTCAGTTCAGTCGTTCAGTCGTGTCGTGTCCGACCCTTCGTGACCCTGTGGACCATATCACGCCACGTTTTCCGGTCTCTCACTATCTTTCTAACATCACATAACTTCATCTGCAGTGCCTCGAGGATGCCATCTAACCATCGCGTTCACTGCCTACCCCTTCTCCGGCGACCCTCAACCTTTCCCAACATCAAATCTTTCTCCAGCGACTGCTCTCTTCTCATCAGATGACCAAAGTAGCTGAGCTTTAACAATTTGACCCTCCAATGAGCAGTCAGGGTTTATGTTCGACAATATCGACTGATTTGATCTTCTGGCAGTCCAAGGAACTCTCAAGAGTCTCCGCCAGCGTCACAATTATGTAGGCGGTTATACGGTAACAAATAAACGAATTAGTCATTTTGCGAAAGCGAGTATATGAAAGGCAAGTGCAGACGGGAATCATTGACGCTATCACATCGTGCTCTTATTGACAGCAGTTAGTGCTTCGTCCCTCCTAGAAAATTATTATTTCTTTGGTTTCCTGATTTAATGGGGATTAGTTATGTCGCTGATGCTGCTTATGTACTTTGTATTGTAGTTTCCCTGTATAGCCTCAATGCGATGACTAATAACGCCGTGGTTAAACAGCGAAAGAGAGCTCTAGTAAACAAATGAAAACTGCCTGAAATAAATACCCTACTTAAGCTCTAATTACTTTAATTATGATAGTTTGCGTCACGTGACATTGCCCCCCCTCCTCGCATTCAATACAAGTTGTTCCAGAAACTTTTATCGGCTAAGTTCCATATCGCATGCTCGCTATGCGCAGTCAAAAACATCTGTTGCATACTGAACAAAAAAAATAACATATGCCCTGTACGCAAGCGAAAAAAAAAAAAAAGGAACAGGTGCTTTGGCCGGAAATCGGCGGTGCCTTTCTGTTACTTTGTTACGTTTTGCTTTTACATCTACTTGAACGGAAAGAAAACGCATACAAAGAATTCAAAGGCAATATAGGTCAGGGGCATGCGCCATGTTGTTTCATTTCCACCACTTAACATGGTCTCCATTTCCTGCGCACAGCTCATCTCCAAGTTTACGCACCGCCACTAGTGGAAAAATTAGGAGTCATTCAACTTACGGCCTATCAGAATAAAAGAAAAAAAAATTACGAGTGCATTGTGGAAACTACACTGCAGAAATGCGAAAGCCTAAGCTTTAGTGGTGCACACGGTGCATCACGTTTGCTCTCATCATCATTATCAACTAAATGCACCGTCATTATCATAGCTAATGACATCATTGTCATTATCAATAATTAACCGCAATTCCCGTAAGTCTAGTGGGCGCTACTGGAGAGAGCGGGTCACGGCGCTCCGAAGCTATGCTAAGACGTTCCGCGCCGCGTATCCGTTTTTGGCCAGCACAGGCCTGTAATATGTTCCTGATGGTAAAGATTTATTATGTTTTGCAGGTACTCCATTGCGCGAGGCATTACATCCAAACCTTTCACCGAACGTTTGTGACGTTCATATGGTCCTGCAGTTTTGAGGCAATGCGGCGCGATAACCAATTCAGGCCTGTTTCTGCTGGCGGACTAGGTTTTACACATATCTATGTCAGACAGTTAGTTGCTCGTTTCTTCTTTTTCCGTAATAGCTCCCATCCAATTACCAGAGCATCCCTGCAAACTAACTTTGTGAACCTTCTTCCAACTTAGTGGTCTCTCCCAACTTTACCGATCGGCTCTTATTTGGTTCTATGAAAGAAGTTTACGATTCAATGCGTTTTCTGGCAGTTCGCAGTTCTTATGAGTACTTATTCTCTGTTTTACGAAAAAAAAATATACAAACAATTGATATCTATGTTGTACCCGCCTCCTTTATATTTTTTGCTGTATTTTAATTGTATGGGGCAAATGTGTTAAAAAGAGTTCGCAAAATGCCGATCTCGCCTTCTACTAAAACGTTTTTCTTTAAACTTTATGCCCAAGTTCTACCTGTTAAAGTATGGCTTCACAGAAAAAAATATTTTCGTTTCTTCTGTTAATTGTCGGCTATGTGATACACCTGAAACCATCGAGAACTGTTTAATGGCCTGCAAAGATGCGATATTATCTTGGGACAATCTACAAGGAACACTGAAGAAAGACTTTATTTTGAATTCTCACAGTGTGCGTTACTTAATGGCCCCCGAATATGACCATGAATCCTTTGACACAATTTTCCTCCTTTGGCTGCAAAGCCTGTGGAAAACGCGTATGTTGGATCGGAATGCTGAGCCTCTCATTTTCCCCAGTACTCATTTCGGCCAGATGGTGCACCAGCTTGGAGACACTTACGAAGATAGTGACTATCAACCGGACTGGCTGCCATTATTGATGTGTTGTCTTTCCTTGCCACCGTTTTAATGAAGTTGAGCTAAGACGTATTGTAGTTGTGTGATGTGTTGTATGTTTCAATAGGTTTTTTCGGCTACAGACTGATTACTTTGTAAATAATGTATATAGCTCTTTCCTGCATTTAAAGGCACGTAACAAATAGCATGCTGAAAAAAAAAAAATCCCGAGCGTGGCACAGTTCGCTGGGCGTTCGGCTGTGGTTCCAAGGGATAGAGGTTCGATTTCCGATGGAAACAGAATTTATTTATTCTTAACTATCTTCCTCATGGTAGACAAAGAGAATTATGATGTGGGTTTCATTTGATGACGTCATTTGATTGGCAGCTATATGGGGCAGGACGCCGGACGCTGTAAATATGAGCCATTGAAGGCTTCTGTGAGGCAGAGGAATGGCTGCTTTCGTCAATCTTTCAGCATTATGTTTCACTCCGATAATAGGGAGGTCTTTCAAGCAGTAATTGTTGGACCACCGTAGCTTCCAGGCATAGAGCTGATGGAACCGTTGTGGCGTTTTTTAAAGCCGCGCTGACAGTTTACCATTGGTGGTTTATGGTTTAATTATAGACACAAATTTCTAAACAATAAGCAGCCCAGAGGATTAGATTCTAGGCCTTGCAGTGGGACTCCCTACCACCCTCCAATAGGCAGGGTGATGGTGAAAAGAACGGTCCTTCCAAGCTTCCAGAGATTTGGCGTCGTATAACAGGCCACTGCAGCATGGTCGAGAAAACAAGCTCTGTGAGCTGCACATGGCTGTGGACGCAACATATTTATAGATAGCTGCATGCGTAAAGGTGATATGGGTATTTGTTGATCACCCTTGGCTCATAGATGCGTTTTTCATGTCACAAAAACGTTTGAGAAATATAGATGGGTTTTTCCTTGAACAGCGTAATATGTATTAACCGAAACGTAGCATTCAGCTTCCAGTTATTGAGGACGTCATTCCGGTCGCGTGATCCCAAGGCGTCTGAGACTAAAAGTATTTAAAAGGGAGAAAGTGGGGAGTGTGGAGTGCCACTGTCACTGGCAGTCGTTCATTTGTTCCGGTGGCGAGCGAGAAGCCTATATTTTAAATCGATTGTACTAGGCTTCATATTGTTACGGGCGCAAAGCTGACAGCTTTCAAAGGCGCTACGCTCGTTCTCGATAATCAATGAGTAATTGAATAGCCGAGAGCTAATAATTTCTATTACGTATCTTGGTAGCGCAGCCTATGTACGGGCTTGATTCGAGCTTGATTCGGGCTTGATTCGGGCTGTGGTAGAGTCATCGCTTGATGTAAATTCATGTAACGAAGCAATCCATCACAGCTCGAAAACATTACAGAATTTTCTATCGCCACAGGACATTCTCCCCAGAATTTTTGGTCGTTGATATGTAGTAAGAACAATAATTTTACTGCAAAAAGCTTTTTACGGGGTTAATTCTTGCGAGAAGTTAGAGCTCGCGCTACTGTTTCGCGCGTTCTACCGCCGGACTGCCGAGTGTGAGAGTGCACGGACGCCGCAGTGACCGACACTCCACCAAAAAAAAAAAAAAGAGAAAAAAAAAAAACGAGCCCGGCACAGAGGTTTTTGTCATAGATTAGCAGCAGTCGTGGAATCAGCCAGGCCACTGTGTTTTTACATGAAGTGTATGCAGCTCTTTGGCCCGAGAAGCTGTCACTGTTGCGGTCGCTGTAGCATAATCTAGGTGTCTACTGAGAAGGGAGATACTGCGGCTTGATTCCCACAAAACCACAAAAACTACTTAAAAAATACGTGATCTCACCTACATTTTGTATCCTGCAAAAAATGAACAAAGCTACCCTTGTCCTTTCTTGATTTCGCCCTCATCTGCACTGCTCCGGGTATAGTGAACTATGAGAGCATACCAGGAAGACGACGTTGAGAACGATGAAGTACTGCTGCGCTGCTCAAGCTCGCTTGTGTTCCTAGACTGGCTGTTTTTTGTGTTGTCCGCCGTGCAGCTTAAGAAGGATTATATTCCCCGCTTAAGTACTCAGTAAAACCTCTTTCAAGGGCTATCATTTCCCTGTACTTTTTCTTTCCGCGGAACGCATCTTGGGTGCTTAAAATATTAGATTGCAATTGCCGCGGCCGGCAACAATTTTTTCTTCCTTTTTGATGATTATTATTGTTAATTAAACCACTGCCAACAACCACTACAGAAAATATAAAAGCATTCGCTCAATAAAAAGGTGGCGTTAAAGGCATTAAGACAGATGCTGCGACTTCCTTAAAAAAACAAAACAGAAAAGCTTAAACAAAAATATAAAAATAAAAAATAAAATTTTTTATCCCCATTGAAACATTGAAAAATTACAAAACACTTTGTAGCCAAATGCTAGTGACAGGTTCGTTAAGGAGATTAAAGATACAAGTAAGAAATAGAAAGTTGCGGAGGTGACAATTGGCAAAATTTTGGGAAAAAATATAAGTTGTCCGAGTTCCTAACTTTATTATTAGCACAAAAAATAAAATATGGATGTTGCCGCCGCTGGTTGATTATCCAAGTGGCGTGCGGTGCGTCGGCATCGTTTTGGGTGCTAGCCCCAGATGCCAGGCTGCACCTCAATTTAACGGGTGATGGTCGTTACCCAGTCCACTTTAGTGTAGGGGTCACAACTATTACTCAATTGGCAGAAAACTTATAAATGCATTATTTTACTCAATAAATTTGCGCTTTCCTGGCAGACAGTCACGAGAGCTCAAATGTAGAGACTGGGAGTAGACTGTTTATTCCCGCAAGAAGTTTAAGCGTCATCAATTGAATTGACGCGCAGGAAATTTGAAAACATGAGGTTGTATAGCCATTAGGGGCACGCTTATGGCAGCTTTATTTGATTCTGTGGTGTTGCTACTCGCAACATAGCATACACGTGGCGTCATTTGCGGGCAACATTTCGGTCTTATGGCCAGGGATTTTTAGACCTCTTTGTTTCTGCCGAGTCATGCTTCGTCGGTTCTAACATTGTTGAGTTATGCTTAACCATTATTGATTATCCTGAGCAATGCTCGATCATGCTGGTCTGTTGCCTTAAGTGAGCACCATAAAAACTGAGTCCTCATATATATTTCAGCCTTTCGCTATTTCTATGGTGTATAATTCTCTTGTTTTATCTGAGTATTCCGTTATATCCAAGTCTTTACCCTAGCCTCCTTATGTCTTTGTCTTTAGTTCTATATATAGATATACCCACACATACCTACACACGTTCTACAGACAGCTTCAAAGCACATGGTTCAATCATACGACAGGGGGTTTCCGCTATCATGTCACTCCGTGTTCTTTCGTATCAAAAAGGCTGATGTCTTCTTCAGTATCCTTTCAAGCAGTTATAACTTGGAGAAAAATGAAAAGATGGGAAAAGAGTCGACACGAGGCGGAGGCATTGCAGTAGGATTTCTCGGGTATCAAAAATAAAAAAAAGAACAGCTTTGAACTAACTGCACCCAAATGCAACTAAATCTGTTGCTTCTTATATGCGCATTACTCAGAGCCTGTATGCGTCACTGCCGTCGCTCATGTCGGAGGCGCTCCGCTGGGCCAGCCTGGTGTCCCTGGCCTTCGGATGGACAGAGGCCATACAACGACCATTGCCCCAAGGCTCGACGCGGTCCATGACTCTGATGGACGGCGTGTTCACGGTAAGAACACGTGGGCACGTCTGCTTCGAGGCAGCATTTTCTTCGCGATTGTGCGCGAGAAAACACCCTTTAGGGAGGTCCTGGTGCATGAACTTTAAGTGATGTGCGGACGACACATGATCTTTCGAGGAGCAGATTGAGGTGCGTTCACCACTCACTGATTGCTATGCTTAAACCAATGAAACAGAAACCATGACAGGTCCGGTGTTCTCAAGACCAAGAAAACCTATAAAGAAACTGTATCGCAAGGTGCTAGTCTAAGCTGTTCTAAGCGCAGATAATTTCGGGACCTACGTATCGTGGAAAATAGGTAGTTATGCTGCTCAGCCTGGGCAGTCTCATTTTTAGGTACTTAGAGAAACCGCCTCCTTTCACTGAGAGGGGAGGCGGAGAGCGCGCTCTAAATGGCACCTGTATAAATATTAAAAAAAAAAAGGAAGTGAAAATTCCCCAAAGAAGAGTGTTAGCAAGAAGACACGATCTCTCAGTTACTGTTTGCACCTTGCTTAGAGGAAGTAGTCAGATACTTGGATTGGGAAAAGTTAGGGATAAAGGTTAATGAAGAATATCTCAGTAATCTGCGATTCGCTGATGGCATTGACTTGCTAAGCAATTCAGGGCACGAATTGCAAATTATGATTGATAAACTAGACAGGAAAAGCAGAAAAATAGCCAGAGATTATTATGCAGAGCCAGAAATTAATATAAAGAAGACGAAGCAAATTAATGTTGAGCAGTCTCGAAAAAGAACAGCAATTTGCAATACTTAGCAAAGCACTGGAAGTGGTAGGCGAATATGTCTACTTAGGACAGGCAATACTTAGCAAAGCACTGGAAGTGGTAGGCGAATATGTCTACTTAGGACGGATAGTAACCGCAGATCCGGACCATGAAAGGAAAATAACTAGGAGAATAAAATTGGAATATAGAGCGCATTTTCAAGCGCTCGCAGGTTATGACTAGCAGCTTACCGGTATTACTCAAGAGGGAAGCATATAACAGTTGCATGTTACCTGTACTCACCTATGGTGCCGAAACGTGGAGGATAACGAAAAGGGGTTTGCTTAAGTTGAGGCCAATGCAGAGAGCTATATGGAGCGAAAAATAATAGGTGTAACTTTAAGAGATAGGAAGCGTGCAGGGTGGGTCAGAGAAACAACTCTAGTTAATGACATTCTGGTGGAAACAAATATGAAACGGGAAGGACATGCAGAGCGAAGAGGGCATAACCGATGGTCGCTTACGGTAACAAATTAGATTGCAAGGGAAGGAAAGGATAGCAGGGACGGCAGAAAGTTAGTTGGGCGAATGAGGTTAAGAAGTTTGTAGGGGTCAAGTGAATGCAACTGCAAAGGATGAGGTGAATTGAAGGAGTATGGTAGAGGCCTTCGCCCTGCAGTGGGTGTAGTCCGACTGCTGATGATGGTGATACATATTAACCAGGAAGGTGTGAACATTTCTGGACAGGTTTCAAAGTTCCTACTAATGTGCAGGCCGAGACTTTGCAGATTTGTGTCAGCCAGCGTTCGAACCATCGTGATTCCCACGCCCTGAACATCTCTGGGTGTAACTTAATACCGCGAACATTTTAAAGACAAGCATCATTCGTAACAGAGTGCTTTAAATGCATGCTATGTTCGTGGTTTCTTTTTCTCTTGATCAGCTCTTCAACGTGGGATCCTCTGTGACCACTCTTCGGCAGGGTATCTTCATGCTTCAGGAAAAGGAGAAACTCACCGACCTCTGCCCGCGGATCGTCAGGGAAATTGCTGCCTGTTTCATCAGCTCTATTGTTTTGGTGAGTTGTTTTGTTGCTTTTTCTGTGCCCTACATGAAAAATAATAACACTAACTTGGTCATTGTCGCTGCGATGAGATGGGAAAAGAACATCACGAAAACAGTATGAACGTTTTACAGGGGCATATTCGCGTGCGCATATATGACGAATAGAAATACATCTGTACAAAAAGGCAGCCCTGATAACCCTTTAGCCTGCAGCGTTGGAAATTTGCGACATACCGAATGTGCTGGCGCCCATCGGTGCCCACCAGAGCTTGGTGGAAATATTGATATTTTGTTGGCCGCGAAGAATACATTTAATTCTGGGATAACAGTAAACAGTCGGAGTTTTTCTCTCTCCTGTCGATCCGAAATCATGACGAAAGTGACACATCACACTATAGAAATGAGCATTTCTTGTTTAGCACCCGATATACAATGCATCCCTTTCCCATACTGAACTAACGTACATGAATGGTCAAAAGTTCTCAGGCCACTCCGCATAGCCGGGGAGCGGCTGATCTCCGCTACGCGGCGCTGCTATCAGATTTGCGCCCCCGCGCACGTGTGGGGAGAGTATGCGCTTAGAGGTGGTCCGATTCCTTCGTTTTCGCTCTCCTGGGTGCACTGAAAAGATGGTGCGGCGCGCGCCTTCGCTCTTCACCATTCCTTCCTCCGATTGCATCATGTTTCAGCGCGTTGCGCGGCATGCAGACGACTTGCTGGCGTCAATGTTTAGTTGAACTCCGTGTGGTTCTTCGTACTTTCCAGCATCAGCTCTTTCGCTGCTCACGGGGCCATGACTGTGCCTTTTCACGTGCCAAGAATCTCAAATTGTGTCATTTGCCCGAAATTTACTGCACGCGAATCGGGCAGACCATGCATTGTTTTCTTGTGCTTTTAAAATGTTTTAGCTACTGCATTATTGAAAGTCCATCTTTTGGAGCCTTGATTAGTTAGTCTGTTCAGTATCTTCAAGTAGTGGTGGTGGGGGTGGTGGTGGTGAAACTTTATTACCAGCGGATGCAGAGGCCCGACCCGAATGGCACCCCCACAAGTTAAACGACGGTCGCTATTCCTTGAGCAGTGGCGGCGTTTTCAGCCAGCTGGATGAGCTTTATATATCTGTGTCCCTGGGTCGGGGTTGAGCAGTAGAGCCTCCCAGTGATCAGAGTCGCGTATTAAGTGGCTCGCGGGTATGTACTATGGGAAGTTTCAGATCATATATGAAAGCGAAACTAAATGCGACGTGGTAGCTCACGTACTTCACATTTGGCGGAATTTTATTTTCATCTTCAATATTGCAGTTTTCAGTTACCAGAACAAGACTGCTCAGGTTTACATGATGCACAACAAATTATTAGATAGTTTCTGTTTCAGTAACCAATGACAAGTATATATGTACGCGCTGTTCAGGAGAGGCATATGAGATCGATGCAGACTCTACATTTAAGCGCCGTAATATAAAAACTGTACGCTCTCGGTTTCTTTAGGACGTAGCTGTGTTTCTAGAGAATATTCATCTACTCCAAATGGAAGCTTCAATGTGCCAGTGTAATCTGACAACCTATCAGATATTTTCTCTGATTAATGTATTTTGCTACGTAGAGATTATTTTCTGACAGGCAAATACGGTGTTAGTTCTCGAATTCTCAATTTGCTTAACGCTACGTCAACACAGCCAACATTAAACGTTACTCGTTCCAATCTATGTTTAGCCCTACGTCGAGCATTATTGGATCCTGATAAGATTTCAGACAAGGGCTCTAGTAATTACGTACAAATTTTATTTGTTCTGTTTTGCCAAGGCCCTCCACTGTACCAACTAACAATCCCCGGCGCACTGAATACTTTGTTGTCTGTAACACTGTAATCTCACTGCAACTGTAAACTCGCCAAGAGTTTTTGCATCAATGTATATTACATTTTCCCCAATCAACAGGCGTGCATGTAATGGAGAAAAACGAAATTTTCAGCTAAGTTTCACCAAAGAGCTTGAATTTATTATCATATTGTGAGAACATCAGCATGTTAGGAATGTCTGAAAATGCATGCACTGCAAGCGGCCATTTAATGTATTTACCTTTCCCGCAGGCGACGCTGAGCGGCATTGCTGCCTTGCGCAACAAACGTGGCCAGCCCTGCTCGGCCTACATCTGGTGCGTGCTGGGATTACTGTGTACGGCTGCCATCATCGACACTGTTGCCTCTGCGCAGCACCTGTGGTTCTCGGAGGTGAGGAGCTCTCTACCTCGGCATTGCTGCTCGCGTAGCTAATAGGTCGACGCACTCTCAAAAGGCAAAAAAATCTTTGCCTATAAGCCTGGATTCAAATCGAAGGGTCGACTTACCTATAAATCGCAGATTCCTCCCTTACCAGTTTTCCTTTCTCGACAACTTTGTCTGCTGCGCTTTCAAATCAATCAATCAATCGATCAATCAATCAATCAATCAATCAATCAATCAATCAATCAATCAATCAATCAATCAATCAATCAATCAATCAATCAACCGATCAAATAATTTATCTATTATTTATTCAATCAACTAGTCATAAGACAATCATTCAATCAATCAGTTTCAGTCCTAAAAGCAGCAAGGCCAGTGAAATTTGATGCAGTAATACGAGTCATGCATATGGCTAAGGCAAACGGACACTAGGGACTTATTTTCACCTAATCAAATTGGAGGAAAAAGTTCTAATTGACCAATGCCAGTTTCTACTAAAGTAGATTAGCAGTCCCTCCAAATGAACTCCATAATTATTCCTCTTTTACGGCAGCCACGACCACAACACTGCAGCAAATATCTTGGAGACCACAACTCAATTTATCGCGGTAACCATTTCTAGGACAACTTAGCACTTAAACCTAAATCCGGCTCGTCTTATCCGGGTTGTTCTCTTGGTCCGGCATGGTCCTGCAAATCTGCTTAACCTAAAGCTCTGTCTGAAGATAAGTCGATCAGAAATTACCTACTGATTCTAACTTAACATAGGAACGGCTTAGTGACATGACTCAACTTTATTCCGGCACCGTCTCAGGTGGTGTTGCACAAAAGTGCTCCTTAAAACGCCTAAGACATTGCACAAAGTACTTAACGGACGGGGACGCTGTTAAGTTTGCACGAGTTCTTTAGATACGGCATGGTGATACAAGCAGTACCTGTAGCATAGCGCAATCATTCTGCGCTGCACATATGCAAGGGCATGGACTACTTAAGCGCGGTGGGGATCTCGTCAACGACGAGCACTCCGACCACTGACACCGTCTTCGAGACAGACTGCCACGTCAGCGGTATTGTGCTATTCAGCAAACACTTCACCAATCATGAAGCAGTTGCTTTAACGACTCTGAATTGCAGGGAATCGCTGGGTAAGAAATTGCTAATTATTATTGGATAGGAAAGTATATCTTTACCCAACCATGCAGACGGCCCTACGACCAGTTCTTTAGATGGAGCCAACTGCTGCTCTAGCAGTGATGCATTGTTTTGTTTTTTGTTTGTCTACATGCTTCTTGCATGCCAGTTAGAGTGACTTAGGTACACTGTGTCACGCAGAGGATGGTCGTGTCCGACTACAACTACCAGCACAGCGTAGTGCTCGTGAACGTGATCGCCGTATTCTTCCTTCTGGGTTCGTTCCTGACCACCGGCCTACGAGACCGCATCTTCCTTAAAAAAGACGGCAGCAAGGTAGTGCATTCGTATGTTCTTGACGATCTATAGGAGCTGGAAACCCTCGTATTTACAGTGAACGAGGCATGGTACGCACTGAAAGCAATGGGTTACAGGCGTCGTGCGCCCTACTTCACTTGGTGAGACCCTGACCTCATAACACTTTTCGGTGAAAATAACTTGAATTTAGAATTAGTTCACAGTGGAACCTTGAGTCCTCCCGAGCGGAGAGGAAAAAACGATCCTTCAAGGGGCAGAAAGGGAAACAGGTTACACAGCCGGCGTACGACACGCGGCAAGTGTGAACAGGGTATAAAAACAGCACGAAAAATAAAGGAGGTAGCGAAAATAAAACATAGATACAAAAAAAAAATGCGGGATGCTTACGCTTCGCCTTTTAACGAGCAGAACACTGAAACTTAGGCATCGATTTTTTGCCGTAATGAAAACTTTCCTGTTTAAAGTGATTGATCGTTATCGGATCAGATAGCGGTTTGGTTAGAGGCGCTGCAGAAAAATTTTCGACTAGTGCATGCGCCCATTTCTATGCTGCTCATGGAAACCATGAGCAGCGACCGCGATGTCTATTATACGTCAGAGAAATTGATGTACCGAAAACAAATATAAATATAAACCTACACGCAGTAACCAACATTTTTATTATAGAGTAGCGCCCATTTCAGCTTCCGCACTCAAGGCGGTTACGGCACAGTATGTCTCGTCGACGAAGGTCTCAGCAGTGCGTTGTCGCCGCTTCATGCAAAGAATTGAATACACTGTGATGCCCTCTAGTGACGCAAAAAATATATCGTAGGCAATGCGAAAGGAGCGGTGTTTTTTATTGAAGGAGCGCCGAAGAGAGAGCAAAATAGAATAAATAAAGAGGAGCACTTCTAGAAGAATAAACAGCATTGTACGGTTAAAAAATCGGTGACATTTTCCAAGGAAGCGGTCACGTCAGTTACTACAGTGACGATGAGATCATTTCGCCGCAATATGTCTTTATAGTCGATTTTATGCAATTTACCGTGCCAAATTAAAATTATAGATGATCGTTTCTTGGATATTGCAGTGTTCTATATTCTATATATGTTATACGAAACAAGTTATCATTTTTATCGTACCATCATGACATATTAAGTCAGTTTTCTGTCCCTTTAAGGGTGTGACGCAATCACATTAACAATCCCCGTCCATTCAATTTGCTATTCGCTTAATAAATAGTCGGATAACGCGATATTGTTGAAGGCCCCGTGTCGGCCTCGGCGCAAGCGTTGGTATTGCGAGCCATAAATCACGAGCATAGTGCTGGCAGGCTGTAGGTGGAAGCTGACCTGGCAGATGACTAAATGAACGTAGGGTTGCCTCCTGACATTGCGTTTGGCAGGAGCTTCCAACTAGATCCTCTCATTTCATAGTGGAAGGTGATATCAGAATCAGCCTGCCAGGACGCTTGCATTCACGTTACCCCGAGATCACGCAGGCACGTTCATATGGCTTGGTTAAATCCGGGCTTAATACGTGGGCTGGTAGCTCATGCCATCGCGTCGTACTCTTCAAGACGGAGCTTTAAAAGTCCCCCACAACTTTTATTTTTATGCCTCTATTATCCCACACAAAATCATCAGCATACAGTCATAATTTATCACAAGTTGCGAGAAATTACCCCACAGATATATAATTATCCGCTTTAACCAGGCCATAAGAACGTGCTGGAGTGATATTAGGGGCAGTGTGTCTAACTAGGGATTCGAAGACTCTGCAAGGCTGCATTCCAATCTAACCCTCCCATATCAAAGGCTAAGCATGAGTTGGTACCGCCTGCTAAACAATGTCATGACATGTGGTCTCGTGACGTCACAAACCGGACGACCAATCAGTGCATGGTCATGTCACCTGGCAACTACCACCTGCCGGAGCCATGTGTGTGATTTCTCTTGAACCGCCGCCGCCGGATTTAATGAATAGAGATGCATTTATTGCTCTCGCATTCTGTGCTGCACACTGCATATCTGCACACTGCTGCACACTGCATATCACAGCATATCTCGCACACTGCATATCTATCGGCAATACCCCTGATCGATGAAGGGTAAGATGACGGTCTTATGCTCTTTGCTTCCACTTATGGCGTGATTTCGAAGAGGGACGATACCAAAGGAATGGATGTCGAGTGCTTGAAGCTTATTGAATATAACGACGATATGCTGCAGAAATTCACAGTATGTTTGCTTATTTGATAACAAAGTCCCACTGGGCAGACAGAGGACAACAATTTCTTTTGAACTCGCCGAATCGCCGGCCTATGCACTTTGTTACCTCTTCAGACATGCGGGAAAAGAATGGCGGCCACCGAATAAGTGCTGCCTAAGCTTGTCTAAGGAGACGAAAGATTTGATTAAGAAACGCCAAAGTATGAAAGCTTTAAACCCAACAGACAAGATAGAACTGGCAGAGATATCAACGCTAATCAATGAGCTTAAAGTGGCCGACATAAGGAAGTATAACAGGGAGAAAATTTAGTATGCTGTAAAGAACGGTGGAGGCCTTAAAACGGTGAAGAAGGAAATCAGATATATATATATTAAGGGACAAGGTGTGGAACGTCATCAATAATATGGACGAAATAGTCAAAGTAGACCAGCAGTTCTATACTGATCTGTCAGTAACCAAAGTAGTCAGGACAATAATGAGACTGGCAGTAGGGAAAAGCAGTCGGAAGTTCCGCCAGTGACGAAGCACTAGAGGTTCTGCTTTAGAAACTAAGAAAAGTAGGAAAATAACTGGAGAGGATCAGGTAACGGCAGATTGGTAAAGGGTGGGAGGATTGCGTGCTAGGAAGACTGACCACCCTAATACGCAACGCCTGGTGTCATCGACAGTACCGGAACCATGCAAAACGCGAACATTATCTTAATTCATAAGAAAGGGGACGCTAATAACTTGAAAAATTACAGACCAGTCAGCTTACCATCTCTTACATATAAGAAAGGGGACGCTAAGGGCCTTAAAAAACAGACCAATCAGCTTACTGTTTGTTACGTATAAGGTATTTACTATGGTAATCGCTGACAGAATCAGGACAACCTTAGACTGCAATCAAGCAAATGATTAAGCAGGTTTTCGGAAACAGTACTCTACTGTCGATCATATCCATACCATCAGCCAGGCGATAGAAAAATGCTCGGAATATAACCAGCCCTTATACATAGCATTGATCGATTACGAAGAAGCATTTGACTCAGTAGAAAGCCCGGCGGTGTTGCAGGCATTGCGAAATCAGGGGGTAGACGAGCCGTACGTGAAAGTGCTGGAATATATATATAGTGGCTGCACAGCAACCATAGTTCTGCATAAAGAAAGTAAAAAAAAATCCCATAAAGAAAGGTGTTAGGCAAGTAGACACGATCTCCTCAGTACTATTCACAGCTTGCTTAGAGGAAGTATTCAGAGACTTGGAATGGGAGCAGTTAGGTATAAGGGTAGATGAAGAATACCTCAGTAATCTGCGATTTGCGGATGACTTTGCCTTGCTAAGTAAGCCAGGAGATGAACTGCAAAGAATTATTAGTGACCTAGACAGGAAAAGTAGAATGGTAGGATGGAAAATCAATGTGCAGAAGTCTAAGGTAATGTTCAACAGCCTCGGGAAGGAGTTTACGTTAGGTAGCGAAGTACTGGAAGTAGTAGGCAAATATGTCTACTTAGGACAGGCAGTAACCGCAGATCCGGACCATGAAAAGGAAATAACCAGAATAATAAGATTGGGATGGAGCGCATTTGGCAAGCACTCGCAGATTATGACTAGCAGCTTACTGGTATCGCTCAAGAGGAAAGAATACAACAGTTGTATCTTACCTGGACTCATCTATGGGGCTGAAACGTGGAGGCTAACCAAGAGGGTTCTACTAAGTTGAGGACAATGCAGAGAGCTGTGGAACGATAAATGGTAGGGGTATAACGTTAAGAGATAGAAGCGTGCAGAGTAGGTCAGAGAAATAACTCAAGTTACTGACATTCTAGTGGAAATCAAGAAGAAGAAATGGGCATGGGCAGGACATGTAGTGCGAAGAGAGGATAACCGATGGTCGCTTAGGGTAAAGAACTGGATTCTAAGTGAAGGAAAGCGTAGCAGGGGGCGGCAGAAAGTTAGGTGGGCGGATGAGGTTAAGAAGTTCGCAGGGGTCAAGTGGAGGCAGCTAGCACAAAACCGGGTTAATTGGAGAAATATGGGAGAGGCCTTTGCCCTGCAGTGGGTATAGTCAGGCTGATGACGATGATGATGCTCGTCCTAAAAAAATGAATTGTTAAATTAAACCATAACCTAGAGTAAATATGCATTTCTCGATAATCTTCGAAGATATAGGCAAGCGAGAATTGTTAAGTGGATACAGCTAGCACAGGACCGTATTAATAGGAGGAATATGGAAGAGGCCTTCACCCTGGAGTGGGTATAGTCAGGTTGTTGATGGTGATGATGATGCAGATGATGAAGCTTGTATGGTATGTGTAATGAGGGAAATAATTTCGCAAAAAGGCTTTTATTACTTGTGAGATTCATTTGTACTTTGTCCTCTTTTTCTTGCCTACTTCAAGGAGAGGCTCCACGACGACACGTCGTCACCTTTTGGCGTGCTTTGCTGCTGGGCGCTGCGCAAGTGAGTAAAACTAGGCTGGGGAACGTGCAATGATATAGACATAGCACTCTATGAACACATAACACTGGCTTCCTTGTCGAGTGAACTGAACTACACAACGACATACAGATATCTGAACAAATGCTTCGGTGAGGAAAGGTGGAGCTGTACACTAAATCTCGCGTGTCCACACTGGATAAAATGCATGAGCTGAGGTATGTACATACACATAGTGCCCAACAGCGGTTTCATCAGTATAAGATAGCGCAATCCACCTAGTAGAGGAGTCGCGGGCTGTAGGGGCAGCGATAAACATCGTTTATAAATTTATATACCTGGTGTCATAAAAATATTTCGAGAGCACTGTGGAATCTACACAGCAGAACAGCGAAAGCCTAAGCGTTGCTGGTCCACACGGTGCATTATGTTTTCTCTCGTTATCATTGTCAACTAAATGCAGCGTCATTATCATTGTTAATTTCATCATTTTCATTATAACTATTGAAGCGTCATTGTCATCGCTACTATCATCCTCACGGTAAACAAGGAAAATGTTTATGTACGTTTCGCAATCCCGGGCCTCCGCCACATCATCTCTACTAGTTGCTCAGTCGGTATATGTAAATGCCGCAGAATATCAGCAGAAACAAGCGTTCGCACAAGTGGCGGTGGACATGCAAGGCAGACTGATAGTCCCCGGCACTACCAAAACGAGATACCCGGAAACGGCAGAACAGGCGAAAATCACTCTTGCCGTCGTTAACACCGAAGCTACTGCTCCACTCAGTGACACTAAATCCGCCATACTCAATTATGCGAGGGGTAGAATCTATTAGCAGTTAGCATATTGAGTCAAACCAAGCACTTACACAGAATTATTGAATTGACTATGGGTCTCGGCTCACTCGGAGAACCCTGGTAACGAAGCGGCACACATCAAAGGTCGAGAATTCGTCAGCCAAGCAGGGAGCGCGATGTAGTTACTGAGAATTTCTCGAAGGACGGCGTAGCATCGTTTTACGAAATTACTAATGATTTTAAGTTTGAAAGGAGGATATTCCGCCCTCCAGATAAAGCGTAAGATAAGGAGTAGGAGACAACCTGGAACCGACTCCAGACGCGATCCTTTATGATTTCTTACTTGTTATCGAAATTATATCCCGGCGATTACGACCCGGATTGTGCACTATGCAGTGAAATAGCCACTTATGATCACTTACTGTGGAATTGTAAAGAGGAGTCACCCGCGGAATCTCTAATACAAGTTCCTACTTTCGAGCAATGGGAGGCCGTGTTGGTCAGCTCAGGCCTGGGAGTTCAAACCCTGGTCATTGAGTGGGGTATTTAGGTCGCTGTCAGCCGTGGACTGATAGCCACCTAGCATGGATCATCGTAATTCTGCCTCTTCTGACGAAACAAATGGTCTGCAGTCCAGTCATGATCCCAAGCATGGCGCAATTGGTTAAACGCTCGGCTGAGGATCCAAGGGATGGAGGTTAGATTTCCTGTGGGGACAGGAGTTTTACTTTTCTGATGACGTCATTTGATTTACAGCTATAGTATGATCGAACGAACGCCGATAGCATGAGCCATTAAATAATTTAGCCTTAATATTCAAGGTCAATCAGTATTAGTAATGTGGAGAAAAAACGGTGGCATTTTTCTCAATCCGCAGTCTATCCTATCGTAACTCCGTTTTAGTTCGAGTATAATGAAGACCTTATTATCTTATTCTATCTCAATTTTTCTTCACTCCTGAATCCGTTGTTTTCGTTGCTCTCCGTAATCGTTTCATTATTATTTTCTACTCAGTCATTTCTTCTCAATTTTATTTTTCCCAATTCATTCTTAGTCGCCCCTTCCTCCCCATTAAGTGGACGTGATGTGGATGTGGGGAGGGAAGTGGATGTTCCCATCTCTTGCCAGGCGCAAGGAGAGAAATTTATTCAAACGTCACCTGTCATGGTATGCAGGCAGATGCTTCACAGATACGATGATGCCGGGCAGCATTTGGTTTTGTGACATTCGTAATGTTATAACTAAAAGCGGTGAAGAAGAAATTGGGCATAGGCAAAAATTAGATATATGCGCTAAGGGACAAGGTGGGCAACGTCATCACGAATATGGACAAGATAGTCAAAGTAGCTGAGGAATTCTATACTGATTTCTACAGTAGCCAAAGTAGTCGGGATCGTAATGAGTTTGGCAGTAAGGAAAAACAGTCAGACGTTCCACCAGTGACGAAAGACGAGGTTAAAAAAGCAATAGAAACTATGAAAAGGGGGAAAGCAGCTGGATAGGATCAGATAACTGCAGATTTGTTGAAGGACGAGGGGGAAATCGTGCTAGAAACACTGGCCACCCTGTATACGCAGTGCGGATGTCATCGACGGAACCGGAACTATGGAAGAACGCAAACATTATCCTCATTCATAAGAAAGGGGACGCTAAGGGCCTTAAGAAACAGACCAATTAGCTTACTGTTTGTTACGTATAAAGTATTTACTATGATAATCGGTAACAGAATCAGGACAAGCTTAGACTGCAATCAAGCAAATGATTAAGCAGGTTTTCGGAAACGGTACTCTACTATCGATCATATCCATACCATCATCCAGGCGATAGAAGAATGCTCGGAATATAACCAGCCCTTATATATAGCATTGATCGATTACGAAAAAGCATTTGACTCAGTAGAAAGCTCGGCGGTGATGCAGGTATTGCGAAATCGGGGGGTAGACGAGCCGTACGTGAAAGTGCTGGAAGATATATACAGTGGCTGCACAGCAACCATAGTTCTGCATAAAGAAAGTAACAAAAGTCCCATAAAGAAAGGTGTTAGGCAAGTAGACACGACCTCCTCAGTACTATTCACAGCTTGCTTAGAGGAAGTATTCAGAGACTTGGAATGGGAGCAGTTAGGTATAAGGGTAGATGAAGAATACCTCAGTAATCTGCGATTTGCTGAGGACTTTGCCTTGCTAAGTAAGGCAGGAGATGAAATGCAAATAATGATTAGTGACCTAGACAGGAAAAGTAGAAAGGTAGGATTGAAAATCAATATGCAGAAGACTAAGGTAATGTTCAACAGCCTCGGGAAGGAGTTTACGTTAGGTAGCGAAGCACTGGAAGTAGTAGGCGAATATGTCTACTTAGGACAGGTAGTAACCGAAGATCCGGACCATGAAAAGGAAATAACCAGAAGAATAAGATTGGGATGGAGCGCATTTGGCAAGCACTCGCAGATTATGACTTGCAGCTTACTGGTATCGCTCAAGAGGAAAGAATACAACAGTTTCATCTTACCTTTACCCACCTATGGGGCTGAAACGTGGAGGCTAACCAAGAGGGTTCTACTAAGTTGAGGACAACGCAGAGAGCTATGCAACGATAAATGGTAGGGGTATAACATTAAGAGATAGGAAGCGTGCAGAGTGGGTCAGAGAAATAACTCAAGTTACTGGCATTCTAGTGGAAATCAAGAAGAAGAAATGGGCATGGGCAGGACATGTAGTGCGAAGAGAGGATAACCGATGGTCGCTTAGGGTAACAAACTGGATTCTAAGGGAAGGAAAGCGTAGCAGGGGCGGCAGAAAGTTAGGTGGGCGGATGAGGTTAAGAAGTTCGCAGGGGTCAAGTGGATGCAGCTAGCACAGAACCGGGTTAATTGGAGAAATATGGGAGAGGCCTTTGCTCTCTCCCATATGGAAGCGTCTTGAAGGCTTATCTTGATGTTATCTTCCCAAGTGAAAGGCGAGGCCTAGGTTCACTGCTCCTTCCAAACGTAATGTAAGGCAACTCTACGTTAGCGCTCGGCCGTGTCAGCTGCCTGCTACCGCCTGCCAGCACCATGCTCGGGAGTTTTCGCTCCCTACGACAACGCTGACGTCGGCCGCCGACGCCGGATTTTCGGTGAACAGACTCTTTAACGATATTGCGTTAAGATAAAGCATTAGCAGCGGGCTGGAGTTTCGTGCCATTTATGATAATAGAAAATCTTTAAGCCTAGCCTGCACAGGATTGAGGCATATCAGCGAAAAGTAGGATCATTTATGCTTCTTATGCATGGTCTTGAACTAGCCACGAACGTCAGTATGGAGGCGGTGGAAATAGGGGAGGTACGAATAGCACAATATGGCTGAAAAATTCAACGCACACTGCACAGCCTTGGTCCGAATTATTATGAAAACTGCGTGGTGTCTTACCGCTATCGCAACAGGACGAGGAGGGGGAAAACTTTATATAAATAAAGAAAAATGTAAACACTCCTAGGAGGACCTCTTAGTCCAGGTGCCCTCTGGCTGTTATTTTTAGCTTAGCCCGCTCGACCAGCCACAACTGATCTGCAGGCTGCGTGGCTAGAGGGGCAGCCTGCAGGAGGAGGGGGTGGGGTGTTTGACGTGAGGAACGCGGATGGGATGTGGAAATTCCCATAAGTAATGGTAGAGGGTGGGTGGGGTGGCATTGTACGTGGTGCAATATGGTGGGAAGTCCGTAGAGTGAAAGATTTGGGCTAATTGAGGAGATGGGAACGAATGTGTCTGGAGTTGTCGCCAGTGCTGTCGATGTGAGAAAGCGTGTGATGTGGTGGCGGGTACGTGGCACGGCAACGACGATAGTAGTGAACAATTGTATTGTAGTCAAGAGGTTCGATGGTGGTGTATAATGAAGGTTTGGGGAGGACATCCACCGGCGCCCGGAAGCTTAGTTTTCGGGCAAACGCATGAGCGCGCTCATTTCCGAGGATGTCCTCGTGCCCAGGAACCCATGTGATGGTGATGGGATCGGGAGGGGTAGGTAGAGTAGATAATATTTTAGCAGATGGAGTGTGGGAGGATTCCTCGCAGTAGATATCTGTATACTGCTTGGGAGTCTGTGCATATTGTGGTGTGCTGAGTCTGCAGCTGACTGATGTGTGCGATTGTGAGTGTAATGGCCAAGCATTCGGCCTCGGCGATGCTAGTGCAGTGGATGGAGGCGGCATTGAACATCGAACGGTGAATGTCCGTGAACACAGCAGTGCAGATGTGAGGAATGTTCGGACTGTGTGAAGCATTCGTGCAAATGATGCCCTGGCGTGTAGAGTACTGCTTGGAAAAATATGAGGCACGGGCTGCGCGACGGCCTTTGTGGTGTTCGGGATCCATATTTCGTGGGAGGGGTTTGAGCTCGAGGAAGTTCCGCAGATGCGGAGGGATGGCTATATATGAGTGTGAGGTGAGGAATCAGGGGTATTGTAGCCCATCGAGCGCAGGAGATGAGTGCCTGTAGGTGTGCGGAGTCGACGTTGTTGGCTGGAGAGGTGCGCCTTTATGGTCTCCTCAACATTGTTCAGTTCAGTTCAGTCGTTCAGTCGTGTCCGACTCTTCGTGACCCTATGGACCATGTCACGCCACGCTCAAACATTGTTATGTATGCCTAATTGAAGGAGCCGAATCGTATTGGTATGACGAGGTAAATGGAGGGCAGCTTAACGGCTGAGCGGTGTAGGACGGTAAGTTTATTGAGTTGTGTTTTGGTGATGTGGTGGTAGGGGAGGTGGTGGGCTAGTCGACTAATGATAAGGGCGTCTACGAGCCCTAAAGTGTCTTTTTCCTTGATGCCATGATTACGGTTAGAAATGCGACGAGAGTTGTGACAATAGCGGGCTGAATGAAGCAAGGTGAACAGCTTTAATGGATAAAGGAAATTCTCTGGAACATTTCTGGCAGGCACCTCACGAACGTCGTGCTGCGTGCCAAGGTTGTCATGGAGGACGTGCCGCTCATGCCACATCGTTACAAGTGCGGTCAGCTGCTCAGCCAGTTCAACAGTCGAATGTCCGAAGGCTGGTGAGTTACACACGGGCAGGATCGAGCGATACGTTAACATTTCAAGTGCTGCGTAATATAATAGCACAAGACGTGCGAGTCCCGTAACTGGGTAAGCATGATAACGAGTGTTCTAGTGCCTGCGGCCAAATCGTCATATTCCTAGGATTGCTTATTACATGAAAGTGTTCTGGCTTGTGCTCCCGTAAGTATCGCTTAATGTACATGGCGTATAAACAGAATTTAAGGCGGTCTCGCTGAAGATACAGTTTAATGTATTATGGCTGCAAGATAAAACGTATCTGCCTCTCCAAGGAAAGTGAGAAAGTCACGATTAAGCCTGAAGTCTGCATTTACTGGCATGCTGGAGGGGTAAGAAATGAGCCTATCGTGAGATTACTGGAAGAGTAAAACTGCCATGGTCTGTAGGAATAATGAAATGCTGGTTATCGAGAGCCCCGCATTCCGCACGTATCTTTGTTGTGAGCATTTGTTAGTGCACAACCTGCTTGCTCATAATGTACTGTAACCCTGGACATGCGGCCTTTCCTAATGTGCGCAGAATTGCGCATTTTGATTGACGTATGCAGATATTAATTTTGCGCACGCTGCACAATAAACAAAATTAAAAAGTCAGAGCTTGAGAGCAATTATTTGCTCAATTTGCCGCACATTGTAAAGACTCGTGTCTCGATTCCAACACGATTCCAACACATCTTTAAGATGGGAAAACTGGAAACAAATCATGTTTTTTTATTACTCATCTAGCAAGCTTATATAATATATACCCTAGTTTAAGCTCGCCGGGCTTAAACAGCTTAACATTCGTAGTAAAAGGAAGCGCTTTAAAGGTATTTCAGTGGCTCCATTAAACGCGCGCATCTGCCGCCCACATAGTTTTTGTGGTAGACCTTGAGAAATCTGTACGGAACACTCCTCTAAAATATCTGCTCTTTTCTTGGTTAAAAGCATCGCACATTGGGGAATCTCGCTGCTCATTCAACTAGCTCACAGATCTTGAAGTTCATGCGGTGGCTAGGAAACGAGGAATACTAACACCACTTGACGGAGGTAGCTGATCGAGCGAGTGAAAATGTAGCTCATGCTATGGCAGCTCGGAAATATATGAGGGCAAAGGCGTGACTCGAAAAATCCACAAACACTGCATGTAAACGCGTGCAATTCGTCAGGGAAGAGTCCATTCTATGAAAAAAAAAAAAAAAAAAAAAAAACAAGAAAAAAAAACACCGGGAAAGTGCATTGTACAATAAAATAACAGCCAGCAACATTAATTGAACTCTACCGTGTATCGGCTAGGTCGTAAAAATGCAACGGAAACTTAATATCGCTTGGGAATCACACTAAACAATAACGGCGCACTGCTAAAGACACTTTAATGCTTCAACTAACCAGCACAGATTAATAGAGCCCCTACAGTTTGAATCGAGAATTAAATCAACTCTATGTCTATAAAATAAAAACCTTTGTAAACGAAATGTTTTAGCTGGGCAAGCTGGTAGTCTCGCCTCTCTTAAAATGCGCGTGAACGTGTCGCAGGCACAAGACAATCACAGTCGGGCGCTTTCTCTGTGCCATCCTGCGAGTGGTGTGGGTGGACGTCATGTGGACCATCTTGAGTACCCTCAGCTACTTCGGAAGCGTTCTCATCAAGGTGCCCATTCTGGAGTGAGTGGTGCTGGCTCAGGTGACCCCTGCGCGCGGACGCACACGTCTGAAACTTCAGTGGTTTGAACTCTTCGCGTTTGATGTCGTATATGGAAAGATTGGCCGCTGAATTTGTTACCGTGTACGTTGCTTGTTAATGGCTGTGCTAGTGCTGTAGTGGACAGCTGCATAGCTGTGTCACCAGACAATTCTTACCTGTTAGCACGCACATCATACTTTCCTGTGGCGCTTTTAGTAGAAGTAGTGAGCATTTACCAGTAAGCTTTCATTCGTTTATACCTGTTTATAAGACGCAGAAACATTGCACAGTGAGACGAGAAGAGTGCAATTAAAATTTATCTGCAGGTTACTATTGTCATATATATGCTTGTTCATATCCTTCTATCTGCGCTCTAAGCAGGCCCCATGGTAATGGAAACAAGAAAAAAAAAAAAAGAAAAACAGCAGAAAAGGTGCAATGGGCAAATCTAATTAACTGTATTGGAAATGTCATGTAGGCTGTAGAAAACAGGAGGAGAACACACTCAAAATGACACGACCATGTGCTGTGAACGCTATAAGCAGCTGTGCAGTGACGTATGAGCCTCATGCATGCTTTTCACGTCGTTGCTACGCCGTCGCCTCCTTGCGCCTATACCACACCGCACTTGTTATTGTCTGTTCATGACTGCCGTAAAATAACCTTGTATCAGTCACATGCGTGGTGAAAACTAGTTTGACGAGATTCCAGCCAGGCCACTTGTACACACGGGTGAGCTTTGCGCTTCGCCGTGGAGCCCTAACTGCGCCGCAAAAGCTGCGCCATATTGCCGCCCGCTTAAAGGTTGATTCACATCACGGACCACTGGCCTGTGGACCTGACTTCCATTACGTGAGGTACAAACTTGGCTCTCGTGCGGAGAAAGGCCTCGCGCATGCTATTTCAATCATAGCCACTCCTACCTTCACTTTGGGAGCTGTTAATAAGTAGATTAGGCAAGCACATAGTCTTTCATCACACTGCATCCTAAGCCAGGCAAAAATATCACGAGGCGGAACTGGGGCGCCACGTGACTCCTGGTCCTTCGGCCAACGGCCTTTCGTGTGAATACAGCTTAGATTTGACTGCGGCGCTGATGGCGAGAAAGAATGGGTCCTTTTCCGCTCCTCATAACCATGTATCGTTCTCCTATAAAAAGGAACAATTCCCTCTCCTTTAATGGTAACGAACGCCGGACACCGCTTTATTCCTGAACGTTATCGACCTGGTACCGTTGCGAGCAACGATTGAATTCGCCGTCCTGAGCTTGCGCGCGTATGCGCAGGGCGCTGATCGAGGCGCGTACCGAGTGGGTGCGGGCGTCCACGGCCGTGCTTTTCGCGGCCGCATCGGTGGCCGACCTGGTGCTCTGCTGCTACCAGACCCACGTGTCCCTGCGGCTGTGCGCTAGGGTGCGCTCCATGTTGCAGGCAGCCATCTTCTCCAAGGTGCGTGCTTTATTCTAGTCGTCTTTTGTTACAGAGCGAGGCTAATTGGCACTCAATGGAGATTAGACCGCGGGAAACCGGAAGCAAGGCCTATTCCAGACAAAGCAAAGGAGACATATACGGCTCAGGTGCTCAGACCACGTCATTCAGTCGCTATTTTCATTTTTTACCTCTCCGTATCTTATCTGGCCCACAATACATTTTGCCCTAATTTAATCTTGATATCTAAATTATCTGGATAGAGTTGTTAGAAACAAGCTTAGATAATTAGACAGCGCACGGAGAGCCTATCTGGAGATGTTACACGAAACGAAAGGAGGGCATAGCATGTGAAATGTGGTGCAAGTAAAAACGGGGACACAGTGAATACGTGAGAAGATGAGAAATTCTACAACAGGAACAACGCCTGACAACAGTTGCTGACTACAGATCCTCTTTTAATGCCGAAAGGAAATAGGCACGTTCGTTCCAACACTTTAAACCTACAAAAAGGTTGACACATGTGCGGATGTCACAAATCATTAATGGTGCACAAAATACAAAGTGCAGCGCTTGTGTAAATAGTGTAGGAGCGGACCACATGCATTAAAATTTGCTCAGGAACTGCCATAGTATCATGATAGAATTCCTAAGGTACGCACCTGCATTCCTCAGATAATTGTACGTCTGCAAGTCTGAGAGCTTGCAGCCGATACATTGCATACAGACGTAACTGAGTTCCTGCGAAAATAAGGGCAATTAATGCCGCGCAAAAGGGTTGCAATACTAGAAATGAGTCAATGACATGTGCTTGTGCGCCATCACTATCGAACCACACGCCACAGAATAACTGAAGCACGAACATAATAGCATAAAAATATTAGCCGCGGCAAAAACACACAGCAACAATAGATTAACGTTTCCATGCAGTGGGTCATTGTGGTAGTGTCAGCAGCATCTTTACTTGGGCCAACAGTAATTCAGAGGGCGAAGGGTAAATGGTGTACTCCGGCCAAGACTCTATTGGATGGTGCTGCCCGTTAGTCCTGATGGCCATGCTCATCTGATTGTCGAGGTTTGCTCTAGCGCCTCCTCAGATCGCAAATGTGTTGGATTTGGTATTTTCTGTATAACTGCTTTCTTGGCATTCCCAAACTGTGTGAAATAGGCTTCGGTGTTTCCCCCAGAATGGACATGTGTTCGGTGATATCGGGCGTTTTATCTTAGCAGTGCACTAAGGTCTGGGCAGTTGCTTGTCCGTGACGTCTAATCATGACTTCTTTCATCAATGATTCTTGGGGTTATAGATATTACTTCTCTGCAATCAGAAATATTATGAAGTGTTTGGGTCGTGATCAGCCACTGGATCCCATTTGTTTGTCCCTCTCAAAATGACCTGCATGGCGAACCTCGGGCGGAAGAATGTATACCATCATAGCTTCGGAAGATCTCGTGGGACCTCTTTCATGCTGTGTGCTCCTTTCCGTAGTTTAATAACAGATTGACTCTTGATTCTGCCCTTCACGTAATTTCTACTTGTCGATTGTGAATATGGTTGTGTGAGCCGTTGATCAATTCGCCCTGGCCCGACCGCCTGACCTGCAATTCTTCCTGAGTTGCACCAATTCACTAAGATAGAGCGACTGCACCGGGCAGGCGGCGGTCCGAAGTTCCAACTCCGAACAAGACAAATTTTTCTCCGCTAAGGACTTCTTGAAAGAAAAGATTGAAATTTCTGCGAGCGACGGCATAGCTTTCCTTCGCATAGCTTTCCTTCCTTTGACTGCATGCTAATGAGTAATCGTCCCCTCGTTACAAATCTACTCCGCCATTGGGATTTCTCTAAATATTGTGCAAGTACTTGTTCTACTTCGAGTTGCTGGCAAAATCAGTATCGCCTTGTGATCTGACATTCTAACCTTGTTGGCTAACTCAGTTGGTAGAGTGGCTGCCCTGCATAGATTGCAGGTCTGAGTTCAAAGCCTGGACCAGGTCAAATTTTTCAACAAAGAAGTTTCTGTGAAAGCTGTGTGGCTGAGCTGAGGCGAATACTAATGAGTATAATTACTAACTTTTATGACTTGTTCCTGCAGTTCCTGCATTCCTTCTGCGCTAGTCTTCTTAGCAGTGGCTTCTAGTCTGTTTAGCTCGTTGTCGGTGGTCGTTATTGAAGTCGCACTTGTCCCCTCATACGCGGCTGCTACCAAACATATTAGACGACTGGTTAGACGCCAGTCTACGGCAGTACAGGAAGGGGCGTGTTCATATGCGTTCTTTGCAAGTATTCAGCCCTCCTTTTCTTTTCTTCAAGGCGTGTTTTTGGCGTGTATTTCTGCGTATCTTAAATTTTGTTTATTGGTTCTCGTATTTATTTTGTCCTATTCTCACTGTTGCTGCAAGCCTATCATATCGAAGTCATTTCTTTATATCTGGATTTCTTGTAGACGTTTCCCTTGGCTGAAGAAGTGTGCTCGTATGATCTCCTGAAGGCCGTTATGAAAGCTTCAAGCTTCCAATTTAATGTTTGCTGGGTTGGGGGAAGTCATGGCATCTGTTCGTAAGCTCTCTTAAATAGTGCGTTTACGTTCTCTTTCAATTTATACGAAATTATAGTGTGTACGAGTATATATGGCTTTAAATATGATATCCTGTAATGATAAATGCCTAAGGGCATCATGTCTGTTTCATTGGTGTCATGCCTCATGTCTATTATTTTTCTGATAATTCTTAATATTTAGGCGGCCGCCATCGAAGTGAAAACATATGACAATAAATTCAGTCTCCTCCAGCTAGAAATGTTCCTCTTTTGAGGCTGCGATGCGCTGCCATGCACTTAAATATAGTGAAAACCTACGCTTGGAATCGACTACTTTCAAGAGTCATAAGTGTTCTAGTTTGAATCAGGTGGAATATCTCTAAATCAGACTGTGTCGCAAAGATCTGAGGCGTTCGCGTTTGGCGACTCGATTTAAATGTGCGAGCAGATGTCGTTGTTGTCGTTTTTTATCTGCCTGACCAGGGTTGCGTCGCGTTTCTAGGGCTTCACCTTGCGCGTGCTCTGCACAGCATATCTCCACTAATGCACACACGTTAGCAGACACGCCGTTTG
This sequence comes from Amblyomma maculatum, assembly GCF_055883805.1. Taxonomy (NCBI): domain Eukaryota; kingdom Metazoa; phylum Arthropoda; class Arachnida; order Ixodida; family Ixodidae; genus Amblyomma; species Amblyomma maculatum. The sequence continues at coordinate 11,019,869 of NC_139352.1, forward strand.
CTGCTGGAAGGACATCATAGCCATAAAGACTATTTAAACGTGTTTTACAGACGATAATTGGATGTGGCTAATCCCAGCGTTCCTTTGATGCTGAAAAAAATCCTACGCAGCCATCAGATGACTCGTAATCTGCAAGTCTGCAAACCTTCAAAGTGTAAAACTTGCAGATGACCCGGCTCTCACCATCGGCGCTGGCGCGCAACCCGTCGGGCTACGTGGTGTCCGTGCTGGGCGTGGACTGCGTACAGCTGTCGGTGACCATGCTGCAGTTCCCGCTGCCCCTGATCGGCTCGGCCTGCATGCCGCTGGTCCTATGGGTCCTGGCCAAGCGTGCTGGACCCATTCCGGCTATCGGTTGCACCGCCTGGCTTGTGATCGTCATGCTGCTCCCGTTCCCCACGTCGCTGCTGCAGAACAAGCTCTGGGTGAGGAAAATGCTTCGAGTGGAGTCCGGACACTTTGGCGAGCCTGAACGTGGTTCAAGCATTTACAGCGTTGGTTGATAAATACACACCCGAGTAACACTCAGGAGCGGAATATATAAACAAAAAGTAGTGTACGGCGCCGCTCGCCACGCAACGATGCGTGGTGTCTTCTTCGAGCAGTGACGGGAACAATTTCATGCGCCCTAGATGTCTCATAGGGGGCATTAAAAGGGCCCCAAAATACATTTCTAGAATAGTAAATGGTTATGCTCATTCTCTAGATTGCACTGTCATGAGCACGTGAGCGAAATAATAAACCTCTACATGCACCAGGGAGCGTAAAATGGCGCTAGAAAGTTAGAGATTCTATTCCAGCGACATTTGTAAACTCTTGTCTTCAGTTCACGTGCTTGGAAATGGCGGCTAAAAATTGCTATGCGGTAAGGCAGCCGCATGGTTATTGTGCGTTAGGAACCTCACCTGCCCTCCCTCCCGGGCAATTTTCTGCTCGCAAAGCAGTAGCTGAGGCACTAGCAGGATCGTTGAGCTTGCGAAAAGGGACAGCCGGAGGAGCAAAGACGCAACGATACCGTGTTAAAATTTCGACTACACCTAACTATTTTAAAAATATCTGCCCGAAAATATTCGCCCTTTAACATATGTCAGGTATACTCGTCAATCTAAACTGAATAGTACTGTAGCGCCCTTTTAACAAGCGCAGCCAGCACTAGCTAAATGTCGCCTTAAAACTAGTGTAAAACAAGCATATGGTTGGAAATAAAATAGAGCAGGGACCTCAAACATGCGGCCCGCGGAGCTGTGTTTTGTGCACGCAGGCTCTCGCTTTGTTTCGAAAGCATGTGCCAGCTTCATGAGACTCGTTATCCAACTGAAATGATCAAAAGGTATCGTCCTAACCATGCTTGCAATTTACTCTTGTGCGTAAATGAAAAAAAAAAGACATTGGCCTTTCAATGTGCGTGATCTTCCGACGAATGTCAGCTGCCTTCGGTAGCGAGGCGCCGGACAACCCCCCCCCCCCCCCCTTCCTCTTTTTTCTGTTTTTTTTTTTTATTCTTCAGAAGAAATGACTGCGATTAACCGTTCTAACGTATCAGTAACTCTTCCTGTGCCGTCCTGAAGTGGCGACCCCAAGTGCTCAGGTTAGAGGGAGCACACGCCGCTTTGCTTTTGCACGGAGAAATTATAAAGTGCGGTCAGGAACGAGCATTTGATTTTATTTACTTTCTCTATTATTATTTCCGGCTCTCGCCTGGGCCATGAGGAATAAAACTGTCTCATGGTGCCCGCACAGAAACACGAGAAACATGAGACCCTGGTATACAAGCTTCGTACAGAAGTGAGTGATCAGCATTTGGTTTCCATAGCTCTCGCGGTGCCCCGGCTGCGAAGCATTCATCCATTGTAGATAATCTGACATTTCCATTTGCACAGATTAGCACTGGAATACTGCCGGAATGTTCTTGGCTTACTTGCTGTCCACACACTTGGCAGACTCTCTTTTTTACGACTGTTTATATTTTTTTTTCTCAGAAACCTACACTTTGTACTTAATAGTTTACCTCTTGTATACTTGAAATGTCTGAGTTTGGTAGCGAGTGTTTTGATAATAACTAGAGATAGCTACTCGTGCATCAAGCGTGCTATCTATCTACATTCTGACACACCTACCACAGCTCTATTGCTTGTAAGAATAAACCGGGTCCTATGACCAAAACTGATTGGGTTGAGCGATAATCCTTTCTAACCACGTGCACGCCAACAATGGCTCCTACATGCAAGATGGTGAGTTTTCTCCTAGCATGGGTGCTTTAGATTGCACGCCTTGAGCTTTTTATGATGAAAATGAGTTGATGGACCATTTCGTTATTTTATAAAACTCATCATTGTGGCTCGTGATATTACTGGAGATTTCCTTTGCGAGAAAATAATGTAGCGGCGTTTATAAGTTTGACCCCCCCCCCCCCCCCTGCTCTTCAACAAATGCGCTAACCATTTTCTAAAAGAATAGCGAAGAAGTACGTCACATTTTAGTAAAAAACAGTTAGTACAGCACGGAAAATTTTAATCGAACTACAAGACGCTTCAGGAATGAAAATGGAGATAACAAAAAAAAAATGCTAATTTCATTTCATCGAGTTAGTTGTTCCAGCCTATGCACAAAAGTCGACGTACTTTTGGTGCTAATCTGTACACGATGCACAATCCTTTTTAACTGCCGTATTGGGGCGGTGCTTGGCGCGGTGGAGAGTCGGATCCAAGGTCAGGCGTTCGATTCGGGAAGCGGAAGCTGCGTTTCGATCACGGCGACACATATATGGTGCATGTGTGCTGTGTTATGTAAGTGCACATCAAAAACCTTCATGGTTGAAAATAATTCTGAAGTTCTCTACTATGGAGCTTCCTTCTATCTTCTCTTCCTTCCAGATGTGGTTGAGGTAAGCACGAAGAAATTAGGAGCCAAGCAGTTTTCTCTTATGCCAAAATTACAGGACTGCGCTTAACTTTGCTTAAAAGTGAAAATGGCGAAGCCTCATTATAGGGCTGTTTTTACTAACTGCGTCGTCATCGTCATCGCAAAAATCATCATAATCATCACTATAACTACTATCATTATTATTAACTAAATGCACCTTTATTTTCATCGCTACTATCATCATTACCCTTGTCACTGCATCGTCGTTGTCATCGCTACTATTATCCTCATGCTGGACAAGTAGGATTAATTACGATGGGATTGTCGCAAGCCCGGCGTGGCCTGGGACTCTTCAATTCAATTTTATTATATCTGCGTTGGGGGTGTAAATTCCATGCAATGAAGAAAAAGAAACCCGGTGTGGCCTAGCGGTTTGCGCGCTTGGCTAATAATCGGAGGGATATAGATGCGATTCCTGATGGAGTCAGATTTCATCTTTAACTGCCAGTTCGCGCGAACATTTCCTGCGAATATTTCCACAGTCCATCAGACTAGAACGGCTTTCGCCTTAAAATATTTGAGCAATATAGACCTAACGCCGCGTTCTCGAGGCAATCCCCCGTCGGCATAGTGAGCAAGAAATCACGGACATGAGCCTGGCAGTGGTACCTGGCAGTGGTACCTGGCAAATGACATCGCCGTGCACTGATTAGGTGGGTGGATGAGGTTAAGAAATTCGCAGCTAGCACAGGACCGGGTTCATCGAGGAATACGAGAGAGGCCTTCGACCTGCTGTGGTTATAGTCAGGATGATGATGATCATGATTGGAAGTAGTAGTCGCTGTTCGTGTGACGCCACGAGACCACATAGCATCACCAAATCGGCAGGTGGAGCCAACTCGATCTTCGCCTTTGAGATGGGAGTGTGTGATGCGATGCCAGCTCTGAGGAGCCTTTGATACCGTGTTAGACAGGCTGCCCCCAGAACACGCGGGAAAGTTAGTACGACTAGGCTAGAGCTTGGCTTTACACCGACGTCGGATGTAGGGCTTGACGTCCCTAAGCGACTCAGGATATGAAAGAAGCCGCAGTCGGGAGCCTCGGAAAGGCCGGCTACATGGGCTACATTAAACATGCGTTAACATCGCACAGCACACGGGCACTTTGCTTGGTTGGTTGGTTGGTTCACAGGAAGGGAAAGGCGCAGTATCTGTCACGCTTGCTCTGTGGACACCTGAACCGCGCCGTAAGGGAAGGGAGGAAGGTGGGAGTGAAAGTGGAAAGAGAGAAAGCGGAGCCGTAGTGGAGGGCTACGGAGTAATTTCGACCACCTGGGGATCTTTAACGTGCGCTGACATCGCACAGCACACGGACGCCTCTTCGTTTCGCCTCCATCGAAACGCAGCCGCCGCGGTCGGGTTCGAACACGGGGACTCCGGCACAGTAGTCGGGCGTCTTACCACTGCACCACCCCGGCGGGGCGCACTTTGCTTCTCGCCTCTATCGAAAAGCGGCCGTCGCGGCCGGGATTCGATCCCCATCCTTGGGCACAGCAGGCGAGCGCCCTATCCACTGAGCCACCGCGGTGGGAGTCTATGTCAGGAGGTCTCTCACATACTGTAACAGCTTTCGACAAAGTTTAATGATTAAGCGAGTGGCAAAGTGCACATACGCGAATGAGGGTCCGCAAAGAGAGCGGCGATTGAGTCGTTAACGCTGAAGCAGCACATACTTAAAGGCGAATTCTAAGCCTCCCCCTCCCCTCCCCCCCGATTTATTTCGCTGTAGGGTTTCCGGATAATCTCCGAAGTAGCCTGAAATCCGCAGTGGTGGCCGAAAATGCAGATCAACCAACGAGAGCAATAAAAGACGCGCTCTCAGCTACGTGGGGCAAGGCGAAGCAATATGCTAAGGTGCTAATAGCTGATGTGGGGCGAATCAAACCCATGACCTCAACACAAATATTTCATTTATTAAAGTTTATCAACAAAAAATCGCCAACTCAAATGCGGGTTCTGGTCCGCGGAGCAAGGAAATGTGCTTCAGCTCGCTGAATGGAATATGTTATTGACCATCTTGAGGCAGGAGGAATTCCTCAAGGTCTTCAATGAATTCGTGATCACGACACATCTCCTTGGCTGACGCATTTCTCGTTTCGTTTCGTCCACTTCTGCTGCAGAGACGGGTGATGCACTTCCGGGACGAGAGACTCAAGAGCACGGCCGACCTGCTCTCCTCGGTGCGGGTGGTGAAGCTGTATGCGTGGGAGGACGCCTACCTGGGCACCGTGGGGAGGCTGCGCGACGCCGAGCTGAGCGCGCTGCTGCGCACCAACCTGCTTGACGGATTTGTGGACTCCCTCTACAGTTCCACCTCTTCCATGGCACGTATGGCATTTCAATAAAGTCAGCCTCCTCACACTTCGTGTGCCCATAGTGCCCCTAACACAGACCCGTCTCTCGGAAGGAAGTTTATCTCGCGAAGTAACCAGAGCCATCAATTCCTATGTGTAGTGCCAACCGAGCGAGTTGGTGGGGTGTCATCCAGAAGAATATACCTGTGCACTAAAGATGGCGATAAGAAACGGTGACAAAAGCGCTTAAACAGCTGTAGTTTATTTCAAAGGAAAGAAAAGATACTCAGCTGCTCTAAGCAGAAATTCGGGAAGAAAGAAAACAAAACTGAAAATGGATGCCAGGATTGAGAGAAAACTCGGTAACCTATTTCTGTCCCTTTTTTACACGTTATGCAAGAGAATTTGCTTTTTTGCAGCTATATATGTTTTCCGGTCGATAGAATGCCTCTCGGTTCTCGCGCCCGTCATTTGGGGGGCTTGATTTGAAATACTGCTTTCCTAGTGCCCGACAAAATATATCTGTATATATGGTTAATGGCTGCAAAATGATTAAGTAGTGGCCGGTGAATAAAGAGAGAAAAAGAATTCGAACTTTAAAATTAAGACCCATCGGCACTGATAATGGGCTGTCTGTAATCAATAAATAAGAGAAAATAACAGCTGCTTGAACCTAAAGCAGCCGTGAAAGATAATTCTTAAAGTTTTTAAAGGACAACGCCAAGAAAGAAGGAACAAGTTCCACTAAGGCCCCGCTCCTGAAACAATCTTTACCAGCGACATTTGCTGGTACACTCATCGATGGTACCATGCAAAAGGATTCATTTGGTTTTACCTCACACTGAATAATATTTGTGCACTGGACAAGGGGGAGCCTTCGTGGCAGGTTTGGCATGGGTACACTACGAAAAGCATGTTTTTCACAAAAAGTGGCGCTACTTTCTTACCCCGCGAATGTGCAGGGCACCTGTTTGTGTTAAGCCTTGTCTTTTAATGAAGAAAAAATGATTGCGAGTTCGCTGCTTCACTATTTCAAATCTCTTGTAGCTCACCATAATCCTCTTCGGACTTCTGGCGACGACGAGCAGCCAGGTGACGCTCACTCCGACCGTGTCATTCTCTTGCCTGTATCTGCTTTCGCTGACGGACATGATCACCAACATGCTCGCCAATACTCTGCGCATGAGGAGCTTGGTGAGTAGAGTCACCAGTGTGTACACAGACGGGTGGTCTGATAGGCAGCAGTAACAACCTCCGCCCCCACGGGTGGATACGTATGAACGAACTATTCGCAGATGGGCGCACTTTTGCAATGAGGGGTGCAATCAGGCTCTAAAGCAAAATGTATTTATATATGCGCCATAAAATGCGCAGTTTAAGCTACAACATTTTTCTGTAAGTTCGTGGGAAGCACAGCTAATTACGCCCAAGCTTCGAACAGTTGCACTGCATTAAAGATTAAAGATAGAGTTGCTTTCAGTATACCGCTTGTTGGGGGATTCACTCCTCTATGCCGCGTGCTAAAGGCAGTTTTAGTCGGATAGTCAGACGGCAGCATGAAACCCAAAGCAGCACTGGCCATACTTTAGCCGATGGCCTGAAGTAGAAATAGACCTAAAGTGTGATTTAATCTCAGCATTATAACATGTCAATAAAACATCATTTGGATTCAAAAATAGACTTAGAGCGCACTGTAGTTATTATTTGTTACCTTGAACTCAACTATGCCGCCGTATTAAGGATAAACAATAAAGAGGTAGGTAGGTCTACATAGACACGAATACATTTCTGATTACTCTTGAGGGAGACATTTTTCGTATTGTTCGAGGTCTTCGCTTTCAGGTATCACTGGGGATAAGGAGGATATGCAAGTTCTGCACAGAGGAAGAGCAGGAGGAACAACCTCAGGACTCGAAGGATCCGACCATTCAAAAAGGTAAGTGCAAACTATTTAAAGGTAGCCACAGTAGATCTATTGGTAAGGCTTAAACACAGCAGTATACGTTCAAAACACGAAAATAAAAACTGTGAAATGGAAAACAAGAACTAAACGTATTGGCAATTGCCGCCGATGCCATGGTGGGGTAGAAAGCTCCGAATTGAGGTTGGGAACGCAGACCGCAGGCTTTGTTCTCTGTTCCTATTCTTTTTCACAGCAACGATCCAGAGCAGCCCGAAAGGTCGTTATCGCCTGCGGCATGGCACGGCCACCCAAACAGATGCAGCCACTCTTTCAAATTTTCGCTTGCACGTGCAAGTGCCTGCGTTATCTTCCTTCTAGGCTGTCTTGCGCTCGAATGTAAGCTAATGAAGATAGCTAAGCAGAGCTCGAGAAAGGGGTTGTTTAACATGAGCTGTGTCAGGCTTCGTGATTGCTTGGTTGCATAATTCAGCGACCAGAAAATCCACCCTGGGTGTTTTGCCGCCTGTTGAATTGTGTTCACGGCCGCATCATATTTTTGTACAATGTGTTTTATCTATTTTTCACCCACCGCGTGCTGAATGATGACACAGTGCGACGATGGAAGAGGGGATTCAGCGCCTCCGACGTTCATGCCAGATATTTGTGCGATCTTTAGGTCTGCCTCAGGTTTCATTCAGTGATTGTTTTGAGACACGATTGTAGACGATCCTGTAGGCGAGAACAAGTCTGTGCATTTATACCGTTCCTCATGCGCGAAACACAGGAACACGTGCCCGGGAACTTTATGGGCTTCATTACATTATTGCCGCACTCATTTTCTCAGAAGAGCCTCCTTAGGCCTTAAGAGATGCAGATCACGCTGAAAAAGGGAACAATGCTGGTAGTACAGTCAGGTACATGCCAACATGGCTACCCTACAAATGGGAGAGTCGATAAATTGAGAATATAATATGACAGATGGATAATCGTCCATTTCGTATCCATGGGACAGTGTCATGGTTTAGGGTCTTTGTGGCTAGTTGATGTAGGTGCGAAAAAGCCGTTCCGCAATAACCATTTTATTGTCCGGAATCTGATACTCCGAGCGTCCCTAGACACTTAAGTGCGTTGTTTGGGCTCACGACTCCTCAGTGAGGCAAATATTTTGACATTAGCCTCGACTTTCATCTTCAAAGGTTTGTTAACATAGATATTCAAGAACAAAAAATTATGTGCCCGAACTTTTGGCCACCGTATTTCCATTCATCCTCCTATTTCAGAAAATACGAAATGTTTTTGAAAAATGTCTGCAGTGCAAGGAAAGCTGTCATCCAGGAAATAACCGGTTTCAGTTTGGGCACAAGGTGTGTAACTTAGCCACGTCATTAGGAAACGGATCAAATCCCGGACTCGGCGGCCGCTTTTCGATGGAGGCGAAAAGCAAGGTGCCCGTGTGCTGTGCGATGTCAGTGCACGTTAAAGAACCCGAGGTGGTCGAAATTTCCAGAGTCCTCCACTACGGCGTCTCTCATAGCCTGAGTCGCTTTGGGACGTTAAACCCCACAAACCAAACCGAAATGATTGAAAAAGAAAAGGAGAAAGTAGTGCACGTAAATAAAGCGCGCTGTCTATAGGATGTATATGCGTTAAGCCTACCTTTACTGCTATAAGAATTGGTGTCGCCACTCACGAAATGCTTGCACACTGCAATCACTCCTGTATGCAGGCTTGTATAATGAATGTGCTTTCAAGTGGTTTCCGCATTATTCACACGTAGCAGCGGTGCTTTTTTTTTCATGCGGTTTGCTTCTTACCGACTCAAGGTCATGTTTTTTCGAAGTAGATGCTGTTTACGTAAAACAGAATATGAAATCAAAAGAACATTTTCTCTCTGCAGTGGCATGGGAAGAAAACGAATGCAGGGCCGACCGGCCTCGGCGCTCAGATTTACGCGCCAGTTAATAACTTCTTTCGGTCGTCATATATTTGAAGTAGCAGTATTTGTAGTAGTAGAGACGAACATTTACGTTTTCAGAATGCATCTGCGCAGCAGTCCGCCAGTCTCTCTGCTTGTTGGTCTGCGCAGGGGAGGTGTGGCTCAACGAGTGCAGCTTCGTGTGGACGCAGCCCAAGGAGGCCTCCGCTCCAGCGACGCCCATCGAGACGGCGTTGAGGGATGTGAGCCTGCGGGTGCCGCCCGGTTCCCTGGTGGGTGTGGTGGGCTTTGTGGGAAGCGGGAAGTCGTCGCTACTGGCCGCCATTTTGGGAGACATGCACCGCACGCGAGGCAACCTGCACATATCGGTACGAATTAATTCGCCGTGAATAATACGAGATCTTTTTGGAGCCCAGGATGAATTAGTTTCTAACAACCCCGGCGTCAGTGTGAAAACTTTAAGACATTGCAGAGTCCCGGAAGGCAAGGAGCACGACGACGGATTGACGCCAAAGCTGGCGAAAGTATTCTGCTCTCCTTTCGGGCAATTAAACCGACGCATGTTGGCTTGTATATCCAGCCATGCAACTAGAGCAGTTGTGACGGGACATGAGGCTCTGCAGTCGGCGAGAAATCTAAAGGAATACAGAAATTGACAAAGCATGTCATTCCCACAGTAGTTTAATTGCAACTGCTTGGCTGCATCACTATTGGGAGGAATTCCGGATGAACGGAATTTGTTAGCGGAGTTAGTAATCCAGTGACTTATGGACTTAAGCGCTAACTAAACACTGACCGACCTTTAGGAACTAAATTGCGTTTATAGTGGGCACTAATGCAATGGTCAATGCTCTTTTGCAGGGTTCTATCGCGTACGTCTCTCAGGTGGCGGCGATCTTTAATATGACCGTCAGAGACAACATCACTTTTGGCAAACGCTTTGACCCCGTCCACTACAGCCGGGTCATCAAAGCTTGCGAACTGCTCAACGATCTCAACACGTTCCCTGCGGGTGACATGACCGAAGTAGGGGAGAAGGTGAGAAGCGTAAAGCCGTTTGGTTGATTTCTGTCGTCTCGGTGGTGAACGCATGCGAATCGCACAGTGTTAAGTACAGCATGGAGGCATTTAACAAAAAATAAGAGTCTATGCGACCTATTTAGAGTTTTCTGAGAAAATAAGGGATTAGCACATTGAAATAAAGGGCAGAGACAGGTTGAAAACTGTTACCGAAAAGGTGAACATGGAAATGATAACACAAGACGCATTATCAAGAATGCTTCTTCGCTGCCTATCTGCATAAAAATGTTATGACTAGCCAGTTAAAGCGTTAGTTTTCAGAGCCCACTTAAAGGAACACATGAGCAAGGCCTATTTGGATGATATGAGCCTGCTAGACAGGGACCGCGTCCTCCAATGCGTCGCATTTTAGCATTGAAGGAGACTAGTGTCAGTATTAAAGCATTATTAAAGCATTTATTGCACTCATTTATTCATTTGCTGGACGTCGCAGGTTCTTGGCACAATTTAAGATATCAATGCAAGGGGCGACACAGCTGTCACATTAAAATTGAATGTTTGTCCGATAGAAAGTAAAAAATGCAATTTTAATCTGCTTTTTCTACTCCCTTTGTTGTACGAGCGAACTTGTCCTTTGGATGACTTCCCGTGGCGCAGCTTGAGTACACACCTCCGTGACATTGCTAGCGGATTTCGCGCAGGGTGAAACCTTGAGCGGCGGTCAGAAGCAGCGCATCTCCCTGGCTCGTGCTGTGTACAGCAACTCGCACATCTACCTCCTCGACGACCCGCTAAGCGCCCTCGACCCCAACGTGGCTGCAAGGGTGTTCAGGAACGTAATCGGCAAGAATGGACTCCTCCGCAACACGGTAAGTTGCCATGCTGCGCAACACGCACGTGAGTTTCGCCCAAAAAGTTTTGATTCCAAGTTAGGCGCTTCCCGGACTTCGTTATGGGCACCTTCTATCACACTGGCTGTTTTGGGTGACTACAGAACCAGCCAAATCAAACTTCACCTGTACTGAGTGAAACCGCAAGGCTGACGGAGATTTTGGTTGGGAGTTTAGGGCGGAGAGTAGGCGTATGGGTATATGCTAATTATTAAAGGTGGTGAGACTGAGCTATTCGCGAGCTGCACACACTAGCAAGAAATAAAACTGTTTACCTCCTGCAGAATTTCATATTGTGATGTCTTGCACAGTTAGTACTTTGGACGAAGGTGTAGAAAGTGCTTGTTCTTGTGCCCAATGGTATAGCTTCTCCTAGGGGCGTGGAGTCTTTGACCAAGGTGACCACGCTGCACAGTTTCTTTCTCAGGCACATAATGCAAGCTTCCAGCTTCGCTAAAGTCAAAAGACTTTGAAAGGTGTTCTTATACTCCTACGGAACTTAGATTGAGAAATGGCACAAGTGCCCTTGTACACGAATGCCAAGAGCATGCAGCCAGCGTACGTTTGCCAAAGATGCTACATGTACACTCTTTGTCAAAATTTAGAGCGTAGGGTTTTAATTGGAAGCTGTGGAGCGCGGCTTGTGCAGCATTTGCGGAAGTCCTACCAATTAGAGGGAGCAGGAACAAAAATGTTGTTTTACGTCAGATAATTACAACGCTGGGTGTGCAATGCAAGCCATGTGGTGAGGCCCAGAAGCAAACTTCTTGTTCAACAAACTTTTGAAAATATACCAGTACCTTCATTTTTTTTATGTTCGTCTATGTCATGCACAGACGCGAGTCCTGGTTTGCAACCAGGGCTCGCTGCTTAAGCACATGGACCGCCTGGTGCTGATGCACGACGGCACAGCGTCCGTGTTCGCCACGCTCTCGGATCTGCTCCAGCACAAGGACACGCCGCGAACGGCGCGCCTGACGGATGCTAGGCAGGCCAACGCCAGGCCGTCTGGTGGCCTAGACGTTAGGTACGCCCCATCTTTTTATCTCCTTGTATTCTTCTCGCCTTGAAGCTTCCAGACCATTTTTACTCGTGCCCTATAGGCATATCTAGCAGTAGTCGAGCTGTCTTAATATTCCACTTAGTTGTAAGCTGGCAGTAACTATTTAATTGTAGACTGCAGCTGACCACTCGTCCTTCGCTGAGGAGTTCGTGCGGTCGCTTCCACGGTAGTGAAAAGTTGAGAAAGTGAGAAAGAAAGTGGTTAGCTTGACGTAAGCCATAGCAAGTCCGTTATTCAGCCTGTAGCGGTAGGCTTGCATTGAATCTAAGCCGACACTCGGTTGTTCAAGGCATGGGGCAAAAAACACTTCTCTGGAATAAAAGCCGACCGAATATTATTAAAATTTAGATTGGCAACAGCTGCAAAACGCAAATTACAGGATCCTTGCGCACCCGCTAAGCGCAGTTCGTATACAGCATGCAGCCTGGCAAAACACATGTCAGGACATGTCAGGCTTTGTGACCCATGGAATTGCTGAAAGAAGTCAGAGTCACCCTCTCAATTACTGCTGTCGCCTGCAGCTGGGGGTAGCAATGGATACAGTGCTATGCTACCTTCGGAGGGAGTTTCATTGGTTCGTCAACTCAGTACCATTATTCAGTTCCAGTGACTTGAAGTCGTTTATTATGCTCTATATTTATAAATTTCTAACACTTCATGAGTTTCATATCTCATTATGTTGAAAATCTATCAGCCTAGATTCGAATGAGTGCGATATTCCTACGATAGATCCAACCAGCTCTGAGGGGAATTCTGGGATTATATTTGCGGTGTGCAAGCAACCGTGCCGCAGTAAAGTTACTTAGATGTCTACAGAGCTAGAAGCGTGGAAAGGAATGGACGGACAGCTACAAAACTCATGTCCTGCTTGCAGCACTGTTTAGGTCAATGGAACAAAGAAACCGACTATGTCAGAATGTGCTTTCGTTGAAGATATCGGCGGACAAAGTGGTGATGTGAAGTTTGGCCTCCGCCAAAATTTTCTCTCTGCGAAAATGTTAGCACGGACCAAGCACACTTATGCCTCGTCAATACGACCGTCGTTACATGGAGGGCTCGAACCATGGAGAGTTTTATTGGGTACCAAACGTTTTCAATCTATTTTCCCTTCGTTAATATAGAAGGTCGCTCTCCGGACAATGAACAAAGGGGAACTTCACAGAGCTAACTGTAGCCCATGTATTTTGTCGAGTTAATATTAGCCCGCATGAGAGCAAAAGCTCTACTTTCACACTCATATGTTTCATTTTCTGCATGTTGTGTGCAGGTCAATTGAGGGAAGCAATTAAGAGGCGTAGATGACTTAATAAGTGGCTATTCTCTTGTGACGTTTCAAGCTTCACAGTGCGAAAATTCTGAGCCCAGGTTCGTTATCAGTTTCCGTACTGAAGAAATGACTGTGGAGAAAAATCATTGGGGACCTTTAAGCTTTGCATTTAAAGATATGACGCGATAGAGCAGGAGACCAGCCCACATATCAAGCCCGCTTTAACGAAGCCGTATGAACGTGTCTGCTTGGTTTAGGGGTAATAAGAATGCAAGGGTCCTGGCAGGCTGATCGTGACTTTACTCTCCCACATGAAAGGAGAGCCCCGAGTTGTTAGCTCCTTCCAAACGTAACTTCAGGCAATCCTACGTCCAGTCACGTGCGCGACCATGCTACCTGCCAATTACCGCCTTCCTGGCTCGTGCTAGTGATTTTTTGTTCTGCTGACAACGCTAACATCGGCACCGGCGCCGATTCTCGGAGAATGGAAAATTTAAATCTATCGAGTTAGAACTTTATATCTCTAGAATAGAAGGCTGAATTCAGTAGCTTTCATCAGACCGTGTGATAATGTCATGTATGCAACCAGTTGTCGTAGGAAGGAAAGAAGCCAACAGTCGGCGAGGCCAAGGAAAGCATTGGGAATTGTACTTTGTCATTTTTTTTTAATTTTTACTTCGGTAATAGTGATTACCGAAGTAAAAATAAAATTAAAAAAAAAAGACAAAGTACAATCCCCAATGATTTCCTTGGCCTCGCCGATTGTTAGCTTCTTTCCTTCATGTATTATAATGAGTACCCTCATTTTCCCTTCATTTATCTGCCAGTTGTCGCAGAAGTTAGCTCATTTATTTATAATACGCCACTAAGCTATATACCACTAGACGCGCAAATATGCACCACACTATATTATTCATTATGGCTTGTAGGCACAAAACTCCAACTTCACTGGCTATTTAAACGCAGAACAACTGACCTTGATCAGAGCGTGCTCTTTTAAATATTTTTATACTAAATTCATTATTGTGGACGACTCGCTTTAGGGACATGCTTGTTCATAAGTCATTGTCCACATTAACGAGGTACGACTGTAATATGCTTTTGAAATTGATTTATGCAAGTGATTTTCAAAACGTGGCCGCCGCGGCCGAGATCCTTTAGTGAACATGAAATGCTTGCTATTCATGGAATGTGACTATGTTGTTGCCTCAAACGACATGTTAAACATACAGTTTGAGGTCTTCATCGTGTTCATTTCATTATTTCACTCATTATCGCTTCCCAAAATTCCTCTTTACATTTATCGTGTCATCTCGATTTAGTGTTATATTGAGCGCCTCAGGACCGTTCCGGCCCAAAGCTGCATGAATGATATTACGACGGACAGGGAAGGTTTCAATATAACACCGTAGCCGGTAAAACTATTCCGCTCCTTCCGGGCGGTCTTTTATGCGCTACAGCATATAACCTCTCTGTTGGGAGATTTTATATTGTTCATATTATTAAGAACAATAAATAAGAAAGTAGACCATTACTTTTCAAATAACACAATTGTCTCCATTTGTTTTGCACCAGAGAGGATGGCGGCACATCAGACCAGGATGAGGCTAAAGGAAGGATCACCGTTGATGAAGCTGTCTCATCTTCAAAGGTAAGCGACATGACTTCCGGGGGCGTTTCTTTACAAATGTTTTGCCCATCTGAATCGCAAAAAGATAGCTGGCTGTCTTTGATTCATCATGCTGCATCGTCATTGTGCGAGTATTCGTTGCATTACGACAGGTCTTCACACGCTGAGCAAATCGTTCACACCTTTCCGATTTCTCAACACGGAATGCTTACACAACTAAGTGCGATTGCGGCTTGGATTCTTGTTTCACCTTGCTCGCGGCGCAAGCCCGTTGTTTGTCCGAATGCTCTGCTATCCGAGGGCTTAAGTATTGTTCCGCCGCGGTGGTGTAGTGGTTAGGGTGACCGACTACTGTGCCGAGGGATGCGGGATCGAATCCTGGAAGCGGCGGCCGCATTTCGATGGAGGCGAAAAGCAAGGCGCCCGTGTGCTGTGCGATGTCAATGCACGTTAATGAACCCGAAGTGGTCGAAATTTATGGAGCCCTCCACTACGACGTCCCTCATAGCCTGAGTCACTATGGGAAGTTAAACACCATAAAACAATAAGCATTGCAGCTGTACGAAATCTGTACTGCCTGGGTGACGCAATTATTGTTGCACTCTACAAGCAAATTATTCACTACCAGCTTACAGAGGCGTAACTAAAGTGAGAACACTAAGTTTTCACCTGTTAAATAGAACTGTTCTGATGCATAAGCTAAATATAGGTAAACAAGGAAGAAATGAAGTACTTCTTCCCTCGCCAGGCCTAGAGTATTCCACTGCAGGGATACATGCATGCTGGCCCATGTTCTGTTGGCATATACAAAGTACAATTTTTGAGAAAACAGTTTTAGCCACGCATCTGCTGCTATGACAGCTGTCGCGCAAGAGAGCGAGTAACGGTATTACATGCACCATCTTAGTCCAACTGTGCGACACAGCCAAGGAGTCCATGCGTCACATTGCCATGTGACCGTGCAGACTACCCTGGAGCTCTTAAGCGCCTTAGGGTCACTTGCGGGCTTGTGCGGTCCCCTGGCAATGATGTGCTTCCTAGCGAGCGCCGGAGCCGTCGCCTGGCAGCAGCTCTACATGAAGCAGTGGACCGACGCTATGGTGGGCGGAGAAGGCTCGTCATCGCACTGGGTAGGCGGCCTGATTGCCATCTCCCTCTCTGACGGTAAGTCACATATTATTTCAGTAAAACGGCAAGTTGAGCGAGTTGGTAAATAATTAAGCAAAAAAACAGAGCAACAACGGAGACAAAAGAGTAGAAAGAAGACGGGACCAGCACGGGACAAGGTCTGATGAAATGTTTAATAGAGAAACGCCAAAGTACGACAGTCTCCAAACTCAAAAATAAGCAGAACGCTGGTTCCGTCTTCTTTTTACTCTATTGTCTCCGTTGTTGCGCTGTTTTTTTGCTTAATTACGTATTATTTATTGGGACACAGCGCGCAAAATATATGTGTCATGCGGCGAAAATGTTGACTGCACTAATGAAGACATGCGATAAGAACATCAATTTAAAGGGAGGTTAAATCTCTGTGTCTACGAAGGAATAGAAGGAGGAAGGCGGAGTATAGGGCAGAACGTGCCTTTTCTGAAGGTTAACAAGCGAGTGTTTTCCCTAAGGAATTATGTCTTTTGAGGCATGCATAATCTTCGAGGACGGCGCAACCTCTAATTAATCTCGACTTGTGGAGGCAGCGAAGGAAAATAATACGGAAGGATTCGGCCAGCGAGTTAACTGCAAAGCAGAAACTAGAGAAATTGACGATTTCGCTGAGAACAGGTATTCTGCCTTTGCCGATCCCGAGGGCTTTGGAATTAAACAAAAAACAAAAAAAAAAAACATGAATGATATTCTCACAGATGCCTTAAGCCAGTCTGCAGTAGCATTAGGAGTTAAACCAGACAAGATACTGGTAAGGTCGGATGAAATATTTAATAGAGAAACGCCAAAGTATAAAAGTCTCCAAACTCAGAAATAAGCAGAACGCAACCCACGCAAGAGAATATGACATACAGAGAGCCAATCGTTACATGCGGGCAGAGTGAATTAGATGAGATGCCATGCGAAAGTCAGGTGGGTAGGTGAGATTAGTCTGGAGTTTATATGGCTGTAGATAGTATATATCGAAGTAGCGCTTATCCAGCTGGGGCCATATGACGGTTTTGATGAGGATGACTTTGAGGGGGGAATTGCCAATATAACTTTAGCGAGGGGATTACCTATAGTCCCTACAGCAAGGATTTTAAGATGTAAATGGAAACAAACGAAAATATTTTTTTTTTATGCGCGGGAAAAGACAAGCGATTAAAATGGGGGGGAATGAAGCTAGACAACAGAGGCTTAAAAGGTGGATGGAAGGAGTGTGCGATATGCTTTCATAATCTGCACGACGGCATGAAGAAATCAACCAGTACGCCTAAGGTCTTTCGGATTAGAATCCGCGGGGCTACAGTGCAAGGAGCCTGCGTACCGTTAGTGGGGAGGATGTTCAATTGGAGAATGCATCACATAGCTGATGAAGGCACCTTAGGGCAGGTACAATACTGCAATGAGTGGGACGGGAGAAAATGTGCACACATAAAGATCAAGTGATCTCGACTAAGGTTGAGCACAACAGAATTCAGTTAGTTCAGGTTCAGTTGCTTTTCTTTGCGTTGTTGCTTTGTGGCTTCGTAAAAAATGGTCACGATGTGTTTGGGACGACGACAGAGGTTACGACAGAGAATGCAAGACGACCGGAAAGTGAAGTCTGTAAGGTTCCTGGCTGAAGTAGTGCAGTAGCGCGCTTGAATGCGAGTGGTGCTCTGGATCATAGTGGTCCAGAAGCAAAGGAAAATCTGGCAGTGATGAACATGCACGTTGGGTTAATGGTGTAAGGTAATGTGCGTGGAATAGGGATGCCCATAAATAAATGAGCAATGATCTACAGAAAAATTATTGTATCCTGTGGGCTTTGCTTCAGCAAGGATGGGATGAGTGAATGAACGTCTCGAGATATGAGTTTTATTCCAACAGGAAAAAAAGAAAGAAAGAGATTAGAGGGAAAAAATACAAATAGCTTCCATTTGTGGGGGACCTTTTGGAAGTGATTTTATATTTATGTGATGTGCCTTCAGTGAATTAGTTTGGTGAAAGAAATTCCACCAATGCATCGGTTAACCAATGCTCGCTGCGCACAAAGAAAAACCACTGTTTCTTCTGCGCAGTGCTTTTTCGCACTTTTGGCGGGTTCCTGTTGGCGGCCAGCTCTCAGCGGCTGTCCCGACGGATGCACCGCAGTATGCTGGAGCACATTCTGGCCAGTCCGGTGTCCTTCTTCGACTCCACGCCGAGGGGTCGGGTGCTGACGCGCTTCTCGCTCGACCTGGACGCCATCGACTCGCGTCTCTTTCTCGGAACCAAGCAGAGCATGCAGAACACCTTCATCACACTCTCCAAGTTGATCGTGGTGGGAACGCAGACACCTCCGGTGCTGGCCATCGGGGCTCTTGCCACGGTGGCCGTTGGCTTTTCCACGGTACGGCAAGCAAATGCAGACAGCCCATGCTAACCAAAAGGAGGCAGAGTTACTGTATGTTTTTGGGACCTGTTTTTAATTGCAACTTAGAAATAATTTTTACATGACCAATTAAAAAGCTGCCCATAATTGCCCTGTAGCACTTTTTGCAAAAATCGCAACGTTAGCAGTCGTTAAACCACGCGTGGGTGTGCGGAATGTCTTAAGTTTAAATTCATTAACTGCCTCATTCTGCAGTGTGTTATATCCAAACATTTTGATTTCATGTTTAGTGCTTTAGTATTTCCTCTTTAAACAGTTGGTAAAGTCACTAGCCCCGATGGTTAGATCAGATGGTGTACCTACTGTTCCAGGCAGGATGTGGTCGCTGGTTCGAACCCAGACTAGGCCCGGGAACAGGAAAAATTGTCCTTCAACTGTGAAGTGGCTAAGAAAACTACATAGCTTTCCTTTGTAGAGGTGTTGCGGTACTTGGTTGGTTGGTAATGAGTAAGTTCTATATTATTAAAAAAAAATTCGTCCTTGAAACATTTTTTATATACAGATATGCCCAACGAAGTTGAAATTCAGCTTTCAATCTGTGTAATCTCGTTGCTTAAAATATTTTATCTTTCGTTTTTTATATAAAAAAAAAAGGTTTTAATAGTGAAATGTATATGTGTGACCCTGCAAAAACGACAGGCCCGTTTCGTAGCATTCACGTAGAGAGGGGGATATACTGGAATGTTAAGATTATAAGTAATTCTTGAATGTGGACGTATATCCCAGAATCCGGGTGCTTTTGATCGTACATTTGCTTTAAATTTGCCTTTATTTGCTTAGGGTCTCTTCCATGGTCTTTACGTTGAAGTGAAGTTTTCTTCTCTTCCTGCCTTGTCCAGAAATGGTCCGTTCAGGCGTCGAATGCTGCTCGTTACCTGGAGAGCCGGTACGTGGGCCGGATGCTGCAGCACGCAACCGAGACGCGCGACTCCCTGAGCACGGCGCGCTGCATGGGCGCCGTGGCGAAGCTGATGCATCACTTTGAGCGCCTCTCGGACCTGGGGTTGCGCCCTTTCGTGTCGTTCGCCATGTGTTTCCGTTTCTCGCGCTTCGCGGCCGGCGCCTGTGGTCTCCTGGTCGTGTTGGCGGCGCTGGGCTTCGCTGTCGCGCTGGCCGGCCGCGAGTCGCCCGAAGAGGCTAGCAGCAGTGTCGGCCTGGCTCTCAGCGCCTCCCTGTCGGTGAGCCACCGCCCTACGTTCACTATAAGTGTCGCTTGGGAATGACAGAAAGGTTTACTCTACTGCAATATACCGGGGCCATGTGATGCACTATACAAAATATCATTATGATTTGCTGCAATAAGAACTAAATAAACATTTAGATGTACTAGTGGCGCAGACAGAGAGAGGGAGGGAGACTAACAGAGCGCTGACTTTCAACCGAGGCTTATGGGAAAACCGGAGAGGGGGGGGGGGGGGGGTATATACATTTTCGTAACATCTGACTCAGCCGAAGTCAAAACGTCATTTGCGCATGTGCCGGTTTTCTATCCTAACAAACCACTGACAAAAAGAAGTGACAAGAAAAAAGCAATCACAAAAGCCTAAAACACAGATAAAGCATAAACCACGAGGAAACACATGTCTCACGGCTAACCAAACCATGAAAACGACAAATGAAAAAGCGGGGTTGAGCTATATATGGGTTTCCGTTGTCAAAATGTAAAGCATTACTGAACAGGATTAAGTCATGTGTCGTTAGCTTTAAAAACCACTCGATATAAAACCGAAAACCTCCATACAAGAAATTGTATTACAAATGAAGCGTTTTGAGTAAACCTAAGCTGATTACAGGATCCCAACGTCTTTTTCCCTGAGCATTATCGAAGGTGCACTGACGCACACGTCCTTTTTCTGTTTGATGGATCTTGCCCCCAGAATATTTCTTGTAATCTGCTTGTTGCTTCTACCAATAATCTTTGTTTTGTGAAGCCAGAGCATGCAACCTGTGCACCTGCTGCAGTGCAAAGCAACGTTTCCTTCATATACGTTTCTTTTTCGCAAGTTTTCATAGTTCTTATTGTGTTCTCGGAGCAGGTTATTTAGGCATCTGCGCGTTTCTCCAGTGTAACATTTCTCGCAACTTGACGGGATCTCCTACGCTACACCTGTGCTGCAGGGTACAAGTGACTGTTTCATGATACATGCGGGTCGCTGCACACCACAAGTTTGAGTGATTCTACAAAGCTTCAATAACTTTCCCGGTGCTGTAAAGACTACTTTGACGTTTACTTTTTTGCCTATTCGTTTCAAATTACGCGATATGCTGTGCATGTAAGGTGTTTGCAACCAGATTTTGTTGCTGTGTTCTCTCCGCTGCGTTAGGCTTAGCTTCCTTGCTGTTTGTTTTCATTTTTTTTTTAGATTCCTTCAGCAAATGAGATGACAAGATGTTCCGGAAACCGGGCTTCTTTCAACATGCCAGTTTGAATAATGAAGCTTTCCATGGTGTGCGGGAAGGATTTTTTTTTAACGTATTAGTTAGACATTAGTTAGACACGTGAGTTCAGAGGCTGGATGGTGGTGGAGCGGCTAAAGCTTCTACAAGATATACGCGAGGCGCTTGGTGTGGTAGGCTGAAGAGATGAAAGAGCAGGGTTATGTCGTGCTTATGGTTCACAAAGATGGCGGCCAGGATGGTTCCGGTGCAGGTCATCTGTACCACAGTGCACATACTCCCTTCCCGCAGATCCCGATGATGACGGTGTCCATGTGCCTGTCGCTGTACGTGTTGCTACAGACAACGGTGTCCTTCGAGAGGGACCTCGAGTACACCGAACTGCCCGCAGAGGTGAGCGTGGCTGATTGTGGTCATGAGTGCGACAACCTAGTTGAGCAACAAACGCTGCTGAAGGCAGATGAGGCGCCACTGGGTGAGGATGACAGGCTTTTTGGAAAAGCGCCATCTGCTTCTTTTCTCTGAAACAGCAAATGTCTTCAAGAAGAGAAAAAGCTTCTCGCCTCCGCTGGTTCAAAGAAATGCCACAAATGTACCACCTAGACATTCGATGAAACAATTGCAAGACCATTGAATTATTGCAGCGGGCAGACGACGACGAAGACGAGCGATAACAGATCATCTTTCTTCGTTATGCCAGCTGCTCGCAACTTTATATGCTCATGCGATCTTTTCTGATGTAAATAGCTGTAACTATATTCTTTCTCACAGCATATTCGTTGGCAGGCGTAGGGTTTTAGGAGAGAAGAGTCAATGAAGCACCAGGAAAGTACATACAGGGCAAACATTGCCCGCAGGCGAATGGTGTTTACGCCAGAAAGAAGCTTGTTTTGAGCCGCCATTGTTTTAGTTTCAGCCACGACAGCTCGACAGGGTATGATTCCTTCTAGGAAAAGCCTGTCAGCAGATCTTGTAGGACAGTTCGATCAACCAAGCGTGCAAACGCAAAAGCGTTTGTGAAATTTAGGCGCGCATTAAGAACCGCTTGCTTGAAAGTCGTGTTGCTCAGCAGAACTCAGCTGACTTTCTTTGTTTCTTGTCAATATTAGTGTTACCTTCATCCCACCTTTATCTCCTTTAGACGGATCTTAATCTTTTTTGCTAAGTCCTATATTACTCGTGGATGCTTCTGTTCGCGGCTGGTGCCATATTTTGCGTTTAGTTATTTAAATGGCTTATCCTATCCATGTGCTCTTTTGCTTTGAGCACTTGTTGCTTAAAAAATTATTTCCCACACCCTCTTGTAATGTCTAACTCGCCAGGACCTTAAGGTACACAAAGAAAAAAAGAAGGAAAGAACGAAAAAAGAAGTAAGCAAGCAATCAAGGACAGATGAAAACAGATAACAAGAAGTCATCGGATTAATATACACATATCAGAATGATTATTTGTTGCGGGGAAGGTGTGCCTACAAACCCATGTTATTACGAGCTAAAGGAACCATGTGTCTGATGACCACTTCTAATGTCTTTCTGCGCCCTGCATTATTGCACGCGCTTGAACTCTTCCTTCCTAAACAGGTCGACGTCGAGAACGGCCCGTCAGAGAAGGACGGCACCGGTGACAGCATGCTGGTGGCGCCACCGGTGGAGGACTCCTGGCCGTCCGAGGGTTTCGTAGAGTTTAAGAAATACTCTGCGTCGTACCGACCAGGGATACTTCCCAATGTGCTCAAAGGTGTCACATTCCTCGTCAAACCGCAGGAAAAGGTGAAAGACATTTGCATTGTAAATTACATACTTTGTCAGTCAATCTGATCGCTTGCTTTCTTTGTGGCGTGCGTGCTGCAAACCTAGGGATTTTTATTGCGATAGAAGCATTAAAACCGTGTTTTAAAATCACTTCGTCTCCGTAGTTTAGAGCAAAGAAATGATGACTGAGCCCTCAATTAAGCGCCACGACAACCCGATTTCGATCAATAAGCCGCCACCGTCAAACATTGAATTAAAAGCACATCCTTCCTCTCACCTCCAATCTCCGCCTCTTGAATGTTCCACCCTCCAGAAGGCCTGCACCTACTTTAGCCTTCCAGAAGACCTACCATTTATGTCCACGTAGTAGTGGAACAAAGTGACTTAGATTTAAAACTAAAATTCAGAGTCAATTGGCAAGACGATGATTGTGAAGTGAAAGCTAAAAGCCTCTTGCTGTCATAGCTTAGACGCATCTCTTCATACCATCACACGTAAACAATTTTGCACTGTTTTGAAAACCCAACAGCTTGACATATGCTACAGGCCCTCTGAGTGTCGCCAACTTTCATACGTGAAGAAATGCTTGCAGCCACATAGAATCTCGCACACCATAGCTGTCTGGCTGCCGCATTGGGCCTGGTCCATGAAACGCCGTGAGCAATGAGAACCACAGATGTTTAAGAAACAATAGCAAAAGAATGGTAGAATAGACTTCATGTAATGAAAATCAGGCGCCTGCGGTAAAAGCGCGTCTGTCGGTTCAGATGCCGCCGTGCACGTTTGTTTGGCGGGTATGATCTTATGTGCAGGCTTTGCAGTCAGAGTTGATGATGCATTGAAAAAAAAAAAAAAAACACCTAATTTTTCGAGGCGCACCGGAATTAAATTCTTTGCATCTTTGCTTCTCGCTGTGGATGAACTTGCGGAGAACTCCAAGTACACCTAGGCCCTAGCCAAAATATTTCTGTTACCGCCACTATGTTGCTGCTACCTAAAGACAAAGTTTTAAGACTGGATCACAATTCTTCAGGATTCTGGAGTAGCGGCGTTGGCGATGTAGAAGCGATGC
Source organism: Amblyomma maculatum (assembly GCF_055883805.1). Lineage (NCBI taxonomy): Eukaryota > Metazoa > Arthropoda > Arachnida > Ixodida > Ixodidae > Amblyomma > Amblyomma maculatum. The sequence goes on from NC_139352.1 coordinate 11,043,572, forward strand.
GATGTGTATCGATAATCATCAGGTATTATAAGGACTAGAGAGCCGAAGTCCAGTACTTAGCCCGAACAAGAATGTTCTGGTCAGACATACAGAACAACTATTAACAAATAGGAATTCAAGGTGCGGCAGGCACCGGGTCTCCGCACGACCAGACTGCAACTCAAGCGTTTATGTGCCTAGGCCTTATAACACTGGCAGCCCGGCCGGTGGCGATGGTCTTTACGTCCGGGTCCGCCAAGTGCATCAGGGTCTTCCAGTCCTCCTAGGTCTTTAAGTACCCTAGGCCCCGCGGGGGACGGTCCATCGGGCAGAGGGAGACGATGTGGAGGGAAGAGGTAAAGAGTTCTTTGCATAGGGCACATGTAGGAGTGGGGATGTAGGGTTCGTAGTGCGATAGGGTAAGGGGTTAAGGAAGAGTGCGTGTTTGCAGTCTGCGGCGTAGAGTTGCATGTTTATTGTCTAGGTAGGTGTGGTTGAGGGTAGAGCTGGCGCGAGGCTCTGTAAACCCGCTTCAGCTCGCTGAACAAGTGCGTGTGCTCTTTCATGAATCCAGGATTAGAGGTCACCTGGGCCTGGTTTAAAGAATCTTGGGGTAAAAGGTTTGCAGCTACGTTTACGGGATTCCCGGAGTGCGCAAACACCCATTTCAGCCCTACATGGCGGGGTGGGGATCACCGGGCGAGTTTACCATGCTAAAAGCGGGGACATAGACTCGGTCTAGTACAAAATCTAGAAACCACTGGCCGATAACAACACTATGCGCTTTTGTTGTAGTCCGCGTGTCCTGGGGTTTCTTGTATCTAATTGCACTGCCATGTTGTCCTGTCCGATAATGTCATTGACAAGAAGGGGCTGTCAGAATAAGTGCGGCGTGCCAAACTAACGATAGAAGCAAAATTAGTTTTGGTAATAAAGCGATACCTGGCTGCCTAATTCCCATGTACTGAAATAACGTCGTATTGAAAGAACGCTAATTGAAATTGAATGACAAAATTGAGTGGGTTCGAGTGATAAACACGAGTAGTTATGAGGCGCATTCTATTTCGAATCTGAATGTGTGAAGCACAGTGGACTTGCTTAAGTGTTGGCTGTACGAATATTGCCAGGAATCTCACTTCTATGACTCCATCGGGAGCGCAAGAAAACAAGTATAATATAGGGATTTTTACCACGCCACGCCATGCCACATGAAGCCAGAATAACAGATAACAAACTTAACATCAAGTCCAGTGCATGCGAAGTGCTGTGATACAGCAAGCCACCCCGGTTTTAAAATGTATCACTGGTGATCGCCTGATGGTTCCCAGGTCGGTGTGGTTGGCCGTACGGGCGCTGGCAAGTCATCACTGGTGCTGGCTCTGCTGCGAGTCCTAAGGGCTTGCCAAGGCCGCATCCTTATCGACGGCGTCGACATAGCGACAGTGCCGCTGCGGCGACTGAGAACTGCCGTCACCGTCATACCTCAGGTGGGCGACAAAGCGCTGTATGTCGACGCATCTTTGCAACATACTTGTGCGCACGTCAGCTTCGAAGAGAGTGTAATTAGAGTAATAACAATTATTTAAAGCAGAAGTCATGATGTGCTCTGACGCTGGTTTCCTGTCTGGAACAGCGCAATTTAAGTAGATACAACAGAGATACCACGCGGAGTATTCGGTTGACCAACGGAAGCCGAAGGCTTCAATGACATGCTGGTACTTGCAAGATAGTAAACATCAACCAACACTCTCCTGAATCAATATTCTTAGTCGAGAATGGCAATTCATTGAGTCCTGTTTTTCGTATTGGAGTTTTAAACTTAAACGGTCCACGTTTATAACCCCTTGAATGCACAGCTTCTAGCTGATCACTTCCTACTAACGCTTTTGAGATGACTTCCCATCATTGCCTGCAGTTTATAAACCCATGTAAAACACGCAAAAATCTTTGATTACGGAGTTTGGTTACTAAATTCCGTTTGGTTTGGTTTTGGTTTTATCCAGGTGGTGGTGTGTGCCACTTTCTCAGTAAATTGAAGTAATTAATTCTTGTCCGCATTTTTACCCCAACAGGGGTTCTTCCTTTATAGTATTCCACTAGTTTTTTCCCCCACTCATGAGTATTTTTGATAGTCTTAACTATATTAATTACAGTTCTTTTATGCCTCCTGTGATATGCTTATTCTGCTTTTAGACCGCCAGTACTCCCCCTCTTTTGCTCGTATCTACTGTTGGTGTGTTAATTCTACTTTTCCTAACTACCCGTGCTATCGGTAGGCTAATTCTTTCCTTCTTGAATTCTAGGAGAATAACTGTACAATACCGCACGCCAAACAAACATCATCTGCCTGTTAGTACTCACATCTATATTGCCTGGTTTAAGGCAACCTGATCAAGCCTCAAATAGAAGGGAACTCATTGCCTCTTGATTTATATAGCGTTTAGTTTCGGATTTTGCTCTCACCAGATTTGCATTCAGGCAACGAATATTTTGTTCTTCATTTATCCTCCGCGTAGTAGTCTCGGTTTCACGGACCTTCTTCGTGATGCTCCTGATACCTTCTTTTTTTCGTTTTGTTGCTGTGTAGCCTGTTTGTGCTTTCTAGCTCCTTTATTCCATAACATATTACTTAAAACATTTATCTGCTAACATCTCTAACCGATTTTCGTAGCTTTTCCACAAACCTTATTTTGGTCAGTGCTTCCCTTTCCAAAGAAAAAAGCTAAGCTATATCCCCTTATGCAGCATCAATTGTCCTTATATGGACCCCTGGAGATAATCTGCCAAATGTTCCCTGGTTAACTTATATTTGGTTAAGCTAGTTTATCTGCTACATCTGACTTTAAGCACTCTACCTCATACACAAAGCCGACCCCTAGCAAGCTTAGACAGTACACATATTGCAGTCCGTGCAACTGATTCAGTCACTATGAATCTATCGGATTCGCCATAAACTGCACCCTGTCAAGAGTCTTGTTATCAGCTGGATCCGCTAGCTTAAAATTTTGCTGAGCGGCCCATCAGCCGTTTGTGCCACATTTCACCTTTCCCTTTCCGCAGGACCCAAGCCTGGTGCGTGGCAGCCTACGTGACAACCTTGACCCGACACGCAGCTACTCGGACGAGCAGCTCTGGAGAGCTCTGCGCCAGGTCCACCTCGCCGACCTGGTGGCTGGTAGACCCGAAGGGCTACTCCTCGAGACGGGAGACGGCGGCTCAAACCTCAGGTGTCGCTTACGAGTCGCTTTACTAGCATCGCGATAAAGACAACTGTTGGCGGGAATTGCCACCGCTTGTGACAGGCTACCCAGAAGCGGCTATTTCTCCTGTGCACTGACTGCGACCATATCCGACATAAAGCCTTCAAAAGCGCCACCCATAATCGACTTGCATTCGTTCTCGTTCACGCTCAAAACATTTTTTTTTTTTGGAATGCAAGCATAAAAGTTATACGCAATGATACATACTACTATCGCAAATTTCCCGCATCATGTTTAATGATCTTCCTGGCAAGTATTTTTTTCCTGATGTTTTAGAGTGCGAACTATACACAAAAGCAGCATTTTCACCTTTGTTTCCGAAATACATTCCGGGGACACTGCGTTAATTAATCATGCTGTGTGACATTATACCTGCGGCCTAGAAGACGATTCCTTGAAGAGTTTGTCGCGGTCGCTATGTCTGATACTCTGCCCGTGCTCCTCGCGACCCTCGTGAAGGAACACGTTTTATGATCCATTCATTCCATAACAAATTCATTTAACTTCAAAACGTTAATAATATACTATGACATCACACTTCTCAATTCGCATTCCTCTAGCAAAGAAAATGACGCGATGCTCTCAGTCATCCAATGTGTGCTACTTCGTGTTCCGCAATTATCAGACACTCCGTTAAAATATGTGTCCTACAAGGCGCACACATGTAACAATAATAATGAATGATATCATCCTCATCATCAGCCGGACTATACCCACTGCAGGGCGAAGGCCTCTTCCATACTCCTCCACTTAACCCGTTCCTGTGCTAGCTGCATCCACTTGACTGCTGCGAACTCCTTAACCTCATCCCCCAGCCTAACTTTCTACCGCCCCCCCCCCCCCCCCCCTGCTACGCTTTACTTCCCTTAGAATCCAATTTGTTAACCTAAGCGACCATCGGTTATCCTCTCTTCGCACTACATGTTCCTACACCCATGCCCATTTCTTCTTATTGATTTCCGCTAGGATGCTATTCTATAGAAAAGTGATGGCTGCAAGAGGAAGCTCTAGTTACTTGGCGGCTCCCCGGAGTGCGTTCCTCGTAAAAATATTTATATATCCTAGGAACAGAGAGTCCTTTGGAAGTACTTCCTCCCAAAATACTGGCTAAGAAGAGAGGCTTAGACGTGAGCTCGGACCTTAGTAAAGTAGGATATTGCTTGCATCAAAACAGACTTAGTGATCACGGGAGTGAAATTAGAAATAAATACAAATAACTGAACTGCGTGCAGGTACTCGATCATTATTCACTGCTTAAAGATTGCAGTTGCTGGTTATATCAAGGCTTTGTGCTTGTCTCCGTGGCCTTTATGCAATGCTTCTTCGGTTTTTATAGTTGGTAAGGCTTTTAAAACTCTGTAGTGGTTGTTAGAAGGTTTCTGAGCCGGCGCATCTCGCGAATTTGAGGCGCCAAATGATCATAGATTATCCATGAGCGCGTAGTCCACTGTCGTTGCGAGTTAAAGCGGAGAGGCGAAAAAGTTCTCATGGAGATAGCAGTGGGTTTGAACCCGACCGCGGCGGCTGGGTTTCGATGGAGGCGAAACGAAGAGGCGTCCGTGTGCTGTGCGATGTCAGCGCACGTTAAAGATCCCCAGGTGGTCGAAATTACTCCGTAGCCCTCCACTACGGCTCCCCTTTCTCTCTTTCCACTTTCACTCCCACTTTCCTCCCTTCCCTTACGGCGCGGTTAGGTGTCCGCAGAAACAAATGTGACAGATACTGCGCCTTTCCCTTCCTGTGAACCAATTATTAATTATTATTATTATTATTAGCAATAAGCTTGAGCCTTGTTGAATAAAACGTGGTACCGAAGTGAATGTTGAATCGTGGCTGTATTATACGTTTTCGGCAAAGCGGCCTAAAGCATTTTACTCGATAACTGGGACACACTGATTCCCAAGATAATTGCAGCGCTTGGCTAGAATTTGCTCAGGAACGTATAGAAGGCGAATTGTCCCCGCCACTGCTTTTACTACAAAGGACTAGCCACCGGTTTACTATATCATAAGATACATTTTGGCTTATCTGCCCTGGTGGCAAAAATCTGGTAGGCTGCGCCTGGACGCGTCAGTAGTCGCGGCTCATAGTACGGCCCCGGTCTGTACACCTTTCACAGCGTGGGCCAGCGGCAGCTGGTGTGTCTTGCCCGTGCCTTGCTTCGGGGACCCCGGATTCTGGTGCTGGACGAAGCCACCTCGCAGATGGATGGGGACACCGACAGGCTCATTCAGGCCACGCTGAGGGACGCTTTCGCTCAGTGCACCGTGATGGCCATCGCGCACCGAATACACACAGTGCTCGACTACGACAAGTGAGTGAAAAAACTTCTGCATAAACGAATGAAAGAGCATATGCTACGCTATAGCCAGCGCTGACTTTAGACAAGAAATATGCAGTACATCTATCTGGTGTTCTCTATACATGACGTTCACCAGTTCATTAAAAAAAAAAAAAAAAAAAAAACCGTGATTTACTTGCTTGAAACCAGATTGTCCAGGTATGCATTGGCGTTTGCACAGACCAAGCCTCTTTTACTGAATAATATACACTAGATAATTATTAATGGAGTAGACGCCCCAAATTTTATATTGCGCATTTTTGTGAGACTGCGCAAAACACTAGCGTAAGTGAACCGCGACGCGGAATTCACCTACACCAACTACACAATGTAATAATAATTTTTTCTTGTGTAGTTTTTTCTTCGGTTTCGATGTCACCGCTGTGATGTCATAGATGCGCTTTGGTCACGTGACACACAAAAACAGCTTAATAATTGGTGCTTATTCATGTTTTTCCCTTTTAAGCTTTGGGCAGGCTTGCAAAACGATTGCTGCGAATCAAAATGAACAAAATAGTTGCGATACTGAAGTTTTTTCACATGTCACGGGATCTCAGAACATTAATGACATTCGGCAGTTGAAACCGAAATAGCGTGAGGCGAAATAATATTACGAATTATTTGCCGCTTTCCGTGCACTCCACGCAGCTACACTTGTTCAGCAATGTGCTGAACGTAAATTCAACATGCATAATAGGGAACAAATATTTCGTTTATCTATTTCTTTAAATTATATCAAAAGTGCTGAAACAATTTACAAAATGCTCTTTTTCGGCAAGCCCGCCTTTAAAACGGGTATTACATACTTTGAACAAACCACGCAATAACGCCGAGGAGCAAGAAAACCAAGATAGAAAGAAATGTTTGCGAAAGTTTATGGCGGAGAGGGAATCATCAGCGAAAATAGAAACTGACGATGTAATTATGGCTGCGTAATTTATGTGAAAGTTCCCCCCAGTCGGCGCGCATGTGACTAGCTTGCAGCAATATCAGCAGTCAGAATTGCCTCTTGCAATATACTCAGGAATCCAAAGCAAATGCTTTAAATTCGCTGGGGTACTACATATACTCAAAGACTGGAACAAAAAACAATTGTCCCAAAATTACCCGTGAGCAGTTATCGCGGATAATTAGGTTTTCGGTTCTCCGTCAAGCCTTCTTGCTTCAGATTCCGTGGAATACACTGCGGGTTCTGCCGCCCCATCCGCTGCCTCAGCTCGTCGTTGTTTTCGGTATCGAGCTTGTAACGCAGCCGGGTGCCGTCCAGAACATGCTGGCGCAAGTTTTCCTGTAGCCTAACGTGAAAGGAGGTGCGTTACATAACAGTGTAATACAGAAAACACAGTACGATGAACTGAGGCAACTGTGGAATACATACGAGTGTCTCCGTTCTACGCCATTCATACTCTCTTCGCTACACGCGTATTCCGTGCTGCTGTGTTGTGTTGGTTTTAATGGCACATAACCTACTAAGGCTATCATGTGCCAAGCACGATGGCTTTAGTCGTGCTATAGTGTTCTCTGTTCTGCCTCGCCTTGTTAATGCTTCATTGCCTAGGGAGTATGACTAGTATTTCTCCGAAATTCCGGCGTGCGAAGCTTCAGAGAGTGAATCCTCCGCACAGCCGAAGCTCTACCACCCACCCTAGAAAGCCTCCACTAACAAGATAACGTAGCAACGGAACGAACGAGCAGCGGTGAAATAAAATTCAAAGATGCAATGGGAAAATGGTTAATGCGAAATTGAAATGCACAGCCAGTAATGCAAGGCAAATCTGCCGCATCGCACCTGCCACAGTTATTTCTAATTGCTTTCTTCATGATATGAACATCAATAGTAGCCGACGTTCGTTCGACGTGAACTCGCGACTCCAAAAACACTCAAAACGGGGCCAGGAAGCGAATCGAGCTTGAAAAAAAAAAAAGGTCCTGATTATTTTTATGTACATCGTCGACCGTCAAAGAACCCACCTTGAGTGTCGAGATCATACAAGCTTGAAGCTGACGAGAGCAAGGATTCGCTCCTCCTGTCTCAACGAACATATCCTGTCAGTGGAGTAACAAATGCTATACATTTATTTTTATCAGCAGCGCGCATACAATCAGGAAAAAGAAAGGAAGGAGATAGGACAGGGCGCCGGATTTTAAACTTTAATTAAAGAAAACTGAAACCTGCACTTATATACACACGCCGGTTAAAAATCCACCACAGGAATAATGAAAGCGACAGTGAAGACGCGCTGTCGAACTGGTAATCGCACGTGTTAAAGTTAAAGTTAAATTGGTTCACAGGAAGGGAAAGGCGCAGTAACTGTCACACCTGCTCTGTGGACACCCGCACCGCGCCGTAAGGGAAGGGAGGAAGATGGGAGTGAAAGTGGAAAGAGAGAAAGGGGAGCCGTAGTGGAGGGCTACGGAGTAATTTCGACCACCTGGGGATCTTTAACGTGCGCTGACATCGCACAGCACACGGACGCCACATCGTTTCGCCTCCATCGAAACGCAGCCGCCGCGGTCGGGTTCGAACCCGGGTACTCCGGCACAGTAGTCGGGCGTCTTGCCACTGCGCCACCCCGGCGGGGCACACGTGTTTCTCCAGAATGTCAAAAGATGCATAATCGCTAAAAACCACTAGACAATGAATTTCATTACGCACAGTAAAAATTTCAAAAGGATGGAAAAAACTAAGTTGAGAGGCGCAAGAATGACAAATACAAAAAAAAATTGAAAAACAGAGTTGATGGCGCAATGATGCTAGAACATGGCAGGGCGAGAAAAGAGCGGAAAGGTTACCTGAATGAGCGCCAATAATTAACACAGCTAGAACGAAAATGAGAAACATTTGAAGGGTGCCTCTAAACACCGGAAGTCAGATAAAACCAGAGAAGAAAGTGATTTATTTATTTTTTTTATATTAAGATGGAAGGTGTGCTGACGCAACTTTCCCTATGGTCCGAAATGAAGGCGGCTTCAAGAATTTCGCGCATCAGTTGGTTCTTATGTTTTTTCAGGATTGTTATTTTTTCAAATCGGAGAATGCATTTTTTTTTTTTGTCCCAATTACGGCAGTGAGAAGGCAAATTTCTCATCGGCGCCCAATATAAGTCGTTCTTGAGTTCCATTAGTCTTTCGTGTGTGTATATAAGTGCAGGTTTCAGTTTTCTTGAAATAAAGTTGACAGTTAAATACTCTGTCCTATCTCCTTTTTTTCCCTGATTTTGTGCGGGTTGCAGCTACAAATTGATCGTAACCAACTAGCCCGCCAGATCTTGTTATTCAAATGTTATAGATTCTGCGTTTTATCCTCCGAATACTCATGCTTGACCAAATAACAGATGAATGGAAATTAATATCGTCTATCTCCCTTGCCGCAGAATCCTGGTCATGTCTGACGGCGCTGTTCTGGAGTATGGCCCAATACAGGAACTGCTATCCGACCCGAACTCCGCCTTCCACGTCATGGCCAAGAACGCAGGAGTGTTGCCCTTTGAGGTCGCTCTCCGAGATTCTATGTGCTCTACCGAACTATGAAATGTGATACGACATGCACATACATCATCAGCGGGGCTCTTCACTCACTCTAGCACAAATTATATTTATGACACAGATTGGCCTAATATGGAAAGAATGTGCAGTAGGTACACGTGCTTTGCAACTTCACCTCGACACACGAGCATACGAACTGAGCGCTTACAGTCAATGGTATTTATGTAATTTAGAGTAAGAATAAATTCAGGCATGGCAAGGGGACTACAATCCTCCATGGAAACGCATCGGAAGGACTTCGCAAGGAACAGAAGTACGCACATACCGAAAGGTTCAGTTTCGTTTTCGGTCACAGCAGGCGTGGATCCTACATAAAGAACCTGTTTGAGAATGTAAAACCAGCGGCGGGTATACTGAGGATGCCTTGAATCATATTTAATTACTAGAACGTACCAAAGTTATGGCGTGTTATTATGAGACTGGTGGCATAGATTTAAACATCAACAGTCTTGTTTTCACCAGCAATAAATAAGTACAACAGATGTACTGTGTGCTGTTGTTTTCTGAAAAACATTAGTGTGATTCTTAAGCAAAATTATTTTTTGGCTAGAAACTGACTGCGTGTGTGATTGGGGCACCTTGCAGATCAGTGTCTGTATTCGGTTTTTCACACCAGGGTTATCATGCGCAAGGTAGATCGCGCTGGCTAGAATTATTGCATTGTTGCATAGCGACGGACTTGTAGACAATACGGTCGTGTGCCCAACGGTGATACAATACGAATAAGTTTTCCTGGGGCCTGGTTCATGGCTTATCGTGGGTGAAGTGCTTGGGAAGTGCCTGGGAATTTTCTTCTAATTTGAGTAGGCGAAAACACCATGTCATGGCACTCCTTGGCCGAAGATGCCCTCGTGCCATAAAAGTCCACTAACACCATCTTATTCATAATCAAATCTACAGACTTATTTAAGAATGTGGCGACTTAAGCGGCGATTTTTGAAGCCGATAAATGATAGTGATTCTTATAAGATTGTATTGAAGCTACCCCGATTGGAGGCATGGTGGTGGTGACAAACGTTTAATGATTTAAAAGGGGTGGAGGTATGCATGAGCCAGATCTTTGAAGATCCAGCCTTTACAGATACTAGGTGGGGTCCCGCACTGGCGTCGGCCGCGCCGATATGAACGCATGTAAAGAAAACTGTCTTGAAACTTTTCTGGGTGCACAGTGTACCCATGAAGGCAGAAGTTTTCTGACAGTTCCGAATTATTTTGAAGGGGAGCGTGACAAAGTGGGGAACGCCATTTCCGACTTTTTGTCTTTACGGCATGAGGTTGAATGTGTGTTATAAAACCGACACACCCTCGGAGGGGTGCTATTAGCATGATGTTGCTCCGAATTCTTCCATTTCGCTTTTGGTTCAATTTGCTGCCGCTTGCGCTACGGTTACTCTCTAATAGGGTCTCTCGTTACTCATACTAGATGGCTGTACATCTGTGAAGTCTCCAGTGGGCATGTGAAAGGGACGAAAGTGAATCGTAAACTGTAGGAAACGATGACGCTCATCTCAACTGGAAACCTGTGGTCTACTCCAGCGTCCCTGTATTTATATGCCGTGGTCTAAAAATAATTACATGTAAAAGCCTTTACTCAGGATGGGTCACAGATAGTTAGCGGGCTCTGCGAAATTTTTCTTTGGACCATGAACATTCTTTTACTGAGTTCACACTTTTCAGGTCATTACTATTGCCTTCTGCGCAGAGTAGCTCACCGGGTGGATTATGTTACTTCGCGAGAGTGATAGTGGCTACGAGCGACAGTCTTTAAAAAACGGCTGCCAGTTGTGCTGAGGCCTACAATTCGATAAATGGTGTCTCAAAGTATGACAAGAACCACGTAAGTATCATAGTAATGGGTTGCGGCGCCAAACTAATCGCGAACGCCATACCATATCGTCCGGAGCATAGGTAAAATGCCGGCGCTGGCCACCCCAGCGGTCCTCGAAGCGCTTTTGCGAAGCAATAAACAGCAGACAGGCAATCTGTCGAGCTACAGAATTCCGGTGATGTAGAGGTCGCTGCTGGGGGAAAATGGCAGAAGAACCTCAAGAGTTTACCAGGGTATGTGAGAGGAAAACTGAACTATACCCCACTTGTCATTGGCGGCGGTATAGAAGGCGCCCATGCGGCGAAGTACAGTAGATTGTGTTCACGAGAGCTCTGTTGATGCGTTCAGTGAATTCGTTTATTTTTGGGTGATAGGACATTGAGTGTCGGAAAGCCATTGTGCACAAAATTAAGAGCGCTCCAATGATATAAGTAGTTAATTGTCGGCCTCGAGCATTGCTTGTCGCTCGCGGGGACCATGGAGAAAGATGATGCATCTACTACGACTCTGCATGCGATTCTATTGGGAGATCTGGAAAACGAACCAAGTATAACTCAAGCGATCCACTGAGAGGCCTTATACAGGCGAAGCACATTAGTGGACAGAGCGTCGTGGCACTGCCACTGTAGCAGCTGGTTCGCGCGACACTGTCATGGAAGGCATTCTTGGCTAATGGAACCACCCGTAAACATGGTGGAGTATGCGAGTATATACAATACGTACTTTGGCTGGTAAATTATGTATTCGCATGTGAATTAAAGGGATAATAAAATAGTTTTCCTCTATCACCACGAAATGCTCACGGCACACTGACACTACCGGAAAAAAGATTGTGCTTTAAATGTCAACCTAGCGGAGATGAAGTGACTTCGTGCAAGAGACCTAACAGAACGCCACAGACACGCTGTAAGAAACATGTAAAAGAAGAATGGGCGTCACGATCTGCTACAGACTCAATTAATGACACCTGTCTGCACTTGTCATCGAACAAGAAATGAGCAACAGCGCGTTGCACTGTTGCCTTGATGCATCGAAGCTTGTGGCTAGGTTAAGAAGAGCTCTCCGTTTTCACTAGTTTTCGTGACTCAGAGAAACGGCTTTCTGAGCAATGCGTAGTTGCAACCATGATATCTCGCTTCGCCGTGTGCGCAGAGGGTCAGCGGACCGTCTGCTCCGGCGACGTCCGGATGTTCTATATTTCACCACCATGCGAGAAATGCGGCGCTACCTTCACGCGGCGAAACTTGAACTCGGGTTTCCTATAGGTTACAGCGAATAACCATGTACAGGAGGCATTGAAAGACTCTAGTATTACGCTAATGTCATCACAGTACCCTTCCAAATCCCTCAGGCACATCACCTCCCACCTTCATTCAGTCTTCCCCGTCAGACTTTCCTGCTTCCTTCCGTTACGTAAATTTATGTTACGAGGGACTTTAAAAGCCCTTCATGAAGTGAAAACCAGTCCCCGGTGAGATCCATTTTTTTTGCTATTAGCCGCGTTGGACTTGACGGGACTAGCATGTACTACCTACATTAGGCATGAAGGCTGCTTCGCGCGTACAAGGAGAAAATTGTAGTCGACGTGTTGTCGTCGGCTTTAAGCGACAGTTTTTACAGAGCAAATAAAAACCTAATTGCCGAGTAAGTGCTATAATACTACAAGGATCTGTCAATCGTACTCTGCATAAATCACAAATCTTCGTATGCTTGCTTATGAGGCTTTATTGATCATCATCGTTTAGGTTATTTTCACACGACGGGGGCTCAAATTCAAATGTATATTCCCCGTCTTCTCCGCAGTTCTCGGCGAATTGAGGCCCACAAGGCCAGCTTATTTTATTATTAGCACCTAACAGTGACCATACGACACACTGCCCTGTCTCTGAAACAAAAAAGGAAATATGATTATAAGTAATACTGCGGCACTATACAGGTTGTTCGGAGAAAGTCAATTGTGACCCATAGGAACTTTGTGAATCAGAATTTTGTACGGCCATCGATGGTAAAAACGCTTCTACGTGAGATGTCATACTTCGCCGATTTGTCTTCGAGCTTCGCGCTTCTAGCGTAACATTTGCACACGCAGCACCATCCAAACCCTGCGAGCCTTGTTTGATGAATGATACACGGCAATATAAGGGGCATATAGAAAAATTTGGTTTGGTTTATGGGTTTAACACCTCAAAGCGGCTCATACTATGAGAGAAGCTACGGTTACGGGCTCCGAAAATTTCGCCTACCTGTTTTTTTTTTTTTTTTTTTTTTTTTTTTTTTAAATGTGCATTGATATCGCGGAGCACGCGGCGCCTTGCTTTCCGCCCCATCGAAAAGCGGCTGCCATGGCCGGGATTCGATCCCACAATCGTGGTTAAAGGTTTATGGTATGTAAGAGCATAAAATTTGTTGCCCTCCAAGAAAGGCGGGAAGTGTTGTATGGTAAAGTAGATGGCAAGCCTAGCTCACAGCCAAAAACACTGTAGCGGAAAAAGAGGCGATGCGGCGGCGCGGCCATCGGCGGGCGTCGTTTAACACGCTCCCGCGCAAGGGTTTTCGTTGGGTATCGGGTTTCCAGGGTACACGCACTTACACAGGCCCGGTCCAACGTTAAAATGACGTGGAGTCTTTGGTATAGACTAATACCCCTGTCACACGAGCAAATTTAATGTCATTCGTATCGAATGACATTAGCACCTAATGTCATTATTTCCCTACTACAAGAAAAAATTTAATGTCAATTAGGCATTCGATCGCGGACAGAATGTGTACTCTTGACGCCAGATACACAGCAGAAACAAGTAACGCAACAATATGTTCTGCGCACTGTGAAATTTAAAAATTATATTTCTAGAGTTTTGTTTTAAAACCTGTTAATTTAGGTGTAAACTTATTAGCACTGCAGGCTCTCGCGGAACGGCATTACTCTCGGTCACAGCAGTGGTTCAATAATGGCAGTGACTCACGATCATTTTGGGCATTGTATCCCTTGTTGGCTGCATCTCCCCGTATTTATCTCGTAACTATTTAAAGTTGTGGCTGAGCTTCACACAGTTTGGACGTCAATTACATGCTCTACGTGTCTCCGTGCGTCTCCGCACTGTGTATGAGCGCTCCGCTGTATTCAGCCATATTGTTTGTTTACATTTATCGAATTTGTGGGTGACTCGATACTTGGCTTAGATTTTTATGGCTAAAGTTGTACAGCACAGCCAAAAGTAATGTTTTTCTCTAATTATCATACTGAAATGTTTTGATCAGCTTTAAAATGTTACACAGTGATTTCAAACGCCTTTTATGCGCACTGATGTTCCTTAAGTGCAGTATTTTTTTTTATAGCTGATCGTAACTGCCACCATTTGCGAATGACATTTTATTTTACCGTGTAGCACCGAAAAAAACCGAATGACATTCGATTCGAAAGACATTAAATTTGCTCGTGTGACAGAGGTATAGGGCATGTGTTTTTAAGCACTCCTCACAACAGAATAATTCGTTATATGAGAAGGTCACACCTACCAGTCAGTGTCTGAGCGGCATCAATGCGCGCCTTTTCGCGTATTTGCACAATAATTCATTTTGCTCCTCGCCCCTTCCTCCCTCTCACTGCCCAGCTGCACACCCCTGAGCGTTGCGCCTGTGCGTACCGAACGCCTGCACCCCCCTCGCGACGCCACTGCCTCCAGACCATTACATGTTGAGTTACTATATTACATGTATTGAAAAAGAGAACGCAGGGGGTTATGATGGCATACTTGGTTAGCAACGACACTGCTTTGATTCTGTAAAACCCTGGCGACAACTTTGAAAATTTTAAGGCGAAAGCCTTTATTGCCTCATCGTTGTCGTCAGCAAAAGTGTCACGCTTTTACGGTGGCTCTGATTGGTCGAGACGGATTGATTTCATGGAGATCTCGACCAATCACAGATCACCACCAGTTTTGCGCAAATGCGTGCCTTATATTGTCACATGCCAATAAATGATCAATTTATAATTATTGGCTAATTAATTAGTAAATAAATGTTAAGCAAATAAATACTAATAACTAAATAATTACTAATTATTTTGGTTACGAATTAGTGACAGTTGTGTAATTATTTAAATAGTTACTAATTACTGCCGTGCACCCGGTAAAATCAACCACACAACAGTAAACGTAAAACAACTGCGAAGATACAAGGAGCGCGATCTCGTCGCTGCCAAGCAGAATTCACTGAATAAATGCACTCGCAGAATGTGAAATAGCAGTCGCTCGCTTTACACGTAGCAGCATTCATCGCTACATGTGCAACAGTCGCGTAGCAGAATGCAGCACTCCAGGCTTTCGCCTTTCATCACTACAGTCGCCAGTGTCCTCAAACTTTTTTTTACAGTTCTTATGCAGACTTGAATTTTTGTTCATGCTGTACGTACCTGCTGTACATAATATTCCATCTTGCTTCCTTCCTGTTCACTAATCAGGTGTCCATCAGGATTTGTATTCGACCCATCTGAAAAATAAAGCAAGAAGAGGGTTTCCTCTATTAGTTTATATTTTTATTATATTCGCAGATAATAACCCAACAGAATATGCTATCCATGCAGGTAACCTCAGCTACCATTTCCGTAATCGGCAATGCGTTAAAATTACGTGAATATGAACTGCTAATTATATTTATTTTAAAAATAAAAGTGAGGATAACTTATATTTAGGCTTTTGTCCTTGTGCCTTCGCCTCCAGTGCTTTCACCACCTGTACATAGATGTTTTTGTGAGCTTTATCTGCAACACCCTGCTCTCATACCTTCACCCTCCTGACATACACTTCACCCCGTGGTGCGCGTTTCCCATTTTCGATGGCCGGTTCCAACTTTTTTTGTGCAGTTGGGTTGGGCAATTCACTTCTTCAGTTTACTATTTTCTTTTACATTTTTGGCATTTAGTCTCCTCTCTAGAAATTCTACTCGCTACGCGGTAGCAGCGATTCTCTAGGATTTTCTCCATAGGCGTTCGCACAACACGAAGCACCTGCACCCGAAATCCGCCTCTACTAAAGATTTATTTCGAAAAGATAACCCATTCCTCGTGTTCAATGCATTTCTGTTGCGTTTTCCTAACCAACTTAAAGTACACGACTTGAGAGAAATGAATTGAGTACATGAAAATGTCGAGCAGAATAGATCCGCGGAAACTGCTAGCCTCCGGCTTTACCAGCCCTTGTATATTTTCACGTAACGGTGGCAATGTCATTGGCAACACATGAGGAGGCTTGAACTTCACTTGAGTAAGCTCTTTATTGAGTTGACTTGCGCCAGCAAAAGAACTAAGCGATCGGCCGCAGCAATCGGGCTCGACGGTCATCGATCTATGAATACCTATCGCGCAGGTAAACGCTCAATTAAAGGCGTCTAAGAACATCTAAATAAAGCCGCAAATTGGGTCTTACATAACCTTGAACCTTGTAGAAACACAAACGAGTGGCCGGAGTCTTCGAGATATATCTCGACGCATCTTGTGTAACAAAGAAAATTATAAAGCGCCGTCTATCGACAACGAGCATGTAGAATACAGAAGCGATCCGCGCGCTGGAAGTATACTGGTACTGAAGCATACTCACATCAAAAATTTAACTTTCTCACCTTCAGCCGTGTTTCGGTTGGCCCAACGGAAGAGGCAATTCATCTCCTCAATATAAGTCAGGACAGGCTTATTTGGGAGTTGAAATCTTGATTCAAGGAGGACCTGGACTCTCTTCCAGACGACACTTGCAAAGGCCGTCGAAAGCTCTTTTTTGAAAGTCTCCCAATCCTTCAAAGCGGTCTAATGAGTGTCATACCGTACTCAGGCAGATCCTTCAAGAGCAAAATAGTCCTGCCCTCTCTTCGCTTCGTTGTTCCAACCGTTCAAAGTTGCCACAGGTTCGAACAAGTCGAGCCGGTGTTCCGCATCCTCGTCCGGTCGTCCTTGAAGCAGGCGGGCTCACGTGGTTGGGCAAAAACCAAGAGTGCTTTCTGCTCGACGGGCGCGATCATCGGGGGTACGCCAAAATTTCGGGATAGAGCACCTCCACTAGATGTCACGTGGGGGTGACAATGGCGTTGGCCACAAAGGCGATGGATAAAGATCGAGATAAAACCGCAACCGGAGACTAGCATACCCTGGAACATTCTAGAAACACATGCGCGTGGCTACAATTTTTCGAGATACATTTCGAAGCACCTTCTACAACAAAGAAAATGATAAAGCTGTGTCTCGTGACAAGGAGGATGGACAAACAAAGAGTACATAACCGATCCGTGCGCCACAATAACGGTGCTAAGGCCGCATGCCGTCGGCTCAGAAAAGCGATATTATGGGATTTCTGGGTTTCAACTTGTCACCGCAAATTTATCAATGGAATTTTTGGGCAGGCTTGCGCTTCACACCGTCTTTGATGAGCGCGGTTTGCTTTTAAATCAAAGAAAGTTAGCTGACCAACTGCAAGGCTTAGTCTTGTAAAAAGCTACAGAGCCCTATTCCCCGAAGCGAAGCTTAGATTAGGCCAATCGCTAGGCGAATACTGCTGCGTATAAGGAAGTAAGTTTGGCGAGACATAAAAGAACAAGAAACAAGAAAAAAGAAAAAAGGTTGATGGTATGGATATGATCGATAGTAGAGTACCCTTTCTGAAAACCTCATGATCTTTTGCTTGGTTCCAGTCTAAAGTTGTCCTGATTCTATTACCGATTACCTTAGAAAATACCTTATACGTAACAGACAGTAAGCTTATTGGTCTGTAATTTTTCACGTCCTTAGCGTCCTCTTATGAATTAAGGTAATGTTTGCGTTCTTCCATGGTTCCGGTTCCATCGATGACACCAGGCTCTGTGTATACAGGGTGGCCAGTTTTTCAAGCACAATGTCCCGCCCACCCCTCCCCTCCTTTAACAAATCTATAGTTACCTGATCCTCTCCAGCTTTTTTCCCCCTTTTTTATGGTTTCTAATCCTTTCTTAAGTTCGGCCTTCGTCACTGGCGGAACTTCTGACTGCATTTCCCTACCGCCAATCTCATTATTGTCCGGACTTCTTTGGCTACTGTAGAGATCAGTATAGAACACCTCGGCTACTTTGACTGTCTTGTCCCTATTCGTGATGACATTGCCCGCCTTGTCCCTTAGCGCATACATATGATTTTTGCCTATGCCCAATTTCTTCTTCATCGCTTTAAGGCTTCCCCCGTTCTTTACAGCATGTTCAATTATCGCCATGTTATACTTCCTTATATCGGCCACTTTGGGCTTATTGATCAGCTTGATATCTCTGCCAATTTTATCTAGTCTGTTGGATTGGAAGCATTCATACTTTGGTGTTTCTTAAACAAATCTTTCGTCTCCTTATACAACTTATCCGTATCCTCTCAAACTATTATATCGTCTACTTCTACAGCGTGCTCAGTAATGATATCTCTGAAATTATTGTTCATTGCTTTTCTAGGCTAATGTCGTCATCCTCGGTTAGAGCTAAATATTTGTTCTGTAGTGAGATCCTGAAATCTTCTGCCCTCCCCCTCACCGCTAATTCGTTGATGAACTTCTCACTAATTTGTTTCGTTCCCTTTTCAGATTTAGACTAATTCGAGACATTACCATCATGTGGTCACTGCATCGCACCTTCCCGATTAGCTCTACATCCTGCATAATGGCGGGGTTAGAACACATTATGAAGTCAATTTCATTTTTTAATCTCCCCATTCACACTTTTCCATGTCGACTTCCGTTTCTTTCGTTCGCTGAAGAAGGTGTTCATGATAATGAAGTTATTGCGCTCTGCAAACTCTACTGGTAACTTCCCCCTGCTATTCCTTGAACCCTCACTGCCTGGTCTCCTGCCTGTATTTTACCTACCTTGGCATTGAAGTCGTCCTTTAATACAGTATACTGCGTCTTTCCTTTCCAAATTGCCAATTCTACATCTTCATGGAAGATTTCAACTGCCTGGTCATCATGGCTACATGTAGGTGCGTATGCATGTACAACCTTCAGTTTATACCGCTTATTAAACTTAATTACGAGACATGCCACCCTCTCATTAATGGTATAGAATTCACCTATGTTGCCCGCTCTATACTTATTGACAAGGAAACCTACTCCTAGTTGTCGCCTCTCTGGTAAACCTCGATAACACAGTACATGCCCCTCCTTCAGTACAGTGTATGCCTCATTCGGCCTCCTAACCTCACTAAGCCCTATGACATCCCATTTCATACTCTCTAGTTCCTCTAACAGCACTGCTAAACTATCTTCACTTCAGTTTCCAATGGCGGCCTGTCCAGCGGAGCCAGGCTTTCTTAGCACCCCCTGCTGCGTCACAGGTCTGACCGCTACCGTCATCAGTTCCTCCGCAGCTGCTGGGTACTGAGGGCTCGGGTTTTGTAGAACTAATCATGGAAGGTTGCGGCCAATTACTGCACCAGGGTGGCCAGTTCCTCTTCTGGTGAGGAAGTGCGTTGCCGGAGGTGTTCACCGGCTTTAGGTCGCATCCCAAACCTTTTTATGTAATTCCATCGACACGCGGATTTTATTTTTAACCCGGTGGGGAATTGCATGCACCGGGATTCGAACCACGGTCCACTTGCATGCGAGCCGGATGTTCCACCTCTACGCCACCGCTATATATATATATATATATATATATATATATATATATATATATATATATATATATATATATATATATATATATATATATATATATATATATATACGACTTCTGTCTGATGTTCGCCTCAACAGTAACAGTATCCTGCTTTGTGAGCAATAAATTACGTGGTGCAATTATAATGTTTTAAATTCCGTGCGGCCACAGGGCCTGTTCCTCAGGCGCAAAAATTGCAAAACCGCAGTACTCGCGGAAGACACGCGTAAGGATACTAACAATAATTATAGAACAGCGCATATTTTGGGTATTAAACACAAATACTTGTTAAAGAGCTAGTTTTGGCGCACATTCTGCACCCAGACTTTTACTCAGCACAGCTCTTAGAACAACTTCGTTTTAAACAGCTGGAATTTCTCCTAAACGGCACAGTCTGTAAAATGGATTTTTTTTTTTTGCTTTTCTGAAACACTATATTCAAGAGGTTTATTCCTGGGGTGCATTCTCGCATACACTGGAAGGGTTGCATTTTACTTGCCTTTCTACATAGTACGGATAGCTCTCCATTCGTCGTATTAGGCGATGTAGTGTTCAGAAAGGAAAGGATATATTGACTCAAAGACAGGCGAAAAAAAAAAAAAACACGTACGACTTGTTTTGCTTCCGCAATAACCTGTATACGACCCGAACATTCAAGAGTGGGATGCTTAAATTCTTGCCTAAGCTATCGCAGCAAACAGCATGGATTTCATTGATTAGACTATATTTTATCAGCGCAATATAGCTACCTCGTTCGGAGCACCGCAAAAACTCACACATTACTTCACTTGAGCAGTGTGATACACATTATGGAGCAGAAAGATGACAAAGTGCAAAGGAAGCATTCTTGGTTCAAAGCAGAACAAAATAAACTTGGCGATGGTGTAAGTCTGGAAGTATTTGTCAACACTTACTGTTTGCATCGGAGCTGGTCCACCACGCGCAAAGAAGGAACAAACAAACCGTCGATTTCATCATCGAGCTCTGCAGGCGCCAACCCTGAAAGGCTGTAAAGAGAAATAGAAGATGGGAAGCTTTAGGAAGCAGAGTTCCTGAGCAGCAAATACACAAGGAAGGAAACTTTTCAGCAAATACACAAGGAAGGAAACTTTTTTGCCCAAAAGCGTAACTACATTATACTAGCCCTTCAATTTTAATTTAAAGGCATGATTAAAATGTGCTAGCAGATTACAGTTTTTAAATTTCAGCATGAAAAAACAAACAGAGGAATAAGAGTGTCGATCAGCTCGTCGATCAAGTGGTCGAGCAGCTCAAATTGACAGCGGTAAAGATGTATGAAGGAGGAACTGATTATGTGCTGTTTTAAGCGGGCCTTGCACGTGAATCGCCGGCGATTGGGCATCCTCTTCGCCTTTCGGTCCTCCTCTCTCTCGTGTTTGATGTGTTTGCCACAAAACTTCAACTGAAAATGATTTATTAACTTTTGCACTTGTGTGTAGAACGCCCGAACGCAAGATCTAGGCACTCTGTAATTTCAAAACATAATACTATTGAAAATCTCTTTCTATCGATGCCATACCAGATTTGGTTGGTTAATGTCATACCAGATTTGGTTGATTGCACAGGCTGATCGCTACGAAACCGGGCGGGGTTGTGATTCCACAATTTGCTGCACGAGTCGGTGGCCCTGCATTCTTGAGAAATAAGTGGCCCCGGGCTGAACATGAATGACAAAGAGCTATAAAATAGCAAAGATTACATTTTAAAAAGCAAAGAAACTATAAAACAAAGTACTTTAGCACCTAAGGTGATTCGAACTACCGACCTTCGGCCGCAAAATCCGGCACTCATTCTTTTTGAACCGGACTTATTTCACATTTGCTTCCGTAACTTTGCTTTTTCGGGTTTACGTGTTCTCGGGTGTAGAAATTGTGGTCGCACTTCGCCGATAGCCCTTTCAAAACGCTGGATGTTTATTCTGGCTATCACGAGGGATCACCAATGCCCCGCATCTTTATAACGCATCAAATTTTAGACAGACCTAAGAATATCCTAATTTACTAGTGCTGGCTATTTCGTCATTACCTTAGAACTCGTGTAATTTTTGCTACACACAAAAATTCGCGCTGCAAAAAATAAAAAAATAAAAAAAACATGCCGAATTCCATCGTTTCACTTCACATGCTGCCGCCAGAAGAAGCGACGCCAGTGAATGCGCATTCGATTAAGCGTTTTGCGTATGTAAACACTAAAGGAAGGGAAAATGTTTGGGCGTGTTGGTTCATCGTCAACACAGCGAAGCGCTCAAAATCACAAAGGACGAGGAGAAGCGACGCCAGTGAATGCGCATTCGATTAATGTCCTGTCCTATTGTCCTATTGGCGCTATTATCCTGTCCCCTCCTCGTCCTTTGTGATTTTGAGCGCTTCGCTGTGTTGACTAAAGGAAGCGTCACCTTATAAGCAGCTATCTGTGCATATAGGTCTACAGCGATGTGTCAGCTACGCTCGAGCATAATTTAGTGCTCGCTATATTCTTCCCAGCGCTTTCTCGTTGAAGGCTCTGCTTCAGTCCCAGATGTGAAGGTACACCACAAGATCGGACGAGCTGCAACGACCTTTGCTTGCAGGGCTTGCGGAGAAGAGTGCACAAAAGAGGTGCGAGGAGCGTATGTACTTGCTAAAGTGCACTTTTATGGCTTCATAGCTACGAGGTATTTGTGAAAAAAGAACGCGTACAGAAAATGGCTTAACGTCTATTGTTTTCATGCTTATTCTGCGTTCTGGTATGATGCAGCATAGTAAGTTTGATCGAGCTTCTTCGATCGGCCCACTGTCAGTTGAGAAACTGAAATACTCTGTCTGGTATCAGTCTTAGAGCGGGTTCACCCGGTTTGAGTTACTCGCCGAATATTGTCTGTCTGCCCCATGAGCTCCCAACGGACAGGTTCTCCCTGTTTCTGGTCCACATCAGAACGGTACGTTCGGTGCGCATCGACCATGTACGGAACGGCATACCGGACATGGCCTGTCCGTTGTCATCGGCATATCGGAAATGGTATGTCCGGTAATAGCTCCATACCAGAGTGGTCCGTCAAGATTAGGAACCCTAACAGACGTGGTGTGTCCAGTTCGACTTGTATACCTGCAGTGTCTGGTATAAGCTCCATATCAGACTGGTCTGTCTTGCTGGAGCTTCATACCGGTCCGATGTACAGCTGTTTAAATTCTATATGAGACGGGTCACATCGGTATGCGATTCATACCAGGCCATATATGCCCAGTCAAAACCGGTTTGGCGCGACACATAATTTTTCAATAGGGAAACATGCTTTCATTGCAAACAGCATTGGCTACACAATCTGCGTAATATAAATCGGAATGTATGAATGAATCCCTTCTGCCCACATCAAAAAGGAACAAATTGCACACAAAGTATTATCAAACCACTCAAAACGGTTACTGCAAAAATGACACTGTTTCCATGAACGACCGCCACCTTTTTGGGGCATATTCTGGCATTGCTTTTAGAACACGCTATTCTATACAACTTCTACATCTAAATGCAGCACGTATTTGCCTTTATGAAATTTCATCACGTAATCGATACCGCATCGCTTCTCCGATATGACAAAAGCACATCTAGTGGGGCAAAAAGAACTAAAGCTAATAGAAGAGCAACCTTGGCATAATCTACAACGCAGCGTTGTCCAAATTGTTACATCCTCTTGAGCGGCTCAGGATATCCTTGATTTAAAGAAACAACACATAGAAACTGTGTGTTATCTAACATTGCCTAAATGCCGTCCGACCAAACTTTGGCGGTAACTGGTTACCACTAGCTCAGCCAGTTCGTTACCGTACCTACGAAGCTGGGAATGGTGAAAACCAATGGCGCATTCGGTTGGGGGGACGAGAGTAGAGGCGCCGAGCATTGCAGAGCAGTACAGGAGCACGCCGTGCGAAGGTGCAACTGTCCTCCCACGGGAAGGGTGCCTCTATACGCGCACCCTACCCACGGGAACGCTCTCTGCGTGTCGAGAGCAGCGCGCTACGACCACGTGACCGCACTTCTCTCCCCAGCGTTCTCTGCCTGCCTGCAGTGGCAGCAGTCGCAACCCGAGGAGAGGCCAACGCTCCGTGAAGAACCGCTTGTTTTGTATGCCTTTGTTTTCACAGCGTGTCGATCTGCCTCCTTTGGCCCTTTCGACGCCAGCAGCGACTCTCAAACATGCATATAGCACCTGGGCAATGCTTTTCGCTCGCCGAGCACCGACGTTTTGCCGCCGCCATTTTGAGCGTCGCTGACTCAAGAAAAAAAAATGGCGCCGATATGACGCTTTCTGCCATGTGA
Source organism: Amblyomma maculatum (assembly GCF_055883805.1). Taxonomy (NCBI): domain Eukaryota; kingdom Metazoa; phylum Arthropoda; class Arachnida; order Ixodida; family Ixodidae; genus Amblyomma; species Amblyomma maculatum. Next base: position 11,067,492 of record NC_139352.1, read on the forward strand.
CTTCCTCTACACTCGCATTAGACGAGAGAGCAGCCGGGAGTGCACTCGGGTGCTCCAAGCGCAAGAAAAGCCTCCCTCCTCTACCATTGGAAGCCAGTGATTCTACTCCTGCTCTCCCACTGGAGGGCGCCCGCTTGTCTGAGAGCACTTTCGAAGTGCTCTCGAGCGCACCTGCTCTCCCACTCGAATTCATCATAAGCTTGACAGGTAACCATTGGCAAGCTGTAAATCAGCAGTACTATACTTGTTTTATCAGTGTTTCGATTTCTTCCTAATTTTGATTCCTGCTCTGGCTTGTTTTTCCTTTGTTCATTTTAGTTTTTTTTTTATTTCGTTTTTCGAACATGCAAACTGGCAGTAATATTTGTTCTAACACTTATTCTGCTTAATCGAATCCTATATTACGCGATGCATGTTCAAGGACAAAAATTATAAATACGGGCTGAACTGTTTTCGTCACTGTTTTCGTTTGCACACGGCATGCCACGTATTATTTGGAGCCGTTTAAACACTTTCAGGGTAGAAGTCACGCTCCTTGCTTCATTATAGGGAAGGACGAAGACAAATAATTTCCACTATTTTAAATACACGTAAGGAAGCATATCTCCGGATACACATTTTGAGCAAAACAGTAAACCTACATATTAAAAACGTATGCACGGTCGGTTAAGTACTTTAAAAATGTAAGCAATCGGGTTTATTCATCGCTCATGAAAAAAAAAAAAAAAAGAAAAAATAAATTTGATAAAACATTGTTGAAGTACCTCAGCAGATCAATCATGGTCGAGCTTCTTCACTATAGTGCACTATTTTGCTCTCAGGAACATCGAAACGACACTCTACGTCAATGCAATGACATTTAAGTAATCCACACTCAAACATAACACCGCAATACACCGACAGGAGATATTCGGCATCGTTTCTGTGCGCAGTTTTGTTAGCAATATTTTATTTCATTTTTTTATTTGTGAATACTGTCAACCCTTATTTGAGGGTCATTACAGGGAGGAACGTTAAAGCTAATATATACACAGAATGAAGAACCCCTTCTAATATACAATACAAAAGAACATAAAAACACAACCCAACACCTCCGTACGGCAACCTGATACACTAAAATATATATACATATATTATATACACGCGTATCCACAAGAATCTAAACAGAGATATCCAGTGCATCCACAAATGCTGCTACACTCGCAGACACAGCAACATGAGGGGGCAGTTTATTCCAGCGCTCAACAACATCCGGAAAAAATGAGCAGCGGAATACTTTAGTGTTAGTTATATAAGGCCGAACCGCTTTGTGATGATTAAGGCGGGAGCTTAATCTACCTGGAGGCTGTAGATATGTTTCCTTATTTATGTTTATTTCTTCATGGGTGATTTGATACAGCATTTTTAACCTCTGCTGTGTACGTCTTATTTCCAATGTCTCCAGTCCGCATGAGTTTAACATCTCCGTTACAGAATCTGTTTTTCTATATTTCGAACAAATAAATCTAGCCGCACGTCTAAGCACCAATGGCAATAGCTCTAAAAAGCTTACAAAATGAAAAAGGACTTCACAAAGATTTTCTTTCTAGCTTATTTTCAAATCACTAACCAAATAGTCTACGCGGAAAAAATATTAACGTCATAAAGCCAAAATATTACAAAGTGAAGAAAAACAATTACTCAACTTCTACTCGATCCAATAAACATGGGTTCGGAAGCCAGTAACAATACGGTGTTTGTGCGGCTACAATTTGACAAATCGGCTTGTCACCACTTGCAAGTGTAATGCGTACTTTGATCATTTTCTGAGCTAGTTAGATCACTAGTGTGACGCATTAACGAATCAAAGTTCGGAATAGAGTGAGTAGTCTTTTTATCAGACGATTGTCTTGATTTCTCCTGCAATATTTCTTAGAATATGAAACAGGCGGAACATTATCCCCTTGGCTACAAGGCGCATACTTTCGTCCCCTGTGTGTTCACAGCTTTCTCATAGTTATGAAAAATATATGCACTTACCTTGTTCGCCTATTCCTACATAACAGAGCAAACAATCCCAAAATTGTGCTGTAAACCTTTGAAATTGTAAACTCTGACTCCTCTACGTCTAGGTGTCTTTTATGTGCTTTAAAAGTATATTCCAATATTCCACATTTATTGCGGCTCAGCCAAGAAGGCATACAGAAGAATAAGGCTGAACGCTTCAGCGCATACTTTAAAAATCCCAGAAATTAAGTGCTTTAGAAAAGACAAAAAGCTCTCGCAGAAAGAAACTGTCAGCCCTGGAGGGCACAATTTAGTCCAAAGCTCTTCTGATTATACAACTATATAACTGGAAATCTGTAACCAAAATTTTAATTGACTCAGTCTGGCTGCTAGTGCCAATGGAGAGTTTAAAGCTGTAAAGATGTCATACAATTTTTTAAGTTATGAAAAGCTCTCTAAAGCCTTGCAACATGAGAAAAATCCACACTGTTTTCGCAAAAAATCCTAACTTGGTACATCATAAGCGCAAGAAGTTTGGAAGAGACGCTACATGCGCTGATGACGTGTTGCAGTCAATATGGCGTGCAATTCGATCTGCAAATATGCCACTTGACGTGCACCATTTCGCTTTATAGCTTGTTGCAAAGAAATGCGCAGTCACAACCGACTACGCGGTGTTAATGTTTTACAGCGATAAAACAAAAGAAAGTGCATTACACGGCGCGGTAAAGCGTGCCGTTCTAATTTGGCGCAGTATAGTCACTGTGACACGCCAGCAGCAGGCGTCGCGTCGGCACCTAGCTTCCTGCGTGTCCGAAGCACTCACTTCCAGTTTCTTGCAGAAAAAAAAGTGGCGGATTTCTTCGCACTGGGGACTTTGAATTTTATGTTTCCTATAAAAATTAATATAGCATCGCCTAAAGGCTTCAAGCTTTCTATTGGCACCAATAAACAGAGTGCGTTATATAAAGAATTTATTTTAACTCGAGGAGAAGGAGGTGAGGTACTGAATATATGGCCTCTTTAGCGAATGGTATAACTGAACAGCTCGGAACATACACTTAGCTCAACGGGGTCAGCCCTTGTTTTTATATCAACCCAGTCTAATACCGCGAAGCCAGAGTGTACGTGGCGCATATTCCATTCACTATATATATATATATATATATATATATATATATATATATATATATATATATATATAATTTAAAAAAAAAGAGATAGAAGTGCCATCCCCAACGCTTTCCTTGGCCTCGCCGACTGCTGGCTTCTTTCCTTCATATATATATATATATATATATATATATATATATATATATACATACATATGTGTGTGTGTGTGTGTGTGTGTGTGTGTGTGTGTGTGTGTGTGTGTGTGTGTGTGTGTGTGTGTGTGTGTGTGTGTGTGTGTGTGTGTGTGTGTGTGTGTGTGTGTGTGTGTGTGTGTGTGTGTGTGTGTGTGTGTGTGTGTGTGTGTGTGTGTGTGTGTGTGTGTGTGTGTGTGTGTGTGTGTGTGTGTGTGTGTGTGTGTGTGTGTGTGTGTGTGTGTGTGTGTGTGTGTGTACAAGTTTAAAAACCCCACAAATCATTTAGGTTACTATTCCCGTTTATAAAAATATGAACGTTACTGTAGATCTCTGGTAGGTGGTCAAGCAATAAGAAAAAGAGGCTCTACCGGAATGCCAGGTAAACACATCCACGTGGGCTAAATACAAATGTTGCCTAAAATCCTATATTTCCGCCCTGCGTAGCGCTAAAGAGAAATATTTTTCACGCGATGTACCATCACTTATGAAATCCAATCCGAGGAAATTCTGGCGGTTGATATCCCCCAACAATGACCCAGTTCCTATTTCCTTGCATGATGATAGTCAAACACCATTGTCCGACAGTGCATGCTCATCTGCATTTAATGCGTTTTTTACATCTGTTTTTACAAGGGAAGACTATTCCAATGTGCCCATGGTAGCCGAACTTGACTACCCATTCATGGCACCAATCGACGTTGCTGCAGAAGGAATCGGATGTATCATTAACAATCTTAAAGTATCCACATCTTCTGGCATCGACAACATCAACTCAAAATTTTTAAAGAACACCGTTAATGCTTCCAGCCTCATTTTATGTCATATTTTTCGCCAATCATTATCCGTTGGTCAGCTACCTTTGGATTGGAAAATCTCTAAGGTAATCCCCGTGTTTAAGTCTGGTTACAAACATTTACCGGACAACTACCGACCGATTTCACTCACGTGCATTTCCTGCAAATTACTCGAACATATAATTGCATCCCATGTTTACCGTCACCTGGAATCTAATCACTTTTTCTTCGCTAATCAGCATGGATTTAGGAAGGGGTACTCTTGCGAATCACAGTTATTGGAATTCTCTACTGATATACACTTTAATATGAATAATAACCAGCAAACAGATTGTTTTTTTCTGGATTTTTCGAAAGCCTTCGATAAAGTAGCCCATTGTCGCCTAATAGAAAAACTAGTCGCTCTTAGACTCGATGACCATACGCTATCTTGGCTCCGTAACTTTTTAACGCTGCATCAGCAGTTTACTGTGGTTAATGGCTTTTCCTCGCCCCTATCCGATGTAACTTCCGGTGTCCCGCAAGGCAGCGTACTCGGCCCTTTACTTTTTTTTATATATATTAATGATTTGCCTAGTAATATTTCTTCTCAACTGAGGCTCTTTGCGGATGATTGTATTATCTATCGCACGATTAACAACACTGACGATCATCTAGCTCTTCAGGCTGATCTTAACACAATTTCTAACTGGTGCCAGACCTGGCAAATGACTCTTAACGTTAATAAGTGCAAGGTTATGACGTTCACCCGCAAGAAGACCGTATCCAAACTTAATTATTTATTAAATGACTCTGTTGTATCCCAAGCCTCATCTTACAAATACCTAGGTATTCATTTCACGCCCAACCTATCGTGGTCCTTGCACATTTCCACCATTCGTAGCAAAGCATCAAAGACGCTAGGGTATTTCCGCCGTAATTTGCACGTCTCCGCCCACCGTACGTAGCCTCTCTTACTTAACTTTCGTCCGTCCGCAGCTAGAATTTGCTTCAGCTGTTTGGTCACCGTATCAAAAATATTTAACTTGCCAACTAGAATCTGTGCAGAATAGAGCCGCTCGCTTCATTTCAGGCAATTACAAACCATACTCCAGCATTACAGTAATTAAACAGGACATTTCGCTTCAGCCATTAGAACTTCGTCGACAACTCGCCCTTTTATGCCTCTTTCAGAAATATGTTCATAGCCCGAGACCATGCCCCTTTCCCCTTGAAGCTCCATTGCGCACATCATCGCGGCTACATAATAATCTCAGCTTTCGATGCATTTCTGGCAAAACGCTGGCGTTCAATTCATCTGCACTCCCACGAGCCATTTCACTGTGGAATAGTCTTCCCGACACAATCGCTTCTGAAGTTGACCGGGCGCTGTTTCGAAAAGCGCTGGAAAAGTTGTATAGGAAATAAATAGAACATGTCATTGGGTGTTATTCGTGTTTTTCATTCTTTTTCATGACCTTGATGTATTTTGCTTTTGTATAATCTTGTATCTTGCCGTTGCCTGTAAGTAATTAATTTTGTGTTTCACTGTTCATGTGCCCCCTTTACCCAATGCTCCGCCTTAGGAGCCTGTAAGGTATATTGAATAAACAAATAAATAAATAAATATTATGTAGAACAAATTTCTCATAACTGAAAAACCACAGCTGCAACGCCAGAAAGATGCGGCATGCAGTTCTGACAATTCCTGTGTCTATTTCAATTTAGCGGGCAATTGTTACCTTTGCTCTTTTTTTTTTTTCATAATTACAGATTTCTGTGTGATTTACATGAAGAATTTATCGCTCAATGTCAAGTAACTGTTTCTTCAAAAGGTCTAAATTCGAGATAAAGAAAATATCGGACACTACACTTAAATCGAAGAATTTACCGTAAAGCTGAGGATGGAAATTCAAGAGGAAACGCTCATCGCGCAGGTTTCATTAGTGCTTGCGCCGCGTCCACTTTTTAAAATACAATTAAGTCATCTCGTGGTCAGAAAGCTTAGGTCGGAGCCCGTAAGTTATGCCTCATGCGGCATTTTTATGACGAAATGTGACGCAATAAAATAATGGGTTCCATTAGTGATTTTTTTTTGGTAGGAAACTTTTCTACGCTACAGAAAGGGAGCTTGCATAGCGCACCTAATACGGCTATAAAATGGCTCTAAAATTTGCTGAACACTTTGATCGATGTGCGCTTTTTTTTAATGCATACAAGCTCCCACTGCTCTCCATGATTTAATGAGAATATGTATTACGGTTTAAGACAGAAACAAGCGAAGTTTGTTGTCTGCGTTAGCGTCAATTATAGGCATATTGTTGCTACTTACGTTACAATCTACACAACAGCGGCGTGAAGAGAATGTATCTATATACTGCTGTACTCATCGTGTATATTTGAATAAACTCCTCAAGATGCTGCTCAAATCGCAGTTGTTGATGTCATTACCTTGTATAATTCAATAAATCTCTAGTTTGTCTAGTTATACGTAGCTGATTGCATGATTAGTTCCGAACGATTAGCTCCATTGATGGCGCTGGATTAAATGGAATAGTTATCGTGGCATTTCAGACTATAATTTCTTAGTTTATCTGTTAGGCAAATCATCATCCTCATCAACACAGCCGGACCATACCCACTGCAGGGCGAAGGCCGCTCCCATATTCCTCCAAATAACCCGGTCCTGTGCCAGCTGCATCCACTTGACCCCTGCGAACTTCTTAACCTCATCCGCCCACCTAACTTTCTGCCGCCCCCTGCTACGCTTTCCTTCCCTTGGAATCCAGTTTGTTACCCTAAGCGACCATTGGTTATCCTCTCTTCGCACTACATGTCATGCCCATGCCCATTTCTTCTTCTTGATGTCCACTAGAATGTCATTAACTCGAGCTATTTCTGTGACCCACTCTGCATGCTTCCTTTCTCTTAACGTTACACCAACCATTTTTTGTTCCACAGCCCTCTGAGTTGTCCTCAAGTAGAACTCTCTTGGTTAGCCTCCACGTTTCTGCCGCATAGGTTGAGTACAGGTAAGATGCAACTGTTGTATACTTTCCTCTTGAGCGATACCAGTAAGCTGCCAGTCATAATCGGCGAATACTTGCCAAATATGCTCCATTCCAATCCTATTCTCCTAGTTATTTCCCCTTCATGGTCTGGATCTGCAGTTACTACTGGCGATCTATATTCGCCTACCACTTCCAGTGCTTCGCTACCTATTGTGAACTGCTGTTCTTTCCATAGGCTGTTGAACATTACCTTAGTCTTCTGCATATTGATCGTCAAGCCTACCTTTCTGCTATTGCTTTCTAGTCATCAATCATTATTTGCAGTTCATCCCCCGAGTTACTTAGCAAGGCAATGTGATCAGAAAATCGCAGATTACTGAAGTATTCTCCATCTACCCTTATATTTAACTGCTCCCATTCCAAGTCTCCGAATACTTACTCTAAGCAAGCTGTGAATTGTACTGGGGAGATCGTGTCTCCTTGCTTAACACCTTTCTTTATGGGAATTTTGCTTCCTTTATGCAGAACTATTGTTGCTGTGCAGCCACTATAGATATATTTTAGTACATTCACATGCGGCTTGACTACACTCTGATTTCGCAAAGCCTGTATGAGCGCCTAGGTCTCTACTGAGTCAAATGCTTTTTCGTAATCAATGAATGCTATGTATAAGGGCTGGTTATATTTCGAGCATTTTTCTATCACCTGGTTGATGGTATGGTGCAAGGCACTAGAGCCACATGGTGTCTCCAACTCCCGGCGCGAGGGAGAAAGACGATGCGAGTATATGGCGCGCGCGGGGACGTGACACGTAAGACAGAGGGACCCGTAAGACAGAGAGTCGTGAGAGATAGAGAGAGATCAGCAGAGCAGCGTTGCTGGAGGACGGGTGGTCCAGGTGCTGCTGCTGATCGCGTCCCGCCTGGCCTACTACCCGGGATACCACACCTGAAAGTGGCTACGGAGCTCCTGCGGATCGCGTCCCACCTCTACTTTGACACGGATGACCAGACCTGGGTGTGGCCGACTCCTGTTGTGCTCCTGGAGCACGTAGCCAGCACCCACGTTCGGCGTCGTACTGGGTTCACTGGATAGACGCATCTGGAAACTGGACGTCTCTGCCACGTAACGGCAACCTGGGACCTCTCGCCTCGGCCGAGTGTCTCCCGCCTCCAATCCACCTGCTGATTTGACCCAAGCGTCTGTGGATACCAAGCGTTCCGTGCCCTCCAAGCCCACGCAGCCCAGAACGTCCACATGGACTTCCTTTTTCCAGCGTTCGGTAACTGTTATTAGTTCGTATTCACCTTCGTTTTGTCTGTTGAGCTCGTTTTTTTTTTTTGTCTAATGTGTTTGTTTAAAAAGATCTGTTCCTAGCTTGAGCGGTCTGGTTGTGTGTTTGCGTAATCCCACTAAATCAGCTCTTTGATGTGGGTTTTAAAGCTCCTCGCAATTTTTGACGTCCGCGACGAGGCCAGGCCAGTCTCTAGGCTAGATACGGAAACAATTTGCTTTTTTTTTTTTTTTTTTAGGCAACATGAGCGTTTCAGAGTTGGTAGCCTTAGGCGAGCGATGTTGTCGTTGCGACTGAAGGAAGAAGGAAAAGAAAATGCACGGGCATGCTATTGGCTCTGTAGCTGAGCCACTTCCGCTGCCTCGTGCAGACAAGAGAAAATAGAGAAGAAAGGAAAAGAAAAGGGGGAAAAGGCGCGCGTCGCAACAGCCGTCGTCCACTACCGAAACGGTAGCGTGCGCAATAATGGCCTACAACAGATAAAAATATGGGGGCAGGCTAGCCCCCGCCATAAGCAGCGGTCGCCTCCCAGCCCCGTAGGGCCAGGAGCAACCACCAACCCGTTCCTTGGGATTGAAGGATGCCGATTTGCTAGAGTGAGTGCAAGAAGAGCTTCGGAAGGCGCGAGAAGACAGACTCGCTGAACGCGAAGCAGTGATGGACAAATAGGAGTTAGAACGAGCGGCGAGAGAGAGAATGGAGTTAGAGTCACGTAATTTGGAGTTGCAAGTGAGGCTAATGGAAGGTGGCGCAATTCTTTCTCCTCAGCAACCGGTAACATGCTGTGTCATTCAGGCCCCCTTCATAAATCCCCACAAGCTTATTCTACCATTCAATGAAAGTCAAGATGATTTAGATACCTATTTTAAAAGGTTTGAACATGTGGCCACATGACAGGTTTGGCCAAGAGGAAAGTGAGCCATAGCTTTGTATTTATGCCTTGGAGGGGAAACCCTAAAAGTATTTGGTCGGCTCTCACCTGAGGACGCAGTTGACTATGAGAAAGCTAAGTTCGCTTTAGTGCAGAGATTTTGGTTTACTGTTGAGGGCTATGGCGAGAAATTTCGCCAAAGCAAGCCCCAGGATGGTGAAACAGCATCGCATATGCTACTAGGCTTTCCAGCTTTTTTGACCGCTGGGTCGAAATGCGGGGACAGGACCGCACATTTGAGAATCTTTGTGCCATGACCAAACCTACACTGCACTAAACAGTGCTCTGAGAAGCACACTGCACAACCTCGTAATTGTTGCACCTTGGAAGCAGGTCCGCCAACAATATTTACGGTCAAGGCGCGCGTAATATTGTCTAAATTAAAAATTGAATATTGATCGATGTCCAGGCAGAGTGCTTAGAAAGTGACCGCTACGGCACCGCCGCATTTTCTTCTTTATTGCCAGTTTTTTGACAAATTCAACAGGACACACGGAGGCACTCACAAGCCGCCTACCGACAACTTGGCGGACGCTTGGTCATACTAAAATTCCCTAAGCATTGTGAACGTCTCCATCCGTGGAACCCACTGGTATACGTGACTGCATTTTCAGTTCCTCCAAACATTTCTGTATCCAGTCCCAAAACTACTTGCACGCAGGCATCGTGGTCGGTTAATCATCATCATCATCATCAGCAGCAGCAGCATCATCATCAGCAGCAGCAGCCTGACTATACCCACTGCAGGGCGAAGGCCTCTCCCATATTTCTCCAATTAACCCGGTTCTTTGCTAGCTGCATCCACTTGACCCCTGCGAACTTCTTAACCTCATCCGCCCACCTAACTTTTTGCCGCCCCCTGCTACGCTTTCCTTCCCTTGGAATCCAGTTTGTTACCCTAAGCGACCATCGGTTGTCTTCTCTTCGCTCTAAATGTCCTGACCATGCCCATTTATTCTTCTGGATTGCCCCGCCGGGGTGGTGCAGTGGTAAGACGCCCGACCACTGTGCCGGAGTACCCGGGTTCGAATCCGACCTCGGCGGCTGCGTTTCGATGGAGGCGAAACAAAGAGGCGACCGTGTGCTGTGCGATGTCAGCGCACGTTAAAGATCCCCAGGTGGTCGAAATTACCCCGTAGCCCTCCACTACGGCTCCTCTTTCTCTCTTTCCACTTTCACTCCCACCTTCCTTCCCTTACGGCGCGGTTGCGGTGTCCACGGAAACCAAGTGAGACAGTTACCGAGCATTTCCCTTCCTATAAATAAATCAGTATTCTTGATTTTCACTAGAATGTCAGTGACTTGAGTTAAGGTCGGTTAAGGGCAGGTTACTCCACCATTGCTTCTTTTTTTTTTCCTTGCTGCGGTTGTTACATTTCTCTTTATGCAGCAAAGTTTCTGCTGTCTCGCACTTTGTATATTTTTCTCGGGTGTAAAAGTGGTGGTCGTAATTCACCGATATCCCTTTTTTGTCTTTTTCCTGGTATCACGAGGGGTCACAAAAGTGCCGAATTTTTATAATGCATCACTTTCTTGCAGGCAACATTCAGAATATCCCAATTTATTAGTTCTAAATGTTTTGTCATCGTCTTCGAACGCATGTAAAATTTGGTACATACCCCGCCGGGGTGGTGCAGTGGTAAGACGCCCGACTACTGTGCCGGAGTTCCCGGGTTCAAACCCGACCTGGGCGGCTGCGTTTCGATGGAGGCGAAACGAAGAGGCGTCGTGTGCTGTGCGATGTCAGCGCACGTTAAAGATCCCCAGGTGGTCGAAATTACTCCGTAGCCCTCCACTACGGCTCCTCTTTCTCTCTTTCCACTTTCATTCCCACCTTCCTCCCTTCCCTTACGGCGCGGTTCGGGTGTCCACAGAGCAAGTGTGACAGTTACTGCGCCTTTCCCTTCCTGTGAACCAATTTATTTAACATTCGGCTTAATATTGCTGATCATGTTGCAATAATAATAATCATAATAGTTGGTTCACGGGAAGGGAAAGGCGCAGTCACACTTGTGCCTGTGGACACCTGAACCGCGCCGTAAGGCAGGGGAGGAAGATGGAAGTTAAAGCGGAAAGAGAGAAAGAGGAGCCGTAGTGGAGGGCTACGGAGTAATTTCGACCACCTGGGAATCTTTAACATGCGCTGACATCGCACAGCACACGGACGCCTCTTCGTTTCGCCTCCATCGAAACGCAGCCGCCGAGGTCGGGTTCGAACCCGGGAATTCCGGACAGTAGTCGGGCGTCTTACCACTATACCACCCCGGCGGGGCCTGATCATGTTGCATGTTTTAGCTTCACGTGCTACCAGCATCTGACTAAGCGTTTCACACATCTAAACACTTGGCTAAGTGTCTCCCAATATGCGGCTATCTGTGCATATTTTGATGTGCAACCATACACTCATTCATGTTCGAGCGAATTTTCGTCGTCACCAGCGAAATGCTACGTTCTTCCTTCCACTTTCGCAATGAATGCTTATAGTCTTAGGTACAATGGACAAGACGTGGAAGCTGTGACAGATTTTCTCTTCTTGGGCTCCAAGATTACCTCGGAAGGAGACTGCAGCCATGAAATTAGGAGACGCCTGCTTCTGGGAAAGAGAGCAATGGTTAGCCTTGACCGCCTAGTAAAGAGCAGAGACATTAGTCTGCCAACCAAGATCCGCATAACTCGTGCTATGGTATTTCCAGTTGTGATGTATGGATGCGAGAGTTGGGCTGTGAAAAAGGCTGACCGCCGAAGAATTGACGCTGGCGAAGACTCTTGAGAGTTCCTTGGACTGCCAGAGGATCAAATCAGTCGATATTGTCGACCATAAACCCTGACTGCTCATTGGAGGGTCAAATTCTAAAGTTAAATCTCAGCTACTTTGGTCATCTGATGAGAAGATAGGAGTCGCTGGAGAAAGAGTTGATGTTGGGAAAGGTTGACGGTCGCCGGAGAAGGGGTAGGCAGCGAACGCGATGGTTAGATGGCATCCTCGAGGCACTGCAGATGAAGTTATGTGATGTTAGGAAGATAGTGAGAGACCGGAAAGCGTGGCGTGAAATGGTCCATAGGGTCACGAAGAGTCGGACACGACTGAACGACTGAACTGAACTGAAGAAGGTACCCCGCAAGATCGGACGCGCTGCAGCGACTATTGCACGTGCAAAAGCGATGCGCTGCGCGTATAAAAAAACTTGCTAGCGCACACTGCGATGGCTTCATATCTTCGAGGTATTTCTGAAATAGTGCGTACACCACACACGCAGAAAAGTTGTAATGTATATTTGGTATGGCTGCATGCTTATTTAGCACACTGGCATCCTGCGGCATGGTCATTCTGATAGAACTCCATCGATGGGTCAGGCTTGATTTGAGAAGCGAAAATACTCTGTCCGCTATCAGTTCCATAAATTACGGGTTCGTCCGGGTTGAGTAAAACTGCACATGATTTGTCTGGTATATGAGCTCCGTACCGGACTGAAATTCCCTATTCGTGATGCTACTGGTTGGTTTGGTTTGTGGGGTTTAACGTCCCAAAGCTACTCGGGCTATATGAGAGACGCCGTAGTGAAGGACTCCGGAAATTTCGACCACCTGGGGTTCTTTAACGTGCACTGACATCGCACAGCACACGGGCGCCTTGCTTTTCGCCTCCATCGAAAAGCGGCCGCCGAAGCCGGGATTCGATCCCGCATCCTTGGGAACAAAAATAGGAGGACGCTTAAGCTTCGTCATTAAGAAAGGAACGCGATAGCGTTATCGCGCCCCGTTCGCACCATCTACTCATTTGCTTGTCGCGCTTTTTGCTATACTTATTTTATTTATAATTCCTTCCGGGACGTAGAAGCGCTGCCAGCCACCTTGCCGAAACACGCGGGCCTCAAGTTGCAGTCGTAGTTCATCGGCAACATCGTTGCCGATCCGAGCCGGCGCGATGAAGATCTCGGAGGCCATGCCCTGTCTATCTTACTCCGTGCGCCACACGCATTATGGCGCTACGTGCACGCCAAGCGAAGAGGAAGTACAGCGGAAAAGTAATTTGCCACTCGCTTAACTGCGTGTTCTGTAATTCTGTAATTTACATGCTCATAATTATTATTATACGCCACAATACACTTCTCTAAGGGACATTTCTGAGACAACACCGCAATCAATAGACGCGCCTTTGTCCATTTCAAACCATCTAGCTGGCGTGGCGGAGTGGTTAGCGTGCTCGTCTCGCACCCCGGAGGCCCACGTTGGATTCCGCAGGTCTGCGGTTTTCCTACTTGTTTTTATTTATTAATGCTTCTGGGATTTTTCGCTCACGGTCAACGCCGGACGACGCGGGACGGCGGCCGCCAACGACGACACCGACTTTTCTGCGACACGGGGCCCTTAACGCTATCGCTTTAGTAGTCGAGCGCCGTAACCACTGCGCCACCCCGGCGGGGTATTCGTGATGCTGCTGGAAATGGTCTGTGCGGTATTAGCTCCATACCGGACTGGTCCGTCCGAATTTAGATACATACCAACATGGTCTGTCCAGTATATCAACTCCATACCGCACCGATGCGTCCGGTTTCAGGTTCATATCGGAAGGGATGTACGGTTTGAGATGTATACCGGAAATTGTCTGTCCGGTATTAGCTCCACACTGGATCTTTCCATCCGATTGAGATTCGTATCGGTCGTCGTCTCCCCGTCTCCACCTGGGCATCTCCGGTATAGGCTCCAACTGATTTGGTCTGTTCGATTTGGGCGTTATACCGGTCCGCTACAAACCTGTTTAAAGATCATATAGGACTGGTACCACCGGAATGAAATTTATTCCGGATAATACAGGATCAGTAAAAACCGGTTTGGCACGATACGGTATTTTTCACTAGGGTGGCTAATGTAACTTAAGCATGTAACATGCTGCTTCATCGCACTTGAAAAAGAAATTTAAAAAACATTCTCGAGGCAACCAAGCAAATCAATTACGACCGGGCTTCATCACTAACGTACTCAATATCGCTGCTTGCGAACGCCGAAAGGGCACTCTAAACGATGTAGCGACATTTAAGCGATCCTCACACAGGCAGAACGTGGCATTACACTGACACAACACTTTCTAAATCATTTATGAGCGTGGTTTTGTCGACATGATTAGACACCAACTACAATAGCTCTAAAAGTCTTCCCAATGAAAAAGTACTTCGAACGTGTTTTCTTTGTCGGTTAGTTCCAGATCACTAGCAAATTATTCCAGGCGCAAGAAAAAATAATAATCTCCTAAAGCGCAAACATGGCGGATCCAAAGAAAACAACAATTACTCGAGCCAATAAATACGGATTCAAAACCCAGTAGCAATACTGGGTTTGCGCGACTGCAATTTGATTAATGGGCTTGTCACCATTAAGTAAAAAATTACAGGATGCCACTTAGTTTCCCTTAAGAGCTTAATTATTGGCGAAGCTCATTCCTCCTTCTCTTCTTCCTCTTCTGTCTACCTCTTCTTCCTCTATCGTGCGAGTTTGTGTATACTCGTTAAATTTCATCACTTTCTTTTGCTTCGTCGTAAGAACCTTTGCGACGTCCTTACCGGGGAAATTACGCTGACGTCAGGGCCTATTGCAAGGTCTCGCTGGCACATTTCTTGGAGTATCTTGGAATCTCGTTGACGCATATCGCGAATACATTTCGCGTCATTTCACGGACATCTCGCAGGCGCAAGATATTCGCCATGAGCCTAGAAAAACGGTATTGCTTTAAAAGGCAGCTTTGGCGATTTTTCGACCGTATTGAGTTAATTATTGATTTATATTGCTGAAGGCAATATAAATCACAGTACGCGATTACATTTTTTACAATACGCAAGCAATAATTTTAAAAAACCAGAACTTGAAGAAAAATTGAAACTCCCGCTCATGGCCTGGACAGCAGTGACTTGCGTGACGTCATATGATGACGACACAGGCGTACAGCCACGCCGCACGCACCAGATGTCGTTCTGCCGAGGCGTGTGAATCTCAATCGCTGTCGCGTGGCATCATGTTAAACATACTATGTAATGCCGGTGAGTCGCCCTCGATGTCATCCTCGGACTTCTTTTGGGCTTTGACTAGAGATTGTCGGGGAGGACGAAATCTATGGGATTATGCTGTATTATTAAGCATATAATCATAAGCATACTATTATCATTACGTTACTAGAGGTCGCTTGTTATAGCAACAAACTACGGCGTATAAAAAGGTACATGTCTAACGTTTCCTTCCACCGTGCCCGCAGTGAAAGTGAAAGGGGGGGGGGGGGGGGGGGTTGTAGCGACTGTAGGAAGAAGGAAAAGGAAATGCACGGGCATGCTACTGACTCTGTAGCTGAGCCCCCTCCGCTGCCTCGTGCGGACAGAAGAGAAAATAGACAAGAAAAAAAAATTGCTGTGGCTCAACTTGGTTAAGCCCGGAGAATTGCGAAAGCAATTGATTCTGCTCATACATAGACCAACCAGTTCAGCTAAACATTCAAGCTACGCCTAGTTGAGCCAAGTGTAGCCAGGCGGTTCGTCTTCTGTTTCTTCAGCACGGCGCCGCCGCTTGGCTGCAGCAGATCTTTTCAGCCTCGCCTCATACGCATCATCCGACATACCGTAAAGCGCTAACCGCATGAGGCGACAATTCGCGGCGACAATTCGCGGCGACATGACGCGCGACGCCGTCGCGCGACGGGCTGAGCGCCTCCAAAGCATTGCCGCTCGTCGCCGTCGCTCGGTTTCTGGGTTTTTAGAAAATTTCGCGTGTCGCCCGGAAGCAGCTCGCGAGGCAGCCAATCGCAGAGGGCTTTAGGGTGCTCAACTTCCGTTCTGGCTTTTTTTTTTTCTTTTTATTGCGTGTGAAGTTAGTTTTCCTAGTCCGGTTTGGGCGAAGAACCTGGTGCCTTCACGCGCTTACTTCGTCTGATCTGTGTATATATATATATGAGTGCATCGAGACAATTCAGTAAAAGCTTGGAAGGGTAATAAAGGAAAGAAAAAGGTTAGCGTGGCTTGATATTGTTAATTTCCGAAAGGAGCAGGAGAAAGTCGCTGCTTGCAATGCAAGTCGGCATCGCACGTAACGTAACGCACCGCTGCGCTGTGACCCTTTAAAATACGATGCGTTACAAGAGATTTCATCAGTGTTTTATCGTACTTCATGCTGTTTAGTGTTAGAAATGGGATATAGCGTGACTGCATTCCCCTTGACCGAATGACGAGGCGGCGGTAACCAGAGGTGGGCAACCTCATGAGGTCAACCTCAACCTCACAATGACCTCAACCTCACGGACTGAGGTGAGGTTGAGGTGAGGTCGGCAACACCTGAAATATTTTTGAGTGAGGTCAGCAAATGAGACCTCAACCTCATGCGTGAGTTTGAGGTTGAGTGAGGTCGGCTTTTGAGGTCGAAATTATTGTTTCCCACAGCGATAAAATAGTCGGCAAAACATCTTTCATAATGCGTGTCGTGTACACTCTTTTGGCGACCAACGCGCTCGTAACGAACAGTTTGCGTCTGTGCGTTTGCATTCGACACGAAAAAAAAAAGGGGGGGGGGGACGTAAAGTGCAGCGCGGCAAACGAGTAGGGTCGGACGACGGCTGCAGACTCGTAAGAAGGTGAAACAAGATCCCGCCACCATTCCGAGCGAGTTTGAGAAGTAAAGAAAGTCTGCGCAAACTCGAAGGGTTTCGAGACCTACGTGGGTGTGTCGGCTTCTCGGAAAAAAAAAACTACAATAGTAGAAAAGAGGGAAGCGCAAGGTCCAGAAACCAAGGAATTGCTTGGGGAGGATGGCACGAGAGAGGAGGTTTCAGAGAGCCATATGGAAAGAACAAGGATGCAGAAGAGCCGAGAGATAAATGGCTTGACGAGAAGTCACTCCACAAAGACTGTATTTTAGTAAATAAAATCTGCTTTTACTATTGTATATGGTACGAGTTAAAACGAAAGACAGCAATAGGACGGTAGATCGTAGTTGTATCAGTGCAATCCACTCTTTTATTATTATTATTATTATTATTATTATTATTATTATTATTATTATTAGTCACTAGACATTAAATTAACCCTTACATAAAAATATAAATTTAATGTGCCCTTCTCGAAGAATCATTGAAGAACAGACAGGTGACTGACGACTGCTTGCAGTCATTCCTTTCTCATACCCTACGTGAGCTTGCGCCTTTTTCATTTACATGTTTGTTTATCGAGGGCCTCCCCTCCGTTTTACAGCTTGCAGCCAACGTGGCGGGCGCGCCTTTTGTTCGTAAGCTGGCTTCTGCTCTTTCGGCTCCGCAGCCGGTGTCCGATCTCAACTAGCGGACAAAGCGCGCACCCGGGAAACCCCTCGGCATTTCTTGGAAAGTAAGCCACTGCACATACGCGCGCCTCCGGGAGTTTGTGAGTTTTAGGCATTTTTAAGTGCGTTTCTGTCAACGGGGCCGAGAGTTACAAGGACAGTGGCAGTGTGGGCAAGAGAGCGTGATGTGTGCACGGTGCTCGAGCGTGTGAATGCGCGAGTGAAGATCTGCGTCTCTTCTTCTCTTTAGTTTTTCAGTACACTTGCACCACCCCTATTTTTCCTCACTTCTTATTTTTGTTTTGTGTGGTCACTTACCAGTGCCCCCTCTCGCGTTTGTGCACCCGCGTTTACTCACAACCGGCCGCTTTTCTGCGGTGAGGCCAATCGTCACCCTTCTTCCTCCCCCCTCCCCCCTCCCCCACCTAAGAAAAAAATACAAAAAAATCAGAAGAGACAATTCTCAGATTCTTCCTCTCGCAACATTCTTTTCTTTTTCTTTTTGCTTCCTTGGCTTTAGGTTGTGCGCTATACCTCCGACTGGCGTATTCCTGTTGGTCTAAAGAAATATAAAGACGCTCTTCTCGCTTCTAGGAACACCGCGGCGGCTGCACGGACTTCTGTCGCTTGTCGAGCATGCAGGCATCTCATCGTTTCGTAGGAGGGACACGTCAGTGTTCAAACTCTGCTCTTCCTCCGTGTAGACGCGAAGTAACCCTGCTCACCACCCGCTAGTCTTCCTCTCTGACGGATATTGTGCAGTCGAAGAAAAACGAAACAACTCCCGTAGCATGGGTTAAGTGTTCGCGCCTCATTCTCCCACTGGGCGTGGTTCTCTCATCGCGACTAGAAGCTGGTGTCTCAACCCCCCGTTCTCATCGACACCAATCGTCCCTGGAACGTCTGCTTGGAAGTCGCCC
Organism: Amblyomma maculatum; assembly: GCF_055883805.1. Taxonomy (NCBI): domain Eukaryota; kingdom Metazoa; phylum Arthropoda; class Arachnida; order Ixodida; family Ixodidae; genus Amblyomma; species Amblyomma maculatum. The sequence goes on from NC_139352.1 coordinate 11,086,003, forward strand.
TTAAACGGCGTCGGTGAGCCGCCCGAAGTCGGCCAAAAAGGAAAAAAAAAGGCAGAATCTAAACAACATGCTGTGTTCTTCGCCATTTACCGTGGCCGTCATTTTCAAGCGAAGACACGCAGCCATGCCGTGGTCGGCGACTTGCTGTAATTTATGACGGAAGTTTCCGCCCTTTCCAGCTGAGGTCTGCCCTTCTTCTTCGAGGTCTCTCGCATTGTTGCGTTCGGCGTCGAGGGTGCATGACATGGCTGCGGTTATGGCAGGTGTGGTTATGGCAGATATAGCGAAAAAATCTAAATATACCGACGATGATGTGTGCGCGCGCAGTTGTCGAATTGACAAAGACATCGAAGGCCATTTCCGTTACAATAGCCACGCAAAAGAAACGAAAAGCACTGTAAACTTGGAATGCATTCACTGCGACAAGAAACTGTGTGGACAAGGAAACCAGCTTTTGAGCTTCTCTCGGCATCTCAAGGTAATGTGCGAATTATCCCTAATCCAACGCATTATTTCTTTAACTTACATCAATGATGAAAGAAATGTTTTGGGGCTGCAAATTCACCGTTAGTTATTATAAGTAGAAGGGAGGGTAATCTTTCCAATAATTTGTCACGGCGTTTGTTCTATACAGCACTACCCGCTCGTCAGGATTATCGAAAGTAGCGCAATGTCAAAAGTCAAGCACGCTTTACCTTTTCGTAACTAAGCATCTCTGCATATGGCAACATTTTGTTCTGTCCGCCTCTTGTGATAAGTCCCACGTCAGTAGTCAATTTGATAAAAGAATGTTGTGGTACTACAGCTTCCATATATACGTAAATGGTCGATCTACTTTTTTTTTTGTAACAGAGACGTAACATTGAAGAAACATTAGATTGCTTGTGATTTTGTCATTCGATTCGATTTCAATGCACAGGAAAATGTCTTCACCAAGAAATTATTACTTGCTTGTTATGAGGAAACACTATTTGAAGGTCACAGATATGTGCGACGTTTCACTGCAGACCTTCAGGGGTTCGCATCCAGCAGCGCCAAGGACACACAAGCATTACAGCAGGAATCAGGTCAAAAGTCACCATATCAAAACAAATAAAAATAAAATTCGAAGAGTTGAAACTGACCAATTATACGGCCGGTATTAGGCCAACCTGCTATGAATCAGTAGCCCCGCTCGCAAATGTTCATTTCAAATTTTTTACTTTACAAGTAAGCCTCATCATATATAATGTTGTTTAAAATTTATGTCGTCATTACGGCGTGTCACCGCACAGGACTTGTGCCAGGACGTTTTATAGTTAGTGTTCTCAAGTGAAAAACCTTTTTTTTTTTTTTTTTGAGGTCGAGCGACCGACCTCAAACTCACAGTTTGAGTTTGAGGTGAGGTTGAGTGAGGTCGGTGTGGCATCAGAAAAATTGAGGTGAGGTCACCTGGTCAAACCTCAACCTCAAAGCGTGAGGTTGAGGTTGAGTGAAGTCAGGAAATTTTTATTGAGGTTGAGGTGAGGTTGCACTTTTTGAGGTCAAATGCCCACCTCTGGCGGTAACAGAGCAACGCTGAAAACGCGCCTCTGTCGCTGAGCGCCGTCGCTCCATGCGGTATGCACCAGCGACAAAGACCGGCGTTGGCGGCGGCGTCGCGCGACGGATCGCTAGGGGTTGTCGCCTCATGCGGTTACTGCTTTAAAGACTGCGCCCCGACTACTGCGAGGAGCCGAGCCACAGCCCCATTTATCCTCCTAGCGTGACGATGGATGGATGGGTGAAATATAGGAGCGTCCCCTTTGAAACGGGGTGGTAGCAGACCTATCATGCTCATTTTTCTGCCTATATCTTAATTATTGATTTAAATTGGTTAACTAAACCATCATTCTATTTATTAAATTTTTATTTCTACGTTACCAACATTATGCCACTTCTCTGCTTTTAAGCCACCAATCTTTCAGTGGTTTTTTGCTAGTTTCCACCGCCGGTTTATTCACCCGACCACTGGTATCTCTAAACCCCAGAGCTTCAGGAACAGAGACTGCGCCTGCATCAACTTCCGGATGGATAACATTACATTCGATTATAATATGGCCAATTGTTTCACTGGAGTTACCACATACAGTACATGCGTCATCTCCATTGTTAAATTTCTTTTTGTAGCTGCGTGTTCTAAGGAACCCTGATCTAGCTTCAAAAAGTAGGGCACTGCCTCTTGAATTATCAAAGAAGTTTCCTTCCTGGTCTGCATTTTCCACTTTCGGTATAATTTCACACTCTGTTTCTTTTCCATTGAATTTATCCAATTTTTACCTTCTGTGTTTTTCACCTCTTGCTTAATGCTCTTTATTTCTCCGTCCTTGTGACTAGCATACTTACCAGTTAGTTTCCTAGTTCTTTTCCTCCATTGTGAGTCAACACTTTTTAAGTACAGGTATTTAAATACTTTAGCTGCCCATCTGTTACTGTCCAATTTCCTCAGGCGTTCCTCATATAATATTTCTTCCCGTACTTCGAAAGTTGCCCAGCCCATATCTCCCTGTACCGCCTGTACGTCACAAACAGCGAGCGCCCTCTCTCGGCTGCTACACAGCGGCGTGTATGGACTCGCCGCCACCATCCGATGGCGCGAGCTGGGGCCCCGTCTCTCGGTCTGGCGTGACGTCACACAGTCATGTGAAAATGGTGTGACGTCACCGCTGCGGCTCATGTAAGGACTCACCTCCACCATCCGATGGCGCGAGTTGGGGCCTTGTCTCTTGGTCTGGCGTGACGTCACACGGTCACGTGAAAGGTCATGTATGGAGGCGCAACGACACGCCAAAGGCTAGAAGTGCTAACAGTATTGCTTTCGCGATAAAAAAGAACAGGGGGAGAAAGATGCGCGTCGCAACAGCTGTCGTCCCCCACCGAAGCTGTGGCGGGTGCAATGACGGCCTACAACAGATAAAAATTCGGTGGCAGGCTATAGCTCCGCCCTTAAGCGGCGTTTACCCACCAGTGCCAGCCCTGTAGGGGCAATAACAGCCACCCCTCAGCAGTTTCGCTTATGCCCCGGCTCGACTGGGGGGGGGGGGGGGGGTAGCGGTGGGTTGCTGATTGCTGGCTTATTACCCGTTGCTCTTTCGGTCCAAAACCTAAGAGGAAGTCCTAAACGAGCATACGTTGATTAATAATATTGATTGATTCACAGGAACGGAAAGGTCAAGTAGTATCTGTCATGCATGTTCTGTGGACACCTGAAACGCGCCGTAAGGGAAGGGACGAAGCAAAAAGTCGAGAAGGTGTTGGACGAAGGTGGGAGTGAAAACGGAAAGAAACAAAGGGGTTCCGTTGTGGAGGGCTCCGGAGTAATTTCAACCACCTGGGGATCTTTAAGTGCACACTGAAATCGCACATCACACGGACGCCACTTCGTTTCGCCTTCATTGAAACGCAGCCGCCGACGGTCGGGATTGAACCACCTTCGTTGATTTAACCCGGGTACTCCGGCACAGTAGTCGAGTGTCTTACCACCGCACCACAAGGGCAGGGCATAAGTTGACGCGAGAGCATACCTTGCGACATTAGAGGAGCAGACAAAGCTTTTGAACGAAGCGGTACCTCTTTACTGCTGTTTATATGCGCGTGTTAGTGAAACAAAATTTTTCAGCTGGTAAAGCATTTTTGCAAAACTGTCTCATCGTCGCAAAACCCAACGTGATTCGAATGCGGTTCACTACCCGCACCGAACAAGAGCCTCGCATCCGCCGCCGTCTCCGCCCTTCTCGACTTTTCACCTCGCCTCCCCCGCAGCCGCGCGCACAACTGCGACCGACTTCCGAACCTAACCTTGTGTTTTAGGCCACTGCAGATACCGGGGCTGGCCAACACCTTTTCCTTCCTTTTGCAAAAATTACGACCAACTTTAGCGACTAAAGTAGTGAAAGCCGAAAGCCTGAGTGCCGCAATCTGCTACGCAACTGGCACAAATGAGTATTTTTAGGTAGGTAATTAATCACTTATTATTAGCCATTAATTCTTTATTTACATAATTACGTAGATTTTAACTAGTCGTTAAATAATTAATTAATTACTATTCCATCATTGATTGGGTTATGGCCATATAAGGCACGCATTCGCGCATACTGCGGTGGTGCTCTGTGATTGGGGAGACTTCTATGACGTCATCCCACCTTGGCCAATCAGAGCCGCCGCAAAAGCGGGACACATTTTGTCCACGATTGCGTGAGCCATTAAAGGCTTTCGCCTTAATAAAAAAAATTCGAGGACACTGGACCCCTAAAGTGCGATGAGGCGAAAGCCAATATAGCGCGGTGGATCGCAGCCCTCCACTACGGCACCTCTATCTCCCTCTCACTCCCACCTTCCTCCCTTCCTTTACGGCATGGTACATGTATTCACGGGGAGCCCCGCCGGGGTGGTGCAGTGGTAAGACGCCCGACCACTGTGCCGGAGTACCCGGGTTCGAACCCGACCTCGGCGGCTGCGTTTCGATGGAGGCGAAACGAAGAGGCGTCCGTGTGCTGTGCGATGTCAGCGCACGTTAAAGATCCCCAGGTGGTCGAAATTACTCCGTAGCCCTCCACTACGGCTCCTCCCTCTCTCTTTCCACTTTCACTCCCACCTTCCTCCCTTCCCTTACGGCGCGGTTGCGGTGTCCACAGAAAACAAGTGCGACAGTTACCGCGCTTTTCCCTTCCTATAAATAAATGTTTTTTTTTTAAATCAGGCAGCGAAGGTTGCTCAGCTACAGAGCCAGTAGCAGGCCCGTGCATTTTCTTTTCCTTCTTCCTAATCCACAACACAACGAGGCAGCGGAGGTGGCTCAGTTACAGAGCCAGTAGCAGGCCTGTGCATTTTCTTTTCCTTCTTTCTACACCCACAACAACATCCGCGGCCACGTGTCGACTCCCCTGCCTACGCAACAGAGACGCCCGAACAAAAGAATATCTTGGCATGCGCAGACAAGATGCAGAGCAGCCTAGACGCCCGAACAAATGCGAAAACGCCTTGCCAAGCGAAGACACCATGATGCAGACCACACTAATAATAATAGTAATAATTAATAACAATAAATTGGTTCACAGGAAAGGAAAGGCGCAGTAGCTGTCACACTTGCTCTGTGGACATATGAACCGCTCTGCAATAGAAGGGTGGAAGGTGGGAGAAAAGTGGGAAGAGAGAAAGAGGAGCCGTAGTGGAGGGTTTAGGATAACATCGACCACCTTGCCCAGCCCACGGACGTGTCCGTTTCGCTTCCATCGAAACGCAGCCGCCGGCAGAGCGTAAAAAAAGCTGATTGATTTATAGGAAGGGAAAGGCGCGGTAACTGTCTCACTTGTTCTCTGTGGACACCTCAACCGCGCCGTAAGGGAAGGGAGGAAGGTGGGAGTGAAAGTGGAAAGAGAAAAAGAGGAGCTGTAGAGGAGGGCTTCGGAGTATTTTCGACCACCTGGGTATCTTTAATGTGCGCTGACATCGCACAGCACACGGACGGCTCTTCGTTTCGCCTCCATCGAAACGCAGCCGCCGAGGTCGAGTTCGAAACCGGGAGCCCCGCCGGGGTGGTGCAGTGGAAAGACGCCCGACTACTGTGCCGGAGTACCCGGGTTCAAACCCGACCTCGGCGGTTGCGTTTCGATGGAGGCGAAACGAAGAGGCGTCCATGTGCTGTGCGATGTCAGCGCAAGTTAAAGATCCCCAGGTGGTCGAAATTACTCCGTAGCCCTCCAGTACGGCTCCTCTTTCTCCTCCTCTTTCTCTCTTTCCACTTTCACTCCCACCTTCCTCCCTTCTTTTGCGGCGCTGTCGTGGTGTCCACAGAGAAAAAGTGAGACAGTTACCGCGCCTTTCCCTTCCTATAAATCAGTCAATCGAACCCGTTGTTGTTGTTGTTGTTGTTGTTGTTGTGGAAGAAGTAAAAGAAAATGCACGGGCCTGCTACTGGCTCTGTAGCTGAGCCACCTACGCTGCCTCGTGCAGATAGAAGAGAAAAGAGAGAAGAAAGGAAAGCAAGAAGGAAAGAAAGACGCGCGCCGCAACAACAGCCGTCGTCCGCCACCAGCGGTGGCGTGTGCAATGACGGCCTGAACAGATAAAAATTCGGTGCCAGGCGAGCGCCCGCCGCAAGCGGCGGTGACCCACCTGTACCAGCCCCATCAGCAATCGACCCGGGTACTCCGGCACAGTAGTCGGCGTCTTACCACTGCACCACCCCGCGGCGGGGCGCAGAGCGTAAAAAGCGCCGCATAGCACCAGCAGCAGCAGCAGCGAAGAGAGAAGGAGCGCAAGAAGTCGAAGAGAACAGCGGAGACGCCTGAAGAAAGAGGAACGGCTTGCCAGACGGTGACGCCAGACTGCCGAGCGTAATAGAAGGAACATATCCGCCAAGATAGGGTCTATGCATGAGCTCAATCAACGGGAACCAAGAAAAGAGGATTTTGAGATAGTGGTGTGACTGATCACTCCACTCGAGTTTCCGAAAGCGCATCTGCGACCCGGACGTTTGAAGCAGACCTTGTGAACAGTCCGTTTGGACACGTGTAGTGTGTACGAGTGACAGTGGCACCAAATCGACATGACATCGGTGAGTAATCTAATGTATGACACTGTGTTTAGAGATCCGCCAGGCCGAAATACTTTATAGACAAAATTGAGACCGCGTTAGGAAGTGTGCAAAGCCGGAACCCTATATGAGTACTATGCATGTCGGGAGTAACTACTGCGCCGCCACTGGGACCTGATAATGCGTAGCCAACTATCTACGGCGTCTGCGCGAAGCATATACTGTACGAAACAGTAACACCACGTATCACGTGACAACAGGAAAACAAGGCGTTTCCAGCCTCATGCTTACCATTCAGTCGCCCCGAAAGAACGGACCGAGCACGTCAGGAAACTTTGGGAGTTTAAACAAACCTTTGTTTTGGCGAGCATCCTTTACATAATGGATCCAACCAGACGCTCTTACCTAGATATTCACACCCAAAGCATTTGTAGTAATGGAACGCTTGTCGTGTCTGAAATTGTTCACCGAACAGTTGTTGGCCATCCTTTCGCGAGAAAGCACTTCGGTCATCCGAGATGAGTGGTGAGCGCACCAAACGTCGGAGCATAGAAAAGCTAAGGACGAAACCCCGCCGGGGTGGAGCAGTGGTTACGACGCTCGACTATTATTCCCAAGGATGCGGGATCGAATCCCGACCTCAGCGGCCGCTTTTCGATGGAGGCGAAAGGCAAGGCACCCGTGTACTGTGCGATGTCAGTGCACGTTAAAGAATCCCAGGCGGTCCAAATTTCCGGAGTCCTCCACTACGGCGTCTCTCATAGCCTGAGTCGCCTTGGGACGTTAAACCCCACAAAACAAACATTGCCTATACTTGCAACGCAGCTTCGTTGCAAGTTCCGTAAGTGCGGTTGTTTGAGATCAGTATTACAGAATGCAACCAAATTACTGGAGGAAAATGAATGGACACCATAAGAAATATTTTATTGTAAAGAAAAGATATTCCGGCGCAATTCAGGATGAGTGTACAAAACAGTCGCATTTACTGAAACCTAACGCTCACCAGCCACAGACCTTCGCTGATCTTTATTTTCAGCACGGTCCTCACGAGGAACAGAAAGCGAGTGCCAGCACCTGACACAGGTGGCACGCGAAAGAAAAGTCTGAAAACAACGTGTTTCGAGACACGCTCGGTTTCGCTACAGTGTCTCTCGCAGCGACCTTATGACGGCGCAAATCTTTACAGCCGGGCCTAGCTTCATGCTCATAGCATTCATTAGGTGATGCTCGTTGAGGAGAAACAAGGCTTCTCCGTCAATTAGGTGATCGCGGAATTTCACGGCGTATTTCTCGCATCCTGGAACCCTTGTTATGTACTGAGCCACCTCGTCAACTGTCCACTCCTTCGGGCCCTTGATCCTCAGCAGTTGAGGTCTCCGAGACGTGGGCACGTGTCTCTTCCTTCCCACGATTTTCATGCGAGGAGTCTGCTCAGCAGTCGCACGCGTTATCGGGATGGGTATCAGAGACGGGGCAGGAACCGGTATCACAGGCACGTCTGGGCCAAAGGCGAAAGTCGGGTCCTCAGGGACGGCGGCGACGGCGGCGAGGACCATGCTTGGGGACAAAACCAGCTCCACAGTCGGAATCGTACCACGGCTCGGCGTTGATTCAGTCATCAACGCAGGGGTTGGTGTTTGAGCCGGAGCCGGGCTTCGCCGCTCACCTGAATCCGGAGACGGGGCTACTGCAGACGGCAATTCCAGACCGACGGGAAGCCCGGGCTGTTCATCATCGAGAACATTGGCCACGTAGCTTACAGGAAATGGTTCTAGGCTTTCTTGAATTATGTACTCCTCGATGACATGCGTCGCGGCGTTAGGCATAGCCACGAGTCGGTCCGTCATACGACGCAACAGCTCTGAAACCGGCACCATTGTCACCTGCGACTGCTGCCTGCTGTGAGACGCTGCTCCGGTGTCTCGACTAGCGTTTCCTGCGTCGTTGCTGAGCGTCGCTTTGTTCATCACTGGCGCTGCTTCCAAACGCAACCTATACCGGGAGGTGCGATTATTCGCAAACCGATAGCGATGTGCACTACGCGCTTACCGCCGCTATTTGCAGCGATAAATTTGCGCATCTTTGTCTTTCCTTGTAACCTGCAATTATGCACCGCGGAAACAGAAAATGGGCGAATGATGATGATAATCGCAGAAATTTTAAAACGTGCGTCGTACAATACCAAATGTTTCGCAATCCAAGCATAGATGATTTTTGCGTTATGGCGTGTTGATTCTTTATCCTGTCCTTGCCGACGTTTCTTTAAAGAACATGCGTGCGCAGAACATGTGTGCGCATGATCTGCGCGCCTACTTTTCATACTTTCTTTAGCACTAGCCTAGCGCAGGCCAGAAAGTGCAAGTTCTCGTCTTATCTCAGAACGACTCTGCAGAATCGGCGGAGGGTCAGCGCATGCGCATGTGCGCTGGGCCGTAAAAGGCGTCGTACTACGCTTTCGAATTCCTACCTGCGAAGCACAAGCGGGATTCACTGGTGCCAAGTGTAGCATCGCAATACTGTCAGGGCAGCTCAGAAGATAAGGAAGCACGTCAAGAAAATAGAGATATTCGTGGCTATCAACGGTGTTCGCCAGTTACTTCATGGGACAGAAAAGCCTGAATTGGGCAGTGACGGCGGAAGGGAGTGCTCGCGTGAAGGAACATTGAGTGAAGCTCAGTCCAATTATTGTAGGCTCGCTTTTTTTTTTTTTACTGCATCGAGGTTATTCAGCAGCAAATTATGCATTTATCAGATATAAAATCAGTGGTTTATGAATCTTCTCATGAGTGGATTCAAATACATGACGTCCTTGTCTGATTTTGTGTAGGAAGGGTCGTCACCGTTTCGAAGTGATTGTTGGTGTGCGATAAATCAGTGGCTACACACGCATTTTGCTTACGAAAATATGCGTTGGTGCCGTCACCTGCAGTTTTCTTACCTTTTCTAGTTTGCGAAAACTCCATTTTGTGACTAGAACGTGGTACCCTATAGAAACAGTTTAGCTTTATTCGTTCTCAATGCTCTTTTAAAGCCAAACAGCTTTTAATAACATGTCATTGTCGTCGCTCCTGTAAGCATGTACTTTGAACAACGTGTGCGTGCCCTTGCATATCCAACATGACGCCAAGGAAGAACCCTCAAGCTGAGATAAGAGACACGGAACAAGTATCTCATACCGTAACCCAAAATGTTACTTATTATCTCCAAACATATATTCTTTACATCCATTTTCCATCTCATACGTTGCTGCCAACAAGTTGTGAGCTGGAATTGCGAGATGGGTTGAGACACATATTTGAGGCTTAGGAAAAAGCCTGCATGGGCTTCCTCTGCATGCAAGAGCACGCGCAGCCAAGCGTGCGCAACAAACGTTTGAAATACATTTTAATTCGCTTACAATGAGTGCCTAAATGGTCGTTCTCGCGATCGCGAGCCCCATTGCTCGCACTATTAATACTTGCGTCACTCTGTTATAAGCGCAACATCTAGTGACGTCATATCACATTAAAGTGACGTGATCGCCAAGCCTGGAGAACTAAAGGGTAGTTGCATCAGCGAGTAGTTTCGCCTGCGCACCATCGCTCGCTGCAGCAGTGTGTGCGTCACAGGTTTGTGAGTCTATGTCACCAGGCCGCGTTGTCAAGGTTCCTACACAGTGGCGTTTCTGAAAAACTCGATCGACCTCTACTCGCAGTGCGATCCACTGCCCGCACAAGATGAGTAGCCAAGAGCGACAGTTATGAACCACAACAGCAAAAAGCGAACACCGTCTCCCCTCTTTATCCTATAATGAGGAGAGTGGTAGAGAAGCAGTTATGACGTAGTTGATCAAAGCAAGCTGAATGAGGAACACGTCGCGGACTTCTCAGTAAGGGAAACAAGTGCCGAGCAAGCGTACAAGTGCGGACGAGATCATTGTCGAGAGGTTGAGCGGGCTACAGGGATGCACGTAATGTCCAGAAATGCTAACGTCCTTTTAAACAGCATAATTTTCTTTTTCCGGAGCTGGTTCGAGACTTACATGAGCTAGGGACTAGAAACCAGTCCTTGTATGATGTGTGTAACTTCTAGAACCGAACTCTACTCCCGAAGTAGATGCTAATAACGTCGGCTTCCGATTGCATACCTGGCGCCAACTCCATGCCGAACACTGTTGGAAAATTTTAACAAGATTTCTGAGAAAAATTTGGTATAGAGCTGTGTTATGTAGACATCACATGGTAAGTTGTGAAATACTCTACTTTCTAGAATTCGCTCACTTCCATAGCCATGTCCTGCTGGTGCAAAGCCTCATTTCGCGCACCCTTCCATGACCTTCTTGCTGGAGGGCACAATTCTTACCAGCAATGCACGTACCATAAATTTACTGTGGACCAAAGTATTTAAAATCTTATGGTCGATCTCAGTGGGTCTGTTAAGGCTATGGAGGCATCAGCCACGCCGCTTCATTGCGAACGTGATGAAAAACTCGCATTGTTGCTCAGTATAGCGCTAAGCTTGACAAGGGGCTTTTTGAACTGCGATATACTCAACGGCCATTTTGGATATGCATGTGAGTTATGTTTTACTATGTTGGAGCACTGGCCTATCCTATTCATATTTTTATGTGTCAGAAAGACAAAAAACTGGAACAGGACGCTTAAGATACACCTAATACTTTCTCCCTTGATTATTATCCCTAGCTGTTCCTATTCCAGCTCAGTACTTCTCACTAAATGTTATCCCTAGATTTTCCCATTCCAGATCCTTGAACACTCCTTGCAAGCACGCAGTAAGCACCACTCCAGAGATCGTGTCTCCTTGCTTAGGCAGCCGCTATATGTTCAAATATTTTACACAAGACTCTTCCACAACCTGATTCCATAATGGTTGCATTACTTTTGAGGCTTAACTGAGCCAAACGCTGTAATGTTGTTTATGAATGCTGCATATATAGCGGTTGATCATAGAGTGACAATTTCTCTGTCACCTTGTATGAATGTGGTCGATTGTCGAGAAGCTTGACGAAAGCTTGTCTGGTCCTTTGGTGGACCTAAGGTTGTCCCGACTGACAAGCCTAAGGTTGTCCCGGCTGAATTGCAGATTATTTAGTGAATACCTTGTGGGCAACGAATAATATTAGCGATATCCAAGTTTCCAATCCACTTGGGAGTCGTAATTCGTTACGCACACAGTGTGGTCAGTTTTGTAGCACAACCACCCCAACGTCAGTCAAAAGACCTGCTGTTACCCGATCCTCACCACCTCTATCTTTCTCCCTTTTTCACTGTTCCTAAAAGCAGCTAAGTGAGCGAAGTAGCTCTCGTTTAGTCTGGTACTGATGTGTTATGAGGGAGATTTAGCGCACTGTGACCGAATATGCGAATGTCAGAATTGCCAACTCCACTCATTCTTTCCGCTGCTTGCACAGGCTACAACACCTGAAATGCGGCTCTGGGAGAAATAATGTCGTATATGATATAAAGATACATATTAAAACTGTTTATTGCCGTTTTCTAGGCCCTACTGAAAGAGGCTGTTGCAAAAGACAGTGAGTGGTAACAATTTTTTCCTCAATATTCGCATTGTTTAGTTTTACCACAGAAGACGCCAGCCTCATTACATTGCGCGAGCGCCTCTTGTAAAAAACGGGAACGCCAGACCGAATTAAGACTTTTGCCACTTGGTATTCTACGTGTCCGCCGCAGATGCAGCTGCTTTGTTGACTGCGTCGTCTGGTCAACTGCGCCGCATAGATTTGCAACTGCTAGTCGATCCCAGGTATATCGAGCGCAAAGGGGATCACGAAATAGTTCGATATATCGATAATTCTACATTAAAATATGCTAACAGTTGTGCCTCTCTGTAATCTGGAAGCGTGTATACTGTGCCCCCAGACTTGCGACATGCTTCCTATAGCGATAGGCTGCCCGCCAGCACGCTAGCAACCTACTGCGAGCCATGGATGCGGCGGCCAGCAAAGTGAAAGGGCGCGCACCCGTGCGCCGACCTGACACCCCACACTAGGCATCAAAAATGTGTGTGGCACTCTGAACCACTAAAGCGCAAAAATGCGAAAGCCATTGTTTGAAACCCCGCTGATTCCTGCTTAACTGCTTCTGCTTCCGTATTCTGCAGTGTGTGGTGTGCCCTTAGAAGAAGCGCCAAGTGAAAGACGCAGCAGAAACGCCCGGCGGGGTCAGCTTTGTATATGCGTGAATCGCCTGGTGATGCCATTGTCCATGACCGGACGTGACTTCATAATAACGTCAGTTCGGTTTATTATACGAGAGCGGATGTGACCTCATTATGACGTCAAAATAAGCCATTGTAGATGACGTCACCTGGTGATGACGTCACAATCACGCGGTGTCCCGCGGAAACTCTCGAAGTGTGACACTTCCGTGGACAGACACTGATGAGCCTATTTAGACTTTCGCCTTAAAAGAGAGGTGCGCAGAGCGCATTTCCACGTGACGCTCCATGGAAGGTACCGCGTGCTGAAAATATTTAGCAGGGACAGATCGGAGCGCGCGGCACAAGTTCCGATAGGGCTGCGGTTCATATCAAAGCTGCCGCGTATGGAGAGGGTAATCAAAGGAGCCTCCACACGAACGACGTACTAGGGTGGTGCAAAGAAGGCGCAGTATCTGTCACAGTTCCTGGTGGACACATGGACCGCGCCATAAGGGAAGGGAGGGACGGGGTGAAAGAAGAGCTGCCATCCCACCACCAAACTTCATCTCCCCCTATATATTCATGTGCCCTGACCCGCACAAGCGTCCTCCCTCTGCAAGCACGCACCCGTCTCCACCTGGTCGGTGGTGGTAGTAAAAACATTTTTTTGAAGGAACCAGGGTATATTACAAGTATCGGGGTGGCTCCTGACCCCGGTTGGTGTCTGTCAGGCCGTGCCTGGCAGCGACTGCTTTAGCCCAGTTAACCAGCATCTGCTGCGTGGCTGGGTCCGAGCTGGAGACCGCGATCTCCCAACCCTCAGTGTCTGTGAAGCCCCAATTGGGCGGTTGCTTGAAATATTTGCATATAAGCATTATGTGATCGAAGGTAGCTCTAGGTGCGCCACATAGAGCGCATGTGGGGTCGTACCGGCCCGGGTGTGCCAATGCCTAACCAAGCTGGGCAGGGAAAGATTTTGGCTTGTAGCTGTCGCCAGATTATTTGATGGGGTTTTGAGAGAGAGAGGTGTGAAGTGGGGGATAGAAGAGTCGTTGTTCTCGGTAGTGAAGAGTTATACCATAACAGGTGAGAAGTCTGTCCCGCGTGCTTCCCCAGTCTTCGGTATGCCCCGCTCGATTGACGTGCTCTCGAGCAATTGAGGGGATTGCCTCGTTACCGGGGTTGCCTGCATGGCCTGGTACCCATAAGATATGAATGGGTCAGGGAGCTGTGGAGCCAGAGGTTAAGATTTGATGGGTGACTGGGTGTATTTGTCCTCTTGCGAAATTTTGGATCGCCCGTTTAGAATCGCTGAAAATGAGTGTGGCAGTGGAAGAGGAGATGGCTAACGCTATGGCTGCCTCTTTGGCCTCCGCCGGCGTTTTTGCTTTGACAGAGGCGGAAACTGTGTGATGGAAGTTATACGAAAGTACACTGATGGCATATGCCGTGGATTGATTGTGTTCGGCCGCATCTACGTAGGTCACATCGGTGTCATTCGCGTGGGCCTTGTGTAACGCCTTGGCTCGAGCTTCTCGTCGTGTCTTGTGGTGCAGGGTGCATATTCTTAGGTAGTAGTTGTATGGTAAGGTTGTCCTGGATGTGTTAGGGAACAAGATGGCTGTTATCGGAGGGTGGATCAATTGGTTGGTGTTTTAGCGAGGCGAGGATGAACCTGCCCGTCTCTGTGGAGGAAAGTCTGTTGATTTGAGCGGTACGATGAGCCTCCACTATTTCTTGGATTGTTTTGTGTACTCCCATGTTTAGGAGGCATGTGGTAGGGGTATATTTCGAGAGGTGAAGTGCTGTTTTGTACGCCTGATGAATGAGTGCGTCCACTTTTTTCTTTTCTGCTTTTGTAAGATAGAGATATGGGAGGGAATAGATCATTCGGCTGATGACGAATGCTTGTATAAAGCGCCGGAGACCGTGCTCTCGCGTGCCTCTGTGCTTGTTCGCTATTCGTTTGATGAGTCGGATAATTTGATGGGTGGCAATAGTCAGTTTGAGGATAGTTTCTATGTTGAGTCCATTATTTTGCAGGAACATTCCCAGAATTCGAAGTTTGCTGACCTCATTTACTGGGAGTCCATCTACGGTGATGTGTATGGGGGCATTTTTTTTTTTCTTTGCAAGTCGGGGGTTCGGGTGGAGCAAAAGGAGTTCGGACTTGGTGGGGGAACACGCTAGGCCGATGGATGCTGCGTGCGTTGCCACTACGTCCGCTCGTGCTTGGAGAGTGTCCTCTATGCTTCCTACATTTCCCGTGGTTGTCCATATGGTAATGTCCGCATAGAGGGTGTGGAAGAGATAAGGGATTTGAGTTAGTTTGCGGGCCATCGGGATTAGGGTGATGTTAAATAGTAAGGGAGAGATAATTGATCCCTGAATTGTTTCGCAATTACCTCTAAAGAAGGTGGGGGATTCTACAAGAACGCGTTTGAGTTGCACGGTGCGGTCACGAATAAAGGCTGTGATATATGAGTGGGTGCGTTCTCTATACTCCTAGGCTGAAAACGGCATCAGGGATTGAGCCATGTTGTGTATTTTTAAACGGTTTGGTGAGATCCAAAGCCAGTAAGGCTCTCGTGCGCTTTCGATGCTGGGGTGTAGAATTTCTTCGGAAATTTGAAGCATGATGTCCTGTGTAGCCTCTGAATCCCAGTGGCCTCTGAATCCCAGAATCGTATGTGGGAAGAGATTGTGGGTATTGTTACGGTATGGAAGATAAAGAAGTACAGCGCTACCGCGTGGAAGATAAAGTGGGAAGAAGAGGTCAATGAAGCCGGTGGTGTTCGGCGAGTGACGGGCTGATTTGTATTTTATTATTATTATTATAATTATTATTATTATTATTATTAGTAGTAGTAGTAGTAGTAGTAGTAGTAGTAGTAGTAGTAATAGTAGTAATTTACAATTTTATTCCTTTTTTCATTGCTTTCTATTACATCGCCTCAAAATTTCAAATTATTTCAGCAACACTAGCTCCTAATTATTAGGTATCTATCATACAGTCAAATGGACATTATAAAAAATACTGTCACCTACAACGAACAACAACAACTACTACCTTCTATGCGTCTATCCTCTGCGTGTCATCCCTACCCTGTAACATTTTGGTGGCAGCGGTAAGATGGCGCTCACTCATGCTCAGCGCCGAGCGCCATACAAGACTGTCGGTAGACCTCCGCTACCCAAGCAACAATACCAGCTCCTGCGTGCGCGCCGGCCGGGTCCCGGGGAAAGTCTGCAGGACCTCGCGCAGATATCGAGCTGTTGGCATTGCAGTCCCTGCCGGGAGCGCCTCAGAACGCCGTGACTTCGATCGGCACGGAGGCCTTTCTTGACGCCATCGGGGATCCTGAAGTCCAGCGCCAGGTACGTCTCGGGCGCCCCGATTCCATCCCCGCCGCTTTGAGTCTCGCCATTGAGGCGACCGGCAAGTGGCGTAAGCGGGGCTCCGATCAAGACGCCCACTTACGGAGGAAGCTGGCCGACTTGGAGCGGGCGAGCAGCGATGCTGCCGTGCACTGCCAGAGGCTGCAGAGCGATCTCGACCAGGCCAACGGGGCGCTTGAGGAGCTCGAGTCGCGTGCCTCTCAGGCTCTCAAGAGTGCACAGGTCTTTAAGACACGGAACGCTGAGGTCCATGGAACTGCTGCATGAAGAGACCAAGCAGAAGCTGGCACTGAGCTCGCGTCTTCGCCAGCTGGAGAGCGAGCGTACGGCACCGCTTTCCATTGTTCGCAGACCAGCATATACCTGTTGCAGCCCCACAGGCAGCGTCGGCGCAACATACTGCCAGCCCTGCGGCTGGCCTGCCGAACGTGTGTGACTTATACCAGCGCCACCTTGAAAAGCCGGCAGGCCCTCATTGCCATCTCCACGATCAGTCACTGGGATCTTGAACTGGACTGCACCTGCTATGCAACCGCACTTTCATTCTTCGAAGTTTGTTCCTCCTCCTCCTGCCAACCAATATGGCATGCGTCTCAAATCTTCAGTAACCACCACACACGATTACTCTGTGACAGAAAGTTGTCCCTGTTAGTTTTTTTTTTCTAATCACCTAAATAAGGAGCTAAGCATCGGACCAAAGTATGAGTTCAAGAATTTCGATGCACCTGGCTTGTTAGGAATGATCAAACTTGAAAACCTAATTTTTTTTTTACTATTCAAAGAGGCATTAATACACACCTCGAGTACAATACCATTGTCCTTTTGTCCATATATACTTAGCAACTGATGTTTCTTTAAGCTGCATCCTACTGTTGGAACTATGCTTGATTGGCGCGATGCGAGCATTAATTCACGAGCCCGGTATATTAACTCCATGACCATCAGGGCATGCTTTATGATCATTACTATTTCCACCTGAAGAGATTGAAAATATTACTGCCACATCCTAGTAGATTAGAAGGGCGAGAACAAACGTATGCGTCATCCTTGATATCCAAGATCGGGCATCGAAACATGGTTTGCTAAACCTGTGTGAGTACTGCAGCTTCGCCCACTCTTGGAGACAATATACGAGTGAACATTATGAACGTAGCTAAATGAATGAGCTGCTCCGCTGAGCATGTTGCGCGGCGTTGGAGCATATACTCTCGTTTACAAAAGCGTACGCGTCTTGAAATATTTTTTTTTTAAATTTTGTTCAGTTTTTAGGGTTTAACGCCTCGCAACGACTCAAGCTGTGAGTTACGCCGTAGTGGAAGACGCCAGAAATTTCGAACACATGGGGTTCTTTAACGTGCACTGAAGTACACGAAAAGCGCCCTGCCTCGAAAAGCAGCCGCCGCGACCAGGCTCGAATCCGCGTCCTTGAGACCAGCAGTCGATTGCCCTAACCACTGAGCCACCGCGGCAGGAGAAAGGCGTTTATTCGAATCTAGTACGTCATAGCTCATAATCATCATCAGCAGCAGCTGCCTGATTACACCCACTGTTGGGCGAAGGCCTCTCCCATATTTTTCCAACTACCCGGTCCTATGCTAGCTACATCTGCTTGACCCCTCATTCGCCCACCTAACTTTCTGCCTCCCCCTGCCGCGCTTTTGCTTCCTTTGGAATCCAATTTGTTACCCTACGCAACCTCTCGTTGCACTGCATGCCCTGTCCATGCCCATTTCTTCTCCTTTATTTCCTTCCCAGCTTCGTTCCCCCTTTTCATAGCTCCTTCGTTACGGGTGGAACGTCTAACTGTTCTTCACTACTGCCCATCTCGTTATTATTCTGTATACTTTGGCTACCGCATAGATCGGTATAGAACTCCTCGGTTACTTTGACTGTCTTGTTCATATTATAGAGGTGATATTGCCCGCCTTGTCCCTTAGTGCATGCATCTGATTTTTGCCTACGCCTAATTTCCTTATCTGGTCGTTGTTCCGAAAGGCGGAAGACTCTACACTTAACGCACTCATTGAAAAGTACGAGGAGTACAAGCCAGGTAATGCGACTGGCCACAACCAAGACTAGTTGCAGGGTCTTAAAAAATTTCAACATTTTCTTTCCACAACAAGTGGCTGGGAGACAAGATATACCTCAAGAGTGGATGAGCAAATTCCTTACGCTTTCGCTCCCCAAAAACATGCACCCGCGGAGCATCATCATGCTAGACGAGTGGCCAGAAGCAAGAAGATGAACGAATATTATTCAAGGGAAGAAGGAGCCTTCTTCGTGGACGCTGCGGGTCCTGTAGCTGGGATATCAACAATATCAGTGGTGCACCAAATGCAGGTCGTGGACGGGCTCTTAGTTCGTAACGGGGATACGCATGGCTATGGAGGAAGTGGCTTTAGCCCTAGCCGCAACGCACTCCACATCGAAATACATAATTACAGATTCCCAGGCAGCTTATAGAAACTATAGACCCACACCGATCTGTGACGTAAGCACGATGCGGTGGCGCTTCTATCGCCAGCGTGGTCCGACTGGGGGTGAAAAATAGGCTTAGTGTCCATAGGAATACATGGAAGCGAAATATTCCAAAGCAGTTTTCTAATTTCACGGGTCATCTGTGATGTCGTTATTCGGTACAGAGCAACCATAAACGCCCTGGAATAGACCGTGGAAGTGTGAAATCTCATTACCGAGGCAAAGTATTTTTAAAACACCGCGAAACGTACCGGGATGCGAGTGAGAGGGCGACCCATAGAAATACATGTAAACACAACTTACCGCAACATTTTGCTCGGTTCATTAGCGTTGAACCCTTCTCATTTTTTTTTTTTTGGGGGGGGGGGGAGGACATCTTGTACGACGCCCCGACGTCATGTTGCATGACACACTACATTCTCTTGCAAGTAATGCAAGTCTGACGACTTGCGGGACCGCTCACAGCACGATAAACTGACCGCGTACAGTTGCAGACGACCATGCACCACCCGTTGTCGCTAGCAGACGCTCCGGAGCTGGAGGCGGCCGCGGTGGGTATCGCCAGCTACGCTGTCGTCTGCTGCAATGCGCGAATCTCGTTCGGTTCATATTGTCGTATGGGGTTCGAGAACTGATTTTTAAATGTAATTCTGTCTAGGACGTATAACTGGAGCGAAAGTATTATTAAGCTTATTTACCCTATGCGGCAGCATATCAGACTGTAAGCGAAACTGCGCGATTCGCTACAACCAGCTTGCCTTTTGGCGATGTCTGGATTCATAACATAGGTTATTCGGGGAGTTTTAAAAGTAGACTGCCTCCGTAATGACGCACCATACTTTATCACACACTTCTTCAAAGCGCTGGTCAACGTTTAACGACCGGCCACCACTTCTGATGCTCTGCGAAATGAGAAAAAATGTTCCGGTAAATTTTGTTTACATGTATTTCTACGGGTCGCCCTCCCAATCCGCACCCCAACTTGTTTCGCGGTGTTTTAAAAATACTTCGCCTCGGTAATGAGATTTCATATTTTGACGATATGTTCTAGGATGTTCATAGTTGCTTTGTACCCAATAACGACATCAAAGGTGCCCCGTGAAATGAGAAAACTGCTTAGAAATATTTCGATTCCATGTATTCCTATGGGCGCTAACCCTATTTTTCACCCCCAGTCGACTGCGACGCCGCGAGCGCCCCCTTTGTTTGTAAACACGGTGTGGCAGAATCACGCCGCTAGCCAGATTCGCAAGTGTGAACGTCGGTTGCTCTCTGGTCGCATGCGACCATAGAGTTTCTTACTCTTACCTAGAGGGAAAGCTGTGCTGCCGTCTATGGGAGTTTAAATGGAGTTTCCAGACTGCCAGTTCTGCCACCATGGGCGCTCAAAGCATCATGGGCCGGAGAGCAACCGAGTGCAGAACTACAACTTTTGGCCAAAACTAATGCAAAGATAAACGTTGTTCGACCGTAAATAATGTCCTAAGATCAAATATTGTGGCTATAAATTGCAAAAAGAGAGAGAAACAGCATGTCAGTGTGAGATTTATCCAATAGAAGCGATGGCTCTTTCTCCTATTGGCTTAGTTTTCAGCAGCACAAATACCAATATTTCGAACCTAATACCCAAACTTTGAAATAAAAAAACGTTATGAAAATATTTATGGTTGTGCAATCACTTAAGGAAGTTTTTAGTGGCATTTCGGGACTAAAAACCATTTATTGGCGACGTCTGCTTTTGCGCCTTCGCTACTATGGTTTTCGTGGTCTATGTACGCACCTTCAAATGATGATGATGATGACGAAAAAGAAACATCGCAGTAACGCCACTCCACGTACCACTCCAGTGTATTTGTGTTGAATGTGTACAGTCCTCCCAAAAAGGGCAAGAGGGACGTATTTGAAGAGCTCTTTCATGACGCCCTCAATATTGTGAAGCCACGTGAGAATTCTTTACTAATTATGGGTGATTTCAACGCGTCCCATCCTTCGTGGGGCTACAAAACCGAAACTCCCAAGGGCCGTAAGTTGGCCCTAGCTATTGCCCGCACCCAACTGACTCTTTTGACTGAAACCGACCATCCCACCCGTATGGGCAACAGCGTGAACCGGGACACTAGCCCGGACCTGACACTAGTTCGCACGCAACATCCGTGCACGTGGACCAACCTAGAAGAGTCTCTGGGCAGTGACCATTTTATCCTTGAGACGGCGATGCAAGTGCGAGTGGGCCGCGTGTCTGGTCGTCAGCTGCGCCTCACGGACTGGGACGCCTTCCGAAAACAAAGAATTGCTTTGAAAGAAGGCGAGCGACTCCCTTTGGCTGAATGGGTGAGACAGCTTCAGATGGATTTAAAGAACGCCACCTCCGTAGTGAAGGCCACAGAAAAGGCACCTGAGATCGACCCGCACCTCCTCCATCTGTGGGAAGCTCGAAGAGGACTTGTCCGAAGATGGCGGAAGCAGCGACACAATCGCAAGCTACGGAAACGTATAGCGGAAATTACAATTGCGGCAGAGCGCTATGCAGAAGAGCTCACGAGTTCCAACTGGCACAGGCTCTGCACAAGGCTGCAGTGAACACTCGGAACGGCCAAAACGTGGTCACTCCTCCGAGGTCTTCTCGACCCATCCAAAACCAGAGAGGAAACCTCTAAAGCGGTTGCCAAACTTCTCCATAAGGAAGCGAAAGATAGCACTGCACTGCTGCATGCCCTGGAGGCGCGCTATATACTGACGGGTCCCAGACCGCAATATAGAGACTACCCTCATCAAAATGAGTATTCACCCCTGGACGAGGACATCACGGAATCAGAGGTTCGAGCAGTACTCGCGAGCCTGAGAAGGAGCACTGCCCCTGGGGCGGACGGTATTACATATAAGATGCTCCAGAACCTTGACGACGAATCAATAACTGCCTTGACCAGTTATTATAATGACGTCTGGAAGACAGGTACACTCCCGCAAGAATGGCGTCATGCTGACATAAATTTAATTCCGAAACCAGGCAAGCAGCTCGCCCTTCAGAATCTTCGACCCATATCCTTGACGTCGTGTGTTGGGAAACTGATGGAGCATGTAGTGTTCCGTCGGCTGCACCCACACTTGGAAACCAACATCTTCTTCCCTGACACCATGTTCGGGTTCCGGCCGCATCTCTCTACTCAGGATGTTCATCTTCAGCTTAAAGAGGAAGTGATCGATCATCCCGGCAGGACCCAGGCCCGTGCTGTCCTGGCCTTAGACCTGAAGGGGGCCTTTGACAACGTGTCGCACGATGCCATCTTGGAGGGACTAGCGAGTTCACATTGTGGTCAACGAACTTATGATTACGTTAGGGCTTTCCTCATGGATAGAACTGCTACCCTGGGTATCGGAGACGTACGCTCTGAACCGATACGTCTCACTGGTCGAGGCACCCCACAGGGTTCGGTGTTGTCGCCCACATTGTTCAACGTGGCGATGGCAGGACTTCCTCCGCTGCTGTCAAGAATTCCTGATCTGCATCATTCGCTCTATGCTGACGACATCACGTTGTGAATCACCAAAGGCTCTGACGGCCACATCCAAGACAGCCTTCAAGAAGCAATTGAGATGATACAGCAGTACGCATCTGAGCGCGGGCTTACATGCGCGGCTGAGAAATCAGAACTGCTTGTCATTCGTGCACGAGCGAGGACCCAAGTAGTCAACCGGGAAATCGGCTTGCATCTCGAAGGAATTCCCATCCCTAGAGTGGATCGACTAAGGGTACTGGGCCTGTATCTGCAGAGCAACGGCAGAGCGACCTACACTATACAGCTGCTCAAGAAGCAATTCGCGCAGGTGGCGCACTTGATCCGCCGTATTTCCAATAAACGTGGGGGGCTCAAGGAAAGAGATACCATGCGAATCGTGCAGGCGCTATTAATCAGCCGTATGACGTTTCACACCCCTTATCACAAGTTCAATCGAACTGAACTAAATCATCTGAACATCTTTCTACGATCGGCAGTAAAGACAGCCCTCGGACTTCCCCCGTACACCTCGACGCATCGCCTGCTTCAGCTTGGCCTCCACAATACCGCAGAAGAGCTGATAGAAGCCCAAAGAAATGGCCAACTCACGCGCCTTCGAGACACTGGGCCGGACTGTTCTCCGTAGACTAGGCTACCCGGAGCCGACAACACCGCTGCAACAGAGGTACCATGCCATCTCGCCCAAACTGGCAGCTAAGATCAGGGTCGCGCCAGTTCCGAAGAATATGGACCCCGCACTCCACACTGGTCGTAGGACCGCTAGAGTCAAGGCACTCCTGCGCCAGTACAGAGGTGTCCAAACTGTTTTATATGTCGACGCGGCGAGATATCCATCGGGCACTGACGCTATGGCGCTAGCTGTTACGGACGCCAACGGCTCAATTAAGATTACGGGCTCCGTTCGTGGCAGGAATTCGAGCATGACGGCTGAGGAGACTGCCATAGCGGTAGCACTCACCTTCATACACCACATGGACACAGGTTACAAACATCCCACCAGTCCGACATACACAATAATCACAGATTCACAAGCTGCGTGTCGCGCCTTCGCGAAGAGTACATTATCTTTCGAGGCTTCACGCGTGCTCTCAACTATAAACTATCATACCTTTCCCATTGTTAAAATTGTTTGGACTCCTGGTCACTCCTCCCTTCCTAGCAACGAGAGTGCGCACGCGCTCGCCCGAGCAGCAACCTTCCGGGCGCTGTCGACGGAAGCGGAGGAGGAAGTAGACACAGAGGACGCCAGCACAGTTCCACAGTCTTACACCCACATTACACTATATTACCGCACACAAAGAAGAACTCTACCACCGCCGCACCCAACACTCACCAAGGCCGAAGCTGTGGCATGGCGACAATTGCAGACTCACACGTATACAAATTTGTACCACAAACATTTGTTCTTCCCCACCCGCTACCCAGATAAATGCCCCACCTGCCAACAACACCGAACTACACTATACCATTCTGTTTGGGCCTGCCCAAAGCCACCCGGCGGCATTGCACCTGTACCTCACCCCACCCTCTCATCTTGGGAAGATGCCTTGTCCCGCACGGAGCTGGCCGAACAACGCTGGCTAATCGAGCGGGCCGAGAGGATTGCCGTGGCCCATGGGCTTATGGACTGACGTGTATTTATTTCTTCTGAGACCGCTTCATCAGCACCAAACCGCAAGACCAGCGACAGCTGTTCTGGCGGGCCTGCAGGATTGAGGCGGCACATGGAGCCCTGGACTGAGGGCTCCACTCAGGAAGAAAAGGAAGTTTACATAATAAATATTTTTCCTCCTCCTCCTCCTCCACGTTCCCGAGAAAAACCGACTGTCCCGCAACAAGTAGCACACCGGCCCATGATTCTTAGCGCGCCCATGGTGGCTGAAATGCAGCGCCCTCAGCTTTCCCTCTAGTTAGTGTAAGGAACTCTATGCATGCGACTGCCGGTCGCGCGTCCTTCGCGAGTCGCAAGTAGAGTCCCTATCGCAAGTGTGAATAGGGTCGTTAGATATGGTATTGCCGTAGTTAGAGTATTCTCCGTGCTGCATTACTAAATCCTTGTAATGTGCGAGTTTGTTTGTCATAACTGTTCCCAAATGAAGCAACGATCTAGCGGTTTCAAAAACCATGCAGTGCTATTAGATTTCATGAACTAACAATTGAAATCGCCATCTAAGTTAATGAAAGTGCACATTTTTTTACACTTCTAAAAACCTTGGACGAAAATAAAGGCGACAATGTGACGCAAATGGCGCAAATTTTACAATAACATCGTCGACGTTCACAGCGCCAGCCAGATGTTGGCGGCAATCTTAAGTATGTTTACTTTACTTGTGCTTGTCTCACTACGTTATTTGCACTGCATGATTTTGGCTGCGAGCCTGCGATCGCAGTGTACAATCGCTTCGGTCTCGGATGTGGTGGTGACTTCCTTCATGTGCTACTGCCCTGTTGAAAAGTTTGCCGTCTTCAGCGACGTTCAGCCGTTCATCACCCACCAATTCGTTTTTTTTTTCTTTATTACTGATGCTTGCTTATCTCGACAACGCATTGAAAGTGCCCTACGGAGTGCAGTGATGTCGTTTTTGGAGCTTTCCGGCTGTGTGAAGTGATCTGTTTGTCCCGTTTGCCGACGCCAAGGCGATATGTTAAATTAAAATTTGCATGACCGAAAAGCCCCTTGCCAAAGGTAATGTGTCATAATGTTTAACTCCATTTTACTTCATTGCTGCGGCGAGGTAAGTGCGAACCAGCTTTCCAACGTTCCGGAACTGATGGTTTCGCATTTCCAAAGGACGCTTGGACCCGACGCTTTCGCTATTTTTATGCGCGGGCTTTATGAAACCAGTGTCATGATTTACTGGCTTCAATTCTCCACTTAACACTCCATTAAGTAGGTGTTTACCTACTCGCTGTGATGCCTTTAAACAAAAGCCTACATTAAGGTAGCCTTATGTTCAGTTTATCAAACGGTTTCGACTCATCACGAGAGCTAAACATTAATCGTCGTCTATTGGATCACGTTTATGCAGACTGTGGTCTCCTAGTGATCTATAGCTTTCTTCCCTAAATTTGTCGCAGTTACCCTTGCCTGGAAAACTCTGCAAATCGCCGCTTCGCACCGTGCTGTGCGATCCTCGGCCAAGCTTTCCCTGCCGAGTTGCTAAACTAGGGGCTCCATTTCGTTAGCTTCTTTTCTTTTTGTTCTTTAATCGTCGCATCGTGATGCTGTCACGAGGAAATCTTGTGAAGTACCATTCGAATGAACACAATCCTGCCAACTTGGGCGCGATGTGGCTCCTTTCCGAGTGAAGCAGTATACAAAGAGGACAGATTAATAGTTTTTGACTGTTTACTCTAAGTGCTAACCAGTTTGGGCATAAGTATGAATTACAGCCAGCAGGTTAAATGATGCCAGCAATAATCAGGGTTTTGATTGAATGAGTAAGTAAACTGCATAAGCACTGTGGCTGTTGTGCATCATAGGGAAATCTATGTATCTCTGGCTGATTGAAATGAAAGGCATACTAAATCATAATAAATGAGCACCCCGAGCTGCGTAAAAAGTTGGTGCTAGGAATGTTGCAGTCGTTTGATACTTCTTTTCACCAAGCTTGCTTGTGGTCTATAAATGCTATTGCATACCATCGTTGGAGAGCACATTTGTGTGTGTGTGTGTTTTTTTTTCAGCCTTTGTCAGAAACCTACCAGCCACTGGTTTAGCTTTTCAGTGGCAACAGCCTTATTTAAACCTTCCAGACTTAATTGACCCTTTCGGCCTGGATTTCTTTCAGGCAACCTGCTCCATGTTGTTAATGAGAATGAGCTTGCACCTGCGTCGCTTCGCTTTGTAGGACTGCAGTTTATTTCTCACCTGCCTTCATGTGATTGTAGTGTAACGACATCTGTTGGAATTGGCATCCTTTGTTTGGCTTTGTGTTGTTTTTTAAGTGCAGATATTAAGGCAGATAAAGCCCTTTGGCATCAGTAGCCCTTCATGAATAGTTTTATTTTGCTATTATACTGCTGTCTCTCTATATGTCTACAAATAATGTTGCTGCTTTCTCTACATAAGATATGACGTGAAGGCATTCACTGACTTCTTTTAATCGCTATAGCAGTGTTCTCTTGTGAAAGAACAACAAAAACCTATGTACTCGATCCAATTTTCAAATCCAAAATAGTCAAATCCAGCTCAGCAAGGCTGTTTCTTAGGATAGTTGGTGGAGTTTGCTTATTTTGGCGAAGCCTAAAGCACAAAAGACGGGGACATGAGAGTTTGCTCATTTGGTGAAGCCTGGAGGGCAAAAAAGACAAGGACATGATTGAGACACAGGTTCTGTGTCTCTCGCTTTAGGCTTTACCAAAATGAGCAAGTCCAGCTCATTATACTTGCTGCTGATTTCCTTTGTGAGTAACCAGTGTTGTACTACTGTGTGAAGCATGTAATTGGTTCTGTTTTTATATTTCGTTTATATTTTATGTGCGTTACTCTCACATAGCTTGTGCATTGTTTGGGCACTATTAAGTGTATAGCCCATCTGTTTACTAAGTTCTTTTATTGCAAACAGTTGATGACAACTTTGTGAAGCACTTCATCCATCCCATGGCTCCCAGAGTAGTGTCACACAATATTAGTAACGCAGGTAGGGAACAGTCTACCCTTGTCGAAGCACTCTGACAAAATGTGTTTGAGCTGTTGAAGACGAGAGTGTAACACAAACGCCCAGCTTTGGCCATCTGGGTTACACTAAACTTAACGAGCTCTGTCTTGAGCAGAAAGTCCTGCCGAGGTTGCTGCCATTCGTTTCAACTTTTCAGCAGTTTGCAAAATTAGATACATGTGGAGGTGCACACCGGAGATACAACATATTTAAATTTTCAGGTATAGAACCATTAACTTTCGATTCACTTATAACTTTGCAAGGTTTTGCATTACTGACTTCAGAAATTTTTCTTTCCTGATTAGTTAGTGTTGAACAAAAAACTACCTTTAACTACAGTGTAATCTTTACAAACATGATGTTCACACTAATATAAGCTTCTTTTAGCTCTGCTTAACTCTGCTATGCCAGACAGTCTTCCACAACTACTGGTGCAAATGTAAGAATATTTATGATTGAAGAAAGGACTTAATGTTTTATCAGGAGCAGATTTACAAGACTATGAGGCAAAAATTATTATTTTTTTTCCTAGGTATTCCTTCATTCTTTTTCTTTTATTGTTGCAGCTGCATCCTATTTCTACAAATGTAGCTTTGCTGTCAGCTGTGCATCATTTTTCTAGTTTTGCTTGTGATAATAATGGAAGTGTGTAGATATTCATGAACAAGAGTAAGGTTTATTTCTGTGTGTGTATCTGTGGTCATACAATATTCTGAATCCATTTTATGCTTGTATGCTTAGTTTTATGTTTAAAAAAAGCCCAAGTGTTTAACTGCCACCAGCTGCTCCTTCTTTACTTTGTAAGGCACAATTCAAGAGACTTCAGCACTGTTTAAGCTCTCAAGCAGTTAGTCACTCTTTGTGAAACAAAAACTGAACAGTTACATTACCAGTATCTTTGGTGAACTAGTGAAGAAATGGAGCTTGAAGTTTAGTGCCTGCATTTCATGAAGTAGTATGCATTTTATACTTGCACGTTGTTTCATGATTACTTCCAATTCGTTTACTCATGTGTCAGAAATATCTGTAAAATACTGATTGAACTTAGCTGCTGAGCATTGCATAGTCTGTATATAAATGTCTGCTCAACCTCAGAAGTAGAACGGTGTCTTCAAGGTGCTGTTGTACGAGCGTAAACGCACTGCTTTGATTCGCAGGGTCAGTGCCAAGCCCTGGAACAATCCTGACTGTGTCTGGAAGCACTCAAGAGAATCTACAAAACAAGACTGCTAACATCACATCAATGCATGGCATAGTTCAGAGGGGCGAGCATTATTCTGACTGGGGCACTTGCCTGCATGAAGCTGCACCGCTGTTGAGCCACACAGCTGATGCACACTGTAGCCACCTTTGCTATATATAAGTGTTCGCCTATGGGTGTAATTTTTTATGCCACAGTCCCCGTGCAACAAGTAGAGGCCCTTCTCCTACAGTGCACCAACACATTTTCACATGGGATTAGTTATGAACTACACATTATGCCAAGGCACTCTTAGTCAACAAGACACCTGCACATTTGTAGTAGGTTTCTGTTCAGCATGAAAATTGTAGCAGTGTTTAAAATTAACACCTTGTGGCTAGGAAGTGCGTATCTCCATGCTGTCTCATACCAGGTTTATAAGTATAGGAGTTGCAGATTCTCTGGTCACAGGTAGATTTATATGTATATCTTTTGTCAAACGTTTGGAGCTTGAAGGGTTTGTTTCTGAGCCACATCTCGTGCTCATAATGCACCCCTATGTTGTGAATCTTCTGTATGTAAGAAAAATTTTTAGTCCTGTCCTCTCCATTAGGTAAACCTCCACGAATGCTGCAGGAGTCCGAGTACACTGCTTAGAATCAAGCACGTGGGGTCTAAACTTTTGGCGAAGGGTGCGCACTGTGTAAATAAATGTGTTTGTTCTGATCAAGTTCAGCTAGGCATCACCTTCCACTGAAAGGAAGGTGTTGCTATTGCTGTTTCCATAGTTTCAGCTTTCAAGGACAGAATATGCATTCATCCTTGTCTGAATTCCTGGTAAATTAGTGCATCTTGAAACCATTTGCAAAAATAAAACTGCACAAAGCTGGCTACTTTATGACTGCAAGTAGTCGTAAACTGCAAGTAGTCGTAAAAACGACTACTTGCAGTTTCTGTAGTTAACGTTGATTGTCCTACAAAGTTCCTTTGCTTTGTACAGCATCTTCAAGTAGTATCTTTGTGGTGGCCAAGATGTGACTCACATTTCACATATTTGTCCCACTGGAGTGTTGCGGGCCACTTTTATTGCGCGTCCACAGATCTGCACTGTATTGCAAAGCATGACTGTAGGGGCAAATTACTAATGCCAAAACGTATGCAGAGGGCATTAACTTCTACAATACATTGCTCAACGTCAGTGCTTTGTTGCGTGCAGTACAGATTCTTGCTTGCCAACTATTAGGCACGAAAGTGATGAGTAAGCCAACCCTGTCACATCTTGGTCACTGCTTGAAACTTGATGCTGCTCTTCACATAAGCAGGTGGTTTTATTAAACTTCTCTTATTGCACTTTTCACATCTTGGCCACTGCTTGAAACTTGATGCTGCTCTTCACATAAGCAGGTGTTTTTTATTAAACTTCTCTTATTGCACTTTTCTCAGATGCAGTGCAAATCTGTTTTGTATATGAGTGACACTCTTCTGTATAAACAAAGTTTGTCATAACAAAAACCACAGTGGTGTCACGACCATGGCGACGAAGATGCAGTGCACCTGTTGCTGCCCATTTTTATACGCAAAATATCCGTGCGCTTTTTTACATAAATGGCATGGGCAGGCACATTTACAGCCATGTATTGTGGTAGCATATTTCTGTGTATTAATATTCCCTCTGTTTTATGCGCTTTGTTACTTTTGCTCGGCCATTTCAATAAGAACACCTGTGTTCGGTGACATATGCACGCTCGTGATAATGTCTTCCAAAGCTATTATATGGCTATTTTACTCTGCTGTACTAAAGACCATACTTCAATGGAGGCAATTTAGCACAAGGATGCAATAGTCTCTTGTGTTTATGTGCTGTGTTCATTCCTCGTAAGCTGTTACTGCTTACATGTTGCAGTGATGTTCTGTGCAACTTTGTCAACCTATGCAATTTATTTTGCTGCTTTTGGAATGCTTCACAAATTCACTCATCGGCTTTTTGTCATAATTAGTGAGCATTATCAGCAGATTACTTAAATGAGCCCGAGCCAACACATAGTTCCAAGCTGCATTTACGTGCTGGCGAAATGTCAAATTGGTAAACCTAATTTTTTTCCTTAACGCAGGAGGCTTTGTCAACTCTAGTTACAGAACTTTTGGTTGCTTTAGACTTTCAGCTGCAGCAGTTCATAAATTAGTTGCGCTGATCCCAGAAATAATATGCCATTTAGCTAAAACTATACAAGTGTTTCAACTACTGCTGTATAAAGTGTATCAGCCTGTTGTATAAGATTACTCGCAGCCATTTGAAATTCCCTGTAGATAACCTGAACCACAAAAATAGATCAGAATGGCCTGTAGTCAGGTTAAAAGTTTAACCGGTCTATTGTTTGTACTGGTTTGTACTCGCACAAGCCATCCATCGCGCTGGCACAGGAGATAAGAAATGTAGCAGCAGCTGCAGGGCACACGTGTACTTTTGCAAGTTTATTTTATCTACATATTATCACATCGCTTGTGGCATAATAGTATTTATTTGCTTGTTTATTTAAGTATTTTTAATATACTACAGGCACTAACTGCAAGCAGAGTGAGCATGCAAGGTAGTAAAATAAAGGAATATATTGCAAAAAGGCCGCCACTGATAGCAGCTGTGATTGGGTAGACCTCACAAGGTGACAAGAGTGTGATGTGATTGTAATAGTATATGTACAATGTAAGGTTGGCTTCCATTGCAGCTGTCCTCTTAATGTTGTTGTGCCTATGCAGCAACTTCCGCAAGTGTTATGGAAATTGACTTTTGAGCACAGCCCCCCAGCACAGTGAACTAAGTGGGCTGACCAACTAAGAAGCTGCTTTTACTACAATATGAATGAAACATGGGTACCATTTTACTTGCAGCGTGGCCATCCCTACCGGTCACAACACCGCCAGAGACTGCCCTCGTACCTGTCCCACCTTGGCTGACCACCACGCCTGTGAAGCGGCCCGATATTGGTCAGTGTGTAACAGTATGCTTGTATGCTGATAAGCTTTCACTGCATGCATTTAAAAAAAGAAAAAGAATAGTAAAAAACTTGTATTCCACTGGTGCTAAGAAAACACTTATGCCTCTAGGCAGTCTATAAGTCGGACAGGCAGATGGACCTCTTGGCTTTACTAGAAATGCGTAACTGTGATGGAAAGAATGGAGATGGGCAGGATTTAATGTTGGCAGACAGACAACCAGTGGTCTGTTATCGAGCAGGGTGAACTTGAAGGGAAAGGAAATGTACACAGGGGCCATCAAAAGTCTCTTATAAAGGACAAATTGGTGACATTTCTGATGGGGTGTCTGTAGATGCAGATGGTTACAGGAGAGTGATGATTGGAAAGTATTGAGGAAGGACCTTGCCTTGCAGTGGACATAAGCCCGCTAATACAAAGGGAATTCAAAATGTAATGTCCTTTATTTTTTTTCTCAAACATCATTTGAATTTATGAAATCCACAAATGTTACATCTGCATAAGTGCTGGACCTATATTACATCTTACTTTAATGTATTGCTATGCGGCCCCAGTGAACAAAGACACGCATGCCTACTTTGTACCAGCCTTTTCTTTCAAGGTGCCAACACAACTGGCGTCAGTACCAGCACTCACGCCAGCCTGAAAACAGATGTGATTGCCATATTTTGTCTCAACTATACTGCCCTGTCCTCTATGCAGTCCTGACTTGGCACCATCAGGTTTTCATTTATGGGCATTATGGATCCAGATTTGAGAACGAGAGCTTCACTCGTGCCTACAAGACAGGGCTACACCAAAAAGAAAAAACAACAACTTGACCTTTATATGACGCGATAGCATTAAAGGGTCCCTACGGTTGTTTTGGGGTCCTCTGGCCTACCCCGTAACTGACATGAACATACTTATTACTGTCATCTACTGCTTTCTAGCCCAGTTGAAGAAACGTCCCTCGTTGGCATAGAGGTAATATGTCTGACTCATGAACGAAGGTTCAGAGGTTCAGTTCCACCACTTGGCCATGTATATATTTCATTTAAGCAATGTCGCCAATTATAACACCGACGCCTCCTTTTCCATGGAACGAAACCTTAAAGCCGCCGTGTTAAAACCCTATTCACTGATGGTACAAAGCCATACCAGTCAACTGAGACCTCACCAGATATAGGTCCAGCAGATATGTGCGCAATATTTGAGAATTTCATAAACTTTGACTGAATAGTATGCGAAAAAAAAAATGGCATTACTTTTTGGACACCTCTTGTATTTTTGTGGAGACCTGTACAGAAACATAAAGGGTATACAAAGTGCCTACCAGCATTGCATTTCCTGCAGGATAGACTCTTACAAACTCGCTTCATTTATTTAACTATAGATTTGGTCCCAGTGATGTCAGGAGTATTAAAAAGGCTCCCATTAATTCTATCTCTGCATGATTCGAACAAAATTTATTTCTTGTTCAATTTCAGGTTATTGAAAGCCTTTTGCATAATGACATACTGCATTCACTAGCTTATAGTGGTCTAGTTCTTTTGCATGAACTTGCATACGCTTTGTTGCCTGTTCCTCTAAATTATTGCTTTTCTATTTAACCCACCAGTTTTCCAGAGAGTTGGCGGCAGCGCTCTGGGGACACTTCCTCCAGTGATTCTCAAGCACATAGCTACCACAAAGAGTGGGGACATTGAACCCAGTGTTTGGGGACCCAATGGAGGAGGCATAGTCAAGGAGGTGGTGCAGCCCCAACCCACTGGGAAAGTCTTCACCTGCGAGTTCTGCTCAAAGATGTTTGGCTTCCCCTCCAAGCTGCAGGAGCACATGCGATCGCACACCAAAGAGACTCCATTCCAGTGTCCCTTCTGCCCCAAGGGTTTCACACAAAAGGGCAACTACAAGAGGCACGTGCAGTTACACAGCGAGCAGCAGAAAGATGGCACGTAAAAAAAAGAGATATACTGAAATGCTTCTCAGGCGAGCAACACACACACACACACATATATATATGTGTGGGTGTGTTTAGATAAGAACGGTAATCGAGGTCCCATGACCATTTTTTGTTTTCAATTAAATATTTATATATGTGGTGAACAATTGTCTCGACATAAAGGACTGACCCTTAGTTTTTCAAGATACAGCGTAGTTTTCTCCAAAGAAGAATGAGCCGAGATGACGAGTATCCTTGTCGACAGAGCTATCTAGCCCAGAAAAAAAGGCCAGCCAACACGGAGCGAACCCACCACCCACTTAAAACTCAAAGCTTAACCTGCAGTTTAGGTGGAGTGCGGGTTTGCTCTGTGTTGGCTTGCATTTTTCCTGAGCGAGATACCTCTATCGACAAGAATACTCGTCATCTCAGGTCATTCATGCTGCTGCCATGAAGAAATATAAAATTCCACCATAACTATCATGCTATAAAGCGCTTTGCTTATGATTGTACTTTTGTCCACATTAAAAAAATGGTCTCTGAAAATAGGGTACTATTGCTAATTTTTCTCATAACAGAGAAATGAAATAATACAATTAAGAACTGAATTGAATAGCACTGCACCCTACAAAAAAAAAAAAAGAGAAGAGATTACAGGATAGGGAAAAGGTTGAACCATCTCCTGCGTTCTCCCATGAATATCCAGAAGTAGCGAATTTATTCCACTTTAAGCTATTTTTCAGTGAAAACTATGCCGTATATTGTAAAACTAAGGTGCATTCCTTTGTGTCGAGACATTTGCCCATCACATATAAAAACTTCATTGAAAACAAATAATGGTTGTGGGACCTTTATTACCGTTCTTATCTGAACACACCCATATATATCATACATATACAATAGAGGTATACTGAAATGCTTCTAAGGCAGGGATTATAGATGTATGTATCAGTTAGAAGACTTACTTGTTCAGGCACAGGAAACTGCTTACATTAACATTAATGTCTCGTAAAACCAATTTTGTTTAAAAAATATGTACTCACCCCAGTGAGATTGTTTTCACTTATTTGACGAGATTGAAATATTTTGCATTATTTGCATACTGGGGATAACTCTATGTAGCAGTATCCTTGATAAAAATTGATTCTTTGACTTTTCTTTATTTTTCTCCAGCAGAAAAAATGTGTATTGTGGAGAAATTGTATTTTTAAATCATTCTGCCAGCTGAAAAAGGAAGCTTGCTGCCATATTGGAATCAGTAGTGACGTAACGTAGAGTCCGAGGCCCACGCTATCGAAAACTGGTGTCAACACACTTATTTTACTTGCAGAACTGGCCACTAATGATGATACCTGTATTTCGTTTTCTTGTGTTTTTCTGTTTTTCTTTTTTCTGTATTTTAGACTTTATTTACAGTTGGAATGGTCTCTCTGAGTTTAGAGTGCAGTATCGTATCGATACAGAGCAACTTCAATTCGTCCTCGGTGCTTCCTTAAGCGTAGTAGTAATAATAAACTGTTTCAATTCCTTTCCACTGAAATAAGTGGAAGCGGTCATCACTGGGGTTGCAGTGCATATGGCTGTTTTACTCACTGTCCCATTTACAGGCAAAAAAAGATAAAAGCAAATAGCGGGACATTCTATTGT
Source organism: Amblyomma maculatum (assembly GCF_055883805.1). Taxonomy (NCBI): domain Eukaryota; kingdom Metazoa; phylum Arthropoda; class Arachnida; order Ixodida; family Ixodidae; genus Amblyomma; species Amblyomma maculatum. The sequence goes on from NC_139352.1 coordinate 11,120,510, forward strand.
GAGTTCAGGTAGATGGAGAACGTCAAGCATTCAGTTGGCTGTGTGATGGCATCCTTTCGATGACAGTTCAACAAATTAAAAAACACTGTTTATTGAGAACAAGTAAACGAGGCAAGGAATTTAGTGAGCCTACTGCAGAGCTGCTAGTGTGTTAAACTGTCATCAAAGCATTAGTAAACATATGGTCACTGAGCCACAGACAGTAGCAGTTCAAGTACACGATGGCCTTAGATTCGTGCGTTAAAGAAACCCTGAAACACTACTTTTCCAGAATTCAAGCAGAAAAAATCCATAGACGTGGTCTTTGTGAGTATTTGAGCCAAATTTTGAAAGCTTTGCGTGGAGCCGATAACTTACAAATAATTTTTAAAAGGTGCTCCTGGCAACCGCTCGCAACCTTGATTAGGGCGACGCATTCCCCCCATACAAGACTTCCATGTGACATCATTGGGACTTGCTGGGTGCGCCCACTCATTGGACGCTCCCAAGTGACACTGTCGGAACGAAGCATGGTGGAGCGCCATCGTGGCTTGTTTTCTTCATTTATTTCCTTCATGCCGATACAAAAGAAGCGTCATTTTCGATCGTTGATATTTTCGGTGTTGACACATTTCTGCATTGCGGAAAGGACTGATGGGGTACCTATTAGTCGTGTGCATTTTCTAGTTTTAGTAAATAGCTTCTCATAGGACCTTTAATTTCATTGCCTTTGTTATGCCTGCAAAATTCTCTCCAAATAAACACCAAGAGCGGAGTGGCCAGAACCTTTTAGGTGAAAGTAACACTCTTCTACAAGTTAAATTTTTTGTGGTGAACTGGTCCACTGGGTGCAGGCCTAGTAAACAGTGGCTCCTTGATGCCTCAAATCAGAAAGCTAACCTTTTCCTTTTTCTCTGTCGTCTGGTGAGAGTTGGTACAGTGTAACAAACGTTTCCATTTCAAGTGAAAGTTCACACAAGGCACGCATATACTGTGCAATGTAAGTGCACTTCAAAGAACTCCTGGTGGTCGAAATTATCCAGAGCCTTCCACTATGGCGTCTTTTATCTCTCATAACCTTGAGTTGCTTTTAGACATTAAAGGAGTATAGACACCAAATTTTAATGGCATTTATCTTCTTGTTAATGGTCCACAAGGCATTCCTGTATATGGACCACCATGTGGTTTTCATCTGCTGCTGCTAAATAATTTATAATTTAATTTTCTTTTGTCACCAGTTTTGGTTTCAGCAGCTACGTCATGTGCGTCATGAAAAACAGCAATATAACCTCTGACTCTTCGTTTGTGATTCCTGTTTATGAGGCAGGCTGGCTTCAGCATTGCATTGAATTGAATTGAAACGACAGAGGAACGACTATATCGCTGTTCTTTTTTTCACTGTTAGCGTGACCTAGATTTGACTTTGACATCACAGTCATCTCTTGTCTGCTGAAACCAGTTCCAGTTGTTGGTCGAGTTGGTGTGCACGGTGATCCATCACACTGCTGAAACCGAAACAGATGAAAAAATAAATTCGACTATAAATTATCCAGTAGCTGTAGGTGAATATCACGTGGTGATCTGCCTGCAGTAATATATCACGCATCATTTCAAACGATGAAATGAATAAAACATTAGTGCCTGTACTTTTTTAAACCCCATAAACCAAACCGGGCAACGTTCAAAACTATGTTTAAAGCATGTTTTCAGCAGCATGCCTGCCCTAGCATGTACCATGTTTATATGACAGTTGACCTGTTCTTTTTTTCTTTTTTTTCTAACTTTGTAAGTCTGAAGAGAAGGGGGGTGAGGGTCAGCTTACAATCAAAACCGAAATGTGCCACTCCCAGTCTCTTTTATTTAGGCCATCCGATTTCGAGAATGGACTTGCAGTCAAGTCACCTTACAATATTGCAAATATGATAGTTCTTGTGAATGCCATTAGAAAGAAGCTATCCCAGGTTTTTACAAGAAAACTATAATCCCCTCATCAAATTTTTTGTTATTTTCCCAGGCATTCAATTGCGATAAAGTATGTAATAATAATCGCGCTGTGCCGCCTGTTAAATGCCTCCATGGGCTCAAGCCGCTCCTTTGAGCCATGCCTCCTCATCATCCTTTCATGGCATTCAAAGTGCAACATGGCCTACAATGTTGATGAACCAAAGGCAGTGATGGGCTCAGCAAGTCCAGTGCTCAAGAGCGTAGCCGCTTCCAGTACTTCCTTCATCTGCACATGCTGACATACTCTAATAACATAGAGGCAATGGAAGAAAGAACAGCAGTGTGACAAGTGTATCATGTCCTGGTGATTTCAGAATGTCTTGTGAGTATCCTTGCATAAACTAGAAGACAAGGCATTTCAACATATGTGTAATGTTGCAAATAACACTCCTACCATGCCCACTTTACCCAAAGATTGGTAGGTGTGTTTCTTTGCCTGAATGAAAGATTGGTGTGAATGCGACATTTTAGGAGTAAAAACAAAGTTGTGCAACCTTACTCGTTTGTCTCATTCATTTTATGGCAGCTGCTGGTACAAAAAAAAAAGTTTTCACTCTGTCCCACCAAAAAGATCTTAAATTCATTATTGTTTTGGTAGCTCCATCTTAGAAAGTGCAGGCCTTTTCAGAATTCGCGAAGGCCTCCATGCACAAACTGGGAAAATTTATTGAGCAGTGCTTCATCTTGCAGTTGGTGAGTATAGGACAAACTTTTTATGCTCCACTAGAAGTGGCTGTGCTTTCATAATGTGTACAAAAGGTATTGTGAGCCAGCGTACCACACTGCATTTTGCAGGTCCAAGTGTCAACAGCGTTTGTTGCTGCATGTAAGGACAGGCTAGAGCAGTATGAAAGGGAATGCTCATTAGCGTGGAGTGACTCATTCCTCGAATCTGAGTGAGAGACATATACGTCCCTCTGCAAAGAGTTTTCCTTTGGAAGCGCGAAACCTTAACAAGAGTGCTCCCTTTTATAGTGCCATCATCTTTAAGTACTGAAAAGATGTGCTACTTGTTGAGATAATGCTCGCAACATTTGTACTTTGCTAAGCTTATGCACCATGATGTAGTACATATAGCTGAGTGGCAGAGGAGAGACTGGTTTGAACTCGTCACACTCTTACCAGCCTGAAGCTGGGGAAGGCATATTAGAGCAGTTTTCACACACACACACAAGAGCTAGAAACCCATTGGGAGCAGAGGATACATGTTGTTTTTCATATTGGGTATACATTACTTCGTCAAGCCTATACACCAGTTACCGCAGCGAATTCTCAACACTAAAACCAGGAAATATTGTTCTACATAACCGATGACTGATGAGCACACTCAAGCTGGGCCCTTTGTTTTGTTGCACATTTATACTGGCTGCTCATTGTATAGCCGCTTGGACAACTGTGTGATCATCACATTTCAGGAAGACTCCCCAAGTTGAGCTGTTCTCCCCAAAATTAAGAGACTCATAAATTTAAAACTCTAACTATAGTGTACTACAATACCATATTCTAGTACACTGTGCTGTAGGGGCTTAAGGGACCCCTGGTAGCAGTAAGGAACTTTCCAAGGTACATCCTTTGGCAAAATAGTTTGATGGTTTGGTTCTTAGATTTTAACGGGACACCGTAATTTTCGACCATGTGTAATGCAAAGTATCTTCGACTCGCCAGTGCCATTGCGATTGAGCCATTTTGCCAGTTCTCTCAACTGTCGAGCATTGTTTAGTCTCCAACAGCAAAATGTCTCATCGCGTCTTAAGAAAAGGCACAAAGTTATTTGGGAAGCCTACAGTTATGTGAACTTTGTCATTGTAGGAAAAAGCAGTTCTTGCAGTGTATATGTGCCCAGCAGATGCACCTGTGATAATGCTATATGATCTATTATCTAGCTGTTCCATTGGCACGGAACACTTTACTGGTCTGCAGCATTAAAGCATTCCTGCGTTTCTACTGGATGGTCCTTAACTGCAAAACTCAATAATGTGCTTAAGTTGCCTACGAAAGTGCCTCTTGATGGGCTGACTGACTAGGAATCAAAAAAGAGAAAGCATTGAAAGCATTAATCGAAAGGACTGTTTTACTGCGCTAACAAGCCTGACGCTAGGCGAGAGAACCTATATTTAAATTCCTCTATGAAAGTTCCTGATCTGGTCTAGGCGATGGACATATATTTATGCTTGTTTGGAGGAGTGAGCATAGTTAAGAGAAACTATGCTAGAGCTGCGCACGGGCTCAGGCTACTCGGAACCCTTTCGCTCGGGCCGGGCGCGTTGCCGCGAACGGAAAGAGCAGAGGGGCCGCTTGTGTGCTATTTAATTTCGAGTTTCGCATCTCGCTTTTGTAACACCGGCGCTGATGTAGGAATTCGTTTCAAAATTCGCGCCACGCTGTCACTTATCGCACGTCTCTGTTGTGATTTACACCTGCCTCGACGAAGCGGGACCAGGGGTGTGAAACTCCCTATACCTCCCAGCGGCCACGAATTACAGACGCTAACGCCAAACTCCCCATTATAGGATTATAGCGGGCGGGGGCGCGTAAAAAATGGACTTGACAGGGGAGGCCGTATAGCGGACTGGTCCAAAAAAACGGTGCGCTGAAGGGGGTGTCGGTAGGCTGCTTCAAGCAGCGCGGGTCGCGCGCTCGCGTGCGCCCGCGCCCGGGAAAACGCTCTGCCCGTGGATTTTCTACCGCATCATCGTTCTGCCGCGGCGCGACCATGCGACCGGCTCGCGGCAGGAACAGTGTGATGGAAAGAAAAACCACAAACATAGCGCTCTCGAGGGCGCAGGCGCTCGCGAGCAAGCGTACCTGACCGCAGCAAGAAATAGCACAGAGAACAGCAGATATCGTTTCTCTTTTTTATTAGCTGCACGTGAAATGGAAAATGAAAAGATGCGACAAGGTATCCCTCACACACGCGCACTTTACATAGCTAACAGTTTACAGTAGTGTTATGTGTTCTGCGCTAACATTGTAATCTTGCATGCTTGCTTTATCACTACAAAAGAACCCAGTTTGCCGGCACTGCTTCTGTCAGCATGTGTAAAGTTGAATGAAATTAAATAAATGATGCACATATTCATTCTACGCATTCCATACCATCAAAGCAATGTAGAAACATGAGCAAATACCTGCGTTCTAGTTACCTAGTGGTTGGTATTTGATGCAAGTAATCACATGTCACTGCGCTATACATAACCAAAATGCATGATTAAAAATTTACACTACCCTTCCTGGAAGAACCGTCTTCTTCGAAACGCACGTCTCTCCACAGTACATGAAGGTAACAAGTTCAACAACACGAAACACAGCGGATATCGCCGACTGTAATGGCCAGCACAATCAGCAGACGAGATGGGTCCACGGAACTGGAGGTGCACGCAGACAAGTCTCTCGTCTCACGAAGGGGCGAAGAGCCAGCAGGAATGAGGTGCACAGAGTAAAAGAACCGCGACGAAAAATCGCGACTTTGGCCGATAAGCCAACACGCAGAGAATTCACAGCGCTAGGCTACGCAGACGACCGACGCAGACGACAGTTCTAATTCAAAACGAGCGGAGTCGTAACGGTTGCAGCGGTTCACGCACGAAGCAAGCCACGCAGCGCAGTCGGCGGCGCCGTCAGTGCGAGGGGAAAATTTAGGCGCGAGGGAGAAGTCCTCCTCTCAGCTTTTTCTTTCCTCCTTTCGCCCCCGCTTGGGAGAATTAGACGGGACGGAAGTGCCCCTGACTTTCCGCGGCCTGGCGGGACATAGCATCTGCGGTGCAAGTGTTTCCTGTTGTATCTCTTGTTATGTAAATTTCACTTGAAAGGCACACGGTAGGCCAGGCGAACTAGTTTAGGTTTAGAGCTTGCGCACTTTTGGAGAAGCAAACAAAAACTACTTACCAAAACCCTGCTTTTCTATCAAAGACCGCGTTTTCCAGCCACAAGTTGTAGCGCTGAAAGGCGGGTTCATTATCCAAGAATGGGGTGTTTTTGCGCAATAAGTTAATTATACGTACAGGTGCGGATAAAATTGTAAACGGAGCACGCTTTTCCTTTCAAATTAAAATCACGCCTTCCACACGAGATAAGAAAATATTCGTCCAAGTAGTACTACCGGTTCGCAACTACCACGACTGCCAGCTTCAATTACGCAACGCGTGAAAATTTTTAGAAGCAAACAGCGTGCTCGGTTTACTTTTGTGCGCGGGGTTACGTGCTGTGCCTCGGTATATTCAGAAAATTTGTCATTACAATTGAGAACTCGACATTTTAAGATCTTGGATTATCATCCTGGAATTTTCTTTTTCATCACTTCAACTGCAGTGGCCCAGGGCTTAGTGCCGGGCCGGGCTCGGGCTCGAAATTTCGGCCCGTGCACACCTCTAAACTATGCATTCTAATATTGACGGTGAGGAAAGAAAATGAGAAATACTGAAGCTATACACGCTGACATCGTCGCCCACTCTAACCCAAGCCATTTCAGAACCGCCATTGAAACCTTTTTTTTGTTAATCTCGACAATACTGTCAAGCCTACCCCTCATGTAAAACCCCGTACTCCTGGGGTCTTTGAGATATTGGAAATAAATAAATAAATAAATAAATAAATAAATAAATAAATAAATAAATAAATAAATAAATAAATAAATTACTAACCACACTATTGCCCGGAGAAAAGCTGACCGCACAGTCGGAAAGGTTGGTTGCGGCTGTAGGAAGAATGAAAAGAAAATGCACGAGTGCGATCGAAACCATCGCAGTGGAGACAGCATGGCACAATTAACAGTCGTGACGCAGTCACCTGAACCTAGTCTGCTTGAAGTTCGACTCCAAATCGCCGCTTCGATTTTCCTGCAACAGCGAGCGGACCGGTGTGGGCACCGATCGATCGTGTTTACAAGACGACGCAGAAAGCGCGCGCAATGCAAGTTCACAGATGGCGCAGCATCCGCTCTGCTCTAATGCACTTTTCATCCTAATAACAGCAAGCTTGGAGCGTTAATTTGAAGTTACTGATTTAAGCATTACAAATTTAGACTAAAAGAGCCACGGCTTATGATAGTAAAAATTCTTAGAAAGCGTTACTATGAAGTGTGTTAAGTATGTGAAGAGAAAATGCAGCTGCAGGCGGTAACGCAATGTGTATACTTTTGGTGGTACAGTGGCATGGGGTGTGATCGCGAGCCCTGTCCTCGTCAGCTTTGCGCAGAGGCGGTGTCGTACCCAATGAAGTGTAAACTGAGGGGCGACTATTGCTAGTTGAAAACTTTTCCCAATACCCCGCCGAGACGACGTGAAATACCGTCGGCTATGGCAATTTTTGGCAGGCCCTACGGGGCTTCGTATAGAAATCAAAAGAAAGAAGAAGTCAAGGGTCATATTATACAGCACCCCGTTACGTGCGCGGCACGGGAGCTATATGTGCTGCCCAATGTGCCGAAATGTGGGGCGTTGTGTGTTGCAAGGCATGGCACGGTAGGTGGTGCGTTCATACGGGGATTCGTTTAGAAATCAAAAGACATCAAGCGCCGTTGTGCGTAACTCCCCGTTACGTGCGCGGCACGGGAGGTGTACGTGCTGCCCAATGTGCCAAAATGTGGGGCGTTGTGCGTTGCACTCCGCTGCAATGCGCGGTACGGGAGGTGGTGCATACGGTGCTGCCCTTTGTGAGGCTGGTGAAAAGGAAAGCGTCCGTGTTAGAAAAGCTGCTGAACCACGGTAGGCGCCTCGTGCACTTGCAAGTTGTGGTTGTACACTACGATGGGAGTGAAATGGCGACATCGGGTAGCTGACCATAATATCTGGTTTCAAGCGATCGACTATCCTGAGAGATACGGTTGGTGCTTTGGTGGTTTATTTCGCAGGTTTATTTCAGTTACGCACCCGCCGGGGCAGCGTCCGGGGCTACAGTGGAAGTGGTGGAAGGTCCAGGAGAGCTGGGAATTAGTCTAATTCCGTTTTCACTTCATTATTGGTGCATTACGTTTCATCGTGTTTCTTTAAAAGTTCTGCTAAATAACACAAAGCCTAAAAATTTTCAGTACGTGTGTTAAGGTGCTGTGGCTACATCTTCAGTTCTTTTTCTGTTTTACGAAGTTTCGTACACGGTATGAAACAGTGCCTCTTTGAGTTCAGGAGGCACTGTATGAAACCATGTGCGTGTTTACGATGGCGACAGCGGGTAGCCGTACAACGGGCAACAGCAACAACGAACAACAATTTGCTAGCTGCTCTACTAATCCCTGCAGAAGGCCCGAATCTTGACAGGTTCGTGTTTTCGGTCGTGCGTTGAAGAGCGTTGCAGAAACAAGTTCGTGTTGTTACTGTGTTTGGAGTGGTTTGGTGGCGGTCGATAACGTATCCCTTGTTTGTGGGCTTTCGGCTCACCGAGACGATGTCTGTGACAGTAGTACAAATGAGCCTGCTTCAAACGTGTAAGCAAGGCTGTGAAAGAAAGGTTAGAAATAAAGATAAACGCCGGGTGGCGCGTGCACAAAAGTTTTCGGGAAACTTTGCAATGTTCGCTCTTGTCCAGCTGCGCGCTGCGGTCATGAATGGGTTTTCATGTGCATGCTACTCCGAGCTGAGCCGAACCTGAGTGTTGCGGTTGTGTTATAAGGTGTACGCAGTCGTATTTGGTCAAAGCGTCTCCTCGTCGCGTCAGTCAACCAAAACAATTACGAGCCGGTACGTCACTTGGCAAGAAATGTGGCTCCCTGTTTTGTCTCGACCTTGTGCAGTAATTCTACTAATCCCGAAATTTAAATACTGCTGTTTCCGCTGCTAAGAGATCAGAGCCGCACTTGTTTAAATTCAGTCGCCAAATGCATGAGGGGCCTTCAATATGTTGACATGTTGATGCTTTGCTCTCTGACTTCGACGCAGGATGTTGAAGGGCATAACAGCCAGTCAGAGTCTGGGAAGTTTAGCACTCTAGAACAACCGTCCCCCCCCCCCCCCCCCCCCCCTTTTTTTTTTTACCCAGACGCTCAATTAAATTGCGCGGCCTGCTAACTATCGCGTGCACTGAAATTGATGTTTAGTCTTAATTCCATGTCGTGCCAAAGCTATGGTCACCAAAGTGAGCGTGATAACGTGTCATTCTAGCTTCTGCATGCGGCACTGTGCACAAGAATGTTCTTGAGGACTTTATATGTGGCTGGATATTTTGGTTGTTCACATCAGAATGCAGCCTTTGGTCATTTTTGGTTAATATTATTTTGGACAGACGACTTACCATTTAGTTTTTCCTTTCCCTGATATAATGTACTATTTCTTTAAAGTCAAATTTACTTGTAGTTTATTTACAAGTAATCAAAGCACAAATGGATGAATTTAGAGCTGTACTAGCAGAAGCAAATGCTGTCTGCACTTGAAAAATTGCAGGGTGGTTACTGTTGTGTAATGAAAAACTCAATGCAAGCTGGTAAGATATTTTCATTTTTACCGTATCAATGTAACGAATTTAAGAGTGTCATATGTGTGTGTAATATCAGTGTAAAGAATTTGAGAATGTCAGATGTGTGTTCGCAGTTGTCAACATATCTTTCTTGTATATATCTCTATGCATGGTCAGCTGCCGCTTGATATCCGAAGCAAAACTGTCATTGAGCGCGAAAGGTGGCCTAAGCAGCTAGGTGCACAGATTGTATTTATTCTCCATACAAAGAAGCCAAGAGGAAAACTCAAGCGGAAGGTAGAGGGTAGACAGTGGCTAGGTGTTTGTAGATGCCACAGCCTGGACCTGCCAGCCATCTCAAGTGGCTGACCTCGCTTTCCCTTGCCAAGAATGTGTTAAATAGTGCTTCTCTCATTGTTTCCTGGAGGGATGCTGAGGTCACTAAGTGCACATTTTCTTTTGGCATGGGCCATGCACCCTGTCGTGCTCCTATTTCTATGATAACCACCTGCCGATTTATGGTGGACCCAAGTTGCTACTACAAGGTTTGTGGCAGATCTTGCGCATATTCTAACATGATCAGCCATCAAGTGTACAAAGTGGTGGAGGCAGCTGGGCGTTCATTCTGTTGTTATTCTCCAGACAAAAGAATGCAAGAGGGAGTAGAAAGAGAATATAGAGAACTAATGAGGTCCTCTACCAAAGATGTCACCCATACGCTGTGATTGTACTCACTGTTGCAGCACCAAATGCATGTGATATAAATAAGGCATATAACACTGTGTGTTCTTCAGCACTACATTTTACATTAACTATAACTATTGTAATGGTTACTTGACTGTTTCGATCAGACTTAACCTCTTCGCTTTTTTGTTCCCTGTGAACCACATTTATATTTAGTTACGTGTTTATTTTACTGCTGTTTTGTCTTCAACTTCCTTGGAATGTACACCACTCCCCTCTGCAATGCCTTTGAGCCCTGAGGGTAATGAAATAAATAAATAAATAAATAAGAAATTCAGGGCTCCAGTATTGAAAACCTGAGATAAACAGATGTCACATAGTTGGTACCAAAGGGGCTGACTGGGGCCTATTCGAAGCAAATATTTTACCTTCGGAGCTGCGACGAAAGGCGAGTGGAGAGAGAGTGGCTCATTGGAACATGCTTTCTCGACGGATTTAACATTGCTTGCAGCAAACATTCGTGCAAATCTCCTACAAATTAACAAGTTTGGTTTGTGCCTCTTGGATGAAGAGATTTAATCGTTCTACAAGTAAGCATCAGGTGGCACCACCGAAATCGGCTGCGCAGAGGCACCAGTTAAGCAAAAGCTGCATGTTTTGGGTTGCTGATGCAGCAGATGAGATGGATTTTGAATTAACTCTGATTGAATCAGGCAAGGGCATCATCCACATGTGGAGAAACACTTGTATGTCATCTCTACTACGTCAAATTTAGCTGAAAATAAGTGAGGTGTTTAGCTGAGAAAAGTGTTTTACAGTATGCATTTAGTGTTGCCACAGTCGGTATAAATCTTCCTGCTCCTTCACTGCAGTGCCTCATTCTCTTTGTCTTTCACTCCCACCTTCAACCCATGCGGCTTATGCCAGCCTCTCTTTATGTCACTTATTCGTGTTACTCAGCTATCGCTGGCAAAGTATGAAAGACAAATGATGGGGCTGTCGGGCAAAAGTACAAGCAGAAGTTAACTGCTGGAGGGTGGGGATGTTGCCGTTTGGTCGTCAACTGGACGAAAGAAAAAGACAGGCGTCACTTTGTTTGCATGTTGACAAATGCAATGTAACTGCCGCTTACCTTTCACAGTACCAAGAGCATGACGTTCATGCAACAGTTTTGTCAGTGTTTTTGTACATGCAGCAGAGCAGCTTGCTGAACCCTAGACGAGGGATGACAGCAACGCTATGGCAGCGGACGCGTGGTAATGTGTGTGTGTGTGTGGGTTTATGCAATGAAGCCATAAATGAGGAAGAGTACAGCTTACAGTCATAAGATTAAGTTGTCACTGTGGGCATGTTCTTGTGCAATGTGTGTGTTATCTTTAAAAATGGTTGCCAGTGTCCATCAGCTGTGTGCAAAATAGACCGTTTATTTATTTGTGGTAACATCAATGCCCGGCTCGTGTGCTACACTGGGGAGTGGTTTCATGACATATTCAGTACATTACAACAAAAACAGGCAGCACAGGCACACATACGTGGTTCCAGTAGAAAATTATTATACAGTGCAAGTATTGCTGATTTGAAACACCAAAATGTGCTGTTACAGCATTTTTTTTCAAGTGATTCAATGTCTTTTATTGAAATTACTGCCTCAGGAAAGTGGTTCCAATCCTGAATTGCTAAATTGAGCATGGCAGGAGAGTGAGTAGTAAAAAATTATGGTGTGGCAGGAAGAAGACCTGATTTTATTTAATATTGGTTGCAAATGCAACAATAGTAAATGAGAACATTAAATTTGAGGCACAGGACAACAAAGAAAGAGGCCTGTATTTCAGATGAGGATGAATACGGGCTGATTGGTACTTATTGAAGAAGAGAATAAAACAGTGCTATGGAAGAGGGGACAGACAGGACAGCGCATGTGTTTGTCTATTTCTTGTCCTGTCTTTCGTAGTGCTGTTTTATTCTCTTCTTTAGGCTTGTATTTGTTTGCGAATTTTCAGTTCTCATGCCCTTCCTCTTTGTTCACAGCACGGTGGTCGTTACATGACACTAATTCATGATGCCTCTGTACAAGGTTTAATCTTATTGTGCCAGGCTCGTGCCAGGCTCTTTGCATCCCAAGAAACCCAAATATTCCAGTACAACAGTCGCCACCGCGATGTCCACTACACCCTGGATTTCTCATCTTGCTGTGGCTCCCGTGCCGTCAAGTTAGGTTGTGTGAAAAACTTTTGCCCCGTTACAAAGGCCCTTACCGTGTTTTGCGCCCCGTGACCGACGTCATATACGAAGTTGAATCTCTGTCTCCGAAGTCTTTGTCCACAGCACCACCCTCCACAATAGTGCATGTGTCCCGTCTGAAGCCCTATTATGCACATTCTTTTTCACTAACGTAGAACGCACCGGGACTGTGCTTTTCCTGACAGGGGTAGTGTTACCTAGCGGTATTCACTGGTCATGCTGAGGATGATGAAGTGCGACAGACTCCCAGAAGAAGACGACGCTTAGGGTGGTGAGAGCTGTACTGTCAACGTTAGTTGTGCAGACAGCTTTCAGACTGGATCTTCCCCGTAACAATATAAATGGTTGTGTTACTCAACCTCACTCGAACTACTACAATTGTTTGCTTTAAGCTAACATTAATTTACTGTATTTGTTTCTTTTTTCTTGGTGCAATAAAAGTGCTAGCCACAAATGGTCCTTTTAGTCAAAAAAATGGAAATTGACTAACACAAGCCTTATGTGCTCCATCAGGAATGAAATCTGGTGGCAGCGTCCAGAAAAGTAGCCCTGCATAATCTGTGTACAGTTACGTAATCACAGTAGTCCTATAGATTGTCACTGCTGTATTACACACAACTATTACCGCTCCTCCTCAGTCCATCATAATCCACTTAATTCATTTCAAGCTTTTGCATTCACAGCATCTAAGCAGTCTTAAGTGCCCCGCACAGCTTTTCTAGTAATGCTTATGTAAAACGCATTGGTTTAAATTGCGGAAATTTTCGTTTGCTTATTATGCCTTATAGGTTATAAGACAAAGATAGAAAAATGGTGTCAAAGTCTCCTAAACTTCCTACCTTTCCATCTGATGTGATCATAAAAATATGTGCATTTTTATTTATTTTTTTAACAAATTCATGCCTTGCCCACCTTAGCAAGTAACTGCCCTAAGTGGGTGATGGCATTGAAGAAACAGCACTTCACCAGCAAGTGGTGAAAATGTGGTGCCTCCTGGTACAAAGAGATGTGTAAAGTAGCTGTGCAATGGTGCACCATGCTTCTGTCTTGTGATTTGTTTTTTTTGTTTTGCTTTTTGATAATCTTCTTTGACTGAGTGTTACTCCTACTCAGTAGCTAGCTGACAACAGCATGCACATCAGTAACACTGACCCTTTTCGGTTGAAACAAGTTTATCTTTCTTCTCTTTTAAAACTGGGAGGTTTGGTGAGTACTTGTGTGCTATTCTGTATGCTAGTTCCAAAAATGCATACCTGATCATAAATGGTTAGAGTGGAAAGCATATAACCTGGGTTTTTTCTAATTTACTGTTCTGCAGGTTCCACCACATATGACCGTGACTCGGCGAACTCATCTGCTGGAAATCTAGCAGCACCTCCCTTTCCTGCAGTGCCAGAATCATGTGCAAAGAGGTCCACTGTGCCATAAACGTTTGGCATCATCTGCCAACTGTCAGGGTCGTTTGCTGTGCCACTGTTGCACCTGCCGGTTTGGCCTCTTTGCTTGTCATTTTTCAGAGGGGCTTTTGCTGACAATGGTTAAGGCCCCATTCTGAACCATGCAAGTTGAGAACTAAGAACACTTGGAAAATTTAAAATTACCTATGTGTCTGAATGAACTTTGCATTGTATTTGGAACCAAGATATGAATATTGGTCAATGTGAATATACTGGGATTTTTTTTTTTTTTTTTTTTTTAACCAAGCTTCTTATGTTAGCTAAAGTAGCAGCTTTGCCATAAATGAAATGCAAGAAAGAAGATGGGTATGGAAAAAAGCGAACTCACTGAAATAGTTGAGTGCTGCAAGGAAAGCAAAGATGGAAAACGGGTGCAGTACTGGGGAACTACACTGAATAGTGGTGGCACATTGGTGACGGTTCCTACTACTGCTTGGGAGGCTTGGCTTCTTTTAACTGGCGTGCTCGTCTGAAGCACTATTTGGTTAGAAACCACCATATCTGTAGGTTCTGTATTTTAGCATTACTCTCTGCGTTTCCTTTGATGCAGCTATGGGCCCTCCTTGGTTGTAGCAACGGTTTGAAGTTGTAGTATTTAGTCGTCGTAGTAGTATTTTAGAATTCCCCTCACAGTGTGAGGTAATGGTGCACATTATAACTGATGCTTGGGCAAGTTGGTATGCTATTGTTGTTTGGAGCCTGACATACTCATTACCACCTTCCGAGCAATAAACATCAGTTGAAAGTCAGCGCCTGTCCGTGTATGTCTTCCTTCCGTCCTTCTCCAAGTCGCGCTGTTCTTAAAAATCTTAATGGTGCAAGCAGTGATTGTCTCCTGGTGGCCAGAAACTTGGCTCCTTTGCTCTTGTTTGAGCACTGATGTGTCTGTGCACATATTTGTTCAAATGTAACTAAACTGAAATAGTATTCACCATTTCCTTGGCATTTAGTTAAAGCTTGTCCAAGAGCCCCTCGTTAACACGCCTGTGTTTATGGCAGACAATAGTAAATGCAGCACGCTATTGGCTCCTTTTTTTCGTGTGTTGCCTAGTCAAAATTGCCAGCTGTGGTATGTGTCTCTGGGTAGCAGGTGCATATGTGTTTTCTTACAGACAGCTAAAGGAATGAGTGATCACACTAGGATTGGAATACCAGGCTCTGTTTACTTTTGTCCATTCCTAAACATAAAGAGGGTGAACTTTGCATTCATTCTCCTGTCTGACCAGGGTCCATTTTTCAGGGTGCTAATGTAGAAATTCGTGTGTTGTGCATGTCACCTGTGTGCGCATTTGTGCACGCTTCATTTTGAGAACATGTTGTTTGGTTGGTTTGTGGGGTTTAACGTCCCAAAGCGACTCAGGCTATGAGAGACGCCGTAGTGGAGGACTCCGGAAATTTCGACCACCTGGACTTCTTTAACGTGCACTGACATCGCATGTTGCTTTCAATACCCTTGGAATATATAATCTCACTGTTACTATGATTCACCACCATCTGTGGCAGTTCATGAAATTAATTTTGTCTCCTGATGTGCCTAATTCCTATGTTTTTGCTTTATGCGGTTGCTGTCATTTCATTTTTTCTTGCCTGTCAGGTTTTTGTATGAAAGGATTGCATGTTCTTGCTTGCTTGTTCATTATTTCACCTTACACCTTTTTTTTATACAAATTTTTTATATTTTATGTTTGTCATGGTATTTTATTTTGCAATTCATTTTGTTGTTTTACTCAGTTAAACAGTACTCTGTTTACCTTGAAAATTCTATGTCCCTTATTCACTACAGCGTAGACCGCTTATAACATAGGTTACGGGGGTTGCAAAAATTCTCACTACAAATGGTACTGCACTGTAAACCAAAACATTATTTTTTCAGGTCCAAAATACACGCCAGATGGATAGCTTCCCTTTCAAAAACTGCTTATTAATCAGTGAACAAAAAGCAACTCAGTAAGTCCGCTGCACACTTAGATTAGTCTTAGCGTACCATGCGCGGTGTGACCGTGAAAACCACCGCGTCCGCTTCCGCAGAACTGCATATACACTTGTTATAATTGTATGCCCAGTTTTTCAAAAGTGGTCGCACTAACCTCCACAGTCACGCTGCACATAGTAGGCTAAAGCATCCTTGGCTCTTTTCGTTTCCACAAAGAATTAAGGCGTTCCAAGACCTTTTGGTCGCAAGACAAGCCTTGAGGTGAGGGTGAGGCTGTGACAGGAATTCGCACTGTCATGGCAGATCATGATATCAAAAAGAGTAGCAATTTTGCAATCTTGTGCAAGACGGTAGCAACGCATAGAGACTAAAGGAGAGGAAATGAGTGGCCCGCGCTTGTGTCGCACCCTAAACACATGATGTGATGTGCTGTGCCACGCAGGGAAGCCGGCGCAGCGCATTAGAGTGCACTTGCTCTTCCGTGATTTCACCAAGCAGATTTCAAACCGCACTATAACTGCTATTTCGTTTCGTGTGACCACATAATAAGCAGTATGACTTTACATAGAGTTTTATAGCAGGCAGACCGGTGGTCGGCAGAAAGCACGTTATAACCGGTCCTACACCATAAGCGATTATGCTGTAAATGGTCTCCATTGTACTCCCTGATGTTCCATAGGATAAAGTGTGGCAAACTGGTGTACACTCGCTATTGGTTTCTTCAGAAGACACATTTCATGGTAGCTACAATTGTTTCACAAATGTGTTTACATTTTCGATTCATCATTTTGCATGTCTCGAATAGGGGGATTGAGACATTCATAGATATTTACACTAAGGGCTTCCTGGGTAGTCGTGTTGCTGAAATGTGTGCACGTTGCGCTGGCACAGTGGAAGTGGTAGCAGAGGTAGTTACCAACAGTCCCAGGTGAAGAAATTGACCTAGTGTAGAGGTCTATATTTTAAGAGACCTGCATCACAAATGCTATTGCTAGTGTCACATTTTTACTGTCCTCCATTGTTTTTGTTCCTGCTGCCTTCGTGCATAGCCTTCCACAAGGTGGAGCTACGGCCCTAAAGCAAAACCGTTTGTTGTTCTACCTTTTATTAAAGGTTGTACATTTTGTACGGTTGTTTACGTGTATTTGAACTTTAGATTGGCCTTGTACGTTAAGGAAGTCTCCGAGTTGCTGTAGCTTTTGACCCAATTGCAGACTCCACCACCATCCGTTAGTGAATTGCTTTAGTGCAGCAGCACTAACTGCGTCATTTTGAAAAAGTTGTGTCCGGCTGAAGTCCCTGGCAGCTGATAGCTGGCAGGTGACATGACCAGGCGCAGTCTAGTTGATGGATTGCATGATGTCACGAGACCACATGACATGGCTGAGCGGGATGACGGTTTCAGCTAGGGTAACTCCTTGTATACAGGGGAATGAGATAGGTATTGAACCCGGGAGCCTCTAGTCTCAAATCGGGCATGCTAGCTTTAAGCCACACAGGCCCATTTTTGCGGTTTGGTTACAGCGGTACTTTATACCTCTATCAGATGGGTTTTCATCTAATTTGACAGCTTACGACTGTATGCTTATGAGTATGTGTGAGATTATAAAGGTTCAAAGTTTAATGAGGTAAATAAAAGCCTAACAGAGGTGAACAAAGCAAAACCGAGGTAAGAAAATAACCAAAGAAAAAATATGCTAGCACGCTGAAGTTGCATTAAGCTCAGTCAAGTAAGTTTGGAGCCATTTTCTTCAGCATAGTCATGTTTTGGTGAGCTGACTGACATATTTTGAATTGCAGTGGCGGTCTCTATTCTGTGGTGCAGGCCTGGCTGCTGCTTTTCTCAAGGACTACCTGACAGATATTCCAATGGGATGTACAGCTTGATACATCTCATCTGCATGGAGGATAGACAGAAGGCAAATACTTGCAAACGCCCGCATCAAATCAGTGCATCCACTAAGAGCTTTGGGCACCAACATGGGCAAGAGGTTGTCCCTCTGCTGCGTGTACCCATAGTCTTTCCTGTGAATGAAGACGCCCCTTGACCAATGCCTGCAATTGCACACAGGCAAAAGGCATTTTTGATGTCACTTTTGTTCAGCGGCATTTTCATGTGCGTGCAGTCATCCACACACTTGTCTAGAGCATTCAGATGGTGTGCTACATTGTGCTAAGCATAGTGCAGCTTTCAGAGATAGGAAGTTAAGCACGGTCTCCGAGAATGTGCATACATGTAAGGTTGTTTTGAGCGCTGAGCCACTCGTAAATAATACGAGTGTATTCCCTAGTGTGCTGTCCGAGCACTGTAGGCAGATGTATCTAGAGTGCTCAGTGGGGTACCATGGAAGGAAGAAGTCCACAACTGTTTTGCCAGCATTGGTTATTGTATATCATTCTATTTGATTATTCAAACAAGTTTATTTTTTTACATTTACATTGAAAATTATTTGAAGTGAATTGAACATATTGAGGGCTTCTGAATGATGTCTCAATGCCGCATACCATCTGGCAATGGTCAATATGTGCAGGATGAAAAGTTCAGTTTTGCTAAACTGTCTATTATTGTGGCAGAGTTCGTAGTGTTATCACACTTGGCCTCTAGGACTGGATGATGCAGCAGCGCTAAGGCAAATTTAACATCCTCACCTGATGCCCGGTCTCGGGGGTCCATGCCTCATATATTCCGTCGCCTGTCTCATGTCTGTAGGTTTGGCTGTAGATTATTCTATTTCATCATCAATGGGAGCAGGTAATTTTTCTACACACATAACTTCAGAGTCATTGAGTTAAAGTACCAAATTCAGGCTGCAGCTCCTTAATGGAGATTGATCATGTGTCTTTTAATAGGCTATAGCTTCAACTCCATAAGTTATAGTACTGTATCACAGTGCTATCACTTCAATCTTTCCCACTATTGCACCTTTTGTAGGAATATTTGCAAAATTAGCAAATATTAGTACAAATATCGTATTAGGATTTAGCTCAGTGTTATCATTATTTGCTTTGTATTCGATCCATATTTGATTCAGTAGCCAAGTTACATATATTTGTATTCAACTAGATAGCGGAGGTATACTTTTGTGTTCTATTCAGTGGCAAAACTACTCTGCACATGCCTACTGGGCACACTGTCTCTGTTGAAAGGGCATTGTGGTTAAGGGGACCAAGCTAGGGACACATGCAGCTTACGCCAAGGAGAAATGAGATACCTTAGGATTTCCCATGTAATGTTCTTTGCTGTAGTAGCTTTGTTGGCAAGAGACATGCCTGCATGGTTGCTGTCATGTGCGTGAAAGGATGCTCTGTTAGAAGCTGCACTAGAGAACTCAACCGAAACCTCATGCTGTCCTATGGTATGTTCTTTTCAAGAAAAGGGAATATCTTTTTGTGCTTTTTATTTACTGACTGAACAGTTCCCTTATCTGCATTCGGAGCACTGTAAATACTTTATTCACTGCAAAAGGATCTTCATTCTTGATGTCAGTACCTGAAGCCTGCCTAGGACCCTTTTCTTCGCTTGTCTGTTGTTGCAAGAAATGTGAGCTTGGAAAGTTTTGTTTGCTGCAACTGTAACAGTGCCAGTGGAAAGCTGTGATAAACTTAAGGCCTACCCATAAGCGGTGCATCATTTCTTCTGTCCAAGTTTAGAGACCTTCTCCTGCACTCGGTTCATAACTTAATGCAAAGGCAGTGTTGCTGGTTTGATGCCCTTGTTTCTTTGCATTTCGTGAGAAGAAGAAAATTTATATTGCTTGTTCATTTCATCTTTTATTAATTCATACCAGTTACAACTGCAAGCATGACATTATTTATTTAAGAATTCTCTTGTTTCAGCCGGCCTGTTTTTCTGCTGAACTCTTGAATTTTGGCTGTCTTGATGTCAAATAGCATTTTATCAGTCATCTGACATTACTGTTGGGGCACCTTTGAAGGTGTTTTCATTTAGTGTGTGTTTGTTGTACTGACAGATTGTTGTTCAATGCTGTTTCACCTGCTGCTGCAGGAACTTCATTGCCTTCTATGTGAATATAACTGTGTTTCACTTGACACGGGAAAGAATTGCATATTGGTGCTACTGTGTAAATCATGTATAGGTCGCGTGGGAATACAGGTTGACCCCCTTACCTTTAAGTGAAAAAAACAAAACAAAAAAAAAAAAACAAGAAAAAGAATTGTCAAAGTACGTATATTTACAATATCGGCTGTGTCCCTGCATCACCGGATCTCACTCCGAACTCTCAACGGGGTTGTCGGAAGACTACTCTTTGTCGCTCGCTACCTTCCACAGTGTGTCATCTAGTTCCACCAAGTTTATGCAGCATTTCCTGAAAGGTTGCACCCAAACAACTGTTCTTGTCAACATCAAACTGCTCACTCTCTTCTGAAACACCAAACTGTCGCTGAGCGTGCAGCCATGTTAACTTTCGCTTTGGCAAACACCAGCTTTTTTTTTTTTTTTTTTTGTTTTTTTTTGGAAAGCTGGTATAAACTGCCTCCGCATGCTGCTATTCACTGCTAAGGAGTTATATTACATTATAGGTCGAGCAAAAGAGCATACGCAAAGACAATTGCACCAGGGACTAAAAAATGCAAGCGAGTGCAGATGTCCATTCAGCTATAACTGTTTGTTCATGAGCAGGCACGTCACGTGTTACTAGACTGTGCTTCACATTCTGCTAAAGACCGCTATATAAGACGATGGGCGACATTTCTCGACTTATATTTCAGCTTATACAGTATTTACCATTGATCACCTATGGTGCACTTTCGTTATGAATGAGCAAAACAGTTGTTTGTAGGCAATGCTGACATGGCAGAAATCCAAATGCTGTGATTAGTTCCAAATGTCTTCGCCCTTGTGATAGTGCCCTTCATGTGTCTTCAACCTCGTGATGGTGCAAAAAATGTAATTATTGCTTGCCAGCAAATATATGTTTCCACGTAACTACAAGTGTCATGCTTGGAAACAGCTTTCTGTGACTGCAGCAAAAACTAGGCAGGAGAGACAAGACCGTGGTTTTTTGTCGCTGTGTCTTGTAGAGTATTGCTCGGGTTAGAGGTGCTGTGGGATAAAGGGGGGGGGGGGGGGGGGGTAAATAGACAACACAGGGTCGCTAGGGCTGAGGTACCCCATTTTTATTGGGATAGGGATAAAAGCCCGTCACACCTTCCCTCTCTAAGTATAGTCATTTCCTTTTCCTTTTGAGCAAACCGAAAGCTGAAAATATGTAGCCGGACTCATCTGGAATATTTCTTGCTGATGATTCTGTCTTTGTCTTGTTATTCTCAATGTACTCTCTTTGCTTTTTGATGATGCCTTAAGAAACCGTGTTCATTCTACATTGGGAGGTTTAGCAAGCACATTTGTTATCAAAGTTAAAATATTTTTATTTTTATTTGCTGGTGCCCTCATGATATACTAGAGCCGCTTTTCTGCCTGTTGTCCATTCTCTGCACATGTATGGGAAATGTTTGTTCACGCCAGTCTTCATGTGACATTGGTGTGATGATGCATTTTACAATCCTGGATTGCTTGTGATGGCATGTTGTTTACATGTTCTTAAGAGAGTGAGTAAGGTTGATTGCCCACATTAGGTTTTTATGCTTATGTTAAGTGAAATTTTACGTTAGTTATTTTGAGAACATGGAATTTGTGCCATTTGGCCAGGGTTGTTCAATTGCTACTGTATGTTTAAGTAGCTTGAACAGAAGATGCAGAGAATAATAACTGACTTTTTTTAATTGATTTTTCAATACTGCAGACCATTTTGGCACAAGAAGTCTGTAAGCATTAATATACAAAGAACATTAAAAGTATATAGAGAACAAGAACGGTAAGAACTAGCAGAAACTAAAAATTGTAGAAATAAAAAGAATATTCCAGTTCTGCCTCAAAGTGACAGTCTTATACTGATGGATGCAGAGTTCTTTTTTTTTTTTTCTAATTTTTTGTGTGAATTCTAGTTTTCATAGAAATTAATAGGAGTGTTAGTGATTGGGTGAGTTCTGGTATTGAGAGGCTTCACGTGCTTAGGAAAGCTTAGGTTAATTTATCTGATGAAGCATCGAAAAAGGACCTAAGCGATCAATTTTTCAGTCTGTTTATGCCTTGTAGACATTCTTTTACTGCTCTTAATCAGGGGTAGTTGAACTGTCCTGTTTATATTTGAAGGATATCACACTCATTCTGTTTACAGGCTGTAGTGTTTTTCTCAGATGCATAGGCCAATATTATGTGCAATGTCCAGCCTAATCGTTTATGAACATTGTAGGCTAAAATTTTTGGGCTTGCTTCTGCAGCTGTAAGTTTTCATGTAATTTCCCATAACCTGCATGGTGCAGCTGCATTGACTACTGAAGAATCAGCTGACCAATTTAACTGATTGATAAGAATGACACCAAAGTACTTTGTTTTATTGGGCAGTAGGTAGGAAAAAGTACTGCAAGTTTCTTTTCTGGTCATGCGCGTAGCACTTTTCTCTGTATTTAGATTCATGCCCCACCATATAGATCGTGCATAATATAGAAGCAACCTCTGACATCGCCATGTTAACGTGAATGGAGAAAATATTTGTAATTTTAATACATAATTGTCTAGTTTACTTTATGATTTAGGTAACAAAAATGCATATCCATTAAAGTACACACCTGTTGTATAGACACAGCAAAGCTACCTATTGGAGTTGTAAGGCTATGGCTGTGATAAGTGGCAATTTGTGCACGATGTGAATGATTAAAACATGTCACAAACAGAGCAAAGCCGCCATGCTAACAATGGTACGAAGCTGAAGGTAAACATTTCTTTTAGCACTTTTCCATACATCTTATGGAGGCACGTGTATCGTGATAATAGAAACAAACATGAAGAAATTTCCAACTTATTTCACATGCAAGTTCCATATCAGGCTGGTGTTGGCAAGCCTAGATTTTCACTGCAGAACTTGGGCCATTGTCACGATGCAGGCCTGGCTGCCCCACGTCACAGGCACCGCAATGGGGAAGGGCCTTCAATGCTTCAGTGCCCTGTGTGCCCTTACACCACGGTTCACCGCACCCACATGAGGGACCACCAGATGTCCCACACTGGAGAGCGGCCACACCAGTGCAGTGAGTGTGGCAGGTGCTTCGTGCAGAGGAGCCACCTGGTGAAGCACCTTAGAACACACGTGGACAAGAAGCCATTCCGCTGCCAGCTCTGCCCCTTGGCTTTTAGCCAGAAGATGACTCTCAATGGGCACATGCGAACTCACAAAGGTCAGAGGCTGCTTCGTGGTCGTTTTCATTCAGCCATTTCTATTCTTCTTGAATCTATGTTGCAGCAGAATCTGCAGTAAACAATGTCAAGTCTGTGGCAGAGATAGAAAGAACAGCAGACATGATAGATTAGTATGTTATAGCTGAACATCTATCAAAGCCAGATCCACTGTACAGTGAAAGCGCATCAATTCAAACTGTACTAGTACTTGGTTAGGCCAACCTTCCATCTTTATAGAAAAAGCTCATTAATTTGAACGAAGACATTCTGTCGCGGATAAATAACTACATGCTGCAGCTTTTGGGTGGCCTGGCACCTGGAACATGACCAGAAAACATGGTCTCATAATAGGAAAGCATATTATAAGGCTGCGTGCCTCCAAAATGGGGAGGAAAAATATCGCCAGGTAAAACCATGGAAGAAAGCCAAACCAGCGTACTGACTGGCACTGCGGCAGGCAGCGCCAGAGAGTAGTGATTGGTGGCCGTGGCGGCATCTGCCTGCTCTCTGTTCCGCATGACCTTCAATACTTGCTACTAAATTTTTATGAATTCGACCCTCTTAATTTGGAAAAAATGGGTGTCTCACTGTCGGCATAGTCCCAGCCAAAGCCCATGCAAGGCTGTGGCATCGAACAGGCGCTAGGGGTCTCGCATCGGTCATGTTACGCCCAGGTACAATTGGCACGGTAAGCAATTGTCGAAATAGCACTCTTCATACTTGAACTGCATGTTGCGAAGTTGATCGTGTACCTCTGATATGCACACAACAGCAAGCATGAAGGAACACGGACAGCCTCGTCTGCAATAATAGGCCACTTAGTTTCGGCTAACTTTTATGAGTTTCCCGCCATTCACAGCTAACGGATAGCAATTGCGCAGAATTTTAGACGGCCATTGGCTTTTGCCGTGCCTCCATCTGCGTGGTTCCTCTGCTGCTGCGAAAATATATGCTCATCAAGGACTGTTCAGTGTGTCGTGCAGTGAAGCTTCATACGCAGTGCAGGCAGATATTGAGGGGGCAACGCCGCTACCATGTTGCATCGTGAAAGATGCCGGGGAGGCCAAGCAGTTCTGCTTTGATGCTTCCGACAGTGGGCATGCAATGAAGCATTGATAAAAATGTAAATAACAGCTATTCTCGCACTGCATCTAAAAAGCAGATGACCATTGCCCAATTTTTTGCCAAATAAAATTATCAGAATGCAAATTGTTCTAGTCAGTTTATTTGAGGTCACTCAATAATTGGAACGTCGGATAATTCGATTTTTTTTTCTGGTCCAGTGGATTTTGAATTAATGAGTGTTTACTGCAACGAGACCATACTCTATTTGCATATCAAGTTTTCACCTTTCCTTCATCAAAAGTGCTGGGGGCATCAGTCCATTGTGAAGTAATATTAAACTCGTGGCACCACTATGTAAAGGCTGCCCTCTATTCTGCTAAAGTGTGTTGTTGCAATTTTGTTTCTGAATTTTTATACTTCATGACATCAAGAAATAGGCAGCCATTTTGCTCAATGTGTAGATTCAACATGAGCATATCTCACAGCAGCAAAGATGGTTTGAAACTGAAACTAGAACTAAATTCCACTCGGCAGCAATCTGCAACACAGTCCTCCGACATCTGCTGCTGGCGAAGGGCCATCATTCTGTACCATGCATTGAGCTACTTCGAGAGATTTTTGAAGCTACCAAAATCTGCTGCTGCAAGGTTCATGCAGAAAATAACTTATTGAACACTACCTTAAGTATTGCGAGACACCCTCCCCCTCCCATTACCCACACGCATGATGCGAGTAAAAGTCTTTAGACTTTTGGTCTTGCCACCTAAATTTCATTTTTCAGCCTCCTTTTAGCAGTAGCCATTAAAGGCAGTTTTAGTGGTTCTATGATGTCTTTGGTGTAACAGGGAACAAACAAGCTGCAAAGGGAAGTGACACCATTTCTGTGAAATGGTGCGAACTAATGTTTGCGGCACTTGCACCTTTGCATATTAAGGGTGAGTGGCACGGCCAACGATGAGCTGACCGCTTCACACAGCTGTCGCAAGTGTGGCAGCTGGTTTTCAGTTCCTCCCTCATTTTTTTTTTTTCTTACAAAAGCTTTGCATTCAGTGAATAGCATGGAGGAAGGAAAACTGAGGAGGGAGCGCGCGGCCATACTCTTGCAGCCTAGTCATAAAAAATAAAAGGGAGCGAGTCGATCTCCACGTGATTAGAGCATGTGATAGCGTGCGGTGATATCTACTACCACTGCACATCGCGCACGTGCGAATTGGCGCCGCGTAGGGTGTGCCGCGTGCGCAGCACTGGGGAATCGGCGCAATAACCCATGCTCGTCACAGCAGACACAGCCACGTGCCCGCGCCAAGGCATGCGCTCATTAAAACATACCTTCATCAAAACATCGGGACAGACTGGGAGAGCGAAAAAACGGGGGAGGGAACAGCTTCCTCGACGCTTGGCTTGTGAAGGCTGGCCGCGTGACGTCACGCTCCCGCCTAGTTTTTCCTTCTTCCATGGAATATAGGCCCTTCATCACCTGAAAGCAGTAATATATCTATGCCTCTGCTTGTCCTCGGCACCCTTTTAAAGTGCGCACAATCCATCGTGGTGCAGGCTCAGCCCTTGTACGTCAGAGACACGGCTTGCCAGCCAAAGAACAAGGTGCTCGCAGAAAAGGAAAGCATCTGTGCTCTACCTGCGGCTACACCACGATGTACCCCACCCACATGAAGGACCACCAGAGGGCGCATGCTGGTGAGCGACCATACCACTGCAACGTTTGTGGCAAGGACTTCGTGCAGCGAAGTAACCTGGTCAAGCACCTCGGCACCCACACGGGCAAGGAATCGTTTCGCTGCCACGTGTGTTCCGTGGGCTTCATTTGTCAGGCGAGCCTCACACGGCACATTCGAGGGCACACCGAGCAGTGACCGTTCCTGGTGTCTGTTATGTTTGATGGCATTTGCACACTGGTTTCTATTGAAGGACTAAGGAGTACACCACCTCGACATAGTGCTTTTATACAGCTGAGGCCCGCTGCCAGCATTCAGCAATATCGCTGAAGTCAATCACTGTACTGTTTCTCGTAGTCCTTGTGAAAGTCTCTTCATTAAGGTGCGCAGAAGTGTGTTATTCGGTAGCAGCTGCTTTGAAATGTCTTAACTTGGCAGCATTTCACCCAAGAAGAAGTTATAATGACGCTTTCTCAATGATGTGCAGAAACTTTTTCTGTAGTCCATACACAACAGGCCATAGTAGAACGAAGAAACATTACCTGTGAATAGACATGCCAGATGCAGTGGCGTCGCGAGGAGGGTGCAGTTAGCACCGGGCGCAGCGCTTGGGGATGCAGCTGGGCAGTTAGAGAGAGGAAGGAGTGGGAAGCGAAATAAATAATTTTGTAAAGACACGAAAGGTGCGCATTGGTGCCACTGAGGCACTGACTGGCAATAGTGATCTTCTCGTAGAACGAATTATTCTGTTGTGAGTTCTTGAAAACACGTGTATTAGTTTATGCCAGAGACTCCACACCATTTTAACGTTGGACCAGGCCTGCATACGTGCGTGTACCCTGGAAACACCAACATTAATGCGATACCTATCGGAAACGCCTGCGCAGGAGCGTGTTAGATGTCACCCGTCGGTGGCCGCGCCACTGCATCGCCTCTTTTAGTGTATGTGTAGTTCACTCTCCTTTCCCAAGCGAGGACCGCTGGCAATATGTCTCTCGCAGTCTTTTGTCTTGTTCGTTTATCTCCAGTCTCGCTCGTCGACCCAGTCACAATCCACCTCACACTTTCAAAACGCCGAAAGGCATCGAATATCTGTTGCTCAGTGGAATGGCAAGTCCGATCACTAAAGTGGAAGTACCACATAGGAAGTTGCGATCCAGTGCTCAAAACGCCGCCTGCGCCTCCTCACAAGGTACGAGTGACCCTAGCGACGCCACTGCTTTACTGTATTTACTGGGCTACTTATACACTCTATTTACTTGTTGTTTTTCTCGCCTTTTGCTTTGCTTTTATACACATGCAAATGCTTAGGCACTGCTAAGAGCTGCTTTGAAAGGCCCAACAGAAGCTTAGTGCCATCTACCTTGATAATTTTCTTGGCATGATGAGTTCATTGCTTTCCTCGGTTGAAAGCAAATTAAAGTGTTACATTTCTTGTTTAGGCTACTTGTTTTTTTCTTTGCATTGCTAAGCACTTTGACACCCCTGTTCTTTTTTTATTTTCTTTATTTATTTATTCTGTAATAGCATTAAATGAAAGCATTACTGGTGAGAAACAGAGCTGACTTATAAATGTTGCTTTACCTTTTTTTTTTTGGTTCAGCAATATTTGATCTCTAGGGTTTCATATGAAACATGGCATTACGTATAGGTTCTTGTTACTCGTTTATTCCGCTTACTATTTTGCAGTGTGCTAGGAGTGTACTGCAACATTTTCTTTTCTGTTCACTGTTGCTTGTAGTTGTTATTATGACACTTTAGTTGGAAGTCAATGATTGTCCTGCACCCATTGTGTCTAACGCGAGTATCTTCTTGATATTCATTCAGCACCTCACTGCTGTCGAAGTAAGGGTGTCCCTGTTACATTTCAGATGTTTGCCTGTAGTCAGATTGTGTAGCAGCTATTTGCATTTATTCTTGCTAGAAATTCACAGAAGTATTCGTCCCAGGTGTATCTACATTGCAATGAGAAATGTAGCAGTGTGTTTGCATTAGTATTATTTGACCAGTTGCAGTTGTGGCAGCTCTTGCACATATTAATTATATGAAAAGATATTTTCACTAATTGGGAAGCTGCATAGAATGTAACTGTTTCACTGATTTAACAATAAGAGATGTTACTGCTTCATCACAAGTATTTGTCATCGTTAAATTATACTAGTTACCAGTGTCACTTTTCGATAAGCATCTGAACGGAAGAAATGGGCTTGGATTTCATAGGCATGTTTGGAAAATTGTATCACCTTGACGGCTCTGGCCTGACCTTTGTGTGGAGTAGTAACACAGATTAAAACATTAAAAAAAACATTATGCATAATGCATAGTAAGGAATAATGTCAGGAATAATGTCAGGATGTATGTACCAAAGTGAAGCCTGGAGGTATTGCATCTGCTGTTTCGTTGTTGATGCCCACATGTGGTGGCTTGACATATTCTGTCTCTAAAAGTTGTCTGCAGTGGTGGGTTGTTATACGTGTTGTAAATAAAGAGTAAGGATTAACTCCACTTTAGTTTCTTTTATGGTTGTGAAGTTTCATTAGCTTTTTTTTTTTTTTCCATGGAAATTTACTATTACAATTCAAGTATATTATTGTGCAGTAAAGCCTTGATGATGTGACTTAGAGGGCCACAAAAACATTTGTATCATCCAGAACAAACAAAAACTTTGTTTAGAAGCATGGGAAATGCATTCTTGCAGTTCTGTTTACTGCCAGTATGGTTTATTTAATGCTGCATCTCTCTCATCTCTGGCAGCAATGAGCACAGCTCACTTGCATATAATCTGTAGCTGGCGAGGAGGATGTTTAAAACAGCTGAAATCCTGCGCATTGTACTTTGTGCAATCTAGCAAGGGAACTTTATGAAGTCGTACCATCTCAAAATTGCATCAACTATGATGATATGTATTGTTATGAGCGAGGTTTATCGGCTGGAGAACAAACGTCGGAAACCAGCCGAGTCCACTTGTGAGTCCCAGCACGAGCCGCTTCATCGTGATCCTCATCTTCCCCTTTCTCTATTTCTGGGCCTCACTTTATCATTGAGGTTCTACTTTATGAGCAATTTTTGCTGCATTACTGCCTATGCCTTAAAATACATCTTGTCTGAAACTGCTCCAGGCAGGCATGCTTATTTTGTGCCAATCCTTCTTAAAATCACACTGGTCATATCGTACAAAGCCCATCTCATTGATTCTTCATGGTCACAGCAGCAGCCTAAGAAAGAAGAGAAAAGCACATGTGACGAGATCTTGCTGCTGACAGTGGTTACTTTTCGGTGATATTAGGACTGAGGTAAAATACTTTTGTTTTTTCCGTTTTCATTTCGTTTTCTACGTTCATAGCAGCACCTATAATACTGTTAGGTAGCTAGGTTATTAGTGCTTATAACCTCTATACTGTCATGAGACCACTAGTTCATTTTCCGTAATGTACTGTGGCAGTTGTCAGCTGACAAATATGCTTTCTGGCACAATTTTTTCTGCTGACATAAGCTGGAAGGGTGAGGGCTTCATCATTTGCTTGCTAACTTGATTAAAGGGTTGTCATTTATAATTACTGGTGTAACTGACTGGCGAAATTATAAATTTTTTTTTAATGTTTATTTTCTAGTGTCACCATTTTAATCCTCTGGAGCTCTCCCTACTGCTTCTTTAACATACTCGCAGCTTTGGCCCTTTGCTTTTGTGGGACTGCATGATTTTCTAGTTGAGTAGACAAGCCTAAAGTATGATAGCATTCCCAGGATATGGAGTCAGAAACGCATGCACACATTTTTTTGCTGCTGTATGCATTTTAAGTAAGGTTCATAGCTTGGTGTCTCTCAGCCATGAACTGTTCGCAGCGACAAATGTTTGTGTCAAGTGTACTATAACTTGCTTGCCAAAAACATTTGATCTCACAGCTTTATTGTTGCGAACACGAAAGCAGTGAGCTTAATACTGTGTGTATGCTATACTTTGTGGCAGATTTCTTGGCAGAAGGCATGAAACTGTGAAATCGAAACGCACCCCGTCTTTATATATAGTGGAATGAAGTCCCTGAGTGGTAGGGGAATAAATGTATTCGGGCTTCTCAATAAATATTTTATGTTGGCATTATTTATTATTTAATGCATGTTTCTAACGGTATTGATAACTTTTAAGAATAAGAAGTGACAAAAAGAGTTTCGTTGATTAGAATGAATTTGCTGGGCATGTCTTTTGGCAGCACCAGCGATCAAAGAAAAAAACTGCATGAAGTAAAGTGCGCCAGGCACACCATCGTGCTGTGTCTTATGGACACACACATTGGACAGAGTTATAGATGTTCCACTCCTGCAGCTTTCCTTTCATTGCCAGAACCAAGTGTAAGTAGCGCCATGACTGACTCAAGTGTAAAATCGGAGCATTTTGTACATTTACTATTCCATCTCTTTATCTAAAAGAAACTTTCACTTAACGTGGTAGTTTTATGCTTCACTTTGGTGCTAAAATGTGCCACCTTCTCTGGTACAGACTTGGTTGCCACATGACTGAGCTCGCACAGCGCAAGGCATCTGCTTATACGCAACCAAGTCTTGCAAAGTGTCACTAAAGAGCACCCCTTGCAAATGTCTGTGCCATTTCGTTGACTGGGACTAGAGAGTCCTTCTCAGTGTCCACCTGGTGACAGTACCCTGCAGCTACACAGACAAGAAGTTGTCGTCGGACAGTTCTCTACTATTGCTTGAGCATCGTCGGTGCATGGCAGCACCAGGCCTTGCTCTTGCAATTTGTTCACCGTTGCTGTATCCTTCTTGCTATGTGCGGGTGATTGTGAAGCTAACAAAAGCTCTGTGGCATGTGCATTGCTATGTTATGCACATTAACTTGTGTTCAG
This sequence comes from Amblyomma maculatum, assembly GCF_055883805.1. Lineage (NCBI taxonomy): Eukaryota > Metazoa > Arthropoda > Arachnida > Ixodida > Ixodidae > Amblyomma > Amblyomma maculatum. The sequence continues at coordinate 11,151,046 of NC_139352.1, forward strand.
CCTTTGATATATAAAAGAACTATGGAAACTGGTTCGTCTCTGAGTCACTAGTATCTTCTTGGTGCAGTTTCATTACGGATATTACAGCCATTAGAATGCAAGTTTTGTCGCAAATATTTTAAATGCAGCCTTTTCAGTGAACATTTTAGTGTGACCTAGTGGGTGCTGTAACTTTGCCCCCATGATGAAAACAGGAGGTGTAAGAATTGTGCATGCACCATGTGTACACAGATGCGGTCCTATATCGGTTTAGTGGGTTAAGGATGTGCATCATTTTTTTCAGTGGGTACAAGCTTACTTCTCATGGGATGCTCAGCATCTCTGTAGGTGAAATGCCTGGAGGAATAGGTCTTTGATGCTGGATTAAACTCAATAGCCACAGTACTCTGGCCAAGCTTCGCTGCACCATTGAAAAGGAAGTGTTGTGATCAAACATTGAGGGAGACTTCTACTGAGCATTGGCACTGGTGCTCTACGCCTTTTTTTCAAAACGCCCTAGTTTTTTTGCTTGTTGATCATTGAAAATGATCAACATTGGGGAGCATTGCTGGAAGAGGGCCCTCTGTGGTCGTGTGAAAAAAAATTGCTGCGGCATGGTGCATGGAGAATGGGGGTGATACATGGCTCGCAATACAGGTAGCATTTTTTCTCTCCTGCAGTGCAGGTCATTTGACTGGTGGTGGGCACACTGGTGCCTTAAATGCTGTGTGCATGGAACAGAGCCACAAGTTTCGCCCACGTCACAGCACTGATCTCATTCTTTTCCAGTGGTTAGTCTCACATTTAATCTTGCCCTTGTTGGTATTGGCTGGATATCTCTTGTCTTGTACTGCATGTGTGCACATTTTTTGTTTGCATTTTTTATTGTTATCTTTTATTGTTTTTATCTTCAGTTAGGCTCGTGGTGTTTATTCTGATATGTATTACACAATTTGCACTTGCTCTGCCCTCCTGTGGTTAGTAGGTTGCACTAGTGTGGTAAGTCTTTTTATTCGAATACTAGCTTTTGAAGGTCATGCAATGCAATTCTTCACACACTTACTGCAGCATTAGTTTCATTTTGCCTTCCAGTCACAGCTCATAGAGCTAGAATTGTTGTGATTTTGTTGGCATTTTAGAGCACAATTTTTTGGCTCCCGTTCCTGGATTGCACGTCGTCATTATTGTTGCAGTCACTGGCACAGCTGTCAGCGTAAGAAGCTACCTGACAGCCATGGCAGATAGTAGCAGAATGGAATGCCGCCTGCTATGGCTAGCAGGCGGTAGAGTGGAGAGATGAAAATCCCATTTCACATTTAGAGTGAGGGTGAGTGGCAACAAAAGGCTTATGCAGTGCGGCAAGAGCGAAGGAATGTGCAGCTGCAATGAGGCTGTCATGGGGAGAACCCAGAGGGTGGCTGAAGGATGCACAACTGTAAGGTGGTGCTGTGAGAAGAAGCTGAAGAGTGACTACTGTAAAAGCAACTGGTTATGGTGAGAACACAAGAATGTACGGTGCTGCGCAAAAGTAGAGACCACAGAATTTTACAAAACTGTACGCAAGCATTCTCAGACGATGCAACGGGTATTTTCAAGATCTGCATTGGGTACTCCTTATGATATACTTGCCTGCTTGCCAGAGTACCTTTGTCAGGCATGCATTCTTTTTTTTTTTTTCTGTTTTCTTTTTTTTCTTTTTTAGAAAAACATCAAGCGTAGCCGTTCGCTTGGTCTCTCCACTTTTGCTCAGCAGTGTACCTATCGGAAGAGCGAGAATGAAAGAGACAGGATTGGGGATGCAGCTCGAGACTGAAGACGGCAGTGGCAGAATACTAAATGGTGGAAGCGTAAGGTGGAAAGTGGAAGAAGATGGTGCATGGGTGGCAGGAAAGAGAAGCCGCACTCAGTTTAGCCTGGCTGACGCTGAATAGTAATGCGGGAAATCCCGAGCATGCCTCTGGCATGTGGAAGTTTGCAGGTCACATGGATTGCAGGCTTGGAGGTGACACAGATTGCTACCCAAGTTTGCAGTCCAGATGGGAAGGATAGGCGTGAATTGAAATGAATATCCTTGGATCCCAACTCAAACATGCAACCCTTTGGTCATGCAGGTATGTTTGGATAGATGGGTTAAAGTGGGGCCTTATGTCAGGTGGTATTTCACATAATGTGGTAGCTCACGACAATGTTATGTTTTTGTAAGATAATAGACACTAAGTGAGTGGCAAGGTGCATGTATGCAAGCGTGTATTCAAAACGGGAGCCACAGGTAGGGTTATTAGCGCAGTAGCACTTTACCCGTTAAAAGCTGAGCTTAAGGGACCATGAAAAGCTTTTTACTAAAGTTATAAAGTGCACACATAGTATTAGTACTCCATCAGTCATTTCTACAATGTGAAATTTTTTAACTCTGCTTTACTAATATGAAAGATATTGTTACTAATGTGGAAGATATTGGCATTCAAAAATGATGCTCCTTCTCCCCCATCAACTCAATGCATAAGTGCGTGCTGAGTTGAAAAATTTATTATTTTTTTCTTTGTTCATGTTCATATTTTACATATTTTATGCTGTATTCCTGCCATTAACAGTATGTGAACATAGTTTCTACATTTTCGCACCTGAAGCAGATATTCATCTATTGACACCTTCTTTTAAAGATTCGGCTTGCTGTGTCTGTATCTCTATAGAGTTGTGGGGCCACCACTCCCTTTTACAAAATAAGTTGGAATTCACTGGCACGCAATAAAAATGCAGACACATTTTCTCTGGTGGTGACTCAGTGCTGTAAGGACATGAGTGTGTGTTTATTGCTTGCATATTTTCTAATTCTCTTTTGAGTAATCATTCTCGCTGTAATTTAAGATGAGGCGCACTGACGGAGTGTGATATGTTGCATATCTCCCTTTCCTTTCTTCTTTGTGTGCTGCCTGTCATATTGTGGCAGCCTTTGTTCATTGTTTGGATTAAAAGTATTTGACTCTCTTATTTGCTCTGGATTGACTTTTATTTTCTGGTTCTATTGCCGACCTATTTAATTTCACATCGCCTGAGATCCTCTTTTTAAACCAGTTTAAAAAAGAGACTCAATGATGACAGTATCTTCTTACTGTGAGGTGTATTGTGCACAATTGAGCTTTACTATAGAGCACAAAATCTTCATGATGCACAATCTGTGGTCTGATGCCTAGATGCAGCATGTGCCTGCAGATGCTTGATTCAACTTCTAATTTAACTTGCTTGTGGGGCCTCGAGTTAGTGGCCAATAAGAAACACTATGCATCCACTGGCACCTTGTGTCCAAGAGACTTTTTGTTGTTTTTTTTCCAGTGGAACATAGAAGCACTGTTACTGTTCATGAAGTCGCAAAGTACCTCGGTTGCAAGTTTCACCCACATTTCTCAGGATCGAGATCCTTTTCTGCAACTCTTGACAGCATCTGAGCAGAAAATGTTTCTGAACTGTATTGCAACGCCCTCCCTTGTCTGGTGCAGGCTTGGCAGCACAGCTCACCAGTAGGAGGAGCCCCTGTGGCAAAGTGCTGCTTCAGAGTCTGCCGAGCGAGTCCAGCAGATTTCATCTCTCCAAAGAGAAGGGCCACAATAAGGCACACGCTGGCAAGCACTCGCATTCATGCATCCACTGTGGCATGAACTTCGCATACAGGAGCCACATGGTGGACCACCTCACAGTGGCGAGCAGCTGTTTCATTGCCACCTGTGCCCCATGAGGTTTACATTGAAGTGAAGCCTTGATCAGCACGTGTGAGCCCACGTGGACGGAAAACCATTTCAATGTCATATTTGTTCGGCATCATTCACACGCATAGATGACACGAGGTGCCACGAAAGGAACAAGCATGCAAAGCAATCCACTGTGTGATGGTATAAATTTATTTGTTCCTGTTGCATAAAGCTCTCTCTTCTAATCTTGGAAGTGCAGGAGACATACCTTCTCCATATTCTATGCAGGTAAAAAGGTGTCAGTGCTGCAAAAACCTGCATTAGTGTACTCAACAGGAGCTGCATGCTGTATACTCAAAAATTTTAATGCATTACTATTGGACATCCCATTCTATGAGAAAGCCGCCAGTATCATGCTAAATGCAGATTGGCTGACTTCACACCCTTTACAGCAAATCAGTTTCACCTTGAGGAAAGTCCCGGGTCATGATCCGTTGGGTGTGATGATGCACCAAAAGCTCCAGGGACATAGGAATGAGGGAATGTGAGGAGAAATTTTGTTCTTCTGTCAAGAAATGTGGTTAATTAATGATAGAAATTAAGAACCGGAACTCTGTGAATGCATTATATCTCTATACAACAGAGGCACTTGTGGTCAACATGTGCAAAGCACTGTATGTCATTAGATTGATAGATGCGTAGGGTCAATTACAAGTCAAGAATGCAGCAGTGCACACCTCTCGAAGGACACACCCAAGCCAATGGCGTCAGTTCTCGACATTGCTTCCCCTCCAGAGCAAGGAACGGCAGCTTTTGCCCATGTCTCCTTAGGCTGAGCGGTTTCTCTCCTTTCTTTTTGGGGCTCGACTCTTTTGCCACCGCAACGCTCTTTGCACCTACTGGCATGACAAGGAAAGGAGGAGTGGGGGGATTATTTTGTGCCTCAGTTGTTAGGAGGTTTCTTTGTGTTGATGTCACTGGTTGGAGGGCTCCCTTTGAGGGGTCTTCACCGCTGCATTTTTGACTTGTAATCCACTATGGAGGTCTCTGCTTCTGGCACTGTGTCAGCTTCACCACTGTGAAAGGACTGGATGAGTGATGTGGAAAGATAACAAAAAGTGACATATAGGGAAGGGGTTTCGTGTGGAGAGATCCTCGTACAGTACTGCATTCGCATTTTATTGAGGATTATAAAGTTATTAATATTTTTCGTTTGTTCTGCTTATAGGCGACAGTTCTTCCCCCTTTTCATTGAGAGTATGACGCGAGTGTGTAGCACCTTGACCTAATGCAATGTACAAGTAAATAGTGCCATGACTTGTAAATAATGGAAGGCTTGCATTTGTTTTGTTTTTTTGTAGTGCCCTCTTGCTTCATAAAACATGTTGGTGGCACCTACCTTTTATATAGCATAGAAATTGTAACAGTGTCATTGTTTCATTTGTTAAAAAAAACTCATGAAACTCTTTTTCTGAGGTTGTTTGTTGTCTTTCCTCTTTTCAATTAACTCTTTGCTCTTTTTCTATTTTAATAGCAAGCTCTCTGCAACTTTTGACCAAGACAACTGTGCTTGCCAGCGGTGCTTGCTCCTTTGTAGCCCATTACAAAGATGGTTAACATTTGGTGTTTTGTTCATGTGTTTCCGGTGCCTGTTGCAAGAAAATTCCGTAATGTTTTCATTTTTATTATGGCTTGAGGATGAGGTTGATAATACTGTGCCATGTTGTCTTAGACTTCCTTACATTTAGGCTGCAGCTCAATTATTTGATGTATGGGCATCCTTGGTTCATTCAGTAGTATTGCTGCTTTGGTTGTGGCTAAAGTTTGTTGCTATTTTTTTTTTACAATTGCATGATTGATGATTCATAACCCACTGTTACCTTTATCGTAAACCTGCAGAAATGCTTAGCTTAAGTTGTAGCAATGAATGTAATTCGGAATGTCGTTTCTTGGGTATTGTGCTGTGCAGATGCGCAGATGTATTGAATCTTGGTGTAACATATTTGTTAGCATTATGAAGTGTCCGATTTTCCAATTTCACTCATATTGAAGCAGTCAGACGTTCTGCCAGTGACGAAGGACAAAGTTAAGAAAGCATTAGACACTGTGAAAAGGGGGAAAGCAGCTGGAGAGGATCAGGTAACTATAGATTTGTTGAAGGACGTAGGGAATATCGTGCTATAAAAACTGGCCACCCTGTATACGCAGTGCCTGGTGTCACCGATGGTATCGGAACCATGGAAGAACGCAAACATTATCTTAATTCATAAGAAAGGGGACGCTAAGGACTTAAAAAATTACAGACCAAAATCAGCTTACTGTCTATTAAGTATAAAGTAGGTGGATGGATAAGGTTAAGAAGTTTGCAGGGGTCAAGTGGACGCAGCTAGCACAGGACCGGGTTAATCGGAGGAATATGGGAGAGGCCTTCACCTGCCATGGGTACAATCAGGCTGATGATGATGACTCATATTGAAGTGCATAAACTGTAGGCTCCATAACACTGTCATTATACAGTGTTGTGGAAGTTGGCCTTGAAATAATGAACTTGCTACGCCAACTGTTGGATAGTCCCGCACTACTTGAAAGTGGGTCTAACAGTATGAAAATTTCAAGGCATTTGTACCACAACATACCACGCCCTAGCACCATCAGGAGCTCTTCATGGTAGAGACCACTCTCTTCACATCATTTTCATTTGTAGCATTGCATCAAGCGGCACTTCGATGGCAAGGCAGACAAGAGAAACGCGTAGGAATGGGCAAGCGTCTCCTGCTCCTGAAAATAATCCACCTGCCCCTTCGCTCCTGCTTGTCCCACACGCATTGCACGAGTCATGGCAGAAATGATGGCGGCTGAGTCACACTATCAGCATGGTAGCAGATTTCTTTGTTCCTAGACTCCGAATAACTGAGGTTTGCCGTCCCAGCACAAAAACTGCATGTTGCAAAAAAACTGCAAACTTTTTTCAGTTTCTCTGTATTCAGGTTTAACTCGTTGGGCTTGCCTGTTTATTGGCTGTCTGTTGCATTTGCTCTTGATCGATTTCACTAAGAAGATTGATGAGCCCAACTAGGAAAGATAATGCAGTGTTTTTTTTTTCTCTTTGTAGTTTCTGCACCAATTTTTCTTATTGTTTACTGTCCCCAATTCCTGCGTTTATCTTTATCAAGTGTGGGGCTCTGTGTATTTGGTCACATTAACATTGATATTGTATCCTGTCATTTTTCTGATGTACATGGTCCCACAGATGTTCTCTGGACATTGAAATTGTGAGAAACCTTAATTTTTTTGCTGACAAGAGTCGCAGCTATGTACCGAGTCATCAGTCAGAAAGGGAAGTCTGTCACTAGAGAAAAATGGAGGTTGCAACAGCCCTATGAGCCATATGAGGCAGCTACATGCACATTGCGCTCAGTATGAGCTACACTGCGAGCACCTGAGAAAGCACTATCGTGGTGTAGGTCATATTGAACATGATAGCAAATGTAGTGGCCTCGTGTGGGCCATTGCAACCTCCACTTCAATGGTAGCAGACTCTCCTGTTGTCTGATTGAATAAGAATGGGAACATCATATTAGAACCTTTTTTGGTTTTCTATGGAACCTCTGGTTCATGTGTACATTAGTTTAGTTTTTATATATTGCCATACTATTTGTGAAGCTGTGTTTTGCAACTGGTATTGTGCCTTATATGGAGATAATGGAAACTTGTCTGTTCTGACACCCACTGGTGACACTGTACATTCTGCACAACTCTGTGTATCGTTGCATCATCATACCACCTGACATTCCTAATGTTCTCTGGGAAAAAGTGCTAATATCGAATTTGTCGTGTTGAATCCACAAATGAAAATGTATTTTGCTTCCACAGCATGTAGAGTTCCTCAGAGAGAACAGTGAGTGGATGTAGCAGCTTTATAAGCATTTTCAAATAGATCCACCTGTAGTGCTTAGTGTAGGCACACCTTTTAACGGCTATGATTTTTGAATTCAAAGTTGTACTAACGACTAATTGAATTTGGTGGTCGATGGGGGTAATATTCTAAAGGAAAGACTGTTTTCACAACACGGAGCTAGGAGCTGTGGTGCGAAACTCGGTGTTAAGTCATGGATTTCTGAGGCTGGGCTTACGTCACTGTTCGCTCCAAATCTGTGATCACATGATGAAGCGTAGGTGCAAGTTTTAATTGAATGGTGGAAAATTTCTTAAATTTTCTGCAGTGTCCCTTTGGGCATCAGGAGTGTTTTGGGGCCAGTGCTTCTTGCTTTATGATCTAACATCATCGGGCATTGTATGATTTCAATTGTGGTTGTTTGTGTTTTTGTGCAATGCACGCAATAGCTGGCATACACTTTCTCTTTGTGTGCCAAGTACCTGTAAACCTATACTTTTGTCACCATTGTTCACTTAAGCACCACTCTCTGCCAGGTATTGCTGCATGCAACCTGCAAGTGGTACAGTATAATAGTATGCATCAAGAATTTTTTACCTTTTTTTTTTTTCTGTGCATACAACTTTGGTGTTTATCTCTGGACAGCTGTTTTTCTAACTAGCTCATAGTTTGCGTTTTTTATTACTTTCATTGAAACAGCTCACTGAACTTCATTATTCTTTCAGTGTGCAGGCAAGACTAGTGTGCTAATTCTACAATATGAAGCTTAAGGTCTATTGCATTGTATTTTTATTTGTTGTGTGCATAAGCAGCGTATATTGTAATGATCAGCTGTTCAAGGGTTTTATGTTTATGTGAACTCTCTGTGCAGGCACTGAAACAAAATTTGTGTGTTTATTGACTGAAAATTCTATATAACAGTCTTCACTCGTAAATATTGATATTAACATTATGCTTATAGATGCACTAGGCATGAGTGAGTGTCACCCGATTGGGCAGTGACTCATGTGGTCAAGAGCTACGTAATCTTTCATTGACTTCAAGTAGCACATGGCTCACACTTCAGAGCAAGCATTCTGTCTTCCCTGGTGCAGGCTTGGTCGCCATTCGTCGCATTCACGCTCAGCCAGCCAGAGACAATGGTCGTGCTGCCAGACCGCGGCTGTTGCAGTGCTCACTGTGCAGCTACACCACGGTGCACCACGGCAACTTGAAAAACCACCACAGAACGCACACTGGTGAGCGGCCACACTGCTGCACCTACTGCAGCCGGAGCTTCACACAGAGGAGCCACTTGGTCAAGCACCTCCACACCCACAGGCCTGAAAAACTGTTCCACTGCCACCTCTGTGCCATGGCATTTGCAGATAAGATGATCCTCAACGAGCACATGCAAGCTCACTTGTGAAGATAACCATTGCTGTGTTAGTTGTGAGAACTCGCATTCACACTTGGGTGATGAACCACAGAGTGGAGGAGGAGAAGGACATGGGGGTTGCCGTTTCAAAGCTTGTTGTGAAGAGGTCCTGTGCAGACATTTGACAGCAGCATTTCCCCCTGCTTCTGTGTGCACTTTACGGTGCTTTAGGGGTGTTCCTTACATTTTTGAGGTTTCTTCATTCCATCATGTGCTTCATCCTCGTTTCATGCCACTTGAGTGCTGTCAGTAATGGCAGAAATTGAGAGGCTACTATTGCTGGCAACCTTTGTCTCCAGAGCATAACTAGAAATCATATAATATGGGTAAACTATACCCCAGGTAACCATTCATTTGCATTTGATACACATCAAATGTTTTATTCAGGGGCATTTCAGCATGCTCCGGTATGGCCGTGTAAAAGTTTATCCGACTCTTGTAAAGCAGGATTATTTTCTCGCAGTACCATGTTTTGCAGACACTTGTATCAAACAGAGCACATGAATTTCTGCTCATTCCCCCCACCCCCCCATAAACTATGTACACATAAATTGTTGTGGTGTTTCCTTAGAATTTTGAACTCACTTTTAATGATCTAGTGAAGCTTGCTTTGTAATGACGTCTTTCATAAATTGTGTGATTCCTTAGCTACTCCACTATCAAGATATCAAACTATAACTATCTTTTCTTATCAGCCTTCCTCAGTCACATGTACCGTGTATCTTTTTTTGTTTTTAGAGACTAGCAAAATATGTACATTTCATTAATAATATTCAGAAGGAAGCTATAACAGTGGTGTTCTATACATCACAATAGTGGGTCTATTTAAGTAGAATTGCTGCCAGTCCTTACTTTTGTTTGACATATTCAACTTGGTTATTACAACATGCTGCTTTTTTTAAATTGCACACCCAATACTTTGTGCTGGTGCTACATCCTGTTGGCTGGATAAGTCTCTTATATCTGCGTTTGCAGTTTGTGATGTAGAAAAATACCTGAGTGTATGGCAGAATGGACTTCAATTTCTACTTGCCTTACTCTTGACCGATTTCTGCTGCACTACTACAAAAAATTAAATTAACAGTCATTTGCTTGAAAATCATTGCCTGTTCCTGTCGTGTGGTTTTTAACTCTAGGTCACCAGTAATTAAATTAATTTATTGTAGCAATGAGTCTAATGAAACATCATGTCATATAATTATGAGGTCACATTTTCAGTCGACTTTTTCATTGACTTTGTTTGGTTTTTTTTTTTTTGTTTTTTTTTTTCACAAATTAAGGTATTTAAAGGTAAATGTTTTTCCATAATGAGTGAAACTGGGGTTCTGCATCATTGTTTCCTGCTATATGCATTGGATTTTTGCTGTTAGCTGTTCAGCTTAAACCCTGTCCCATTAATGTAAGGTTGCTGGTTACTTAGCTCCTGTTGTATTCTGCCAGTGTCTTGTTGACATTCAAACTATATGCGAGTGTTATTGCAGTGAAACTGCCCTGCCTGCAGTCATGACCCTTATTATGATGACTCAGTCTCTCAGTCTCGTGCCTGCTTTGATCTTATCATTCTTATGTGATATCTACAGACGTTTGCATGAACTGTCTTCCAGCAATTCTTGTATAAATTTAATTGATTGCCATAAGGATTTAATTACACATCAACTGCTCTGCCTAGTCCGAGTCTTCTTCATTCGTTATCAATAGCTTGCGATTATAATTTTTTTATGCAGTTGTAACTGTGTTGTTGGCCCTAACTGAATTCATCCTTAACCCGTTAAAACAAAAAAAAAAGGGGGGGGGGGGAGGGTACCAAATTGGGTAAAATATTTTTTGATGGAAAAGCTTCAATATCATGTTTAAAACATGCTGTTTTAAACTCCCATTTGAAAAAAGTGCAGATAGTAGAATACTGGCTGCCGCCTGTGTTTTAAATGTAGAACATCATTTGGCGAGCTGTGCTTCTCAAAACCAATTTAAAAAGCGGTAAAATCCTCATGCTGAGACGAGCTTATCATAAGCAAAAAAATTGCAACCGCTCTTGGCGACTGGTCCTGAACCCTTAAGGGGTTAACGATGACAATGTAGTGTAAATCATTTATTTCTTGGAGCTGTGGTCGTCCAGTATCATACAGCTTTGCTCTTCAGTAGTTGAAAGAAGGAGTTACTCTCATACATCCCATGCATATTTAGGATCATTTTGTATTAGTCTTCAACCCAACTGATGGTTAGCCTTCTTGTTGGCTGCATACAGTCCTTGCTCTAGGGCATTGTCATTACAGACTCTGTACTGTACTGAGGAGAATTGCATGAAGTTTTATTTTAAAAAAACAGCAAGTACTTTTTTTCATGTTGTTTTTTTTGGTGGTTTTTTACCCTTCTCTATTTAGTATTTATACTGTGTCTGTGCCCTTTCTGACATCTTTCGGACACTGATGATTTCATCTATCATCCTTGTGGTGGTTCACTGTAACGGCCTAGTTTGCTTCATTGCAAGCTTTAGTTGTCTGTGATGACAATTTCATGCATGTCATGGTAAATAAAAAAAGTATGAGTGTTGACCTCACATTAGACTCTTCACATTTGTTCTTTAAAAAAAATTTTTAAATTTTTTTTAAGTTTCTCTGCCCACAATCTGCTTTGCTGCTAATCTAAAATCCCTACAGAAATGAATCCATGTTATTTTCTTACTATTGCTCAAATTTCTATCGTTAGCGCAGGTTGTTAGAGTTTCCTTTAAAAGTAAGATGCCAGGAGATAGGTTCAGCATCTTTTGAAAAAACAGGACTGAAATTTTGCTGCTAGGCAGGTGACTTATCAATTTTTTTTCCAGAATGGCAGCCAGAGTTTGTAATATGAAACAGCCACTAGTGCAGTGTTATGCACTTTGGGCTCACAGCATTTTGAGCCCCTAAATTAGCTGCACCTTTCTATGATGGGGTAACAGCTGATGCTGATAAAACCAGGGAGGTTGTGGGCCTACTATTGTCACTTGTCGTATCACCAACACGGGGAAGCTGAAGAAAGTCGCATGGAGGTTATTTGTCTTTATGTTAGCTCTGCACCTTCAGTAAGGCTGAGCACTTACCATCTTGCCAGGCTGTTTGGCTAGGTAACGAATTTATTTTTCCAGATGCATTGGCTACCATCACTGAACTGTGTGGTCGCAAGATAAATTGTTTCTTGTGATTGCTGAGTACTCAGAAATTGGTCAGCTCTTTCTGTTGCTAGCTTGTTTACATACCTATTCCATATTGACTGTTTCATGTGATTGCTGAAGGCAGGCACTGTGGCACTATGTGAAACAGGAATGAGTTTTTTTTATTGTCTGTTTGATCTATGACCCTAGTGTTTCCTTCTTGGCTTCTTCTGTTTGGAGTGTTGGTGGCAGTTCAGCAAAATAGACTTTTGGGCTATAAATGGTCGTGTGGTTTGAACTGCAGTGTAAAAGGAATATTAGACAGGCTCCAAGGACAAGCACGCAGCGGTACATGCTGGTCTTCGTTTAAGCCTGTCCCATGTCCTCCCCTGCACTGTGAAGATTCAAAATCCATGGCAAAAGTCTTTCCCAGTCGTTAGGTTTTTATGATTTTTATTGTGTTACAATTGCTCCTCAGACTTGACAATCACACAAAGTCTAACGTTTATAGCATCCACTTTGTGGTTAGCTGGTTAGTCATTTAGATCCACAAAATTGTACGAAACATTGCGCCAGCATGGAGGCAGAAAATTTCATGTCTAGAATCGCTTGTCTTCGCTGTTAACTTTGTATAGTTAGACAAATGTATGTTAGCACGTCTTCGCTGTTTAAGTATAGCTGCAGAATTAGGTTAACTGGCACGTGACGATGTCAGCAGGCACATGCCTCATTTCAGCAAAAGCGCGCTCTGCTCCTCCATGATGCAGGCTTGACTGCCACAGACCATGAGCAAGCACTGCCCAGTGGACAAGACGCGCATGCCAGACGGCAGTCGCCACAATACCCTGTGTGCAGCTATGCCACAGTGCACCCCGGCCACTTTAGAAGCCATCTGAGGACTGGCGAGCACCCGCATCAGTGTAGTTACTGCAGCAGCAGTTTCAAACGGCGGGGCGATCTGATGGACCGCATTTGCATGCACACGGGCAAGAAGCCATTCTCTTGCCACCTGTGTCCCAAGGTGTTTGTGCATAAGATAAGCCTCATTCCACACCTGCTGACGCACACGGGCGAAAAACCATTCCAGTGTTGTTATTGCCCGGTGGCCTTTGTGCGTAAATCGGGTTAAAAAAAAATCATGAAAAAAAGATGCACGCAGTAGCGGCCACTGTGCCTTGAGGATCTGATGTTTTGTGCCAGAACTTGGGAATGTGAGTGATGGGCTAGGCTCGTGATTCTTGTTTCGGGGATACAGTCTTCCATGTGTTCGAGTGCGAGGTGTTTGACAGGGACCATGTCATTTTACTGTAGACCTTCTGGCACCAGTTGAAACTAATGCAAAATAAGATGAGAATGTTCCTAGTTCGAGGTCCTTTGTGTGTCAAGTGAATCTCTATTAAGCATGTGTTGTGCTTGATAAATATTCATCGGGTATCCTTGGCCAACTCCAATATGCTACTGTTTATAATAAATTTGAAAGCAGTTGGAAAGACAGGGACGCGAGAAGTGCACGAGACAGTGTTTGTCCCTTTCGCTGCTCTCGTTGTCTTCCAGTGCGCTTTCAAATTTAGTACGCTATACCATCTAGCTTGGCAAACAACTATATTACTGTTCATTTGCCACAAAATATGAAGAAGCACATGCGAGGTTTTGCAGGGATGGTCAAGGGGGTGAGGTTTTGGCATTTCTGTGGGGTGTGATTCAGAGTTTACTGGGAAGCACCAAGAGCCAGTACAAGCTTAGGCATCATAGATATATGCTTCACAAGTTGTATTACTGATGTTATATATAGCCCTGTGTAGCCGTGTCTGGGGTAACAAATTGGATTTTGAGGGAAGGAAAGTGTAGCAGGGGGTGGAAGAAAGTTAGGTGGGTGGATGAGGTTAAGAATTAGTTTGCAGGGGTCAAGTGGATGCAGCTAGCACAGGACAGGGTTAATTGCAGACGTATGAAAGAGGCCTTCACTCTGCAGTGGGTATAATCTGGCTGCTGCTGCTGCTGCTGCTGATGATAATGATGAGCCCTGTCTGCTTGTCGACAGTTATGATGTTTTTGCTCTTCAACAATGTCATTTGCTGCTTGGTTCGGCCTACGCTGGCAGCAGTGGCACATGTGGCTGTTTTGAGAATACAAGCATTGTATACTACCTGATAGAATCTGACATGTTTTGGAAATGTTGCCCCTAGTTCCCCTCTTGGTGGTGTTCTAATGCATAAATTTGTTCAAGTGGAGCTTGTTTATTTTAAGTCATCCACGATGAGAAGTTGACACGTGTTACCTGATAAATAAAACAGGTAACTAACTCTATGTTAGCCGATTTTTCATACTTGGGATTTCAGATTTCTCTATAACAAAATTGAACCTGTTAGGTGCATTAATACTTTGTTCACGAGTAGAAATGAAAAAGAGAGGTATACTCTCGTATGCTTTGCAGGAGTAATTCTTCCACCCATGACTTGTCAGTTTTTCACTTAACCTGTAATGCACCTTAGTTGAAATCTTTTTCTGAAAAGACTGCACTCTGGAGGAGCCTTGCTGGTAGTTTCAATCATTCTTCAAAGCACTGTTTATTGCTGCATCATTTTTCTTTTACATCTTAGCATTTGCCGAAAAGAAATACACCAGTAATGTGAGGCCTGATTACTGAGCAGATAACTGCTGACATTTTCCGCTAAGTTTACAGACATAGTTTCATGCATGGAACACTATTTCAGTGTAATTTCCTACACTTTGGACACTCTCAAACTATTGTGGTTGGGACACCTAGAGTGCTGTTAGTAACATTTGTTCCTAGAGTTAACCCTTTAACCGCCAACCCCGAGCTGTACTCGTCATGGCAGATCGTACCAAAATCGCACATGACGAGTTACACTCGTCCGGCCCGAGATTGCGGTGCTGCCATCTCGAAAGACGAGTTACAGTCGTCAATTGCATTGGTTGCGATTTTGAACTCTAGAGGGAGTTAGTCAACCATAAAAGATGCATTGGCGCCTAATTTGAAGGCTGAAAAGAGTCATTTCACAATGTGCATGTACTGTGGGAAAGCCATCCTCGTGAACAGATTTTTTTTTAACTTTTAGCGTTACTTTTAACCACAAACCATAGAAGTAATATATTTTCAGAACCATAATTACATGGAGAAAATTATGGTCACTTAAAAAAATGGCAATTTTGGTACATTTTTTGGAAAATAAATTGGTGGTTAAAGGGTTAAGTGAAAACCATGTGGTGTTCTGAATGTGTGTAATAGCTTCAAGTCATCAGCCTTTTCTTATGAAGTGTAAGAGGCACCTGTAATCACTGCATATTTAATATATGTTGAGTGTGTGGTATTAGTGCATAGATTTCGTACCAGATGGCCGTGATATCTTCATTTTAAATCACTGTTTGCAGTTGTTGCTTGGCAAAGCCCAACTGTTTCACACTTTTGTTTGTGTATTGGTACCAGAGCAATGTTACTGGAGCCTGCAGCTTTTGAAGTCTAATCCTGCTCTGGCATACTATATGTTGTTTTAACCGAAATTGAAGTTTAAACAGTTGAATTGTATATATACTGAGGGTGGACACCATATATCTCTATTGGGGAGATGCTTCATGTTACTTCTGGCTAGGTCATTCCTATTACCTTGCTGCCTGTTAGTTGTTTTGTTGCACGTTTCAATACATAGTTTGGTTATTGCACTTTCACTGGTAATAGGAGGGAGGCAATTTAGATTAGCGAAACGTTTTGTATCGCACTGTTATCGCCAGCTTTTCTTTTGCAATTCCATTTGACATAAATTTAATACTGTAATTCAAACTGCAACTCAGTGTTGTTATAGTGGAACTGGTTCCATTAAAAGCCTTCAGGTTTACTCCCAGTTCAGTGATATAGATGATTTTTCCCAAAGCGACTCAGGCTATGAGAGATGCCATAGTGGAAGACTCCGGAAATTTCTACCACCTGACGTTCTTTAATTTTTTTTAATGTGCGCCACTCCGTTTCGTCTTCATCAAAATGATACAGATGACTAGCACGTCATATTTTCACTTACTCCCATATTAGTAACCTACTGAAGTGTTTGCATTGTGTCTACGTCACACCGAGGAATTCAGCCCTGTAATATATACTATTTCTCCTTTTCATGCATTTACTTGTTAATCTCATTTGGATGAATAGGCATGGAAATTCCAGTGATGTATTTTACTCACGTAGGTTGGATTTTACTACTAACCAAAATGATGCACATATTATAACTACAGTAGTGATTTTCAACGCCTGTCACTGCATAATTAAGACAGCTACGGTGGCCATTATCGTTCACTTCTTCACTTGTGTAGCAGAAATGGTTAAGATAGGTTGATGTTGCAAACATATTTAGTGAGCTCTGACACTTAAGTCCCTGGCTTTGTCTTAGCACTTCTCATTCCTTAGAGCTGTCATAATAAATCATGTTGTAACCATTGTGATTAAAAAAAAAAGGAAAATAGTGTTCTTGCTTGTAACCAGCACAGCTGTCTTCTCCATGGCACCTACATAAAATGGGAGCAGTTTTCATTGATGTGTCTTGTAGTCACCCATGTGAGGAGTGCTGTTGTGTGTATTTTGCCTCGTTTATCTCCAGATGACTGCATCTGTTATTTTCTTGATGTTGCCTATGTATGGTGGCCCTATGTGTTCAAATAATTTATGGGTTGTCTGTGCTGCCGTGTTGGCATAGATTCATAAATCTGGGTCACATTTCATTAATGCCAGCTTGTTCTCATCCATTGCTACACTTTATAGTTTTAGCTTATGCTGAAAACGTACCTAGTGATGAGGTATTACTGTCAAGAAAATCAATGTAATTATATCTTAATACTTTGATAGGCAGAGTTTATTAGTCTACACTTCATTTTGCTTTTTAGATACTAGTGCTGATTCTCTTGGAGAAAACCTACATTACTTACATTAGTTGCACATTCCGGATGTTCTTTATTAAGCGGCTATATGAGGTATAAATGTCCGGCCAGCCAGTGTCACGCATTAGCATTTGTCAGCTGGCATTGTGATGGCACCACGAAGATTGCTTCGCTCGACTCTTTCATCTCTTCTTTATCAGCTAGCTTGGAATCTTTCATGTGTAATATGGTGTTGTGAAATATTGGCAGGGAGTCTCATTTTTTCACTTTCAGTTTCATGTCTGTCTTCAGACATCTTTTACTTGTGTTAGGGCAAGTTGTTACAAGCAAGGCATTGTTGCCGTATTTCTTTTTTTTTCTTAAATCAACTTACTTCTGTCTGTAAACTTTGGTGTACAAATATGCACACAGCTGGTTTTGTGGCCTTGTACATATACGTTTTTTTTAATTATTATTTGTGTTACTTTTTTTCAGTCATTTATTCAAAAAGGTGTTGTGTCATTTCTTTTTTTAGAGCTACACAGCTGCTCCTGGTAATAAGCTGACAGGGAAGTTTTTTGAAGCCTGTGTCAGCACCTGGGCAGAAAAATTTGATAGTTGTCGTCTTACAGCATTACTTGCCAAGTTTAACAACATGCTAGTTGTGGGATAAGGGTAAGGTCAGCATTCTCATTTCATGAAGGAATATGTACGCCCTCAATCACTAACTTAGTTGAACAGAGTGGTGGGTTCAGTGAACTTACAGAGTGAAATGAATGTTAGCAGTTGTGCCTCACATTTCACCAAAGACCTGCTTCATTCCATGGTGCAGGCTCCTTTGCCACACATCGCAAGTATGGGCTGCCTTTTGGAGCAGCCTCCCACAGCAAAAAGCGGTTCCTACGGTGTTCACTGTGCAGCTACGCCACGCCACACCTCGGCCACATGAAGCAGCACCAGGTGGTGCACACTGGCGAGCGCCCGTTTCGGTGCAATGACTGCGGCAAAGACTTCACAAGTAATGGCAACCTCATGAGGCACTGCCGCACCCATGCGAGTGAAAAGCAGTTCCAGTAAGCCCCACGGTGCACCTTGTCAACCATGTGCAAGACCACACGTGAAAAAAGAAGGGCTGTTTCAGTGTCACTTTTGCTCAGTGATGATCATACTGCTGTTGCACCATGAATAGGATTGTGAAGACAGATGACCACTGCCTTACAAGGCCTTGGTGCTTTACATCTCCAGCATCCATCACTGATAAGTGCTCTAGTCCTCTAGGAACCAACGGATAATTCGGAAGGGTGCATGACGTAGCCCTTGTCCAGAAGCATTCTTATTCAAGTGGTCAATCCAACAAGTCTGCGCCCTGTCAGTGTACTATTTTGTGCTAGTGCTACAAAATGACCGTGTGATGGTGTTTCTGAAATTGAGTTTGGGCTTTAGGCTCTTGTATTTTGATTCATGGACAGGTGACATCAGCGTAAAGAAAGCAGGCTGCTGGGTCAGTTCTCCATTTATTATAGTTTTAATTTAGATGTGCTAATTGACACTTGCTATCATTTCATTGTAATAAACAAAAATGCTCTGTTAGAAGAGTATCTATAAAGCCGACTATATGTTTGCCTTAATGTAATTTTTTATAATGATCAGCTACTTCGTTTGAGTGCATGAAAGATGTCTACTGTGCTTTTGGCTTTGGCTCAGGCTTCTGAGGTTCTGTCATTATTGAAAAAAAAAAAAGCTGTGCTAATTCTGGACAGGTCACCATTACGTCTCCTCTCGTTTGTTCTTTTAGGAAATGTCTTTCTACTCGTTTTTGTAACCATAGTGTTTGTCATGGAAGCTACATTTTTATTAACTTTTTTTTTTTTTCACATCACAGTACAAAAAACACCTTGCTTTCTGCCATTTTATCTCGTATAAATTTGTTGGTGCAACTGAAATGGTAGCATAGTGTGATTTTTCTAAAACTGTTTTCTTTTCTTGCATGTAGATTCGTAGCCGTGTTTTTCTGCAGACTTGATATGAATCATTTGGTTGCAGTTAACAGTTACCCTACAGCTATATAGTATTAGTTTTAAAAATTTACAGTGCATATGTGCATGGTGCTGTAAAGTTCTTTGGGAGAGTGTAAAACTTCACTGGTCTAGCAATTCTTGCAAAAACTTTGCGATTCATCTGTGAAATTGGTTGCATTTTGTAGGGTCATAATTGCGATATGTCAGAAATTCTGTTTATTGATTATCAGTCAGTTACTTAACAAGATATGTTTTCTTACTGCGACAGTGCAAAGAGTGCAGCAGTATTAGGAGGTTTAACAGAAATACATGGCCAAAAATACAGCTGTTCTCTCATTATTTGGCAATTGATTGGTTCACATAGGTGGTGGAAAAGAGGATGTGGATTTGAGTGTCACTTAGATATTAGAAAGTTGCATAACACTGCTAGGTGTTTGTAATATCGGCCTTCTGCCCAAGCACTATATCATTCGTACATTCATGCTGTCTTCTATTCTACATTCATGCTCTCTGCAAGAACAGATTCCTTGTTGTATATGGTCTGAATAAAGGAGTTAGCAGCCAAGGTTCACGTTACATTTGTGCATTATCTCATTTTAAATTTCAACATTCCTCATATGCCTGTTGAAATCAGCCTTGTGCATGCCTCGTAGTTGGCGGATTTCCACTGTGTTTCTCTTCTGTGTGCTTTGCGTTAAAGGAAGTGAAATGTGTTCTGTTGCATTTTTAGTAGCGCAGAGTACTCAAACACATCACCTGGAATGCTGATTGTAGCAATTTCAGCACCCACTGCTAGCTAATCTTATGAACAAAAGATTTGTTGCTAGGTTTTGGCACTGTTGCTACTATCATAGCCATGGTTTACTGAATGGAAGAACATGTCGTCTCAGCTGCATGCATCTTAGATTCCTCAACATGGATGGTCATTAAGCAGCTGCAATGGGTGAAAATTGTGGAGTTTGGCCTGTGTGGACTTTTTAATGCAAGCAAGTCCTCCCAGAGTCACTGACCCTTTTGTGATGTGGCACTAATAATCACCGGCACCAATTGCTGGCAATGGTTCAGTAGTACCTGCTTGGGGCAATTTAGCCCCTTTGTGTTTTCCTTTGCTTGGTGTGACATTCTTAATGCTTAATCACAACTGCATCATGCAGCTTAAGTTCAGATGGCATGATATGGAATGCTGTTGCTCACTGACATTACTAGCTGTATGTTATACTTTATCATTCTTACTGCATCCTTTACTCGGTTTATACCCTTGCCTGTGCTTATTGCTTGCATATATGGCTAGGCTCTCCGAGACTGCTTGTTGAGGCTTTTACTTATTTTTTAATCACAAGAAACTTGGAGACCGCATGAGAACCAAATCATGTCTGTAAAGTGTAATGCACCTTCCCTTTTTTTCTTGTGCATGCACTAGTGCAGGTGTGCACTTGCAATCCACCTGTCACACTTGTTTGCCATTCTTGTCAAGATTTTCAGTCACAAGTCATTTACAGTGTAGTGACTTCGTGTGATGTTTGTAATGTTTGCATAAAAGGAGAAAAGACCAGTGTTTTAATGTATGTGCCAGAATTTGATATGGAGATGCCATTCTTCATTATCTAGGTGTTGGAACACATGACAGATGTCCACAAGAAGCTATTCTTTGCTACCTTTGCACCATGGCCATATAGTGCTCAGCAGCAACAGCTGTTTGCATGCCTACATATTCAAAAACTATTTATGTTTGATGTAAAAAACCAACCCCAATGACACTGATATGCTGGAATAGATGAGCCAATTTTGTCAATGCTAACTATGACAGCAACCTGTATGCATAGCTTGTGTCTGCCAGTTTGATTTCTCTTGGTAAGCTTTTGGTTGAAGGGGCTTTTTGTTCAAAACAGACTGCATGACAGTGACATACCCCTTATCATTTGGGCACAAATTACATATTGCAAGGCTGCACAGCATCAGCTGATGCCTTTTGCCTTGGAAATTATAAATTATAAGATTTCCATTCGTGTTGGTTGAATATTTTGAGGAATCCCATTTGTAGCCCTATGGCTGTGCTTGAGTGGATGTCGATGAGTAATTACTCCCTTATTACAATATCTCCATTAATGTCATGAACATCTTAATTTTTTTTTTCTCAAATGAATAGAAGTCGGGCCGTTTACAAGTAAAGGTAATGCTCTGCTCACAAGTAAGGCATTCTCTAGAATGTTTCTTTTTTTGTGCATACTGTCAGGCTGGTGTACGTACTAAAGGGTAAAAGTGCTCATAAGCAGTTGTTGACTGTACTCTGACATTGCTTCATTTACCTCATCTTTAATACCTTTATTTTTTTTATGCTGGTGACTGGTGTCTATAACTGATTTTCCATTTGTATGCTTTTCATCTTGGTGTTATTTGCTGTTTACTTGTCCCTTTCCTTATTTAAGAGCTCAGCTTAGTACAACTAGCTGCCTTTATGACTTCAATTCCTCTTGCTGACTCAAATGGGCATTGTGTATAAGCGAGGGCTTAGACAGTTGCTGTTAGTGCTTTATATTTGGTTTAAGTACACTCTTGTGAAGCATTCAACACGGACAACACAAATGTTGCAAAATGCACAGGACGGAGCCATTTCATGCAGTTCATGTTGTTGCACATGCGTGCAATCAAACCAGATGTGAGGCTTTTTGTCAAAGCTTTTCTGACAACATGAAATTGATATGTACGATTCAAAGATGGCGCGCAATGTGGCCTTTTCACAAACTATTATAATATGCATGCACGGAAGGGCACAAATATGTTGGGAAGCGCTCTTTCTTGAGTACAAAGATTTTTTACCGGAAATGAGCACCTTGTAATACATATAGCTTGAACTATTTCAGCTTAGCTTTTGCTAGTTCTTGTCATCATTTTCTAATATTCATGTTTATGCAGCTGTGTGATGTAAAATTGTGCCAGCCACTGAGCAAAAAATGTTTGCATGCCCTAAAAGTAAACTGTCACTAGCAACACAGTGAGATAAGAATGTGCCTTTCTCATTAGCAAGCTCACGTATGCTTCACAGGCAAGTGAGATCTGTTGAGTATGGATTCACACAAGCCAGATTATGCTGAAAATGTGGTATCTTCTACGATGCAGGCTTTGTTGGAACACCTCGCAGACGCGGCCGACCGCGTGGACAAGCAGTACACGACGGAAAGCAGCTGCTGCGTTGCCTTTCATGCAGCTACAGCACAAACTACTCAAGCAGCATGAAGGATCACCAGAGGACACACACGGGCGAACGTCCCTTCCACTGCAGTTACTGTGGCAAACGCTTTGGGCAGAAGGGCAACCTGGCCACACACCTCCGCATCCACACTGGCGAGAAGCCGTACTGGTGCCACTTGTGCCCCATCGCCTTTACGCAGAAGATACACCTCGTTGAGCACATGCGGGCACACTCACGTAAACAAATAAGCTCCTGAGAATCACCTGGTAAATCAGCTTGGTGGCATTGTCTGTACCTAACGGTATCCTTGTCCAGTGTACTGGAGAAATACTATTTAACTTATACTTTGCACGTGTCATTTAATTTCATCTTGTGCTTTGGAAACCGTAAGGTATGATGAGGCTTGTGGGGAAATGTTTTTCTTTTTAGTATTATTGTATTTTGGTTCATGCACAGTCAGCATTAAGAAGCCAGCTAGCCTTGTTTGTTTGCTTGCTCGCTTGTTTCATCACTTGTTAAATTGATGTTGTGTCATTGTGGCGAACAAAATAAGACCATGGATCATGTCGGAAAAAAAAATATAACACACGTGATCTTTGTCTTGAATCAGCGTTAGCACAAACGATTGACCTACTTATCTTGAAAGCTAGTAAGAGTGTTGCTTTTCTTAATGCACAGGGACTGCTTTTGGCATAGATACAAAATAAGAATTTTTTTTTTATGATGGTGGCTCGTAGTAACTCGGGACAGCCTGGCCATGGCGCATTCATTTTGTTCTGCCTTTGATATTAACTTGAGGCAATGAAATATATTAAATGCATCAAAGGAAAGACATGCTCCGAGGCGATACATGCTTTCATTTTGTGGCTCTGGGATTCTCTCTTGTTGTACGTGGAAAGAAAGCTTTGCATTCTTTCAGCAGTGTCATACTTACCCCCATTTCCTTTCTGCTTTGTAGCGGTTAAACATATTTCAGTGTTTGTGCTCTTGTTCACAGCACTTGCTTTTCTCCTGCCATTCCATATTGCCAGAATTTTTTTATGCAATTTTTACTGCAGTTTAGTGTTCTCTTGATTTCACACATATGCAGGGTGTCCAAGCTAACTTTAGCCAAAGGTTATAAAATGAAACATTTGAGGTAGGCCAGAGAAACTATTTGTATACAGTTGCCAGCCATCTGGCGCACCGCAAGGAATTTTTCGTTTTACAATTAACTAATTAGTAATTAGGATAATTTTTTCTAATTTACTAACTATTGCCTTTAGACAATAGTTAGTATAACATCACCATAACATCATCTGTTATCCTGTTTTTGTTCTACCCTGATTTGCTTCCACATCCCCCCCTATGTAATGCCCTATTGGGCCTTTAGGGTATTTCAAATAAATAAATAAATGGATTTGCAGAGTTGGAGAGCAGCTTCCAAAACCCCCATTCCATTTATTTCCGATAAGTTCCACGTGTATAGTTTTCTTTTAAGCACTAAAGAAAGCCCACGAAATACAAAAAATATCATGTGACTGGCGCATTCGTGCACCACGATTGTGCTGCTCTCAACCTAGATTTCAGTCAAAGAAATCAGCTGCGGCCTTGGCTCCACGACCCCGTTGCAGCGGCTGGCCGATATGTCTGCGGCGGTTTCTTCGTCCGCTTCAGGCAGTCGGCGCACGTGACCGTGTAAGTCGCAGCAAGCTCACCACGCTGGCTGCAGCCATCGCCAACATATCAGCCTACCGCTGCGACTGGGCTGTCAAGTCACAGCCGCAGCTAATTTCGTTCAAACCAAGATTGAGAGCACCACAATCGCGGTGCACGAATGCATTAGTCACGTAACATTTTTCTGTATTTCGCGGGCTTTCTTTAGAACTTGGAAAAACGATACCCATGAGGCTTTCTTTATCGGAAATAAATAGAATGAGGGTTATAGAAGATGTTCTCCAACTTTCCAAGTCACGTTTATTGTCTAAAGGCAATACTTAGTAAATTAGAAAAAATATCTTAATTACTAATTATTTAATTGCAAAATAAGAAACTACCTGTGATGCGCCAGATGGCTGGCAGATGCATACAAGTGGGTTCTTGGACTATCTCAAATGTTTTATTTTTAATCATTGTCTAAAGCTATAGCTTAGACACCTGGTAGAACTGTAGTCCTGTGCCCAAGGCTACCAGGCTTCTCCAATATTAGCGTAACTGTACTTAATTATGGTTAATGCACTTACCCTGCTGTTGTAATGAAAATAATGCTTGCAATACTTGTCAGCGTGACGGCCAGTGGTGAAATGTAAAATTTCACCTTTTCAGTAGCTCTTGCAGGAACTTTGTTAATTAATTAGTGAGCTTTTTTTTGTGTGTGTGTGTGTGTGATGCAGTGAAATCATCCCATGTAGCCATAACACATTATGTATCCCGTATTCTACTCTTTCACTATCCATTAGTTACTTAAGTGTGGCAGAACAGACAGTGTAATTATATGTTACTGGTTTAACAATAAAATGTGTTGTGGTTTAGCTACAGCTGTTCATTTTTGAAAACATCAAGAGGTAGTGGAGGGAAGGAAATGTATTCAGAAATCGCAGATGGCATTGTAAAGAAAATTTAATAGGTAGTTATGCTAGTGGGACGTAGGAAAAAACAGCCTTAAAGCAGTGGTTGTTCTATAAAGACATTGTAGTTATAACAGAATTATTTTCAGGCCATGTTTCCTACCATATGCTGTTCTACTTTTGAGTTTCCAGCAAGACAGCTGCAGTTATGGTTTTACTCTCAAATAAGGAATCAAGTGTCAGGGTAGACCAGTGTACTGTATTTTTCCTACTAAATTTTAAGTTTTTGTGCATGTATTGAGTTGGGTTCAAGCATGCATTTTACTGTTTTACTTGTAGCTTGTGCTGTGTCTGAAAGCTGTTCATTGCAAGGTGCACATTAACTGCAGTTGTACGAGCCTTTGTCCCCACTACAAATACTACACAGCCCCATTTACTGCATCTCCCAGTAGACTGTGCAATATAGAAGTTCCAGCATCCACTAAAAGAAATGTAAACAGTGGGATTGGTGCTTGGCTGTTGTGTACTTTTGCTATTGTTGTAGCCATGGTAGTCTAGTGATAGCTCATGTGTATGCAGGTCCATACACATTACACGCCTCAAAAAATAGGTTTGCCCTGAACACAGGTTTTGGAGGTTGCCCAGTCGGCACTTACTAACTTGAGGAGGTCTCAAGGTCATCAATCTATCGTGCAGGATGATCAGTGGCAGAGATTACTAGCAAGCACAGGCTTTATTGGCAATGAGTGCACTAGCATCTGTCTGGCACATTTAGGTTTCTGTTTGCTTATTGATTAGATTTAAAACAGCAGCGGCTTAGCCATTGTTCTACTATCATCATCACCCAGGCTATACCCACTGCAGGGTGAAAGCCTCTCCCATATTCTTCCAGTTAACGCAGTACTTTGCTGGCTGCCTCCACCTGACCCCTGCGAACTTTACCTCGTCTGCCCACTTTACTTTCTGCTGCCCCCTGCTACGCTTTCCTTCCCTTGGTATCCAGCTACCCTCAGCGACCATCGGTTACCCTCTCTTTGTGTCCTGCCCACACCCATTTCTCTTCTTGATATCCACTAGAACGTCATTAACCCGAGCTGATGACATTCCAAAGACACTGGTCTATCACCTTGCCAAAATCAGAAATGTATTGTTAAATGAATTGCTTGAGAAGAAGCAATGAAATCTCAATGCCTGATAGGATGCAGTGATCTTTAGTTTTTGGATATGCTGTAGATTTGAGTTTGATATGAGGAGGGAGAAAAGGGGGGTATTAAGATATATATTAAGAATTGTGAAAACTTGCTTGTGCATCAGGAAATTATCGTCCTGTGCCAATTACGTAGTTATTCACTACTTTTCACTGTATTTCATCCCTTGACTTTCATTGTGTTGTGTCTGAAAGCTTGATAAAAAAGAGTGCAGTGTTTTCTATAACTATTATAGTAAAAGTGTTTTTATAGTGAAATCTTTCTGCAATGCAGTTTACTATGGACGTTTGTCAAGGTTCAAATGCAAGTAGCTTTTGAGCTAGCACTACCCTTTCATTTTTGCATAAAAATCTTTCATTTACATGCCAGGTTGATATTTTTAGACATTTGGTGTTTTCAGGTTAGTCCTCTCACCTTGTGCATTAGCTTCACTTTATTTCCATTCCTGCATTTTTTCATTTGCCCTTTGCTGACGACTAGGCACAATTGTATGTCTCAAAGTGTAGCTTTAGTTCCTTTTATTGGCTCTAAGCAATTTGCACAAATGGAATTTTGCATGCATTTCACAGATGGTGCAAAATATGCTGAAACGTCTCTTCATTACTTAAAAGAATTAATTCTTATCTTATATATGTATTATTTAGTTTGTCATCTACTTGGACTGAATATTTAGGTCTGCGGTATGGTATAAATAGAATAATATATATATATATCCGTTTTTGTTTCAGAACACTACAGTATGTTCTAATGCAAATCGGAAACAACAGCTCTTGATGCATGTAGCTTTAAACTCTGACCTTAACCTTACAGAATTATCTCTCTATCTAATCATTGTGCTGACATGCCAGCTGCCTAGCAGAAAAAAAGGAAAGAATTGCATCAGAATTAAGTTATCTAATAATCTTTGTGAATGCATGTGCACTGGCAACACGTTAGACCCAAGTGCAATAAGAGAATACCTTTTTACCTTTTCCAATTTCCCACTCTTGCAAGGCTTAGATGCAAGCAGCTTCTTAGAAGCGAAAATTCATGCCAAATGCACGTAAAGTTTTGTAAAAATGTCCTCTCCCGTGGCGCAGGCACAGGGGACACACCTCGCAGACATGGCCGACCACCAGGACAAAAGACTTACGAAGGAAGGAGACTGCTGCGGTGCGGTGCATGCAGCTACACCACGAGTTTCATGAGCAGTATGAAGGATCACCGGAGAACACACACAGGCGAGCGCCCGTTCCAGTGCAGTTACTGCAACAAGTGGTTCCGACAGAAAAGCAACCTGGTCACACACCTTCGCATACACACTGGCGAGAAGCCATTTCAATGTGAACACTGCACCATGGCCTTCACACAAAAGATTGGTCTCGTGAGCCACATGCGAATACACACTGGTGAGAGACCACTGCAGTGCCGCTTTTGTCCAATGACGTACGCGCAGAGGCTGCAGCTGAAAAGGCATGAGGACATGCACGTGAAGCATGGCACTGCCATTGTGCAAAATGTGCCAGCTTTGGCACAGTCCTCGGGCAACCGGTGATGAACACTTTGTTGTTGGCCAGTGTTGGTGACTACATGTTGCACCATAGCTATTTCTGCTGGCCAAAATTGGGAAAAGCTTTTCATAGATGCATCAACTGAAGTGTAAATGAAGATAGCTTTCAGTACCTGTAGTCAGTTGACTTTGTAGAAGACACTTGAAGCACATTTTTTTTCTTAAAAAGCCAAATCCACCTTGGCAGAAACCATCCAAAACTTGGAAAGCTTTTTTATCCACAACACGTTGGAAGCTTCAAGTGATTTAGTTTAAAATGGTAGTTATACGGCCCATTTAATTTTAAGTCTTCAAAGGAAAGACCTCTGAGCAAACGCACGACAGCTGAAGCTCACCTAATTTCAGTGCCTGGATTTCGCTTTTTCAGGGGAAAAAAAAAACACTTGTTTGTTTGAAGATATACAAGAAATGTTGTTATAAGAGTGCACAGATGCAAGAGTGCTGCATTAAAGAAATCGTCTAAAATTCACTCTACAGACTATGCATAACTCATGTTTAAGCCTTCATGCTGTTTGGACTGCACATACAACTGTCTGTGGCACCTCAGGCAAAACCATTGCGGTGTTGTCATCCACACCTTATCTCTCGCCTTCCTCCCTCCCTTGCCAGACATGGTGCTGTTCTTGCTGTCATGAAGTTCTGTCATACTTGCTGTGTGCTTTCATTGTTGATGTTATGCAACTAGGTAGCTGTGGTCTGTTTAGGAGCATATAGATGGAGCATTATGTCTGACCTTAGAGTGAAAATGAAGAATATGGCTGATGAATGGCACCTTGGTTAAAACAGCCTGGCTGAAATCGCAAGCAGCAACTGCAGTGTACTGCTTTACATTATGTCACCACAGGCAGGAAGCTAGCGAAGTAAGTGCAGCAGAAGCATGGCCATGATGTCTCCCAAAAAAGTCCTTCATAGTGTTTGTGAAACTAAATGTGGTGGAATGCTCTTTACAGCTGAAATCAGAATGGGCTATAAGAGTTCTGACTTATACAAGCAATGCATAGAATTATAAAGAAGCCATTATTATTGAACTTCAAGAAGAAAGTGTGGGGAATAATTCCTCTCATCTGAGTGACTGATTGTTTTAAGCCATCGCCATTAATCATATTTTTGTCTGATAATTGTATCAGATTCCACTAAAACATTTGATACAACTAATTGTTTCATTTTGCTTAAAAGATTGGTTCACGGAAAAATACTTATCGTTGCCACATTTATTTTGTATAACATTTAAAAAGTCGTGGTAGCTTTCTGTCTTCTAATTTTCCATGTTGCATAGCATTTTATCACTTTATATTAGTTCATTGCGTTTTTCATTATCCTGTTAGTATCATGTTATTTAACCGACTGCTGTAGCAAGGTTCGTACCAGGCTTTAAACTCTGCTGTGGCGGCCACGTTTCAATGGCAGCAAAGCACAAGAGGCACGTGTGTGCTGTACAATGTCAGTGCTCGGTAAAGGCCCCTGTGTGGTTGAAATTAATTATCCACTATGGCATCCCTTACAGCCCAAGCTGCTTCAAGATATTAAGCCCTACTTCCTTCCAAATTATTAATCAGCACTTTGTTGAGTAAAACCGTTTTGCTAGGTTTGCACAATCAGCAGCATGTTGATTGATACAGTTGTTCTAGGTTTGCAGCTAAAATGTTTTCTACTTCCAACAGTTCATACTAGTTTTGAAAAAATGACACTTTGCAGCCATTCGATTTTGAAATACGTTGTCATTGTGATAACTTTTCAGAAACACAGTAATGGTCTTTCTGTTGCAAAAATCAAATATTTATCTTTTCACTTTTGCATAAGTTTGCTACTTTTGTCGTTGTTAACCACATCCTGGCTTTCTGTTGCTGGGGTATTCCTTCTTTACGTTGTAACCAATCCAGTGAATTTGCAGTTATTTCTTATTATGCTGTATTTATCTACTGATGGTCCCTGTACAGTCTTCTGATTCTGGGACCCTTCACTGTATCATTCACATTTTGTAATAAATTAAACTAATAAACCTCGATTAGATTTGGTGTGATTTGAAAGGCAAGCATGTATACATATATTTTTTTAACATGTATTGTAGACCCAGCATTTGCAGACTGTAGACTCATAGGAGATAATCAATGTTTAGCGCGATAGCAGTAAAGGCCCCGTTCTCCAGAAAATCCAGCATCAGTATTATTATGAATTAAAAAATTATGGAGGACACTTAAGCTCTGCCTTTAAGCGTATGGCGTGATAGCGTAAGCTACCTGCCCACATATAAAGCCCCGCTTTGCCGAAGCGGTATAAACTTGCTGCGCGGCCTAGAGGTAACATGAATGCAAGATTCCTGGCAAGTTGATTCTGACGTCACCCTCCGATAGAAATGGAGAGGCCCGAGTTGGCAGCTCCTGCCAAACTTAATGTCGGGCAACCCTGCATCCAGTTAGTGCTCGGCCATGTCTGCTTCCATCTAACTCCTCCCTGCACCATGCTCATGATTTTTCGCTCACAATGCCACGGTCCGTAAACACCAGGTAGCCATCCACGGACCGTTTCGTTGTGGTTTGGCAGCGCACATGGATGACATTTTGAAGGTCTTTAGACTTTGCGGTTCAGGCCTTGAATTCACCTTCGAGGCACCATCCAACGACGAGTTGCAATTCTTGGACATACGGTTACGATTCGATCCCGGGCATATTTGCTGAAAATATAACCCAAGATCAACAAAAGCGCTCCTTAGTTCCCACTCAGGTCATTCAAAAATTGTTAAAAACTGCATTGTAGGTTCTTGCCTCCGGAATTCTTTGACAAAATCCCGCCAACACGGTATCAGCGATAGTTTCCATTCACAACTCTCCAGAATAAGGCTTGCCGCGTTCCCAATGTTTAGGGTCACAGAGGCCTGCTCTCGTTTGCTCAAGTGAGTGAAACAGCAGGATACTCAGCAAACTCTTGATCATCGAGGGGAAAGAAGAAAAAAAGTTGCTGTTCTTTCATACCTGCATCGCATCACCCATGGGCTGAAAAATGTGGCAGGCCAGTACGAAGTGAATGTAGCTATATCAGCACCTATCAAACTAAAACATACATGCCCGACAATCCAAAAGGAAAGGGAACGGTAAGACGGGGACAAGAAAGAACACGGACAAGCACTAATCCGCGTTCTTTCTTGTCCCTGTCTTCCACACTTTTGTGCTCGTAATGTTTTACTACTTAGCCCATACCCACACCTTACTAAGATAAAACGGCTAGCTTCATTTTACTCAAATGAAGACAACTTTCCACCCATACCATGAGGCACACCTGTCTATCCATGGTGTGAAATGGGTGGAATGGCAGTGTCACTAACAGTGCTTAGTCGCATGGAAAGACTTTTGTACATAAGTGTGCCTTGCATCAAACTAAAGTGAAAGTTGCAACAATATGATGCAGTGCTTTCTCTTAAGTTCCAAGAGGCACAATGAGATGTTTTACTTATGCACAATCTATGAAGCTCTAGTCGGCTGCAAATGCTTTACAGCATAGAGCTGCGACATTTCATTTCCCCTCAGTCTTCGAATAGATACAGAGTCCATCCACACTCAAACACAACTGCAAAACCCATCTGTGAATTCTGTTTCACAATTTGCCTAATTTACATCCCTATTTTCATTTTTAAACACTAAGGCATTTAACTATCTGAGTATAACCTTCCATATTGAAAGCCTTGTAAATGAACGAAATATTTTCCACCTCTGTTTGGTTTTGTAAAGTTTCATGCTGGAAAAGTTTGCAAACATTGCAGCTGTATGCTGATTAATAATTTGGACAAGTCATATCAATTCATTTAGCTTAAGTTCAGAATAGCAATGCATTTTCAAAAAGCAGTGAATAAAAAACATTTGAAATACCCTACAATGACTGTACTCACAGGTGCGTGCAATACAAGATGCCTCATATAATGGCAATACGGTCGAGACTGTCACATTCTTCCTAAAATTAAGAATTCCACAAAATGTATGCGAAAAGTATTTGTTTTTCTTTTACAAAAAGCTTTGTGCCGTTTGAAACCTTTTTTTCAAAGATTCTCTAGCACTCTTCTCATACTAGTCACTTCTCTCGAAAGCCAACCAACCATCCCATGCACGGTCTTTAGCGTGAGATCTTCAGAAGCATTAAGATCTTAATATGGCTCTTCTTCAAGAGGAAAAATAATCACAGTAGTCTATCAAAAAGCTTTTACATCTGTCTGCAAGCTAGCACCAGCACTTGCTGTATATGCAGACATAGATGAGACCCCATTTGGAACTACTGCTGGCATTCAGTACCTTTTCGTCTCAGCACGTATTGGTGTTTAGGCTCTCTTTACACCCTTGGTAATTTAAAAAACAAAGTGCACTTTATCAGATCAAGTTTGTACATTAATAGCTTACTCTCTGAGAACTGGAATGCATAACACAATCATGTTGCACGTAGTTAGGCTTTCATGGAATGTGTTCTTATCCTAGCTAGAATTGTTTTCAAGCGAACACAATCATTCTGACAAGTCCAAAATGCAGTTTTAATTCACGCAACATTAGTCAATCTGTTGGCATCTTCGGCCAGAAATTTCACTCACAAACGGAACAGCTAGAGCCCACATAATTCAAATACTCTCCAACTGCACGGCCACTATAACTACTATGAAAAACTTTTTGCAACTGCATCTTTAATGCAACTATAAAGGCCTGTAACCTCACCTTGGCAATTTTCTTTGGCTTAAATTAGACAACAGTTCAAAAACACACCTTTTCTTTCAAGAAAACACCAGAGCATCGCTCTTGAAACTTTTAAACACAAGAAAAGAATTATCAGATTAGTACATCAAATGTGCCATTTCTGCTTGTACAGCATCTGTGGCCTGGCTAATTGTTTATATAACTACTACTCCATAATAGTCAAATGTTGACATAGCCAGTACTGCGTAACAATTAAAATAGCTTTCAAATGTGTGCTGAACGGGGGATAATTTATGAATTGAAAGGGGCTCACACAACAGCTAAACCACATGCTCTACTGGATAGGTAAGCCAGACTGACTAACAGGCATCAGGCAAGCAAAGCCAAAATCAGCCTGTGCTTACAAATGTATCTCCTGAAAGTGAAACAAACCTCCACTTAGCACAGCCGGCTGACCAATGCTCTGGTCTAGCAATGGTTTCAGGTTAAAGTTCAAGCGTAAGGCAGTAACAAAGGCAATTGTACAGCTTTCTCAAATTTTCACAAAAAAATCTTCCCATGGTTTGTGGTGGCATTTTGAAACGAAAGCTTCACTACTAGGTGGAGCCTTTTCACTACATTAGGTAGAGCAAGTCTTGCCTGGCACTAGATTTGACCTAGTAACCAGGACCTAATGAAGTGTGGGTGTCCATAATTCTGTGGTGTCCACCCAAAAGTATTCTGCACCTTCCTTTACTTAAAACCTAACTTACATGGAGAGGAAGCCCTTTGTTGTGCAGTGTCAGTGCACCACCCTTAAATGCCCCAAAGTGGCCAAAATTACTCTGTGGTGCTCCATTATGGATCCTCTTTCAGTGTTTTCACCTTCACCCCACCTTCCTCCCTTCCCTCAAGTCTGACAGATCCTGCGTCTTTCCTTTCTTGTAAACCAGTGCATAATTTACAAGAAAAAGTATGAAAGCATGACCTTGACCTGGTAGGTATAGGTGTCCACCATTTCGTGGTGTCCACCCAAAAGTATAACGTGCCTTCCTTTTACCAAAACCTAACTTAAAGAAAAATTATGAAAAACCCGCAGATTGAAAAGGCGGTGTTACAGAAGCTATCACTGCAGCACTCGCATCTTTCACTCTATCACTAGGCTTAAGAGATGCTTTAACCCCCATAGTTCTTTTCATCAATGCAGCACATAACCATTAAGAGCAGTAAAGGGTTGATAGATGGCAATAGTGACCTTGCATGCGTGCATTTTGTTGTTCCTTTTCGAAACTTTCTTCTGAGCTAAGCAAAGACTTAACTGTGTGACTCAGTATCCATGGCCACACAGCTTGCACGCCTGTCATGATCCTCCAATGACCCAAGACAACAAGGGGTGAAAAGGAACCATCGCACATTTGGGAACAAGTGCGTGTCGTGGACAGAAGAAATGTATATAGCCAAAATATGCAATACTAAAAGCTTGCAACCGATTTTTTAGTGGAATGTCGTTGTGGACACCAAGTGAAGGGAAGCATAATCAAGGGAAACTTCAAGCCAGATGGAGTGATGAGTTTTGGAGACTTGATGGAAATAGCATCGGTGGGGTGCCATACGATAGTGCTAAATAAAGATCATGAGTAGAAACAACTCGTCTGATGATGAAAGTGATGCAACAAAATTATGTAATCGATATAAAAACTATAGATTTATGCACCACTCTTTTTTTTTTTTTCCTTCAACTGACATATGCAGTAGAACATAAATGACGCAGTCATAGTTAGTACGAATGTCAGCACAAAGGAGATTGGTAAAATTCCCTAGTCGAACTAAGTGCATTGTTTATGATGTAAAGAATTACAGGTTTTCCATACACACTTCCACACCACCACTGATGATACGAAAACAAAAGCTGTGAATGCCTTTGCTAGAATGCTACTCTCACAGTGTCGATGCAATGATCACAATGTGCCCCAATATGCACCACGAGCACTGAAAAGTAGCTCACGGCTGTGGATAAACCTCATCAGCAGCAAACAGATTTGCGTGAATGCACTCCCCTTGTGCTTTTACCATACAGATCCTATTTGAAGGGCAAACAGCCTGTTTGCTTTTTGATGACATCAATTTACGTGATAAAAATATTTGTGCAATCCCGTGATGTTTGTATCGTCAAGACTTTACTGTAAATGTACACGGCTACCCATCAAATGAAACATGCTGGTGGCGTGCGCTTAACGCCACAGCCTTTTACTCTCCTTTTTCGCTTTGTACTCTACGAAGTTCAAGAACATGCATCGAAAGGACATCACTCAGCCCCTTGAACAGCTTCCTCTGATGTTTTCTTTACCATGCTCACATGTGGATGCGCATGTGACGGTTGTAGTTGCCCTTCTGAGAGAACCCCTTAAAGCAGTGGGGGCATCGGAAGGGGGTTTCCTTGGTGTGCGACCGCAGGTGAACCTGCAGCTGGGAGTGGAAGCCAAAGCTCATGGGGCACACGTGGCAGGAGAAGGGCTTGGGTGCCGCCCTGGAACCAAGCGGCACAGCGTCCTGGGGCTGCACACTGGACTCTGTGCCAATGTCCATGGGCCTCCCATGCACTGCACTGCTCCCAGCTGAGTCACACTGGCTGTCGCTTGGCACGCATGGCCCTCTGGCAGAAGAATCTCCATGAAAAGCAGACAGGTTGAAAGGAACTACTGGCAGAGCTGTAAAGCATGAAAGTGCAGATATGTCAGACCATGCAACTTGTAGCATCTGTGGGAAGTACTTGCTTTTGGAGAGGTAAGGATGATATTCATGATGGGCAACAGCACAGTAAACATGGATAGAACGGGAGACTGAGACAAGCACTTATCTCAGTCTTCTCTTCTGTCCGTGTCTATTGTACTGCCTCATACATCATGAATATTTACCAACTTGCTCAACTTTATTCACTAAGGGCAATATTTCCTCTCACCATCAAAAAGGTTAGAATGCTGGTAGTGCACAGTGAACTACAAAGCAAGGCCCGAGAAGCGAAGCCCTCAGGCTGTACACTTCTTGCAAAGGCTGTCATTAGCACCTATCCTTCACTATTGCAATTCTGTACTGCACTTTCCAGCTATTTATGCTGCACGCTTGTATATATATCCACAGATTTCCTGTTCTTCGAAAAAGGCTTTTTTCTTTTCGATCTAATTAATGCTCCAACAGATCGCCGTTGTGCAGTAGTCACTAGCCAAATCAATGTCTGTGACAGAACTCATTATGGCTTGCAAGAGCTTCTCCCATCATTGTGATGCAAGGGGAAGGAAAATTTACCTCTCATGTCTCAGAGTTTCATCATGCATAATAGTTACAGATGAGGCATTTTTAATGCATATGATGCATATCACATGTGACTGAACATATTGGCACTTTTCAATTTTTTAACTAATTGCCCAACCATTACCTACTTTGTACACAACTAAATCCTTGCAGCTTTACACCCATGATGTAATCATACATGCTGTACCCTGCGACACTGTAAAAAAAAAAAAGAAAAGGTTACTTGGGAGTTCATATTCTTTTTGAGAATCGTGCATGTTACCCTGCATGCCTTACTTGCTCAATTTTCTTCTCCACACTTGTCACCTTCCAATTTTAGTAGCATATTAATGGCAGAGCATATTTTACTCATCCGGCAGAAAAATTAGCATTTTATTTTGTTGTTCAATGTCAAGCTGGGTCTCAAATGTTCTAAATGAATAAGCTAGTAAATGCATTTTAAAGTACAGTAGTGAGATGCCAAAAAGCACTCTGGTACCACAAGACTGGGTCCTACATTCAAATTTTCTGTAAATATATGTATGACGCTGATAAAAGTGACACATAAAGCAGTAATCAAGCAGGCCTGCAAGGCACAGTGAGTACAAATTTCAAAGTAGGTCTGTATCGTTTGATCACCACTCTCTAAAGAAAAAGCCACTGCTTCACTGAAAACAAATCCACGGTACTCTGACATAGCCCTCATAAGCTAGCAGAGGACAAGAAATTAACTAAAGGTATTGCCACTATTGGGCAATTTACCAAGCAAAATGGGGGTTGTCAACAATTTTTTTTTTTGTCGACACAAACATCTATGTAGCCAGAAAAGCTAGAGAATCAGTTTTTACTAAAACATAAACTGGGTGCAATTTTCCTCACTGTCCTTTTTGGTATGGACAAACTGCGGTGGGAACGGCATAAGAAGAGCAGAGACAACAGAAACAAAGAACCTTTATCTCGGGCAGCCACTGACCTCCTCCATGGTGAGCCACACTAGTCACACTCATCAGTGGAGGGGGCACCGGTAACAGTACTCGTTGCTCGTTTGAGCACTCGGGCACAGGCGTCACTATGAGGGACGACGGCCATGCTGCGAGAAAAAGCAACATCTCTCGCTTAACTGTGTTGTCACGCAATGAGTCGGCTAGGTCAGAGATGTGATACAAGTTAGTGTAGCAAAATAAAACAAAAACAGTGCACAAAAAACATCAGAATTGTCCTATTTGTTTTCCTAGGTCTCCTTTATCAATGAAATAAATGCACAAAAAGTTACCAAAAAAGCCAGAATGATGGCTTACCCTCTTCTATAGCATGTGACATGCAGCACAGAATATAGCGGACAACAGGTGTATTGGCTTTTGCTGGTTTTCTAGTCTATAGAACATTTGCTTTTTCAAACAGCCAGAATCGTAGATAAACTCCCCCCCCCCCAAGACACATGGAAAAAAATGTTCTTTCTATGCCAGGTTATTTTCAAGGCACTAAGTCCTTTCAGAACATGCTGCAAATCATTGTGTTGCAAGAAAATGGTACCTGCCAACTACAACTCAATATTGTGGCTGTTCTAAATAAACTGATTGAATTAGCACAGTTCCAAAGGCATCAAGCACAACCTTTGTCAAAGTATGCACGCCAGTTAGCTAACAACTTGTATGGCTGTGATGCAGCTGCCTCTGCGATGCAGTTGCATAAGAAAGCCCTCATTTCTATCCATACCTTTGAACTGCCAGGAGAGCAACACAAACCACAGCACAGTTCTTGGGACCTGCCGCATTCATTAGCAAAGTGGCATGCATATTTCTAACAGAGATTCTGTGCAGTAATTAACAGTGTGAATTAACAGACCATCTAAACACTTCCATACCTCAAGAAATTTCTAAAATGATATTAAAATGGTAAACTCTCCACATCACTAACACTTAACCTGAACGTGACAGCATGCCTTGCCTCGCGCAACACATCTGGCCACAGAAACTGTGCACAGTCATGTTCACAAAGCAAAACAATAAACTGCAGCAGTACAAGTAGTTCACAAACTATCAGTACAGCTAGAGCAGTACAAATTGTTTTCATTATATGTAACAACACAACCCTCACAAAACTGCACTTCAAAGCAACTAAATTGGAGTTGGTTAAATATACAAAACAGTCTTGAGAAGAAAAAAAAATCCACACACTAAACAGACCATCTCGCGAAAACACATTTCACAAAGCAGTGTGGATTCTGTCAAGCTGGCACAGTGGTCATATTTCCAGACTTACTAAAGTAAAGAAATCGCCAATAACAAAAGCGTGAAAACGGCTACAGGAAATGAAGAGAGATAGCAGGAAATACATAGGCTATCATACAGCATTCTGGATGACGGGAGATGTATTACATTAGTAGCACCTTCCAGATATGATGAGTGGCTAAAAGTGGCCCCAGTCTGCTCAGATCCGCTAGGTGCACCGGTGCTAAAGGCTTCAAACACACACGGACCGCATCGTTTTCATCATGAGGACTATACTTGTAATGCAGTAAAAAAAATTAAAAAATAAAATAATAGCATAGGCAACAGAACATTTCCAGGCCCTCCCTTTAGTAATTCCAAAGATCGACAGGCACTAACTCCTCCCATTAAGGGTTATAACACCAAATTTACAGCATCGCAGCTGGTGCTTCGTTTTATATTAAAAATAAAATTAAAGTTCCTTTTCTGCAGATGCCCTGCGTGTTAGAGCAACAATGGGACTATTTGTTGAGAATGAGAAATTCAGACTGAAAACATAAAATTATGGGGGATACTATGCTCCACCTTTAAGGGTATGACACACTAGTGTTAGTGACCCCCATCTTGGCTCCCCTTGTGCGTCCTCGTGCGCGTACATGTATTTTGCTACTACCATTGCTGCTACATGCACACTCTGCTCAT
Source organism: Amblyomma maculatum (assembly GCF_055883805.1). Taxonomy (NCBI): domain Eukaryota; kingdom Metazoa; phylum Arthropoda; class Arachnida; order Ixodida; family Ixodidae; genus Amblyomma; species Amblyomma maculatum. The sequence goes on from NC_139352.1 coordinate 11,189,367, forward strand.
TAAATAGCCAGGAGATACATATTCCACATCAGCTTCCATAGGCTATCTTGTCACTTTTAGCAAGCAAGAAAATTCACAAAAACTCACACCACAAAAGCAGTTTGGCCCATCGGCTACAGGTGCTAATGAGATGTGTAGCTACGACTATAGATGTATCAAGAGCTTTGGAAACTTTACAAGCAACATGATTTTTTTAGCATTACTAGACAATGTGACACTTTTCCCACAAGCAGCTGCAAGTTCTCATTTTGGCAGCAAGATGTAATCTGTAATGTCTATTGCCACAGTCTGACCTTTTATTATACATATGGAGAGTACTGGTTTCAGGAAGCAGTATATTAGTATGTGTTAATGCAACTAGTGTGGTACGAGTGTGAAAAATTAGCCTCGAGTAGAATTCGATATGTATCAAAGGACTACCGAGTAGGCTGCATTCCGTCACAACAAAACCGAGAGCAGCACACATCTAACAATTAATTTACTGCCTTCCAGACAATGTCACCATGGCTGTGTAAACCAAACTGAAGTAATATTCTTGGAAAACAGTTGCCAATACTGCAAACTGATCTGTGTCATTTCCTGAACATTACAATAAGCTATCTCTAATCAGCACAGGCATAAATTGGCTCAGCACTGTGAGGCTGTGCAGCACACGCTTTTTTCCCTAAATAAGAAGCACACAATTTTAGCAGGAATCAAAGCACCATATCCAAAGCAGTAGAAAGGGAGGGGGGCACTTGCACTTTCTGTCCAGCCTTACTTTTCTGCCTTGATACAAAGAGTGAAATTTTTGCACTCCCTGCATCCTGCTACCCACTTGCAAAGCGCAAATATAAACTCATCAGGTACTTTCACAAATGTTTTATGCATTTAACATATCATTAGAATAAGCCTGATGATGGTACCACAGCGATTAGGTCATGTTTGGAAAATTCTATATTTTTGTGCGATTGTGGAGGCGACAGACAGTATGTAAAAGGCTTGCTTTGTTAACTTACAAAAAAGATGCACTTTCAAGTCAATGGCATCCCTGTCACTTTGGAAACTGAAACTTCACAAGACTGAATTGACAAGCTTTTAAATGCTACTACAGTTGGAAAAAGCTAACCATCAATTTATGCTACCACTTTACAACAAATAAGTAGCACAGCATTCTTTTCGTCCATACTGCAAAACTGCCACACTTAAAAGTCTGCTAGACTTTAAAGTCTATCTCGTAGATAAAATGGATTATCTAAGCTTTTGCCAACAAGCATGAGAGCAGTTGTATCACAAGGTCTGCACTGATGACAGAATTTAGCAGTACAGAGTGCTGGTGCAAGTTCCCATTTGTCCCGAACTGGAAGCAAGAAACCTGAAAAACATCCAGAAATAACAAGTCAGGGTCAATGCATTTCGCGTGCAGGAACTTGAACACTGGAGCAAAAGATGTCACTTGAAATCTCGAATAACAGATATAAATGCGATTCCATGATGCACAAAACAAAAACAGCAAAGGCGTAGCAAAGCACTAGTATCCCTGGCAACGCTGAACCCCTACATAAAGGTTTAGACTATTGACCTTTCTTTGCAAAGAGACCTTACTTTGCAAAGAGAATATTACTCGCTGGATTGATGTGTGCACATGGCGACAAGCATGGTGAATGTTGCAGAGGACAAAGATAAGCAAGAACATGAACACACTGCATGTGTTTCTCAACAGTTCATATTCTCATCGCATCAAACAGCACAAGAAACATGTACATATATAAAAGAAACAATGACACGGGACCAGCACTCATCTTGTGTTTTCATTTGATCTGTCTATGTGTCTTTCACGCTGTTTGATGCAATGGATCGTTACCAACTCACTCCACTGCATAGTCTCACTCCTCTATAAAAACATCATCAAAAAGTCTTAGTGTTCAGGCCATGCCTCAAATACAGTAGCAAGGAAGTAACTACTCATTACAGTGGATGTTAGTGATTACTCCATTCATTAAAATTTAGTCCCTGTAACAGCGATTCCCCGTAACAGGAAGAACCGGAAATGGACATGGAAAAGTCCGAACGGGGAAACTAAAAATGAAATCGACTTCATAATGTGTTCAACCCCCGCCATTATGCAAGATGTAGAGGTAATCGGGAAAGTGCGATGCAGTGACCACAGGATGGTGAGGTCCCGAATTAGCCTAAATCTGAAGAAGGAACGCCACAGATTAGTAAGAAAGAAACCCATCAACGAATTAGCGGTGAGGGGGAGGGCAGAAGAGTTCAGGATCTCGCTACAGAATAGGTATTCAGCTCTAACCGAGGATGGCGACATTACCCTAGAAGCAAGGAACAATAATTTCAGTGATATCATTACTGAGTGCGCGGTAGAAGTAGGCGGTAGGATAGTTAGAGAGGATACCGGTAAGCTGTCTAAGGAGACGAAAGATTTGATTAAGAAACGCCAGAGTACGAAAGCTTCCAATCCAACAGACCAGATCAAATTGGCCGAGATATCAAAGCTAATCAATAAGCGCAAGGTGGCCGATATAAGGAAGTATAACATGGAGAAAATTGAGCATGCTGTAAAGAACGGGGGAAGCCTTAAAGCGGTAAAGAAGAAATTGGGCATAGGCAAAAACCAGACGTATGCGATAAGGGACAAGGCGGGCAACGTCATCATGAATATGGATAAGATAGTCAAAGCAGCCGAGGAGTTCTATACAAATCTCTACAGTAGCCAAAGTAGTCAGGACCGTAATGAGATTATGGGTAGGGAAAAATATTCAGACGTTCCACCAGTGACGAAGGACGAGGTCAAGAAAGCATTAGAAACTATGAAAAGGGGGAAATCAGCTGGAGAGGATCAGATAACTACGGATTTGCTGAAGGACGGGGGGGATATCGTGTTAGAAAAACTGGCCACCTTATATACGCAGTGCCTGGTGTCATCGACGGTACCGGAACCATGGAAGAATGCGAACATTATCCTCATTCATAAGAAAGGGGACTGTGAGGACCTTAAAAGTTACAGACCAATCAGCTTACTGTCTGTTACGTATAAGGTATTTACTAAGGTAATCGCTAATAGAATCAGGACAACCTTAGACTTCAATCAAGCAAAGGATCAAGCAGGGTTTCGGAAACGGCACTCTACTATCGATCATATCCATACCATCAATCAGGTGATAGAAAAATGCTCGGAATATAACCAGCCCTTATACATAGCATTCATTGATTACGAAAAAGCATTTGACTCAGTTGAAACCTCGGCGGTGATGCAGGCATTGCGAAATCAGGGGGTAGACGAGCCGTACGTGAAAGTGCTGGAAGATATATACAGTGGCTGCACAGCAACCATAGTTCTGCATAAAGAAAGTAACAAAATTCCCATAAAGAAAGGTGTTAGGCAAGGAGACACAATCTCCCCAGTACTATTCACAGCTTGCTTAGAGGAAGTATTCAGAGACTTGGAATGGGAGCAGTTAGGGATAAGGGTAGATGGAGAATACCTCAGTAATCTGCGATTTGCTGATGACATTGCCTTGCTAAGCAACTCGGGAGATGAACTACAAATAATGGTTGATGACCTAGATAGGAAAAGTAGAAAGGTAGGCTTGAAAATCAATATGCAGAAGACTAAGGTAATGTTCAACAGCCTCGGGAAGGAACAGCAGTTTACATTAGGTAGCGAAGTACTGGAAGTAGTAGGCGAATATGTCTACTTAGGACAGGTAGTAACCGCAGATCCGGACCATGAAAAGGAAATAACAAGAAGAATAAGATTGGGATGGAGCGCATTTGGCAAGCACTCGCAGATTATGTCTAGCAGCTTACCGGTATCACTAAAGAGGAAAGTATATAACAGTTGCATCTTACCTGTACCCACCTATGGCGCTGAAACGTTGAGGCTAACCAAGAGAGTTCCACTTAAGTTGAAGACAACCCAGAGGGCTATGGAACGAAAAATGGTAGGGGTAACATTAAGAGATAGGAAGCGTGCAGAGTGGGTCAGAGAAATAACTCATGTTACCGACATTCTAGTGGAAATGAAGAAGAAATGGACATGGGCAGGACATGTAGTGCGAAGAGAGGATAACCGATGGTCGCTTAGGGTAACAAACTGGATTCCAAGGGAAGGAAAGCGTAGCAGGGGGCGGCAGAAAGTTAGGTGGGCGGATGAGATTAAGAAGTTCGCAGGGGTCAAGTGGATGCAGCTAGCACAGAACCGGGTTAAGTGGAGAAATATGGGAGAGGCCTTCGCCCTGCAGTGGGTATAGTCAGGCTGATGATGATGATGAACAGTGATTCCCCAAAAACACATTGGACTAACCCGATATGATGTGCCCTACAAGTTGTTGCTAGAAGCACTGCTAAATTCCATTGTCACTATAATAAACCACGGCATTCGCTTTGCGAGTCATGTTGCCCAAATACAGCTTTAGACGCAAACTGTGACCTATGTTTGAGACAGACAGATAGCATTCAAGGTGTCATTCTGTCTCCCATCCGATGTCCTTTGCCTGCAGAAACAATGCAGTAATGTAAAAGACGATGTAAACAAAAGTGAAAAAATCTTCCATGTAATGCAACAAATTTTCCATACAAATAACAAGTATGCTACCACTAACAAGCAAACCTACACACATTAATCCACATAAAGCTTTGCCTTGGTCTTTAAGGCTCATTCTGTTACATTTCAGCCAACCAATTTTGCAGCAGTTACACATAAAAGTACCCCTTTACTAGTGCAAGACAAAGGCAAGTAATATGATTTAGTTCAACTTGCCCAACCCTGCTTAGCTTTAGGTGTGCCACAAGAGTTATTACCTCAGTTCATTTGCATAGGGAACATGTGGCAATTAGTATGCTCGAGTGGCAGCACACAATGCGACCTCTGCATCTGAAAACACCAGCTCAGATACTCATGCTGCCACAGCACTGTGGAGCTATGAATAGGGGATGGGCTTTTCATTTTTTTAATTCAGCATACTTTTATTCGTGCTCATTATAGAGAACATAACTTTCGTTGCCCAGTTTCTTTTTTTTTTGCAAATATTCTACATACAAACTTTCTTTTCCTTTTTTTTCTTTGGTGAAACACATTATGAAACACATCACACGGCACTGAATCAAAATCGCTGCTTGACCGAATATATGGTTCCAGCACTTTGTGGCCAAATGTATTTTTGCCTGCTAGTTGGGACATTCAGCCCAGAAACACTGACCTTTTCGAATGAAACACAATTTCAAGATTGGCGTTTTCCGGTTTAAACCGAAAAGTCTAACCCCTGGCAGAAATCTTGACCAGTTAAGCTAGTTTAAGTACCAATTCTCATTTGGTTCCCGCTAGAACCAGGTAGGATCAGACACATTCCTCACTGAAACAGTGACGCTGAATCTGTTTCTGTGGGGACAGAGTACAGCCGCACTGAAGCGGGTACCCTTCTGGGCTCGCATGCACACGGTCAGTGGCGCACAGCACTCCACAACAGCGGATAACCGATAGTGCACACACGTTATGCGCACATCCACTAGGTACGCGTTAACTAACATCTGTTGGCATCTTATTCGCACCAAGAGAAAACACTTGTCGAAGTGCCATCATAGTGAACCGTGAAAGCAAGTCCGTGTTGTCAGTTTTGTAAAGCGCGCGCATTTTGATGGTCGCCCCGACCGAGGTGCATGCGTGAGCTGAAACAAATGGCATTCTCTCAAGCTTTGCATTTCGTAACCGTTTTGTACACGCTACTGCAAGGTTCATGCAACTGGGCCGCACAAGCTTCGTCCACATGATACCCAACTTTCCATTCCAAAGCCGAAAAAAGAAAACTGGATGAATAGCATGCGCCCCCGATGTCTCCATTACGCAAGCGGAAGGCGCAACGAGCATTGATGAAAAGCCCCACAACTGACTTGCCACTGTAAACAAGCCACTGTCAACATGTCATCCGCATTACGACGACCGCTGCCGCACATGATCACGATAAATGGATATAAGTATACAGCGAGCGCGTGCCGGCGATACTCGCAAATAGCATTTACTAAATTACTACTAGCGCCAACTGCGCCGTTTTAAAATGTTCAAGATCGCCGCTTCAAGTTTGGAGCGCTTAAATCGTTAACGCAAACTAGTCATATATTACGAGAAAAAATTTTCAATTTTTTTTGCTGTGCTTGCTCCGCATTATGTCTTTTTGCTGCTACCAAATATTACATGCGTAGCTTTGCCGTGCATAGTGTTTGCAGTGTTCGTATCATTCTTAGCTTTGTGTTGGCGGCTTCAGTGGCTTCAGCGTGGTGACCATGCACCATGCCGACCGCCGGTGTGGTCTTTCTTCCGCGGCGAATTTTTGTTTTGAAATAAAGCCGGTCGTAGTTTTGAACAAGGGTGTGACTAAAAATACCTCTGCCACTGACCTAGAATGGGGTAAATAAAGATCTCAAACCTCTCTAACGCCAAGATCTGCATCCACACAGAAACACTGCGCTCTTCTACAAACCAGAGCCCCAGAGCGTGCCCAGAGCATAGGTCAATGGACCATTTGCGGAAAAGCGAGCGCCACCTCTCGTCCAAAATGGGAAGCTTCGCCGGCACTTTTGGTTGGAAAGGGCTTCTCGAACTAGCATGCGCAAGGCAGCGTTCGGCGTTTCGCGTGCGCTTAAATCGTTGTTTTAGTGTTGCTCTTTTGCTGAAAACGTGCATATGCTGAGTTTTGGGTTTGGGTTTTAGCCAGAATAATGACCAGGTATGAGCAATACGTGCAGTTTGCGTCCTCAACTGTTCGCCAGGCGCATCGTTGCCGATGCTTAAAGGAGGAAGACCATGTCAGGAACTTGAATCTTCATACCACTCAGTATTTATGAGAGTGAGCACCATCCATGATGACCGCAATGTTTATGCGACAATGCCATGGTTCGCTGTTGATTCGGGCCACATCATTTGAACTCACTGCGGTTGCATTGCGGGGTGAGATATTTTGCTGAGATGTGTATCTCTCTTGTGCAGAATGCTGATACACAAAATGAACGTGTATTGCATGGACGCTAATGGGCCGACGAGTGTTACAGTGACTTGGGATGCACTATTTTGTAACACGCGCAAATGTTTGTCTGGGTTTTCTGATGTAGGGCACGAATTCCTGCTGACTTCGTCCCTGCAGCTTCTGATGTAGGCCAGGCTTTACTGATTAGCAAACGACTCGTATTTTCTCAACCACACTCGCGCTCATACGCGAGAGCTTCGCTTACTGACGGACCGCTTCCTGCGTAGGCTGCACTCTGCCGTGCTCCCGCTGTTCAGATATAGCGCACCTTGCTATTGTATTTTTGGATTTACGGTGGATGTTCATAAGTATATAAAATTAATTTCCCACCTAATCTGTCGATGCAAGAACTCTTATAAAACCAATACGTGTTCATTTGGCAGCAAGCGCTAAATACAGCAAGAACGCCCAGCTACTACTGAACGGGCCGGTTGGGCACAACCGACCCCACGGCTTCGTCTTTCGCGCCTTGTATGTCGTCGTGGTCCTCGTTATATATACGTACAAGTGTCGCTGTTGCATGGCACATGCTTAGCTTAGATAGAAGGCGTTCCAGTCAAATGGCTGTTTTTAGGCTGCATGCAATAGTGAACAATGCTGCGTTTCTTTACTCCTTATTGACGGCTCAGCGAAACCTGTCAGCATATAGCAGGGCTGCTGTTGAGTGTTTCTGTGAGGGCACTAGGATGCTTCTTGCACGGGCGTACTCTGCAAGTCGATAGTTCTTGGTAAGGTATAAAACTCACTCCAGCAAAGCTCTACACTACGTTGTCTCAAGGCAGAGATGGCCCCTTTTCAGTAAATGGTGTGGCTGCAGAAGGAAACAAAACTCATAACAATAGATTATGGCACCGACACAAAAAAAAAAAAAAAAAAAAAAAAAAAAAAAAAAAAAACGGGGGAGAACAAAAGCGCCTCCGCAAAGCAGCAGCGGAAGAGGACACCGAGCACACTACTTCGTTAGCAGACGAATCCAGACAGCCTTTTTTCACGTGTCCGACTTTTTTTTAAATGCGTGATAAGTTTTCCCGAGCCACGGGCACCCACATACGGCGAAAGTGAGACAAGCAACTCAAATCATCCACCGCTCTACAGCGCGAGAATGCGCAGCTAGGCAGCGCTGGCGCGTCATGTTTTCCAGCCAAAACCAAATCGCCCACAGAGGGCGCTAGTTGCGCCTTTGTCGCGCATGCGCAGGAGCTTTTCCGCAAATGGTCCATTCCAGCAAACGGAAATTCGTTCAAACACTATTCACTCGAGCACTAAGCCTCGTGGCAAAAATAATTGTACGAGCATCCTGGGCACTTCATAGCTACGAACTAATGATGAGAAAGTGATTTTGAGCACAGTGTACACTATACAACCCACTGTGCCTCGAAGCAATTAAGCTTTTTGGCTAGCTAGGATTATTTGGATAAAGTCCTCGCTATATTAAGAGCGCAAGTTGAACTAGCCTTTTGTTTGCAGACAATGCATGAAAAAGTAGTAAGCAGACGAATGAAGTAAACTGAAACAAGGAACAAGTGTTCATTTTCCACTCATGGGCATACATATAAGTGAGGTAGTTCTTTACTATGCACAGCTGCCCACTGTGTATGAGGCATAGGAAGCAGGTGCAATCAGAGGAAGTGATCATCAAGTGTTGCATTAGTTTATTTGGCAGAATGGCTACATGTAATACACATAAGGGCAAGAGAGTAGACTGCTAGAAACATATGTCACTACTTTGTGCTGGACAAACATTCCAAAATTTTATGGGATGGTTGCCCCATTTTTGTGCTTCTTCCTTTCATGGTGTGTCAGTAAGAACCTGCACGTAAATGAAATGTCGCAAATCTCACATCTGAACCGCCTTTTTCCTGTATGGATATACTGGTGTTTCACCATGTGGCTCTTCTGCACGAACCCTTTGCCGCAGTAGCTGCACTCATGCGGACGCTCGCCAGTGTGCGTCCGCTGGTGGTCCTTCAAGTGGGTGTTATACTGCGTGGTGTAAGGGCACAAGGGGCAGTGTAACAGGCGGTATTTTCCATGCGAGTTTTCTCCACTTGGCTGGCTGCTTTGGAGCCATGCAGAATGCAAGCCTGCGTGGTTGAAAGTGGATCATTTTTATTAAAATGCAGATCAGACTGTGTCTGGAAGAGTTCATGGAGCACCAAGGCTAGCGCAAGGCCAACAGTGAACAGGAAAGTGGCAGATCAGGCTAGTTGGCTACATGAATCACATATGAATCATGTATGTTAATTCTGTTTTCACATGAACCTTCCAGCAACTGTTTACCTTTGCAGGATTACAAGGCTAATGGCGATTTCCACTGGTCGATCGGAGCTGGGCGCCCGAGCCGACCTAAAGCGCTACAGAGCGAATCAGCCTTGGTCGACCAGCGGAACGTGTAGAGCGCGCGGCGGAAGTAAAGCTGAGCCGGTTTCGAAAGTTGTAGCCGCATCCCAGCGCCAAAATGTTTGCGGTTGATAAATAGGCAGGAGTGCGGCCCTCAACAACTTGCTTTCTCATTTTTTTTAACGCTGCAGACGTTTTTCGATAGACGCACTTCGACATATTCGCGCAAAAAACGATGACATCCAGCGTCCTTTGCCAATGTCGCTGAAACGGTCAAAAACAGCCAAAAGAATCCAGCAGCATCCGGAAGTGACTGCGTCAGCGACTAGGACTTCCGGCGAGATCCGACTTCGGTCGGCGGATCGAGCTGGAGCGTCCCGAGTTGCCCCAAACGACCAGCGGAATACGCGAAACCTATCTTGGTCGACCAGTGGAAATCGAAATTGTCGTCCCGGAGCAAGAAAACGTGCTCCGTAGCGACCAGTGGAAATCGCCATAAGAGAGCAACATCATTTTCAGACTGGAAGAGCACCAGAGACGACACTTTAGCACAATAGCACTTTCATACAACAGCAGTCTTCGTTTTTGCTGTTACAATGCGTCAGCAACATACAAAAACTATGTAGAGTACTTGAGGTGGCAGCTCTTACTTTTACATGTGCTTCTGGACAAAGGAGCATCACGAGTTCACCACCACAAACAATGAGCCTTTCAAACAAGGACGGTGTAGCCAGACATGCAGGCAGAGCTTCTGCATGATATACTCTAGTAGCGGCAAAATTCATCGCTGTTGAAGGTAATCAGAAGGTGCAAAAGATGCAGGGAATTAAGCAGATGTAGAAGAATTAGCAATAAAAGTTCAGAATATGTCTTTCACGTCCGAGTTCATTTTCTTCTATATGCTGCCTATTCTCCAAGCTAACATGTTCATTTTTATGAAACAAAAACAGATACACATTGATATATTTCACATTAAAATATTGAGGACACTTAATCTCCCGGCCTCGGCGGCCGCTTTTCGATGGAGGCGGAAAGCAAGGCGCCCGTGTGCTGTGCGATGTCAGTGCACGTTAAAGAACCCCAGGTGGTCGAAATTTCCGGAGTCCTCCACTACGGCGTCTCTCATAGCCTGAGTTGCTTTGGGACTTTAAACCCCACAAACCAAACCAACCTAATCTCCACCTCGAAGAGCAAGACGCAACAACATTAATAGCTCCCATCTACGGCTCTCCTTCCTTGCACATATCTTCATTCGCATACATGCACTTTGTTACGTGATTAATCATTGACCCCTAATTTGTGCCTCTATTATCTTAAACATACTCATTAACACAGTTGTCAGCTACCACATTATTTGGGAAACCAGTAAACTAAAACTCCACTTTATCACCAAGCTGCATAAACATGCCTGTGTGGCCTAGAAGTAGAATGTCTAAATTCATCACTTTTACCAGTCTGCAGTAGGAGACAGGGAACAAGAAGAGACGAAATGACAAGCGCTGCATGTTGGACTGCAATGTCCAACTTGGGATCCAAGGGTCCTTGTCCAAAATTTATCACCTCCCGCCAACTGAGCCATGTGGTTTTGCGACAGGCAATAAGTATACTAACATATTTTTTCATACAATGCAACAACAAGGATACTTTGTCTTTGCAGGAGCAACTAAGATGTTTGGGCGCACATTTTAAGCTTGAATTTCTAAGTCCAGCAACCATATTGTATGAAAACAAGCTAGCGTAAAACAAACACAAGAAAGGCAAACAGAACTTGGAAGAAGCCCTTGAAAGAAGTTGCAGCTGCAACTGTAGATAAATACATCAAATTAAATATGGGCCGCCTCTCTTCATTAACAGTGACATGCAGTTTGAACACCAATACAAACTTAGTTTAGGGGCCCGAGTTCATGCACTCGAGCTGCTGGCATGGCCACTACTAAATAAAGAATAGGGATCATATAGTCACTGTGGTAAAAGCAGGCAAAGAGCTGAGATACGGATGCTTAATCCTTGGAAAGTTGCATTCTTTATAAGAAGACATGCCCCATTGTCATTTTGCTTGTTGATGCTCCAGGTGCACAAAGTGTATAAATCCAACACCAAAATGAAAAAAAGTTAAGACAGACAAGGTTTTACCCTCAAATTAACTTCAGTTGGAACATCTGTACCACCTTTGCAGTATTCAAAACTGCAAAAAATAGTCAGTATATCTTCATAGTATGGTAATCCTTAAAGCAGCGCTCTGGGCACAGTGGCTTGTTACACTCAATACACATATATCGAGTGTCTTTTCTCTGCTTTGGGCGCCGAAAGGTGTGTGCGCACACGTGGCACCTTCGTTGTGTGCGACTGCCTTGCGCAGTGGTCTGAGGCACTCTTGCTATGAAGTGTCGCGCTGTCAGTCGCAATGGGAGGTCCTCGTCATCCAACCTTTCAGGCTTTATTTCCATGATGTTGTTGCCAGCGTAGATCAGGAAGCTCGCAATTGATCCTTCAGGCACTGTTTCCATGACGATACCTGCAAGAGCAGAATTCAAGATCTACACTCTGCATATAGCAACCACTGGAACGATTTTACATGCTGTTCAAAAGCTTAGTGCATGGGAAAGCAGGGTGTGCTTGCGAGAGTGGGGGTGGGGGGGACTGCAACCAATGAACCATTTAGAGTTGCCCAATTCTCAAGGCATATTCTGTACACCATGCCATCTAAAGGTAAGACACCAAGGGCAAATGATTTATGCATTGTAAATTGTTTGTTAAAAAACAAAAGTGCAGTAAAAAATTGCAAGTGCAATTAAAAATGTAGTGCTAATTTACTGTGCTACAAAACCAGTGGGAATAACAGCTTTCAATAAGCTGTTATCAATCCTCACAAAATTTTCTGGTTAACTGGAATCTGTGCGACATTCACAAAGAGCTAAATCTGGGGGGAAATGCTGTTTGAGAACTTAACAGGGCAGTGCCCTTCTATATGAGGCTAGATAAGGTTATCTCAAAACCAGGCAACAGAGAAGTAAATGTGAACAGGTAGATGATATTGCGTAGCATGTGGAGGCAGTGGAGAAAACACTGAACATATTTTGCCAGACTACAGAGCAATATGCATCCAGATATCAAAGACTGCATGGTAAGCTTTCCAGTGGCTTTTTGCTTCAGGTGTAATGAAAGAAAAATTCACACATTCAAAGTAGAGGCGAGCAAGGGTCAACTACAATACTGAAGGTGCAAAAGCAAAATAGAACAATTGCACAAACCATCACAAGAATAAAACACAGCTTAAAGCTTACAAAAAGCAGAGGACAAAAAAAAAATGCCACTTTAATTTACTAGGCAAGGTGGCATTTGCCACTGCTCTGTTTGGAATGGGATGCCGATAATATCTATGCCTATCTATTGTCCCTTCACATGTGTGCCATCGACAGAATGGAATCATGATTGTTTGCCTGTTGTGCATGTTTTTTCTAAGCAAGGGTTTATCGCTGCTTTTTCTTTTACACTTGACAGATTCAAGCTCAAACACTGAATTCAAACATACAGCTGATGTCATGTGCAAAGAGCATTTCAGAAGCACAGATATCGTTCCACTGCATGTTCTGCAGTATGAAGAGAGAAAAACTATACAATACAAGCACATCTGCTCTAAGGCACTTTGTCAGCATGCTGAGAATGCACTAAGAGAGCCGCTTCAGCACATTCTTGAAGTATTAAACTATCCATACCTCTAGTGTGTAAAAAAGGAAGAAAATTCAGCATAAAGCAAGCAATGAACATGAAATGACTGGTATTTTTTGCTTTCTCATGCTTACCATGAGTGACACGCATTTGAGCACTTGAAACAATTAGGAAATATAATCACGAGATAAGAAGAGGTTGCAAGAGCCAAGAGAAAGTGAAGAAAAGTTCTGCTACTTTTTGCCAGAGATAAGCCACCGTGTAAAATACATAAGCACAGTTTTCATACTGCACAGTATACAAAATCGGAATCTTCTTGGTAGCCCTGACATTACAAAAAGAGTAGTACTTCTGGCAAGGTAAGGATGCCTCACACCTTGCCACTGCACTATTTCACATTAAAACATATAAGCAAGCAAGAATTAGTACCTAAATAACAAGCATATCTTGCACACTGGACCAGCATTAAAAACAACAGAGTTTGCAATATAACTCCTAGATGATGACTCTCAGCATTTATCCCAGCTGTATGTGTGGCTCCATGGAGAAAGAAATGAGGTGCCTATGTGAGCTTTGCGGCCTTTTGAAGAGCAACATGCATTACCGCCTGAAAATTTCGGAACTAAAATCATCTAGACAAAGATGCTGTTGCTCGAAACTGATTATTCCTACAGTTGCAGCAATTATGCGGCTATATAAAAGCTTGACCAGCAAAAAAAGCCATAAGTACAGTTTTCTTCTGGCAGATGCTAAAATGACATGCTTAAGCAGGATTAACATATACGAGTATCCAATGCCTTACATGTAGCTGACATTTTGTCAAGGCTTCCAAAAAAGGGGCCTTAACAAGTTGTAGACACAACATAGTGGAGATTTGCAAACAAAGGAATGATTAAAATTATATCCGCAAGGGGCAGTGGAATCTCTTGAAGTCAACACTCCCTCCATGTCAAAAAAATAAATAAATATATAAAAAGATCATTACCTTGTCGCTGCACAAAAAGACAGGAACAGAAAGCTTCAGTGATCAGTGCCATCAAGCAAGTTTCACACACAAAAAAAAAAGCACTTTCACAGTTCTGATGCTAATTGAAGTAAAGATATACTGGGGATTCAAAACAGCCATGCCCATATTTCTCTCTCACACACGCCATGCACAGTAACAGATACTAGACACCAAGCTCAGGTAAGAACATTACAAAGTGAATAATCATGCAAAGTAAACACAAGCGAGATAAGTTACCAAATATACATAAATCTCCAGATCATTATCAAATTTCCACCAGCTAATTAGAGAAGATGTCTATGATGCAAGTTAACCGTTGTTAACTGGCAATGTCTCATTGGAAGATTGACTAGACATATTCATTGTAACAGTTAGTGACAAAGCACTCTCAGTCCCAAGTGCAGGTGCTCACAAAAGTTATCGGACCATAAAAATTAGAGCAATAATTAATTTCTGGGCAATGTGCGCTTGCAGGCAAGACGTGAATGGCATGGTGAGCACTCCCATGTGGTCTGCATAATCCATCCCTCAGTGCCTGGCAGTGCCTCTATGGTGCAAAGAAATCCTAGTCTTTCATGATTTCAATATTACTTAAAATTTTTCTTATTCCTTTCTTCTAATTTGCAGCATTCGTACCGTGTTTAATGAAACCTTGCCACATTGAACAACAAACGTTTTCATCATTATCACGCATCTATTTTGTTACTGCTTACCTTGATTTACCAGCAGAGTTATTAACAGTGTTTTCTGCAGACTGTTAACTCTGCTGCTGTTAATAACTCTGCTGGTCAATCAAGGTAAGCAGTAACAAAATAGATGCGTGATGATGATGAAAACGCTTGTTGTTCAATGTGGCAAGGTTTCATCAAACACGGTACGAACGCTGCAAATAAGAGCAACACTTTTTTCAGCCAGATAGTTAAGATTTGTGCTGGTGTGCAATTAAACTGAGGCAAGGAAGTTAAATTTAAGGAGAGGATAGGCCCTAGACAATGGGCATGAAAATAAAAGGGAAAATGTACAAAACAGAAAGAGGTCTTCAGGTTTGGAGACAAAACTATCCAAACTTTGATATGCAAGTTATAGTTTCTTTGTCAGGACAATGTGTTGAAGATGAAAAAACAAGAAGCTCAAAGCTTTGCACACCTGAGCAGGGCAAGACTGCTCTAGGATCAGAAATGTCTCAGCAGCCAGTTAGCATAGACTGACCGTTATGAAAATGTGTTTCACAGTTTTACCTCTAGGAGAGTTTCTGCATGATCAAAAAGTTTTGATATTAAGCAAGGCTAGAACAAATGCAGAAAAAACTAAAAAAACAGCCAATTATTAATACTGCTTTGTTTCAAATGTTTAATCAAAGCTAAATACATTAATACAATTGATCTCAAGACTAATAAAACTGTAATAAAGTGCTAAATAAATGGTATGTGCACTGAAGTCTGTGATAAGGTAATGACCAGATGATGAATGAAGTACACCTTGAGAAACAATATGCTAATGTTAATAGCAGCACGAACATGTCGTGGCAGAATGCAGTCACCAAAAAAAAAGAGCAAGGTAATAATTGTTATTCAAAGGTCACTTTGCATACACCTCATTGCTGTAGTCTGTGCACTGATGAGACAGGAATTAAGTACAAACCATGTATCAATTCATTTTGACTTTGTTTTGCAATAACATATCCAGCAAGAGCTTTCCTTCCTATGCCGGCAGCAAAGTAGCATTTGTTTAAACCTCAATAAAACACAACTGGAAAAACAGCTTCATACAACAGCACTCCTCTAGATTTTTGCTACTTCTATTCATTGGCTGCTCATAAAATATATGCACAAGAGAGGCGAAATGAGAGCTTTCACTCCTACATTCGCTTTTTGCAAAAGGGCACCATGTACAACAACAAAAAAGAGCCTGGTCTTTGTCCAGTGGTGTAGTCAGTTCGTCAACTTAAACAAGGAGCGTTTTAAACAATAAGTGTGCTACAAAAGACGCAACTAATTCATTGCAAAGAATACTTGTCTATTGAGTACGCTCAGCACTACCGGCTGTCAGCAGATGGCCTGTAAGCTTCTTCAGGTAGAATGCCTATCAATGCATGTTTTTTTTCCTTTCATGGAACTTTGCTAGATAGCCAGGCAGAAATGTCACTTGGAAAAAGCGGCACTAGATTGAGTATACACTTATGCGCTTTGTTCACATGTGTGCAATAGAGTTTGATTTGCGGGTAAACGTTGAGGAGCACAGCTAGCAACGGAACGGCTTCTTGTCCATATGGATGGGAAGGTGGCTCACTAGGTGGCTCTCCAGCACAAATCCCTTGCCACAATGGCTGCACCGGTGTGGCCGCTCGCCACTGTGCAACCGGTGGTGATACTTCATGTGGATGGTAAGTGCTGTTATGTAAGGGCACAAGTGGCACTGCAGTCACTGCTGCCCTTTGCTATAGGTATCATTTCCATGTGGCAGGCAATGTACACTGGCCAAGCCTGCAACACGAAAGAAAGCAAACACTTGTAAAGATCACAGCGCTGGCAAAGATTAACTTTAGCCTGACAACATTAATTCGTTAGCAAAGCCATAAACATTTTCTCAAAGGCGTAGTACACATTGAATGTTGAAGAGAAATCCTACATAAATCTCCACCGGCAAGAAATTTTTTAGTGTATTACCAAGAAACAGAGTTTGTAGAAATGAAAGTTTATACTTTTTCCTCTTAGCACCTTTCTTTATGCACTCATGGCTCCTCCCATGCTCAAAGCTAGGTGTCTCGGCACTGTCCCTGCCCAGCACAATGTCAGTTTATGAATAACAACCGCCACTTCAACAGCTCATCATTTTAGGTTCTGTTTTGCAGTAGTTCTGTGCGACATTCACACTATGCCAGAAGATTTCAGACTAATCGCCATTTGAGACCAACACATACACACAGACATGTTACACTAAGAGGGCATGAGTGTAATGAAGGTGCCCATCCACCCTTCGCACAATTCTTACACCGTGTCACTAGCTCTGTATACATGGACTCGACAGCAACAGGGTCAAGTCAGCATTGGTGAGGTCACCTTTACTCTACCCGCAGAGCTTTTGGATCATACCAGTTGCAAAACCCCGCTTCAAGAAGTGACTGGTATTTGTATGCATTTTTCAGTGCCTATGAATTGTCACACCATCTGGAAGCGGTCAATAGAAGCTTTCTCCTATTGTCGTCATTGCCTTCCGGAAACCACCTTCTTGTTCTTTTTCACCTTATTACCTCTACGGCTTTTATGTCTAAAAATTTTCGCTACTGCTACTCTTGAACATATTTTATTTTCCCAATTATTGCGCATTTGTCAACAATCTGAAAGCTTGTAATTTAGACAGTTTTCTTTAGTGCTCGCGGGCGCCACCACATTCGTATACACCCGAATTTTGACCAATCAAAACCACCATTTTTTTATACAGGGGCTCTATGGGAAGTTTTGCAACAGGTAGTATTGAAGAACTTTGCTCTACCCGCTTGGTGCCTACATGAACTCGCTTCTAGCGAGTAAGTATAGCAGTGGCACCTAGTGTCAGGATTTCCGCTTATTGTGCAAGCTTCCTTTTCGTGTTCGATTTCATTGTTACTATCGAGAGCTTTGCTTATTATTTTTTATCGCTAATAAGCGCTAGTAAACATTAGACTTCACTGATGCTTCTAGCAGCACCGGATGAGTTTTGATCCCAGAGTTCCCTATAACTCAACTCCCTGACTTGACAGTGTCTACATGCTTGTAGACAAGTGCGTCAAGTGAGTTAAGCTACCCCCGCAGGCTAGCAAACTCGACTCGCTCCACCGCCTACTTTACTCGACCCGACGGCGTTTACATGAGCCCGACAACTGGTGTTTTATTCGACAAGTAACTCGACCAAACTATGTCGACTCCAGGCTACTATGAGCTAGTGCAGGAAGTAATAGAAAAAGAATATTTATTCCGGGTCTTCAAAAACAAGCTCTGAATACCAGGGCCAGACCACAGCAAGAACTGCTGTCAGACAATCAAGAGACACCACCACAACCTCATTAGCTAAACGTATGGTTGGAGATAAGCTGTGCCTACACTTTTGCTGGTAAATGCGCAATTCATACCACATCCAGTTTTTGTTTGTTTTGCAAATGTCAATGTCAGTGCCTTTAGGCTTAGTTGCAGACCACTTCCAAGCAAAGATGAGCACAGTAAAAACTGAAAAGCAATACTGGGAATCAAAACAAAGCACAGTCATGACATCTAAATTTAAACCCACAGAGTGCTGACCCTTCTTGTTAAAACAACTCTAAGGACAAGCTAAGGTTGAGCTCTACTGATAGGTTACACCATTCCAAAAACAAAGTGGCTACTTTCAATAACAGCAGATATTTTAGGAGCTAGAAAAGGCAATGTGAAAAAAAAAAAAAAAAGAAATGTTGATTACAGTCGTCGCCAGCTTCCACATCCAAAGTGCAATGATAAAAAAAAGAGTTTTTTGGCACAAAGCCCAAAAATATAGGCTGAATCGTTATTCACTTTTAAATGGTGACTGCAGAGCTCCTTTGGGTCTTAGAGTCACAAACTGCAACCAAATGGCGGAAAAAGCACTCCATGTCTAAATCAAATTTCTCACCAATATACACATCTTTGCTGCCAAACAGACGTAAGTCGTAAAAGTGTCTAAAATCCAAAAACAAAAACAACAGCTGAATGCTGTTGTTATCCATTTGTCTGTCAAGTATGGTCCAAATAATGTTAGGCACAGAACGTCACTGGAAATGTTCTTTAACCAAAAGCCTCAACGCAAAACCTACCAAGGACAAGGCTTTCACCAAACGTTGCCCCTAGAAGCACCACAGACAAAGGATCAGATCAATAGAGAACCCATTAATGTATGACCAAGCTGGCAGCACAGTCTGCATGAATGTCCAAATGTTAATACGACGTAACAAGACTTTCGGAAGTTTAAGCCCAAGAGTGTTTAAGAAAGCATGGTAAAGGCGATGCAAGTACTGCATGCGCAGCAGCCCTTCAACAAATGAACAGTCTTCATGCCACTAGCTGCAACGCTCGACCAATGGAACCTGTAAACAAAGAAGCAAATTTCTTAAACGTGGGATTCTTAGTCAATATAGTAGCTAGTGGCATTTTTGCATTTGCAAATGAATATATACTGGGGAACTGGGAGCAAGCATTGAGGGAAAAAAAGATGCAACAAATACATCACACTCTCAATACAGTGCTCACCATACAGTCTGCATTCCTGCATTGCATGCTTAATTGCTTCCGAGCTCTGTCCCTGTCACCATACATCCACATACGTTAGACAAGGATGCCTTTCTGCCAATATGACATATTTCGCTGCTTTCTTGCACAAGTTTCAAACTTCCATACATTGCTACAATATGGCAGTAGTCACCAGCTGTCAAAAAAGATGTCAGTCCTAGTTAAAAAAATTTGGACCGTTATCTCTACTGCGTGCATTTGCGAGTTTCACATTATTCCTGCACTGACCATGTGACCACCTGTCTACAATGCTGCAACACACATACAATAAAGAAATATGCATGTCACGTGACCTCGGATATAACAAACACGTGAAAAAAAAGTTTCGTGAAAAATACTGGGTTTCGAAGCCGCACCATCAGCTTCCCTGGACCAAGCATGAGAGCACTGTGCTATTGTCACAGCCGATCATGCCTCAAGTAAAACTACAACAAACTCTTGCACGGTGCAGCAAACATCGTCACCTTCATCAAGTTCCAACTGCAACACACCCTCGTGCTGTGCAGTGAAAATCACCTTACGAAGCTTTATCTGCGCCGCTCCATTATCCACCAGGTGCCGTTACAACACTGCTGCTGACAACATTGCCAAAAGAGTTGTGAACATTGCTGTGAAAAAACACTTGTGAAAAAATATTCGCACTCCTGGGTTCCGAACCCAGACGCCACCATTTTTAATGAACTCTGAGCTAACGTTCGTTATTCATGTTCAGCAGCATTGAAGGGCTTCAATTTTTTTTTAGTATACATATTTTTTGCCGTCATAACAGCCATTACATTTGGACAAGCAAGTAGAGCAAAAGCATGAGCATTTCGCTAATCCACTCACTCCCAAATGGTTCCTGTGTACATGGTGGAAGTTAGCCACAGCACCCAGAGGTTGCACCTGTAATATCACATGAAACCTATCCGTAAGGAGTATACGAGTAAAACACCTAAGACATTCAAATAGCAGCCTGCTGTATTTTGACTGTTTCTTCTTGCTTTGTAATTGTGCAGTTGTATAATATTTATATGCTGTTCATTGTGGTAGCACTATTGTCCCCTGTCTTGTAACTGCCTTGTGATGGCTTCTGGGCCAACAATGTTGATAAATAAAACAAAATAAATGCAGTGAAGTGTGAAACCAGAAGGAACGGCTGCTCACGGAAATAGCACAAACCGGTGAACAAGAACTAATGAGTATGAGTGCTCAGCGCTTGCTGCCATGGTTGTTTAGCTTATTGCCTGTTGGGAAGTATTGGTGCTGTGATAAGTATCACCAATATGCTGCAAACGATTTCAAAAGTTTTAGTTTTACTCTTTGCATACCTGTGCCAAGGCCACAGCAAAAAGTTTTTCATTGACTTTCACCAACCAACCAACAAGAAACTATGCAAGTTAACAGTCTTTAACCTTAAGCATGTACCCTTGACAACATTATTATTTTCATATCTCCAACAATTGAGGTTGGAAATCAATGCCGCTATGCACAATTTGGATCTGCACCGAGATGTACACCAAGGCATTTTGTCTTCCTGCCTGTCAGCCTCACACCACACATTTTAAAAGTGTTCCCTTGCACTCCACATCAACACCCCGCATTTGGCCTGGTTGAAATGAAGGCACAGCTCATTCATTGTCCGGCTACATATACTGAGATCAATATCTGCATATATCAAAGCACGGACGCTGCATCCCAAGGTGTCCATATTCAATGGAGAAATTTGGACGAATTGGTAGAAATTCATGACTCGTAACAGCACAGCAAGCACCCTTTGATTTAATCTCCATTGAGGCTGTGTTTGTTGCACTGTTGCGAGTCATTTCCACATTCCTTCCACCACATCCTGACATCCCGAGCTTCTGCTTAGCTTCAATCATATACAGCAGCAACAGGAGCAGGGACCACAAACAGTGTAGATGGAACTTAGCCCCATTCCACCTTGGAAGTAGGTCTGTGTATTGAGCTTAATACATCTGTTACACGAACCCTTTCTACCCTCCTTGAACTTGATCTGCATTCAAGCCGATGTTGATCGGCGAAACCCAATAAAATTCCGCCACTGATTGCAGTTCGGCTACCCAGTTCTTCAACGTTGGCACTAAAATCTTTCATTGCCATGATTTCATAACATTCTCTGAGGTCTAGACATCTTCGTTTGGGCATGTGCATATCTCTCCTTTCTTGCTCCTTGTAGGTTCCCGACCGTCATCACGCACCGCTGCATCGTCTCGTCAGCCGTCAACTACGCCGTCACTGCCCTCGTTGTGTGCTTTGATTTTCTCCTTGCAAGCTCGAGATGGTGGCAGCTGCGAGCCGAGATAAAGTGCCTAACCGAGATAAGATACGCTGACACCCGCACAAACAACGCACCTACTACTACACCGCCACACCGCCATCCTCCATGCCGCCGTTCGTTCTATGGATGGATGGATGGGTGGATGGATGATAGTGGCTCTGCCCTTTGTATCGGACGGCAGCTTGCGCCGCCTAGACAAAAAATTAAAAGAAATATATTTATCTCTTCCCCATTTTTTAGCTTCTGCCCCCCCCCCTCCCTTTTTTTCCTCTCTTTATTCTCTTGACTGTTTCCACCACTCCTCTAACTATTACCTCTAACCTCTCTTTTGTTATCAGCGTTCGTTGACAATGCTGCAGCGATGCAGCTTTCGCGCTTTCGTCTTTCGTGACAACGTAAACTTGATGCCAAAATAAAACCCAAGAGGTCTGAACTAAGTAAGAATTCTCATGTAAACTAACAAAAAAATTGTGCTGAATGTTTTATAGTTAAAACAGATGCATAAATTAAAAATTTACTTTAGTTGCTGGTAAGTGTACAAACGAAACTGAAACTCAGTTCCATACGTTGCGTAGACACTTTGTGGATGCTTTGATTCGGTCTATCGCTTGTAATGTTTTAACGTCCCAAATCGACTATTAAGGCTATAATATATGCCGTAGTGGAGAACTCTGGATAATTACGCAGGCTCATTCCAACAAGTCTCTCTGCGTGCTTTCACAGAACCACAAAGTTTTCCTTGTCAGTTCACATTTTCTTGACCCTTTTCGAGTAAAAAAAATGCCTTAAGGGTGGTGGTAGCGTACAGACATGAGCTAGAGTTGTTGAGTGTGTATAACTGTTGTGAGAGGATGAGAAGATGAGAAAGTGTGACAGTGTTTGCATGTGCAGGCAGGACCACAAATCTCTCGAGTAAACATGATTCAATAGAAAGAGATTTCTGGAACACGCTAGACATTACTGCTACGTGTAGAACGCATATATTTAAGATATATACTATATGGTTCTCAGGCAATTCTTTACCTTACTGGTGTAGAAGAGAGAAGCGCATGCAGTGCGTTACAATTCTGGGCATATCACAAGCAATTGCACATCCTGGGTGCAGATATGTGTAGGCTCGTGTCTCAAAAATTCACTTTGACAGAATTCTTTGCTTATATTTAAATAGTTTTTCAACTAGCAAATGTGAACAACAAAACTTGAAACAACATCATAGAAATGTAGAAAAAAAAAGTTCATTTCAATGGAGAAATTTTCAGCTGGTACAATTTGAATTTTTCATATCAGAGTTTTGCCTCCAGTCAAACCAATTAGCTCGAGGTAATTGGTTTGGCTATTGGATATATCCAATAGGTCCCTGGCAGTCATTCAGGAGATATTACATAATGTACTACTGAATGGATTTACCAAGTTAAGGAGCTAATTTGGCAGCACCTGTGCAATGAGCAGGTTTATTCAATTGATTTTGAGACCATGACACAGTTGACCCAAGTGACGAACATGATTTGGCAGGTCAAGCTAATACTTGTTCTGTGCTCCTATCATAAAAAGATGTTTGGTTTGTTAACTTCACAACATGACTATAATAAGGCTATGAGAGATGTCGTAGTGGACCACGGGCTCTGGATATTTCAACCACCTGGGGGTTCTTTAACAAGTGCTGACATCGCACAGCACATGGTACCTTGTTTTTCACCTTCGCAGGAAAGCAGCCGCCACAGCTGGGATTTAATCCCACATCCTCGGGAACAGCTAGTAGTCGAGCGCCCTGATCACTGCACCACCACAGCGGGCAATGTGATGCGTTGTACAGTATAATGCTCAGGCAGAAAGGTACAGTTGGAACTGTTAATTAAACCCAACTGGAGCCATTTGGAATACATTTGGGACAGCAATTCCAAATAAATTGTATTCCATTCGAGCCACATTGGAGCCAGTTGAAAACTGCTTGTTCAATAGAAAGTTTAATATCTAAGCAGGGGGAATTAAATCAAAATTGTAACCAATTGTAATGTAATTGGTTCAAAGGAAATGAAAGGCGCAGTATCTGTCACACTTGCTCTGTGTGCACCTGAACCGTGCCATAGGGGTGCCATAGTGGAGGGCTCCGGAGTAATTTTAACCACCTGGGGATCTTTAACGTGCACCGACTATTTGAATTTTTTCAAACCAGTCGGAAACCAATTTCATATTTTTTTACAGCGATTGAGCATTACCTCAATCAGAGACTACATGGAATTTATATATAAAAAAAAAAAAACACACCTTGTTGCTTCAAGTAACAGGTGACAATATCCCACAAACCCCAAAACCGCATATTTGCTGTGCAAGTCCTTCCATGTCATTGCCAACTTTTCATGGATAAATCATACTAAAATACATCTTTCTTTGCTCATTTATTATATGGAGCACTAAATATACGATCCTGAGTGTAGGCCCTAATTCACACATTAGCAGATATCAAGCAATGCATGACCTGTACAACGTGTTTCTGAGGAAGATCCTGGCACGGTGAATGCAAACTATTTCAGGCACCTTATGCTTAGATTCCGTCTACATCATGCGTAGTAATTGTTTTTGTGCACTGGTCTATTGGTATCTGAAGAGGCTTTGCAAATAGCTGAGGAAAGGAGGATGGCAAAAGTTATGGGAGAAAGAGAAAGATACAAGGCTCTCCATGCAGATTTTCAGAAAATAGCAAGGAGAGATAAGAATACCTTCCTGAACATACAGTGCCAAGCAGTTGAGGACAACAGCCAATTAAGGAACACACGAGCTCTGTATATGACAATCAAAGATATCAAAGGAAGCTTCTGTGCTAAGCTGGGCGTGATAAAGGATCAACGAGGCAAGGACTTCACTGAAGCCTCAGAGATAAAGAAGAGGTGGCAGGAATACACAGAAGAACTGTACAAGAAGGACCCGAATGTGCAAACCCAACATAAGACGGTTGTGATTACTGATCTCGAGCTGGGCATCCTGAAGAGTGAAGTTGAATGGGCCTTAGCCAGCCTTGCTAAGAACAAAGCTAGCGGAATTGATGGCATTCCAGCTGAGTTTCTTCAAAACCTCAACCATGACGCTGTTAACATTCTGCATACATTATGTCAGAAGATTTGGACAACCCTGCAGTGGCCACAGGATTGGAGGAGGTCAGTTTACATCCCCATTCCAAAGAAAGGCAGTGCCAAAGATTGTTCCAACTACCGCACGATCGCGCTTATTTCGCATGCTAGCAAGGTGATGTTGAAAATCCTCCAAGGAAGGCTGCAGCAGTATGTGGATCGGGAGCTTCCGGACGTGCAAGCTGGGTTTCGCAAGGGCAGAGGAACTAGAGACCAAATTGCCAACCTTCGCTGGATCATGGAAAAAGCAAGAGAGTTCCAGAAACCCATCTACTTCTACTTTATTGATTATGCGAAAGCGTTTGACTGCATAGATCACAGCAGATTGTGGCAAGCTCTCCAAGTGATGGGAGTTCCAATTCACCTCATCTGTCTCCTCAGGAACCTGTATGAAGGACAAGAGGCCACAGTCAGAACTGGGCATGGTCTTACTGATTGGTTTCCGATTGAGAAAGGAGTGAGGCAAGGCTGCATACTGTCGCCCTGCCTATTTAACCTATATGCAGAGTGCATCATGAGGAAGGCCGGTCTGGACGAGTCTTCAGTTGGAGTGAAGATTGCTGGAAAACGTATCAACAACCTTAGATATGCGGATGATACCACTTTAATGGCAGAAAGTGAAGTGGAACTCGAGACTTCTGATGCGCGTACAAGAAGAGAGTGAGAAGTTTGGGCTTAAACTGAACATTAAAAAGACAAAGATCATGGCGTCTTGCCCTATCAAGTCCTGGAGCATCAAGGGACAAGAAGTGGAAGCTGTGACAGATTTTCTCTTCTTGGGCTCTAAGATTACCTCGGAAGGAGACTGCAGCCATGAAATTAGGAGACGCCTGCTTCTGGGAAAGAGAGCAATGGTTAGCCTTGACCGCCTAGTAAAGAGCAGAGACATTAGTCTGCCAACCAAGATCCGTATAACTCGTGCTATGGTCTTTCCAGTTGTGATGTATGGATGCGAGAGTTGGACTGTGAAAAAGGCTGACCGCCGAAGAATTGACGCGTTTGAATTGTGGTGTTGGCGAAGACTCTTGAGAGTTCCTTGGACTGCCAGAAGATCAAATCAGTCGATATTGTCGACCATAAACCCTGACTGCTCATTGGAGGGTCAAATTCTAAAGTTAAAGCTCAGCTACTTTGGTCATCTGATGAGAAGAGAGGGGTCGCTGGAGAAAGATTTGATGTTTGGAAAGGTTGAGGGTCGCCGGAGAAGGGGTAGGCAGCGAACGCGATGGTTAGATGGCATCCTCGAGGCACTGCAGATGAAGTTATGTGATGTTAGGAAGATAGTGAGAGACCGGAAAGCGTAGCGTGACATGGTCCCTAGGGTCACGAAGAGTCGGACACAACTGAACGACAGAACTGAACTATTGGTTACTGCCAGTTCTAGACCACCAAGTTCTGGAGTCTTGTACACAATTAACAACAACAACAAAAAAAGACAATTATGGCCAGTACAGCAAGAATAAACGCTATGAAACATTGTAAAGTTGTAGCACCACTGCAAGAGAGTCAAAAAGTTTCAACATACTTGCAGCACTTTCGCAGCTCTTTCAAATTTCTTCCTTAAACTTGTGAACTATGAGCATGGAACCTTATTTTTGCTGCCCAAAATCGCTCTTTTGGAAATAAAGGTGCACATTACTCTACAGACCTCCACTATACTTCAACTTCACATTGTGAATGTCTGCAGGTCTTGCAAGGAACACGGAAAGTGCTTTGGTATGTGAAAGGTTTAAAATGTCTAGCAATAATCTACCACTCCCAACGCAGCTGCAAATCATTAAAAACTCATACCATAAAACAAATTACGGTGCTCTAAGCCCTGCAATTAATACTGCGCCTAGCCGAGACTACTGCAGCATTGGTCTACACACATAGTTCATGTCACTTGTGGGAAATCGGGATAGAGTCTTACTGAAATAAAAAAAAAAAGAGAAAGGACAAAAAGATGTGGATGATCATGCATAGACAGATTTATTCAATTACCCTGTGCTTCTATAGTGAAGGGCAAAAGGTGATCTGCAAAGTGAAGTTGCATGGCTCACCAAAAAATTTATTCCATTAGACCCCACAATTCCCAATTCATACTTTTTTCCCTGCAGTAGCTTGAAAGCTCTGCCTATCTGGGATAACTCAAGGCAATTTAGGTCCTTACAGTAAAATCCTCTCATCATGAATGTTTACTCAGCCCAATTCCTCAAACGTGTATGTACTCTCAAATGAAACGTCACCGGATCTTTACCCTCATTTTGTCTGTTAGGAGCATTGTGCAAAAAGCCACTTTTTTTTTTGTAGTGTGACCAGTAGGATCATGTTTTTTGTTTTACTTTTTTGTGCTCCATACATTTTTGTTATGCCCGGCAGCGTATCAGGAAGAAGAGTGTTTTGGAATTAATTGTGCACTAACCCACAGGCTCCTGTCTATTCAAGGTGAAGCAGCAACAGAGAGGAAGGTGACCCGATGGCATACTTAGGGGCATTCATTACGACCATTCTGCCTTGCTCTTGCTAAGCCTCTGCTCCCAGTTTTTCTCTGAGGTGTCGAATATCCTGTCAAAGTACTAGTGTGTGTTGTGGTACTGAAAAGTATGTACAAGGAGGAGGAGGAAGATGAGGAGAGGAAAGGCAGGGAGGTTAACCGGTAGAAGAAACCGGTTTGCTATCCTGCAATGGCAGACTATTGCTGTGGCTAGGAACCTAGGATCTTAATTTCAGTCAGTGGGTGTCCATCTAGACAGTCTAGCGCACGGCATAGACACTGTCTTTCCTCACTGTATATGGGGGCACTCGCAAAGAATGTGGCCTATAGTCTCATCGCACCTGCAGTTTGTACATGCAGGGTTATTTGTCACACCTATCACAAAAGAATAAGAGTTTGTGAATGCTATGTCAACCCACAGGCAGCACAACAAAGTTTCTTCACGTCAGGGTAGGCCAGGTGGAAGTCAGAGCTTCGACCTGGTGGAGGTGCTGTAACAGTGGGAGAACAAAGGAGTAATAACAGGAGCACTGGACTGTACCATCAGCAGTACTGCTGCATTGTTTGTATCAATTTGGTAGCACCAGCGCTACTATACGTGTTGCTACTTTATCCAGAAAATAAATAAAAATGTGTAAATTGTGGATTTTTGTGCCCCAAGACAACACATGGGTTACAAGGAATTCCATAGTGAAAGGCTACGGGTTAATTTAGGCCACAGGGGTTCTTTAACATGCACTGACACCACACAGCACATGGGCAGCTTTTGCATTTTGCCTCTATCAAAATGCAGCTGCTGCGGCGCGCCCTGGACAACCCAACCAGTCCTTTGTCACTGTTTGCGTGTGCACCATTTATAGGGCAAGTCCATGACTCACAAACCACACCAACCATAAGGCGTAGCCGCCATTCCAATCAAGTGGCGACAATCCCCTGAGCTGGATTGTGTTAAGCATTAAACAAAACACAGTCTCTTAAATCCATATCTTCAATTTTATCTCCCATTGGACTATGTCAACACAACAAGCAATGCTGCTCAGTTGGAACTAAGAGGCAGGCACATAGTACAGTGAGCAAGAGACAATCAAGTAGCTGAGATGCAACACCTATAATGAGGTACATTTAAAAAAATTAGAAGGGTTCAACGCTGCTGAACCGAATGTAGCGCGAGAGCCTTAGCTGCCGGTGACAGAGCGTTCTTCTTCCTCTTCGCCTTTTTTTCTTCTTCGTCTTCTTTGTCATCTCTCCTCCTCCTCCTTCTTCTCGTAGCTACGCCTGTTCATGATGTAGCTGCGGCCACCCGAGGTTTGAAAACTTACCACAGTGTAGCTTTCGCTAAAATAATATGTGCAATAAGTTCCCTCTAGTTAAACACAGGAGACATGCAGAAGCAGCTGACTAGGTATATAGTAATGGCTGTCGACTGAGTTTGGGATCGAAAATGTTGCTTTTTGGCAGAAATGACTCATGCACTTTCACACAATCTAATAGCAGATTTTTTATCATGTTTGTGCAGTTTTATTTTAGTCATCTTTATTAACATTAGAAAGGAAACATTTTATCACTGAAGGATATATTATACATATTACAGTTTACCAGGAGAGACTAGGTACAAGGTTGCACACTGATAATGGTATGGTATTATTATGAAATATGGGACTTAACATTCCAAAGCAGCTCAGGGCTATGAGGAATGCTGCAGGGGACAGCTGCAGATACTACCTGTGTTCTTTAACATGCATCAACATCACACAGAACATAGGTATATCAATCTGGTTATACAGGAAGCCATGGAACAGAATTACAAAACTATACATAAATAAGTCATGGCAACCGTGAAGATAGGACAAAAAATTGAGGATCAAATTCCATTAGCTGGTTATCAAACCCAAAATTTGGTCCATATTATCCCAAAGAGCCATTTCATCAGGTGTGTGCACAAAGGCACAGGCACAAGTGTACCAAACCAAATAGGTTGTGTCATGAGGGTATAATATATGTTTTCAAGTGCAACTGCTGAAGAGAGGCTGCAGAGGATGCCAAAGCGTTAGTTGGTGATGGCGTCCCGTAAGTGCTTTTCCTTTTCGTGAAACTTCATTTTTGACCGGCGTGAATATGCCTTTGGACAAAAGCGGCACTGGAATGGTTTTTTCACCTGAGTGAATTTGTAGGTGGCTCGTCAGGTTAAATTTTAATGCAAAAGTCATCGCACACAGGTGGCAACGGAATGGCTTCTCGCCTGTGTGGAGCTGAACATGTCGGAGCATGACATACTTTGTTGCAAATCGCCGGCCACAAATGTCGCATAGGTACGAGCACTCAGTGCCTGTCTGTGTCCCCTGGTCACTCTTTGTGTCGCCGTGGGGAGCTGTGGCAAAGCTGTCGAAGGAGCGCTTAAGCAGCTGTCTTTTGCTGTCAGACTTTTCACCGGGTGGTAAGTCATCCCTCCAAGGTGCATCGAAGAAGTCTGCACCATGAAAGATAGTGCATCTCTACTGAAATATGTTGTACATGCCTGTCCTTCGTAGCAAGAACTTTCATACTGCAAACTACCGAGTGGGTAAAGATTCAATGACACTCTTATAACAGGCTTGGCTATGAGCTAGTTGGCATATCACTACAGCAGTGCATTTGCCATTGAAACAGTTGAAACTTCACAGTTCAATGACCTAGCTGACCAGCAAAAATGTCCGAATGCCACTCCTCTCCTTATATCCCTAGGGATGTAAGGTACAATGTAATGGGTAGGCATCTGTCCCTCTGTTAAAAGTAAAGCGTGACCAATAAGGCTAGAACACAACATGCTTCCTCCGCAGCTCTAAAATAACACCCTGTAGAAGTTGAAAACAAAACGAAGTGCAAGGATGACATACATGCATAATTTGTGAATTTGATCAAGAACAGAGAAAACATAGCATCTAGTCAACCCCTCTAAACAACCCCATATCAAAAGCCACCACTTGCTGCACATAACTTCAGACAGCAGCAAAACAGATAGAGGCATAGGTGAAATTAGACATCTGTAAAGGAAAGCAAGGGGAAAAGAAAAAAAAAAAAAAGAAACCTATTCCTTTAAGGTCACAAAAATAACCAAAAAACACTTAAGAGTGAACAGTTGCACAATGCAAAAAACGTCAATGACGTAGCCTCCCAAATACATAAAAGGCACTAACAATTTGCTACCAGGTAAATTTCAGCCACAACTATGTATATAACTATTATATCAAATGGAAAAACTAAGCTTATAATGTAATAGCTGTTGTATTATCCCGCGATGAAGCCCCAATACATCTGCACTCATCAGGTTATAACAAGGACTGGATCAGAGGCAAAAGACCGCATCATTCATAACTATTAGGAGGCACACAACAGTAGAAAAGAGGTATATGGGTCGATATACAAATAGTTAACTGCAACAAGCATGCAAGACAGCTTATAAACTGCCAGAGTACACATAATGAATACATAATAATAAATGCAAGAAATGTAAAGCATATGAGATAAGTTTTCAGTAACAAAAGCCATTAATATAAGTGAGACGTCAGCGCCAGTAGCATATGAACTTATGAAAACTTGCAAGAAGCTTTATACGACCCTTAATTCTTTCCAAAAAGAAGAGAGTAAAAATTTACGTACTAGGGCTAAACTACTTACTAGCTATTTCAGCTCAATTACTCTGTACTTAAGCGCAAAACATACAATGTTGAAGGCAAATGTCAAGAGAATGATTACAGGCATCAGATGCATTCTTATAGTGTTAAAATGCTACAGACACAACATTAGCAAAATATCAAAAGAAACAGATTACTAAGGTAAAAGAAGGCAGAATGATAGTGCAAAGGCTATAGCTTCACCTGGAAGTTAGTGATGAGAAAAACTAAGCAAAACATAATTTTTTCTGGTATATATGCCTCTAATCTACCTGGTTTTACATAGCGGCATGATAATACGCCATGTTTTTGTTATCACTGTTGGGAGTCCAGCAAAATGCAAAAATTTTATGAAGTAGTGACACTTGTTGCATGTTTGGCTTTTTCTAGGTGCTTCACCAAAGCCCTCAATTTAAATGAAACTGAGAAAAAGTAACACTTCAAATGTTGCCTGTCCTATCTGTGAATGCCGTGGGGCAAATGGCAATGAGACGGCTTTTCACTCATGTGAGTGCAAAGGTGTGCCACCAGGTGGCCCCTCTGCAGAAAGTCACCACACCAGCGTAGCTACAGTGGAGTCACAATGCCTGCTCTTGTGCAGCTATACCCTACAATGCACCCTCTTGTGATCTTTCAGGTGGGTTCAGTGTAGCATGGTGTAGCTGCGCAGAAGGCACCACAGCAGCAGCCGCACCTTTCCACAAGAATATTCATTAACAAGGCAAGTCAGGGCAGCAACGTGTAGCAACAAAGCCTGCAGTGTAAAAGAGAGCATGTTGTAGGTGAAAGATGACGCTGTTGCCAAGCACTCGTGATGGCAGGTTTGCAAAAATGAATTACTGGAGAAGCTTTATTACTAAACTCAAGCTCTTCATGACACCAACAAGCGGGGTGTCAAGCTTGGCAAATCAAAGAGGTCAATTTCATTCGGGCATCACACAAATCACCTTCTACAGTGACACTGGCGCAAATTCTCGTCAAAAATGTAGGCTTGCAGGATTCTAATCATTACCGCTACATTGGTGACAACAGTAAAAGTTACAGGAATTGCAAGCGACCAGATGAGCAGAGATCAATGCTAGTCACACAACAAAAATGTACACTACGTTTCCCATTGCTGGTGTATAATTTTGAACTCTGAAGACTTATCTGCACATATACAATAACCTTACATCGAGCAACAAAAGAAAAGGAAACAACCGTCAAAAATATGCTACATTATCAGCTATATTTTCTGAACTCTTTCGAAATTGAGCTAAGATGTAATGTACCTTTAAGGGATGGAGAAGACAAAAAGAATGCGAAAAAAAAAAAGGAGATTCTTGTCGAAATTCTGCAAAATCTTTGTCTCAGTTAAAGCAAGTTGATATAACACAATGATTACGCCATTAGAAACCAAAATATTAAATCAACAAATAAGAACTAAAGCACCAGAAAATATCTTTTATGATGCACTATCATCAGAAACTATCTGAAGAGTAGACCAGCTTTTGATTACCATTAAGTGTCATCATATCCCACTGGATGCTTAGGCTTATCCCACAACCCTAACCCACGAGCACAAATGGTTCCATCTTCAAAGGTTGTGACTATAGCATTGTGCTAAGCAACAGTGAGCATTGTAGCGCTTTCAGTATATATATATTGTAAAACAGGTATTGGGTTCAGCGCCTATGACTGAAGAGAACGACGAAAAGCATGTTCAACGCGCGTGACGTGCAGGAAGAAAAACGACAACGAAGCTCGCTTCGACGCTCGTACGTGTGCTGACACGTCTCACGACTGATCACAGAACTTTCTACTGACTGTTGACGACGTATCGCCCAGGTCAAGGTCTTCTACAACAATATATTTTTTAAGCAAGTTCGAAAATGTAGCACTCATAGTGAGACTGTCCTCCTCCTAAAAAAATTAGACCTACAATGGCAGTTAAAAGACAACCTTGAAAGCTTGGCATAAAGACCTCAGAAAGGCCTAGAAGTGCATGAAGCATGAGCGACTGCATAGCCTGGCCAATACCAAATTGTTAGTAAGCAGAATGCAGCACCTCTTTCACCAAGTTTTCAAATAGTATAATAATATGCACCAAAGGAAAATGTAAACTTGGAAACATGCAGAGCAGGTTTTTTTTTTCTATTATTTCAGCAAGCACCAACAAGAAAGAAAAAAAGACCTCATACGAAGTTAATCCTCTAACTGTTCACACACCCCTTAACATACATACACAGTGCCATGAACAGCAAGTCAAAATTAAGCAAACAAGCATGGTAAAAGAAAAAAACTAGGATGGGGGTGTAGGATTGCCCTCTCTGGACAATGAGTGCAGCGTAAAATGAAGCAAAGGCCTCATGCCGGGAACGCTTGGATTCCAGGATTGGTAATCAGAGGCAGAAAAATAAAACCTTTAGTTCAGTTCACATTTAACTGGTCCAGGTCCTGTTTCCTGATGGCGCTCTACAAGGGCAAAGCCCAGCTGAAAGACAGCAAAAGTGCAGTGAACAAGTATGAAAGGCATTCGTGATGATTATGAATGCCTGACAAATGGTGAATGTGCATCATTCATAAAGTGCAGCTGTTCAAGAATGATTCAAGAATGTTCGAGAATGACCAAACACACAAAAAAGAGCAGCAGTCAAGAAATTTAGAACCCGCACTAGAAAAGAATTCTGTCTCAAAATTCCTTGTGACATTAGAAATGTATGCAGCTTTTAAAAACAACCTTACACATTCTCCTTTGGTGTACAGGCTGTGCTAAATCATGAATGAGAAAGAGAAACCCTCCAATAAATTGGCAGGCAAGCCTAACGGCAGCCATTAAATAAACTTTCCAAATGTGTCTTCTACATCTAAGTCCATCTGCTATTTTCAATCAATAACATTAAAATATACAGGTTGCTACACCTTTGCAAGAAAGCTGTTGTTACCCAGAAATATGCTGCCTTGTTAAACACTGAATGCAGTTACATTACCAGCAACATAAAAGCTATAGATATGGCCTATCTGTCACATCGTAATGCCTGAGCAGTTATGAGCACGTTGAATGATGAACATTAATCTTTTGTAATAACACACTCTCTGCAGTGCATTTTTCAAGTCAAATTCAATAGGATGCAACTTTGTTCTTGCAAAGCAAAAGGAACTGCAACATTTAGAAAAACGGCAGCAATAATCAAGCTTCCATGTAATGCCTCCTTCTGACTTGATCAAAAAAACAAATAGTTCTGTGGGCTCTTAAAGAAATGTGACTGCTATTAAAGTCAACTGCTACATGTGGTGCAATTGTGGACGAACACAAAGAACATGACCAGACAAAAATAGTTCTGAACTGTTCTTGGAGTACCAGTTTAAGATGTTCTCATCTTTATGTACCAAGACATTCCTAATAAACCCAAGAAACAAGTGCAAAAAAAGGGCAGAAATGAGGAAGGTTTATAAAAGTCAGCTAAAAGGTAGAGGAGTCATACTGAACGGGCAAGCAAAGCATTCGTGAAAATGCCTTCAGCCATTGCACAAAGATGGCAAATTTTAATGAAGAACTATCCTCTGTGAAAGGTAAGACATACGAGGGACACACAATACGAGGAACAAGCGAAGAATGTAAGAGGACCAAAGAGACACTTTTGCCAATCTATTCCTGTGCTATCCTTTCCACATGTTATTTACATTTTACATCTAGCCACACTCAGTGATGTCTCATTGCTTTCAGACAGGCCAATTCCTGCAGTGAAGCCTTTGCCGCAATAAGTGTACCGGTGTTACCCTTGACCCATGAGGATGCAAAGGTGATCTACCAGGGGTGCCCATCCAAGTGATGCCCTGACATCAATCACTGCACTGAAAAAGGGTACGCTGAAATTCTCAAAGTTGCTGTGAACAAACGCGGCATAGCCGCACTTGAGGCATGGGTACCCCCAATTTCCTGCTTGCTATTTTAGTCCTGCGAGTCATACCTAGTTTGAGCAGTGACAGCACCTGTATAATGTGAAAAAGCATGCAAATTAAAACCTCATGAATATGCATCACTGCACAGATGAGAGCTGGACTACCTCTCAAGAAATAATGTACGATGAAGGTGCTCTTACTAACATCTTTGTAGATTGCAGACACTGTGGAACGTGGTAGCAGCATAAAGGGGCAACTCCAGACAATGCCATGTGACCTACTTCAGTTATGTTCCTATACTGAGAGGGTAGTGCCACTTGTCCATGCAATCACCATTTGTGTTATTGCTTTTCTGTAGCCAAATACGTTAACTGATACCAGCAACTGTAACATTCCATGCGCATGGCTACTTCATTCAACAGTGTCATAGGTACCCTTTATGGTGCGACATGTCTGTTGCAATGTTCAAGCAACTCCATATGGCCCCAAGCAGAGATGGATTTAAGGGGAAGGCAGTCACCCCTCTCTCAGCATTAAATTTAGGTAAAAAGACCATGCCGAAGGCCATTTTTTCAACCAAAAGGAGTCCCCCCCCCCCTTCCCCCTTAAGAAAAAAAAAACTGCACCCTCCAAGAGTGACCCATAAACCTGCCCCTGCCCCAAACACAATGGTTATATGGCATTGACATTCCATTCAGTTACAGCCAGAGAGGTGTTTCTGCCCAATGAATGATGGTAGCAAATGCACATAGAATTCAACTAAGCCACATGCTGGATGCATGTAACTGTGAATGAAATTTTTGTGAAATACAGTATCTTGACAATCTAGTTTCCAATGTAATA
Organism: Amblyomma maculatum; assembly: GCF_055883805.1. Classification (NCBI taxonomy): domain Eukaryota; kingdom Metazoa; phylum Arthropoda; class Arachnida; order Ixodida; family Ixodidae; genus Amblyomma; species Amblyomma maculatum. The sequence continues at coordinate 11,224,928 of NC_139352.1, forward strand.
ACTATAGCCACAAGGTGCAAAACATTAAAGTGAAACTGGCAAAACACAGCAGAAGCTGGGCCAAAATTTTAACAAGAGAGCTTGCATGATGTTGCTTTGTCTTGCATGCCTTTTACATCACACATTGCTTCAAGCCACATATCACGGCATCAGGCGAGACAGCGTAAAAACTAACCCATGGCTGTACGCTTGCAAGGGGGTCTGTAAGCACTGCTGTACCGCAACCTTGCGGGGGCAAACTCAGTTTCTACTTCAGCCTGCAAAGGAGGTTTGGGTTACCTTGCTTACAGGGATTTAAAACTAAGACATGAAGTTTCAAATGTAATGCTCTAACCAAAGCGTACCAAAGGTGTAAAGGTTTAGTGAAGCTCACTTCTCAAAGAATAATTGCAGCCCTGTGCAAGTGCAGATTTCTTTGACTGTGACTTTTCAAGGCAAGAAATGATAATAAAGCTAGCTTTATGGTGGTTAGCCGGCATGCGGGAGAAGTGGGCTACCAGCAGTATTGGGCAGCAGTGCAGCAATAGGAATGGCCCAGCTCTGCCAGCAACAGGGTTCTTGACAGAGGTACGAATTCACAAGGGAAGCATTGGTACGACTGGGTGCGCCAGTCGTACCAATGCTTCCCACTTGAATTTCTACGCCGGTCACACCAATGCATCCCGCAAAAATACAGACACAAGTACTGACACAGATTGGCCATCTTCACATGTCATAACGTGTGAAGATAACCAATATGTGTCTGTACTATGGCAGCTATAGCTGCCACATACCCAACACAAGTGGATACCAGGAGTGCAGCTGGTAATGTATGTGGAGGTCACATGGTAGAGACTTGGGCTTGTCCATTATGTACGCTAGCTTGATTTGTGGCAAGTGATGGAAAGTGGGACGGAAGAGGCAGCGGGACTGACGTACGCATAGTTCGTTTGAATGTCTACTTTCTCTATTACCAGTGCGTTACACATCTATTTCTACGCTCTATTTCGCACTATATTTACAATGCTGTCCACTAGCCTACGTTCAATCCTCGTTCAAGAATCCATTCGTTCTCTTCTCCAACCCCACGCCCATTTTTTTTTTCTTTCTTTTTTTTTTCGTAAGTGTAGTTAAACTTGCGTTTTACGTTTGCAGTGTATTAATAGTCAGCTAAACACAGATACCAAGGGACTAGTTTAGCTTATTATACGCTGCCCGTTTTGAATGGAAAAGGCTCTGAATGCCTCTCTCTGACCGCTGGAGCTTGGATAATGCGGTGAAAAAAGCAGGCAATGAGCAAGCCGCAAGTGCTGTGCAAACTTCCTCGTATGTGCACATATACCTATATATATGTATATATTTTTACTAATTGTGCACGAACATCAGTGCGCGAACACCTTGGCAAACACAGATCACAGAACCAGCATCCTTCCTTCGAGTTTTGTTAGACGAGTTTGACGCACGTGAACCACTCTCCAACACCACCACAGTCAGAAAACGTCATGGAGGGGCTTTACGCCACAGAAAAGTAAGGTAATTATGGGCACCGTGCAGGAGTAACTCGCGGCGGGAAGGAGATTGTAGTGGTCCGTGCACCCGACCGTGCAGTGGAGACACTATTCTTCTTCACTCCCAGCCTTGCTTGGAGGTCATTAACCACATGCTGTAAAAATGTGCTGCAAAAGTTCTGCTGGAGAAAGTAATATGAGGTGTAATTGCAGTATGAGAACGGTTTCCAATTTCTAAGAACCTTTGCTTTTTCATGGCTGTATAATAAAGACTAGTCACTTTTACCTTTGGCTATTTTCTTGCGCCTGACTGTTTCTCTTGGTGCCAGTAGCAAAGGTGTGCTAAGCATTGATACTTCTTTCAGCTGATGTTTTCATTATGAAGAACCACAAGACAAGTTGACTTTATGCCTGGCTTTTCGTATTAAGCTCCTTTACCTTGAACACATTGTGCAGAAGTTATACATTCCAGCATTTCAGGACGTATGCATTAACAGCCTATGTGCCGACTGGAAACATCTGAATGTATACACAATCTAGTTTTTCTGTCCAACCAGACCCCAAGCACAATTATTACACAACAGCAAAATAGTTACAAGCTCTTCCCAGCTTTGATCGGAGAAAATACTGGTTCCGCATCCTGGAGTTTTTGGTGATTTCAAGAGACGCCATTAAAACAAAGCTTTTAATGTTTTAGTACTTTTTTTTGACCAACATAATGCAGCAATTAGTATTGGGGAATCAAGCATGGGAATTTCAAACATGGAGAGCTTCCACAGTTGTATGTGAATAGCATAAAATGTCTCACACACTATGCTAGTTAATTTTGTTTATGAATGGGGTTTTTTCGCATGCACTGCAGCCTCAGCAAGTGGATAATGTCTCTCTGATTGCCGGAATAGCTACGTTACTAGCCGACCCAGGCTCTCAACAAGCATTAGTAGAGGTTTTTGGCCACATAGTCTTGGCTACACACATGTTGGGGTATTATGCATGCAGAATGAATACAGCAGTGCTAAAAATGCAACTCATACATCATGCAGTTGCATTTTCGTAATACAACTGAAGTAAAAATTAAATGCTTGAGAGAGACTTTCATTACTTTTTTTTTTTTTTCCTCCTAATGTTTTCATTGATTGACAGCATGATGCTAACCATGATACAGTTCTTTGCCATTGTATACCTCCTACAGTTTTCAGAAAAAAAAAAAAAAAACTACACATGTAAACAAAATCAGTTTAGCTAGCTGTCAAGAATATGTAACTTAAAATAGTGAAGATTGTGCATACTTCAAAGGTTTCGAAGCACTGGTAAGTAAATCTAGATCTTCTGAAAGAATAACACAACAGCTGTTAGAATCGCACGTCACAATTTTAGCTATGAAACTAAAATGCGGTGTACCGGCCATGCTGCACACAGCTGCAGTACACCGCAACACAAGCAACCCTAGCTGTTCTGACTCTCTCGGGCAGTGCAGCTTAAACCGATAAAGCTCTGTAAAGGCTGCAAAAAAAGTGCACCATGTCCTCCTGGTATTTGCATGCTTTCAGCTCTCTGCCATCGCAGCTACAACTTGTGCAACAGTCCGCTCCTACGTATCGCTAAATTGCGACTGCCAGCAGTCTAATTATCCGGCTTCTTCTAGCGAAATACCTCTAAAGAATGCTTACTCTAGTATATTTTAGATATATATGTAGCGACTGTATAACATCAACGAAAAACGAACTTTCACCGAATCAATGATGCATGCTAAACTTCAGCGCGAACAGATGACACACGTTGTAATGGTTGCACTTGCAATGATTTTTCACCCGTTTTCTTCAAATACGAAACGTTAAATAGGGTCATAACATGTGTGCAGATCACGACCTTTTTTACGACTTCATTCGCACTTATAAAACACGTGAAGAGTCGAATTTAAGCTTGTCGATGCAGAGTTTCAAGCACAGCGCAGCTACGCGCATCTTTCAGAAAGACTCGGAGGTCAGAATTACCCAGCGTGCTTTGCGGTTCGTTCAGATTGGACACCACCTGTAGGCCGATGTGACATTTTTTAAACCGGATGCGACGTCATGGGTTGCAGCAATCATTTCGTTGCTGCAACCCAGCGCCTGCACAATTTCGAAGTGAACACCAAAGTGTTCCAATTGCGGGTAAAATCTGAGGTATTTGCCGGTCGTACACATTGCTAATAATCTTTTTAGTGCTAATAATGCAAAATATAGCAATTTAATGCATTATATACCTTGTTCTACTCTCGGGTAGGTACGAATGCAATTTAGCAATCCAAGTGTTCACCACCGAAACATACTACGAGAGGCAAGGGCGACCAGGGCCAATCAGGAAGACGTGCAACACATGATTGTGTTCCTACACGCCTGTCGACCATGGTTTAAGAATATGGCAGGAATGAAACTATATTCTACACATTACCCTAATTGGCCCAGGTTGCCCTTACCTTTCTTAGTGCTGCAGACAGACTGTGAAATGGAGTATAAATATCCAAAAGAAACCATTTGTGCTGTTAAACAAGTTCAGAAGTCTGTGCCACACAATTTTGCACACACCTGTTCCACACAGCTCACAAAAGAAGCAAGTTCTTTGATACACCTGTTGAGAAACTCCAGAGTCTGAGCATGGTCGACAGATTTATCTTGCAGAAATATAAGCTCAGAACTCTGGTAGTAGCTAATACAGCTCTTTTCAAGTACCAACTCATCTTTAAGTAAGCAAATTGGAAAACAGTGAGAGCCAATATGTCTTGACTTTCACTCTGCTACAACCTACATGCCACAAGACACCTTGCACGCTTGGAATGCTTAAATTAGTCGACATATCCCCTGCGTGGTACCAGATGACATCCAGCAGGTCTCCCAGGTTGGACACTGCAACTAGGACATTCTGAGGCAAAGCTAAGATGCCACGTGCCTGCCGCAATGTGCAAGAAGTGCAGGTACCTTTACCATTTGAAAAATCTTGATAAATCACATTACAGAAACTGTATGCACCTGGACCCATGTGTCCTTCTACGGCTCTAGAAGTAAAAGCCTTTTTCAAACAGCCTCTTCGATAACTGCAGACTTTCCTTTAGTTACAGCTCTGTACGAAAAAAAAAAAAAAGAAATACAACATTAAGGAAAAGGAAAGCAATAAGGGTAAGATGTGTAATTATACCTAACCTGCGGTCACTTTTTTGGACATTACTAGCAAGTTGGTGTTCCAATTCATCATTTGAAGATAGGTAGAAATATGTAATCAAATCAAGGCTCCCACCCGGAAAAAGTCCATGTGAACACTGGAGAGCCCCAACGAGCTGGCACCTTGAACAAAAAAATTTAATGAAAGCCAACTTTCCATTTGCACAATTTTGCAAAACGACAGCAAATGCAGCATTTTTAACTTCTTATCTTACAAGCTGCAATGCTCTTCAATGCCCAGACGTGCTGAGGAATCAACTCGAGAGCAGACCTGAGAATGCTGTCAGCTGCCAAGAAAAAGGATGCAAAAGAAAGCAGTCTAGGAACATTTTCGGTACATTTAAGATTAAAAAGAAAGGCCATAATACATGAACACAAATAGTAGATGCAACCTCAGCATAGTTTGGTACATGTAACATCATAATCACAAACAGTAGTTCTACATAAACTTTTTGCAAATTTTTGCATTACTGATATGTAAACAATGTTGAAAACAAAATTAGTTCCAAAGTATACCAACGCACGAAAGATAGCAGCCAACAGTGAGCATAGCCATTGTTTAGTCACTTAGGTCAAATGGTCACTTTGAGAGTCAACAGCAGAAGAAAACATACCCTTTACTGTAGTAACTGATTTGCACAATGACTGAGGCTATCAACTGCAAGGACTAGCACACTTTCTACAAGGTCTAGCCTAGTCAGTGCAGTTTTAAGAACTTCAGCTTCTTGTTCCAGAGGTAAACTTGGAAACAAACTATCTTTGGGGTTCTTGCCACACTTGACCTCTTCTTTGGTGTGCTCCAGTTCGGCTTTGTAATGAATTCTTGTTTGATCCAATAATTTTTTCACCTGGCCCGTGTAGTTCGCTGCAATTTCACACACAGACTGACTTGCCTTAGCACATATCTGTCCCTGGTGTGGCATCACAGAAGCAAAGTAGCGCAGAAGGTTGAGCACTGCCAACACTGAGTCACTGTCATCAAGAATGTCCATCACATTTTGTGATGAAAAGTTCGACACAACAATCTTGAGGAAGTCGACAAAATTGATTCCGAAGAAAGTATCTTGAAAGTTTGTTTTTAAAGTGGCATGCATGTCCTTGCGGTAGAGGTCTATTAATAAGCCACGCAACCCAGTGTGTTTTTCCACTTGCAGCATTCGGCAGTAGAGGATGTATCTGGCCTCATATTTGAAGCACTTCATGTAGTCAAGTAAAGCATGAAGAGCTGTCTTCCGAGCTTTACTTGAACAACTGTAAATCATTACTTTGCCCAAGCAGCACAAAAGTGACATCAAGTTGCTGTTATCCAAGTCCAAGCAACAGAACTCTCCACAGTTGAGACGAGACACCATATTGGCACATAGTGCAACTCCTTTAACAACAACATGTCCTGAAGTGTGAGATAACAGAACTATGATATTTTGTAAGTTATGTTCAAATACATATCGACTTGCATAAACACAAGGCACGCTGTCCTGCTCGAGATTTTCCACAAATATCAACCAGGCTAAGACTGCCCGACAAATGGGTGACACGGGTTCTGGGAGGTCCTTCTCAGTGTCCCTTGATTTTTCATTGCCTTGTCTCTCTTCTCTTGAAATACACAACTTAATCAAATCTGTAGTATGGCTGCTTATGTGGCTTACAAGCCTTTCAGCTGAAAGTTGAGCAAAATTTGGAGATGCGTCAGGTCGCCTTTGGAGATCCAAAACAGCGACCTCACCAAGAAACAGCATCAGGTATCTCAAGAACAGCTCATTTTCTGTACGAGGGTACTCGACCAGCCACGATTCTTTTTGAAGATCACCGTTATGTGCAACTTCAGAGAAAAATCCGGCCATGGCATTCAAGCGGCAGCTAAAATCCCGATTCTCCAGCGTTTCAGTACTGTCATCGTCAGAAGCCTGCTCCCCAGAAGTTTTGGCAAGGGCGGCCGACAGACGTTTCAAATGACTATACAGCGATTCTAAAATCATATCCAAAAACTTCAGCTTATTCCCTAAAGGACTCTGCAGCAAATTTTGAAGACATTGGAGAACCGCATGGAATCCCACGTTAGATTTAACTAACTGTAGGTGCTCTAGTAAAGAAATGAGAACCTCCTTGGCCTTGCCGCGAGACGCTATCAGTTCAAGCAGTTCTTTACATAGACGTACGTTCTCGTCACATTTTGCGTCGATCTCCTTTTCCATTGCAGACAGAACGGGCAAAACGAGGTCCCATCCATGAGCGAACATGACGTCGGGAGCAGCCTCGGATAGGAAACCTTTCACTTCATTATACTTCCGCGAGTTTATGAACTCCACTGCTCGCACAGTGGTGTCACTACATTCCGTTTCGTTCATACTTTCAGCAATGCTTGTTCAACAAAAAGAGGGGGGCTGAGCTGGGGGGCTGAACGGGGGTGCGGAGCTGGTTACGAGGCCGACGGCGACGCCGACGCGAAACGCGCGCGAAACTCAGGAACGGGAGCCAAAGAGCTGCGCTCTAAAAACAGGAGCCGCGCCAACAAATTTTCCACCCCATTGCTCCTATGGGAGTGTCACCCCACTGCCCTGGGTAAAGTGAACTAGAATATTACCCTGGGTTTCTGCACGGTGCCCATGGCCCCTGGTAACACGATGACAGTCGCAACTTGCAGCTGTCTCTGTCGCTCACTCAAAAAACGCACTCAAAAATTTGTCGCTGGAAATTTGTCACCCAAACCACAAAAATTAACCGACGGTTGCGCTACCTCTAGGCTAGATTATAAAGGTTTTTTTTTTTTTTTTTTTTTTTTGCACTTGTAATAAAAATTTTGGTGCATTTAAAGTTTATAAGAGTTTTCAGGTGACGCAAAAATAAGATAGCAAAATCTTGTTTTTATGATTTCTGCCGGGCCGGGCTTAAGCGCTGTGTCGCTGTGGTGTGCTGCTGGTGTTGCCCGCCTCTTCAGCTTTCAAACAAGAGCGTTACCAACCTGCTCGTGGCTCGACAAGCTTTCCCATACTTTCCCCTTTCCCTTTCCAGGCGCCAAGCGTTTTGACGATTGGTATTTGTTGTGTGCGACCTTGGCAAGTGTTGTGCGCGTCGATCCAAACTTTGGCGCGCAATGACAGACGTTTCTGCTAACTTTTACGGCTCATAACAAAGGCTGCCTAACCGCGCAGCCATGAATGAACATTGCGTGTCTCGGTCAACGAGATAGCAATTGTATGAACCATGAACGATGCTGATTAGCTACTGTGCGGTGTGAGACCATTTTCAACACCGCGCGATCCGTTGTACTTGAACTGCACTTGCAACAGCCGCGCGAGTACAGCCGCTTCCATATACAGAAATATTTGTGCTCAGTCACTCGTAGGGAATATACGCATCAATTGGGTAATTTCTGCCAAAATGCTGCTACCAAGCGAACGGGCTATGCACTTGTATGCACTGGTGACTTCAGTAATTCAGACGTTAGAATAAGTAAAGGCAGTTCTATCTTTGTCTTTTTATCGGATCACATTACCGAAAAGCGCTCCTGATATGTGTGTCATGAACTAATGCAGAAATCCGACTTGCCAATTGGTTATAATACTCGTAACTATTTCACTTGAAAAACTTTAAAAGCTCTTTAATTTTGCTTCACAAATTTGCCTTCTGAAACTCGTAGCTGTTCACATATCTTCTGCGAAAGTCACCTGAAACAGTTTCTTTTATGTGCACCTACTCAACACATCTTGCAGCATAAGTTTTTAAAACAAACTTTATGGTTTGAGGGCATTGGGTCTTGCATCTAAAAGACAAAGAAAAATTTTGCCGATGAGCGCTGCTTATTAAAAACAGTCGCTGCCCATGCCTTCGTAGATAAGTAAAGTTTAGAGGTCATAGTCTTTAAAATAGCATTTTGCACCTGGACACTGTGGAGCACCTCGGCTCTCGTCTGCTCATATGACAGTACTAGCAAAGCCATGTGTACTAGTTGAATTGAATTGAAAATTTTACTTCCAGTGATATCCAAGCATTTTGAACCTGACATCCAAGCATTTTGTAGTGTTGCTATGTAGCCTTGTGCGCGAGTGCACAAAGGTATAGGGTCGGGCTATGTTACCATGCCATAAAGCATTTCTCATTGTTTTTTCTAGTGCTTGATATTTATTTCCTAAAGCCAGCATTCCTTAAAATGAACCTGTCCTTGCTGTGCTTCTCATGCCTAACCCTTGCTTCTGCCCATTTCATGAACTACAGCTTCAGGCTCTTGAGTTTACAGCCATGTCCTAAAAGCATGCACAATCTCCTTTTACTTGTTTTTCATAGTACTTGATGTTTCTTTCTTGAAGCATTACATGATGGCTTTCCTTGGAATAAGCCTGTCCTCATTGTGCTTTTTATGCCTAAATGTTTTGTATTGCATGTGTGTTGCTTCTGTCACCAGTTTTATAAATCCTTGCTTTAGGCTTGGGCATTGTGACAGTGTCGTAGAGCATGACACAAACTGCTTTTACTTGTTTTTCCTGGTGGTTTGTGTTTTTCCTCAAGCATTACAAGATCGTGTTCTTTGCAATAAGCATGTCCTCATTTGTGTAGCTTTTGTTGCTTCAGCTGCCAATTTTATAAATGGTTTATATGGCAGGGTTATTTTAATTGTCCTATCATTCAACAGACTTCTTTGCATGTGTGGTAGTCCTGGTATTTTTGTGGTGTTTTACTTCTGCTCTTGTACCTCATGCAAATCAACATCTGAAAGAATATGTGTATACAGTGTGGGTCAGACAACAGCACAAGCTTGTAGAGTTACGTAATATCTTTGTTTTGGTTCTGGTATACCTTTCAGTCCAGTCAATCCAGGGATAAAAATGTGCAACATGAAAATACTTTTCTGTTCTTAGCTGTTGCCAGGCTATTCCATTAAGCCTTTTGTTTTGGCACTTCCTCAACATTGTTGCTACTTTCTGGTGTTAGTGGTTGTTGGCTGTGCATAATATTAAGAACAGTTTTAAAAACCAAGCATAACCGAGACTAACAAACCAAATTTTTTGCAACTACTGTGCAGCTTGCTTATGGCAGAAAAGAATGAGGCTTCATGTCTTTTTGATTTATCAAGTTGTATCCTCTTACTTTTTTCATTGTCATAGTCTCGCAAGAGTGCTGAGTTTGCACTCTGTTTGGTGCATATTAAATGTGATGATGAGAAAAAGAATTGTTTCGCAAGGATAGGAAGTTTCGAAGTGAACACATTCCCTAGAACCCAGTGGGCAAAACTTGGATATATTGGTCCTTCTGCAGCCTCTGAAGTCCACACTTCTTGGTGCCCAAATGTATTATGGTATCCAAACCTTTCATAGAATAGTGGTTATTTCTTTTCTCTTCTATTCTATAACTGCACCAGTCACTCATGGTTTGATGGCTTGCCTATTCTGTGTTTGTGCAGGAAAAGTGGGGATGAAAAAAAGAAAATTACAGGAAGAGGCTCAATGGGAGGTCCTGGCTGGAAATAATAAATTCTACCTTTTGTTTGCTTTTCAGGTTGGAAGCCTCTCTTCTCCAATTTGGGATGAAGCACATGCTTTCATCACGTCAGCCTGTGCATCACTCATGGCCAACACATCATTACTTTCCTGATATCCTGAATACAGTGCAGCAATTGCTGACTAATGTCTTGGCATTCACTATGATATACATTGCTCATACTTAGACTACTGCAGAAATTCTGTATTTGTTTTGCTTTGCATGTGGGATGGGGCTTTACCTACCTGCTTGCTCATAAACGCAGGCTTTCTGTAGCATATATTTTCTGTATGCTTGTATGGGGCAATTACTCTGTGGTCATTCTCCTCTTTGTTCTTGTTGCATAGCTCAGATCATTCTTGCGGTGCAGCTCAACCAATTCTCATGGAGGTGGTCAGTTGCACATGTTAAGGAAATCTGTAATGACCAGACCTGTCGGGCATTGTGTGATATGAAAAGTGATGCTTGCAATTCAGTTGAGACGCCTTGTTACGAGTGCCTGTCCTCAAGCAATGTTCCTTGCAGTATGTAACACTAAAAGATTGGGAATTGAAGGGTGCTATAAGATAGGAGCCCTCTGGGTTGTCCTCAACTTAAGTAGAAGTAGGGTTATGGAACGAAAAATGGTAGGGGTAACATTAAGAGATAGAAAGCGTGCAGAGTGGGTCAGAGAAATAACTCAAGTTAACGACATTCTAGTGGAAATTAAGAAGAAGAAATGGACGTGGGCAGGACATGTAGTGCGAAGAGAGGATAACCGATGGTCGCTGAGGGTAACAAACTGGATTCCAAGGGAAGGAAAGCGTAGCAGGGGGCGGCAGAAAGTTAGGTGGGCGGATGAGATTAAGAAGTTCGCAGGGGTCAAGTGGATGCAGCTAGCACAGAACCGGGTTAAGTGGAGAGATATGGGAGAGGCCTTCGCCCTGCAGTGGGTATAATCAGGCTGATGATGATGATGATAAGATAGGAGAATAAGTGGTGTTTTGTACATGCAATTTTTCTGTGCCCAGCAGTATCTGAGAATAACTTGTCCAAAAAAAAGAAGTTAGGCATTAATTATTGTTTCATACCGCTAGGTGTGCTCTGCACAGCTCCTTTTTTGTTTTGTGCTTTAGTAGCTGACCTTAAGTCAAGCACTAAATATCAAAAACATGGCGTTTGGCATTGAAAGCTAGGTATTACCTTCAGTTGGGTATTATCTAGTGATTCATTTTGTAAACATCAATAGTAACGGCTATAATTCTATAATTGTTCATGCCTCTAATATGATTGTCCGAAAGGACAGTGAGTCTGAAAATGCATTTGAAAACCTGTGTCATGCATGATGTTCATTTCGAGTGGTCATTCTCTTTATATTTCTACTCATGTTTGATGCCTTTCGTTGTTTTACACAGAGCCATAGGTTTGGTAAGGCAAGAGTTGAGTGTGAATGGGGAGAGAGAGTTCCATTTAGCCTCATGCAATAGTTGCATTTCATTTTAACACCTGTGGGAACAATATAATAGATTGTCAACGGTTAATGGGTAGTTCTATTTTCCTGCCACTGAAGCCTTCATTCATTCTTACAGCAACATTGTTACATGTTCCTTTGAAAGCTAATGCAGCATCAAATATGAGTGATCAGAATGGCCAAACAATTGTAATAGATGCTTCACGTTAAAGAAACGGTCCTATTGCATGTTGTTCCTTTCATTAAGCTTTCATATCACAATATGATGGGTGGCACAGACTGTGCTGCTGTGTGATTCCTTTTCTTTTTTCACGCAAAAAACACTGGTTAAAAATCAGAGTTTCTCAGAATCTTTGAAACATTTTTTTCACAATTACCCTTTCACCCCTGTATCTTTTTTTCAGTGATGGTCTGTATGCTATTATACATCCCTGTCTCAAAGGAGGAAGCTTTTTACTTATGAACTGTATTAACTTCATTGAATTTGGATGCGATAAATTTTGTTCTTAACCAACTGCATTTAGGCACCACACAATCCGACAATTTAAAAAAGCTCGAATAATGGTGTCCCCACCATGCATTAACTCTTCCTTGGAACATTGTATCACCTTTGTGTCATTGTGTGTCTGTCATATTTTAGGAAGTGTGGATGCTTTCTTTCACTGTGCAGGCTTCATCAACACCGGGAGTGAATATGGTGGCTCAGAGGGTGTACTGCTGAGATCGCAGACGGAAAGGCAGATGTACCAGTGCTCCAGGTGCGGCTACTGCACGGCTGTTCGCTCTCATTTAAAGAGCCACGAGAGAACGCACACCGGAGAGCGCCCCTTCCGGTGCAACCACTGTGGCCAAGCCTTTATAAGGAGCGACCACCTAACAAGGCATATTCGCATCCACACAGGCGAGAAGCCATACCGATGTTCGTACTGCGGCAAAGGCTTCATACAGAACACTTCCCTTATAGATCACCTTCGTATTCACTTGGGTGAGAGGCCGTACTGGTGTCATCACTGCAACAGACAGTTCACAAAGAGGACGGACCTGACAAGACACTTTCGTGTGCACACGGCCAAAAATCTATAGCAATGCCATAGTTGTCATTTAGCACATTCTGCAAACCTAAATAGCCGCATGCAAAGATGCGAGGCATAAAACCCATTTAATGCAAAACCCATTCTGTGACATTTTGCTTAAAAAGTTTTTGAAAGCTGTAAATGAAATTCTACAAAGAGAATAATCACCCATCGGCATCCACTCTTCTTAAGCATGTGGTGTGTTTGATCCACATTCGATGATGCACTTGTAGTAGATGTTGCATATTCTATTACTCTAGGAGGATACCTTTCAATGAGGACCATATTGGCATCATGGGACCTTTGGATCCTGAACCACACTATTCTTAGGTGCCACAGCCACCTTGGTATGGCTTAGTTAAAGTAGTATTTTGTTTGCAATGGATGGTCTTTCACAAGCTAATATGGTAGCTTGCGACTGCATGCTGATGAGTATGTGTGAGGTAATTTGGCACAAATTCAGTGATTAATGATTAAATGAGTAGCAAAGTGCACGTATGCAAATGCGGATCTGCAAAGGGAACCACCAACAGGAGCCGTTAATGCTGTCGCTTCATTGTCCCCTAAATTTTTTCTTGCAACATCTTGGTCCTGTTTAATTTGGTCTGCCTGTCTTCATCAGTTTTGTGTTTGGCTTTAGCAGGCTGCTCAGTGCATCTTGTTTTAAAGTCTGTTTCTAGATCTGGTTTGCCTTGGGCTAGTGATTGCCTATCTCCACATGTTTCAAACTGTCATAAGGAGTAAGGTGCCTTTTTTTCTTTACCTTTCTTTTTTCTATTGTCCAGCTGCTGACCCACAGGAGGCAAAAATTTGCCAGTACAGCCCGCATTCTCAATTGAGTTTGATACCCCTGAGATTAAGGAATGTGAACTGGCCATCAGCCTATTGCTTGCTGTATTGTTGAGGTTTTGCTTAGAATTGTAATTTTTTCTCAACAGCGGTTACATTTGTGAAGATATGCAAAGTGGGGGGCATGCTTTGAATATTAATTTCTAGCAAAAAGTGCTTGCCTCTTTCCAGTGAGGTACCAAACTTCTCTTTTCTTCTACTGCATTCAGCAGTTTACTCTAATAACCTCCCCGACACATTCGTTTTTGTGGTTGTTTTTGACCCGTGTGAGTGGGCCAAGTAATTCCTGAGTGAAGATGCTGCATTAGCTCACCATTTCTAATTCTTTCTGCTTGTTGCCTTGCAGTACACATGAATAATGCTTTAATATTTATATGTGGTCTTTGCTTTTCCTATCGCACTCAAAGTGGAAGTTGCAGGTTTACTTACTGCAGAGTCATGGTCGCAACTGGAGCAACTCTGCCATTTTGTCGCGCTCTGGTTTCTGAGAGATGTTGATTTTACATTTTATTTGTATTGATGTATTAATGCCAGTTTCTAGTGAAAAACAATTTCTTCGATGGATGGCCAGGTTTGTAATTAGTGATTTCATCCAGGTTTAAGTTCTTTGAAACACAAATAGCGTTTGAAGTAACTTCATTACATTCAGAGATGAAGCTACAGTCAAATATGGATTACACTGCATGTTTGTGAAACACAAATATTATTGCACCCTGATTGTGTCCAGAGCCATATATTGACTATGACATGCTTTGAATGACCAGTAGCATAACAAAACATTTCTCACACCACTGTATGCCTGAATGTGTAATTATTCAGCAGTAGTTGTCATAGTGTACTGAGCATCATTGCATTGTATATGATCAGTGTGCAGGCATATTACAAAGCGAAGCAAAGGCTACAGAGTGGCTGCAAAACTTTCGCATGTTTAACAGAAAAAGAAGTAAGCAGTTGTGGACATAATTAAGAACACAAGTTATCGATGATGCTGGCATTCGAATGTCGGTGCTCTTTCATTGTGGTGGGGCTTAGCATGTTTTGTAACTTGACTAGGCATACAAATGGAAAAGCTTTAATAGAGCGTAATCTATATACCTGAGATCACACTTTTCAGGCTTGCATGTTTGGCTTAAGGTTGTGTAAACAAGACTCACCTGTGGAACGTTTCATTTCACAGTATGTTTAGCATGTGACATCATAGGTGCTGTGATAAGGAATCACATCTTGGTGCAGGTTTTAGGCAACTATAAGAACATGATAGAAGCGAAGAGAGTTTTGCCATGTTCCTGGTTCGATAAAGTTGCGGCCATTGTGACTTCAATGCAGGCCATCTTTCAGGACTCGTGCTTGCTGAAGTAAACAAATTCAATGTACTCCTCTTCAGCCTCCACATCATTTTCAGACCTCAGTAAAAAAAAAATGTCAAGTTCGATTGGGGCACGGCAGTTGGCACCAGTTCGCTTCTGCTGAAAATTTTAATCTCAGCTGGCTTTGGGAATTCTGGTTGGACTCTGAAGTGGCCTATTTGGGTGCCAAATCTCTTCAGTTACTATCTCGGTCACAATGGCATTCAGACCTGCTTATTTAGAAATGGTAAAGACAACAACCAAGTTTCTGCTCTTAGCAAATATTGATTCAACAGCTTTCTCTGGGTATGTTTGTTGATGTCTGTCTGGTAGCAGTAGGCACATTTATTACCTGGGAATATTGTGTTTTAAAATTTTCCCTTTGTTCGTGAAATTTACACCAAAATGGGATTCTGTGATTAACCCGCTTAGAAGTAAATGGCGGCATGGTGTTGCATTTGGGGACTGCACCGAAAAACCTGTCATGCCTACTCCTATATTAACTTTTTTTTTACCATTTGTAAATAGTTTTTGTTATTAAATCTTATAGTAATCTATCAGTACAGATATACTTGAATATCTCCTCGATGTTCCTGTGATATGTAGGATAATAGGGAGCAGAAAAGATTTTATTGGGATGTTTATAAGGCGACCTGTTTGAGGCGCTAGGCAGAAAAATCCAAGTTTGCCAATCACTCTAGTACATTTCAACTTTCTGATGAAATGCAGACTGACTGCAAGGCACGACTTGACGAGCATATTTCAAAAACGGGCTTCAATGCCCAAGGTATTGCATGCGCATGCATAAGAAGTCCCATTCATGGCATGCATTATTATGTTCATTAACTGGGAAACATGACATGCTCCCACTAAGGTAGCAATTAAATCGAGCCAACAAACCAACTCGCGTGTGTGTGCGTGCGTGTGTGGCTGCATTGTTGGTGGTTCAGCAAATTAAGTTGCATAATTTGTAGGGCTGCTCGCAGTATTAATGTCATCACAATTGTCTCTGGTACTCAGTGGTGCATGGGATGTGCCATCCTAAAGCTGAGTATTGAGTCATGAAAATTGTCATATTTGGGGAGCTGCAGATCAGGTTTTACTATCTAGGATTGTTTAAAATGCACTGGCAGTGCTCAGCGCACAGGCGCTTTTGATTTTTACCTCCATCAGTACACAGCAGGAATTAGATCCCATGACCTTGGTTTGAGTAGCTGGACATAGAGGCAATGGGTGCCAAGCCACCATTGCAATTAATTTGTCTTCTGTGGTCGTTGCATAGTACCAACAAACTTCCTATTTCGAATTTCAAACTTCTAAGTTATATATTAGCTGAACAGAAACATAGAAACTAGTATGACAAACATGATGGTCTGTATTGGTACATAATCTAGAGCTTTCTGTAGTAAAGCAAGAATGTTGTATTTTTGCATTTGACACAGTTTAAAAAATTATAGGATGCATCTATAATTTTTTTCTTTTCTTTCTTTCTTTTTTTTTTTTTTTTTTTTTTTTTTACAACTTGAAATCTTGAGGAATTTGTGGTTAGAGAGGCAGGTGGTCCCTTGCTTCAACCTCTAGTATTCCCCGATGAAGCCTGACCTCATTTGTCAATTCCAGCTTACAAGGAATTTATTCCCACAATCGGGGACACTTCAGCTCACTCAGTGTGTGGCTGCCGTTTTGGCACCCAACTTCACTCGCTCAATCGTCTCTTGCATCGACCAGCTCACTTCACTGCCGCTCTCTTGCTTGATGTCCTATTCGCCACATCCTTGGCCGTTGTTCCTCCTTCTGTCATTTTCCAAATTCTTTTCCGAAGACAGAAAAGTCTCACTTGGCTTCTCGAACCCGGCGGCCATTGCAGGCGTCCACCATTGCCTCTGAGGCGTGCACAGTGTGCTCTGTAGGAGCCAGCATTTTGCCTCATTTTTTGTCGCCTTCCAGGCACCAGTGTTCCGATCCCTACAACCGCTCTGCTGCCCTCATTCTGGGGATGCCTTTAGTCCATCACCACTAAGGGGGACGCACAGCACACACACAAAAGGCCAACTGTGTGTTCTACCACTACTCGGGTCAAACACAACATGCACCACATGGTCCCTCGCTCGATTCAATCCGTAACCACCCCACTAATAGATTATGAGTTACACAGTTCAGTACCACATTTCCTGACCAAAAGCCAAGATTGTGGCGATCCATGGGAATTCATATTAGGCCCCCTTTTTTTTTTGTACGTTGACTTGGCAAAGTACCTTAAAAAACACTCCCGGCCCATTTGTTTTTATCCTACTGGTTTTGCCTCTGGTAGTGATGGACTGACCGCCAAGATCAGATGCAAACTTCATAAACATTAATGATACTTGGAGAACTTCAGAACAGCTTTAGAAATGGTAGGCGCTTAGATGATAGCCTGTTCGTGCTTACCCAATGCATCGAAATGTCCAGAGTGGAAAATAGACCTGTGTATTTGGCCTTCCTGGACATAAA
This sequence comes from Amblyomma maculatum, assembly GCF_055883805.1. Taxonomy (NCBI): domain Eukaryota; kingdom Metazoa; phylum Arthropoda; class Arachnida; order Ixodida; family Ixodidae; genus Amblyomma; species Amblyomma maculatum. The sequence goes on from NC_139352.1 coordinate 11,242,292, forward strand.
CGGGGCGTACGACAATGTAAACAAGAAACTCCTTTGGAGCATATTAAAAGAAGAAGATATCGGTCCTGAGATAACAGATTTCCTACAGGAAATATATCGGAATAACAAAGTAGAAATTACATGGGAAAGAATAAGAAGTACAGAAGCTGTCAAGGTATGCAAAGGATTAAGACAAGGTTGCCCTCGATCACCGCCACTGTTTATGCTTTATATGATAAATATGGAACGGAGGATACAAGAAAGCAACCTAGGATTTAGCCTGTCATATAGATTAGGCGGAAATCAAGTGGAAATCAAGAAGAAGAAAAGTCATGGGCAGGACATATAGTGCGAAGAGAGGATAACCGATGGTCGCTTAGGGTAACAAACTGAATTCCAAGGGAAGGAAAGCTTAGCAAGGGGCGGCAGAAAGTTAGGTGGGCGAACGAGGTTAAGTTTGCAGGGGTCAAGTAGATGCAGCTAGCACAGAACCGGGTTAATTGGAGAAATATGGGAGAGGCCTTCGCCCTGCAGTGGGTATAATCAGGCTGATGATGATGATGATGATAGATTAGGCGGAAAGATGGTATAGCAGTGCCTCCCCGGTTTAATGTATGCAGACAATATTGTGCTGCTAGCAGATAGCCAGGAAGACTTGCAAACTTTAGTTAAGTATTGCGGAGACGAAGGGGGCGCTCTAGGTTTCAGTTCTAGCGCAGTTAAGTCGGGTCTGATGATTTTCAACTGCTCAACTGAATCAGGGTCTTAAAATACCTAGAATGGCAGAATATAAATATGTTGAGGTATGGGTAAAGAAAGGATTGGCATACATTAAAAAGCATGAGCAATCACGTAGGGCAAAAGGGCGAAAAAATGCTGGGATAACGAAGCATAGGGCATTGTGGGGATACAACAGGTATCAGGTGTTGAGAGATATTTTGGAAGGAATTATGGTGCCTGGGCTTACTTTCGGAAATGCGGTTTTTGTGCCTAAAAGCAGAGGTAGAGTCGACATTAGAAATAAATTGGAGAGCCATCGGACGATTAGCACTGGGTGCCCATGGCAAAACCACAAATGAGGCGGTACAGGAAGATATGGGTTGGGCATCTTTCGAAGTACAGGAAGTTCAGAGTAAAATATTATATAAGGAACGCCTGAGGAAATCGGACAGTAACAGGTGGGCAGCTAAAGTACTTAAATACCTATACCTAAAAAGTGTTGACTCACAATGGAGGAAAAGAACTAGGAAACTGACCAGTAAGTATGCTGGTCACAAGGACGAAGAAATAAAGAGCCTTAAGCAACAGGTGGCAAACACAGAAGGTAAAAGTTGGATAAATTTTATGGAAAAGAAACTGAGTATAGAACTATACCGAAAGTGGAAAAGGCATATCAGGAAGGAAGCTTTCCTTGATAACTCAAGAGGCAGTGTCCTACTTTTTGAAGCTAGATCAGGGTGCCTTAGAACATGCAGCTACAAAAAGAAATTTAACCATGAAGAAGACACGTGCAGTATGTGGTAAATCCACAGAAACAATTAACCATCTTATACTTGAATGTGATGGTATCCATCTGAAAGTTGATGCAGGCGCAGTCACTCTTCGTTAGGCCCTGGGGTTTAGAGATACTAGTGGCCGGGTGAATGAACCTGCGGTGGAAGCTAGCAAAAAATGATTGGAAGATTGGTGGCTTAAAAGCAGAAAAGTGACATAATGTTAGTAATGTAGAAACTAAAATTCAATAAATAGAATGATGGTATAGTTAGCTGATCTAAAACAATAATTAAGATATAGGGAAAAAACCTAGTATGATAGCAACTGCTACCACCCCATTTCAAAGGGGACGCTCCTATATTCCATCCATCCATTCGCTAGTGCCAGAATAACTATTTCCAAATTAATCATAAAGACAGCCCCTTTGGTTTTTAGTGTGAAAGCACTGCTTCATGTGGTGAATTGATAAAATGGGTTATTTGTGAAGCCTCAAACTTTTAGTGACCGCTGATTTGGCAGGTGCTGCGAACTTGGGTTTCGCCATCGAGATGGGAGGGGGATGTTGGAAAGCAGCCTTCTAGGACCCCTGTATCCCAGATTGGACACGCTGCCCCTAGGCGATACAGGCGCACTCGTATGACCTGAATAAAGCGGGGCTTTATACCTATGTCGGGTGGTCTTTCTTGTAGTGTGCATATATGGGACAATAAGGGCACACATTAAAAGATTATTAGCAAAGTGCATGTACGTAAACGAGGATCTGCACGGGAGCCAGCAAATGAGAGTCGTTAACGCTACCACGCCATCCCCTTAAAGGCAGAGCCCCTCCAAGTTGAGCAGCATGAGTAACAGCAGGCAAGAAGACAGCAACAGCGTAAACTACATCTACCATCAGTACTATGATAATGCCTAACTAGTGCTTTCGTACATTGTACTAGCTTATTCCACCTCCTTGGGTATATACACACATATCACCACCCATCTGACTCGATCATCTCTTGATTACCTTCTAGGGGACCAATTAAATTTGACCAGCTCAGTAAGCTCATTAAAGCTAAAATCGCTTTGTGATACTGATGTGATAATCAACTACTGCATTCTTTCTTTTATATCTACCCCATCATGCATTTTGTTTTTGTTTTTTATGGATATCCATCTTATGCATTGCACCTAATGTTGGAGCAGCACATGGAGCACTCGTCCATCATCATACATTCGTTGCCATTAAGATCAAGCAGTCCATCTAATTACATTCTTTTCTGAGAACCTGTTCTTGGTACATACTTCTCTCTCAACATTCTACCATTGTCATTACAGTCTTATCTAATGGCTTTAGCATTTGGTTGCAGATCCCAAGGTCGCAGGTTCAAGGTTTTAGCATTCTGATGGAGGAAAAATTCAAAAATGGCTGAGCGGTGTCAATATCAAGGAATGTCAATTCATCTAAATAATTCGGAACTTTTCCACTACGATGGCTGTCAATGCTCATGTGATGCTTTGCAATGCTTTGGGATGTTAAATGCCACAATTTGCAATTACAACCTTATCAGGTTGCCTTTTGTAGACATAACTGTATTGTTTTCGTAGTTCTCAGCCACCAAAAGCTGTTCAACAAACGTAGCTCTATATTTACTGAACAGTGTAACTTGATGCCACCAAAGGCAGCATTCCGAGGAAAGAAAACAATATTATTTTCAGCCATTTCTCTGTGGGACTCGTTGCCATGTAGAATCGTATCAGACCATAATCTGAGCTCATTTGCCCACTCTTAAGAGAACATGCTTTCTACCCTGTCTTGCTTAGCTGGCTGGAGTTATTTTTCCTACCATTCCTGTTACGTTATAGTATTGGTTCTTCAAGAAATAGTATGCATACCTTACCTGTGCTATGTTTATCATTTCTGTATTTAAATCTTTTCGTGCAGTTCCACAGTCGCCCATTTCATTAGCATCATACCTGGAAGTATCTTGTTTCACATTTCTATATTTTTTTCTATTATCTTACTGCTTTGTAGCTGCACTATTGAATTTGCTCATTTTTTTATGAGAGCTCTGTTATACTTTGGAGCCTCCTGTGAAGCAGGTAGTTTGTGTATTAAATGTATCGCACATTGTAATAAATATGATGGTGATGCATATAACGTCAAAACTCTGGAAAGCAAGAAATGATACTGCGTATATCACGGGCATGCAAGAATTCAAGGGAAAGATAGAGATCACTATTAGACGACACAGGGTGTTTCACCGAAGAGTGACTTCAGTTTTTAAAAATAAGCTTTTCAGGTTGGGGGAGCACTTTCTTCAACATAGCATTCTCAGCTGTCATGGGTATCAGAATATTCTTTAAAATGTTTACTAGCAGGTTAGTTAACTAATATTACATAGTTTTTACTATTACTGTCAGACTTTTATTTATTCGAAAATTTAAAAGCTTATATATGGGTGTTATTTATGATGGCCTTCAAGCTCCTCAATGAATAAGAAGCCTAATTGTAATAATTAGAAAGTTAACTTTGTGAATTAGTTAACCAGCATGTTAGTAAACATTCTGATGTTAACTGCTGACAATGCTATGGCCAAAAAGGTGCTCTTCTAACTCGAAAAGCCTATTTTTAAAAATTGTGGATGCTTCTCAGATGAGCTGCTGCTTCCAAGCCCCCCCCCCCCCCCCCTCTCCCTTTTGTGTGTGTCTGTGTGTGTGTGCGTGCGTGCGTGCACAAACTTCGAAGGCTCACACTGCACCTTCAGATTGTCACCTGCTGCACCATCATGTATTAACAGCTTGACTTCTGTACGCTTCTTCATTTGTTCATCCACCAGAGCCTCAAGAACAGGTTCGCTGACTGTGAGGGGGTTACGAGTAGAGAAAGACAAAGTACTGCAAGAAAGTTGGGAGGAATGACCCATGGCTTCTTGTAGCAGTTTCATTCAGCATTTGCAAACATGACTGCAATGTATATCTGCGCACAGGTGACGAAGGATGAACCAAGGGCCCTGCATTTTACTTGACCTTCAACATCACTTCTTGAAGGGCAATAAAGTTAGCGGATTACTTGGTGCTAGACACTTTGTAGGCACACCGACGGTCCTAGTTAATTCAGCTCGCAGGCTTAATTTGTGTCAATAGTTTATTGGGCAGATGGATGACACAGGTTACCTGAGCAATTTGCGGTGGTTGCCACAACAGGCCCTGTATTCTCAATTCTGATGTCTTTTGGACTATACAGCCATTTGAGCCCTACGGCACTGAGGATGAACGGGCTCAGATTTCTCATGAGGGTTAGTTCTGGAGTAGCTATTTTGGTGTGGCATCTGCTTGGCACAAGGTCAGGCAGTTGTGGCAGCACATACAAAACTTCCAGGGTGTGCCAATGACTTGAGGAGTGATTGAAAGGGCGGTACTGATGATAAGCTGCACTTTTATAAATACTGTGAATGATGACAGACTTGCCGCATTGGCTGATTGATTGAGGCGCTCGACTACTGACACATGTGGCCCAGGTTCAGTCCCGGCTCTGGTGGCTTCGTTTCGATGGAGATGAAACGCAAGGCGCCCTGGTACTGTGCATGTTAAAGAATGCCAGCTAGCTGAAATTACCCGAAGCTCTCCACTACTGTGTCTATTATAACCTGAGACAGTTTGAGCTTTAAACCCTCCAAAACAAGCAAATAAATGGCAATAAAATAAAAAGAAGGTGCTGTTGCTTCTTTACAGGGTATTTATTTATCTATATATTTATTCGGTATGACTACATCACTTGGATGGCTTTATTGCAGAGGGGTAAAAATACAGAAGATCTCATGAGGAAATAGGAAAAGAACATAATGCAAAAAAAAAAAAATCAGCAACAAAAGAGAACGAATCGACAGAGCGTACAACTTTTTGAAAAATAACAAAACTAACTTTTTACAGTAACAGGACTTTAAAAAAAAGTGAACATAGCAGTGTAAATTCAGAAATAAGTGAAATAACATTCGGTTAATGAAACTGAATTGAATTTTCAGCACTAGACGCAGCCATCACATCTCTAGGAAGCTTGTTCCGGTCGGTGGCACTCCTCAGTGATGCCACGCTGTTTTCAATGATTGAAGCTGCCATTCTTTTTTAATGGTCGTAACTGCTGTATTGAAAACTCTTGAAGGGAGCTGTTTTATTTCATTCTACTTCAAGAATATACTTTACAAGGACACTGACAGGTGTTAAGAATAAGCTTGTGTTACACAAGGAGCAATTAACAGGGCATGCACTGGAAGTCTAGCGCACGAAAAAACAGCCGAAGCTACAGGACAGCACTCGTCTGTTATTATTAGTGCAATATATTTTCATTATGAACCTTTGCCAACTCGCCCAGCTCAACTCTTTACCATGGGGAGATGCAGCTATCAGCGAATTTTTTTTATTCCTTGATGTATTTACACAAAACATTTTCACCAAAATAGGCATATTTTTATGATTACACTCACATTTCATATCTTTAACTCTTCAACATTGTTTTATACCATTTATTTTTGCCCTCCATCCTGTGGAAGGCCTTCAAGTTAACTATATACAACAGAAAACTGGTTTAACATTCATTGCATTCCTACAAGTACGCTACAGGTCAAATCATCCTTTTTTAATTCTGCAGAACACATATTTTTAGTTTTGAATTTTTGCAATGCAGTTGACGTATCTAAACTGAGGTCAAGATTTCATATCAAAAAATTTAAAATTGGCAAATTTGTAAAACAAATAATTTCTTGACCTGCTATATGGCCATAGAAGTTGAGCTAAAGAAATCAGGTCGAAATAGATAAATCAGTTAAAGAAATCTGATCCACAATTGAGTGAACGTCCAGTCAGAAAACTGGAATGGAAAAAAATGCTAACTATTTAAACAGTTCCCATATATGTATATGTACAACCATTGCAGACCATGAAATGAGTTTTTTTAGAGTACTTTCTGGAGGATATTGGCAATGGACGATCAGTACACCTTGGAAAACTGCATACTAGTGGATTTAACTATATTTAAAACCTGTTTATTGGTTATTTCTCACAGTTACAAAGCCGCATTCTCCTGTAAGCATACAGCTCTGTTTTTATTACATGCTGAATCTACTGCTCTGTTGATTTTTGCAGATATTGGAGGTATCGAGCTGACAACAGGAGCCCAAAGAAAAAGGCGTCGTGGCAAATACTGCTTCGCGACAACATCTGTCCATCTTCATATGCCAATGATAGTTTTACCTTAGAGAAATAGCATATCTGGTGACTTATTTTATGTGCATACAGTGCGAAACTTGAGCTCTCATCCCTTTCTACAAAGGGTATTGTACGAGCTTGTGCATTTAGGCTCCAGTTGACAGTTTAGCATTATGTAAATGTTTCTTTATGGTGATGTGTGTGAGTGCAACTAGTTATTATTCTTGGTTTTATACTTTATCTGCCTCGCTGATTTGTTGTAATATTCCTACTTTCTAACTGAATTCTCCTAACAAACGATTGTCCTAGTATCTTTTTTTTCTGCCATAATACTTGCATGAACTTTTGTCCAAATGGATCCGTGGACGTCAAGCTTCAAAACTTACCTGAGGGAAGCGAAGGCCCTGGCTTGTAGCAAACATGTTTCTCAAAGTTTGACAGTGTAGTATTGGCATTTCAGTTTTAGCGCAAAGTTCTGTATTGTGAAGAATGCATGGTGAATCTCCTTGTTTGTTGTCGATTTTTTTCTGTTCATGTTGCTCTTGTTTTCACACTTTATGTTTACTTTTCCATGACAAACCTGTATTTGTTAGTATTGTATGGCATACCTTGTATACAATTGATATATTTTTTTTTAGTCTGATTTTGCAATTTCTTATTTATTATTATCCTGTGATTGTCTTACTAAATGCCCCTGTTGGGTGCAAACAAACAGAAGATAATTAAATAAATAATAATAGGCATATTACTCTTGTCAAAAGCATATACCAATGCTAAACTGTTGTGGTAATCCCTTTTTTTGACTCCTCCAGTCAAATCGGCTATCCTCTCCAAGGCATCTTTGGGAGCAGCCATTCCAGCTAGGGGGCCTACATTCCAGCAGCCATCCTGCACTCTTACAGCAGCAAGCTGCGGTAAAGAAAACACACCAGCAGTTTCCCGAGCGAACCAGTGTGAACCGGCATTATATGAAGCTGTTGGCAAAATAGTATGTGCATTTTCTTCTTGTGCTACCTATACGAGTCCTTTGGATCCTTGACTGTCAATATCTTTCTACTGACACATTTTTAGCTCTGTATACTGTAAATAGGCCAAGCTCATTCTTTCAAGTTGTCTAACACCAATATTGATGCTCATACAGCCAAATTCACTTGCAACAATATTGAAGTGCCTAGAAAATGCCATTATTATAACAAAAAATTGTTACAGCTGAGTTAAGCCGAAACAAAAAAAGAAAACATCACAAACTTGAGAATGAGGGGTAAGTGCCCTACACTTTCAGGTAGAAACCCGCAATCAGTCAGCTTTGACTGCTTCACGACAACCTTGTTGACATCTCTTTGCAAGGCGTCCAACTGCTGCAAGTAGCCAAGCAAAAGATATTAGCGCAAATGAAGTCCCGGCACAGACTTTATCATTCTTAATGCTGCTTCCTGGTGTAGTTTGGCTGTCACGGTCCCAGTAAATATTTGTGAGTCCTTTTTTCTCAGGGTGTGACTGCTGCAAGTAGCCAAGCAAAAGATATTAGCGCAAATGAAGTCCCGGCACAGACTTTATCACTTTATCATTCTTAATGCTGCTTCCTGGTGTGGTTTGGCTGTCAGGGTTGCAGTACATATTTGTGAGTCCTTTTTTCTCAGGGTGTGACCAGATTTAATGGTTATAAATAATAATCTACCATGAGAGCATTGCTATATGCGGTTTATTTTACCGTAGAATGCATGATAAAGCTAACGGCCCAGCGGTTGTTCATTGTCAAAGCGGTATTGTATTGCTATAAGTGGGCTTGACTACACTTATTCTATGGTAGTGTTGATGTGCTGTAAAGACATGCCCATTTGTACAGTTTTGTGGGCTGTGCCTACTAAAGGTCCAGTGTCATTTATTCAGTGCGCATTGCACTGCAACAACGGCATTAGCTATTGTAGACTAATCAATAGAGCCGCATTTTGAGTGACTGGGTTCTTTGTTGCAAAAACTACCGCAAAGACACTTGTAGAGATCAGAAATACAAACAACACTGAGCTGTCGAGTTAAATGTGCTGAAACGTACATTAATATTTGCCCCAAAGAAACAGGCCCAACAATCCCATTGCCTTGGACGTCAAGAGCCACTTTTTTATCTTGCTATGGAGAGCCGGCTTATGCATATGCTATTTTGCTTTGAGGTGCATGCATTTCTGCAGTTTGCTACACAACCTGCTGCATGTGCCTTGTATAGTGCACCTGTGGCTTCGAAGCTAAGTATACATCCACTCTCCCGACTGTGCACTAGCAATTATAGTGGATGTATATTTCCTACAGACGAGGAGTTGTGTCTTGACTGGTTATCTACGCACTGGCCGGTCTAGCCCATGTATACTTTTTGTGGGATACACAGTGCCTCTAGCACTATTGGTTGGAACTCCAAATGAAGCAGCCCAGCTGCTTGTGCTGCAGTTCACAATACAGGTCTTAGTCTGTGGTTCAGAGTACAGGGTGCCAGAGATACAGCGCAGGTGCTGCTACCTTATAGACAAAATGTAAATCGGTAACAAATTGTGCCCATCTGCTTGTTTACAACATGCATGCAAACCTTGCCCATGTCAGCTATACTAGCAGTAGGCCAGTAAATATGCTGTTTTAGATATGCAACTAAATGAAAGAAAAACACATTCTTTAATAAGCTTTGCATTCTAATTCATATTGTAGTTCAAGAAGATTTTGGCTTAGTTTTGTGGGGTTTAGCATCCAAAAGCAACTTGGGCTACAAAAAGGCTGTAGTGGAAGGATCTGGATAGTTTCGATCGCCTGGTGTTCTTTAATGTGTGTTGACATCACACAGTACGCAGGTGGCTTGCGTTTCACATCTGTCAAAATGCATCCATAGCAGCCTTGTTCGAACCCAGGTTCCCTGACTCCTTGGTTGAGTGTCCTAACCTCTAAGCTATCGACCTATGCATACCTTTCCAAGCTACTACGCTTTCAAGTTAATGCTTTGAAGTAAGCAGCAAGCATCTTGAGTTAAATTATGTTAGAGATGACTGCCAGATCCAAGCAAATCTCCGTGCTGAGGCACCTGGCCAGTAGTTTATCAAGCCTAGAGGTCAAACAGAGCGCACCATGTACCAGATTGCATCAAGCTTAGAGGTCAAACAGAGCGCACTATGTACCAGATTGCAGTACAATGTTCCTTTTTACTCAACATCCATGATACCAGTGATTACACAGGCACTGACTAACCATAAATTTGTAGGATCAGCTACTGCAGCTGATTAGAGGTGTGCAAAAGACATCTTCAGATGGCTCCTAAACTTTGGAGATTTGATGAGACTGTACAAGTTTAATAGCTCGGTTAAAGTGGTGTAGATGGCCTAGTGTTCACCACTCTTGCTATTTTTACAGGTTTACTTGGGAAACGAGACATGGATACCAAAAGCTGCCTTTGAAAGACTGATGGAGCGCCAGAAGGATACCATATTTGTCCGCGAGGCCTGTGTCGAAATATTTTCAATTGCAGGCCTTGTGGGCAAAAGTGTCACAGGCGCCATGTCAAACCGGACGAAAGCTGAACCGAAACCTGCCCTGGACGCGGCAAAGTTTGCAGCCTTGGACGGTATGCGTGTGTTAATGTCGCGAAAATTTTGAAGGAATGCTCGGCTATACGTCACTCTTACTGAGACACATTGCAGTTTTTTTATTCCGTTACCATGTGTAGGTTGCCTTTTGTAACTTCATGCCTCTATTATTCAGCATATGTTTTTATTCTTAACTGTTCAGTGGCATTGAAAGCTGTACCAAAATTATTAAACTTGGAATTTCTTTCAGTTGATCAGAGAAGGCACACACAGCTCAAGCTCTTTTTATTTGACTACTTGCAGCTTTCTTCAGGCACTACCTTCTGGGCCGCTGCAGTCCCAGTGAAGTAGCAAGACGTCACCGTGAGCTGCGCAAAATCGTCGCTGGAAAAATTGCCGATGTTATGAAAGCACAAAGGAGATAGAATGCACAGTATTCCCTCACTTAGGCAATGTCTTGAAATCTGGTAACCCTCAGGTCACAGCATTATCTGTGCATGTTACCTGGGCTAGGGCAGCAGTGGATCAAACTAAAGCATTTACACTCACTGACTTAGACCAAGAACGAAATTGTACCTGTGCACCATTATCCCATAACCAATAAACCAAATATGTTTATACACAAACTGCCTTAACTATAGCTTTTCATTTTACATACCAGTACATCAAGGATTTTTTGTCACACAGAACTGCAGGCGCGCGCCAGCTGCGCACTGTGACGTCACTCTGCCCCTCAGCATGCTCAGAACTGCACCTGTCAGAGGTACACGAAACTGTGGTCAATGTAGCTCTCGCTACAAAAATTCTAGGAGGCACTTTGGACCACTGCCCCCGCCGGAGTGGTGCAGTGGTAAGACGCCCAACTACTCTCCGGAGTTCCCGGGTTCGAACCCGACCACGGCGGCTGCGTTTCGATGGAGGAAGTGGCGTCCATGTGCTGTGCGATGTCAGCGCACGTTAAAGATCCCCAGGTGGTCGAATTTCCATAGCCCTCCACTACGGCTCCCATTTCTCTCTTTCCACTTTCACTCCCACCCTCATCCTTTCCATTACGGCGCGGTTCAGGTGTCCACAGGGCGCCCCGCCGGGGTGGTGCAGTGGTAAGACGCCCGACTACTGTGCCGGAGTACCCGGGTTCGAACCCGACCTCGGCGGCTGCGTTTCGATGGAGGTAAAACTAAGAGGCGTCGTGTGCTGTGCGATATCAGCGCACGTTAAATATCCCCAGGTGGTCGAAATTACTCCGTAGCCCTCCACTACGGCTCCTCTTTCTCTCCACTTTCACTCCCATCTTCCTCCCTTCCCTTACGGCGCGGTTGAGGTGTCCACAGAAAAACAAGTGAGACAGTTACCGCGCCTTTCCCTTCCTATAAATAAATCAGTCCACAGAGCAAGTGACAGATACTGCACCTTTCCCTTCCTGTGAACCAATTATTATTATTTGGACCACTAAGTGCGATGAGCCGAAAGCCTCTATTGTTGTTGCGGCTGTATGAAGGAAACGAAAATGCACGGGCCTGCTATTGGATCTGTAGCTGAGCCGCCTCCGCTGCCTTGTGCGGATAGTAGATCGATTGATTGATAGGAAGGGAAAGACGTGGTAAATGTATCACTTGTTTCTGTGGACACCTCAACCGCGCCGAAGATAGAGAACAGGGAAAGACGCGCGCGTCGCAACAGCAGTTGTCCACCACCGAAGCGGTAGCGGTTGCAATGACGGCCTACAACAGATAAAAATTCAGTGGCAGGCCACTTTCACTCCTACCTTCCTCCCTTCCCTTACAGCGGGTCGGATGTCCACAGAAACAAGTGACAGATACTGCGCCTTCCCCCTCCGTGAACCTATCAATAACCCCCACCACAAGCGGCGTTGACCTACGCGTACCAGCCCCGTAGGGCCAGGAACAGCCACCCCAAGCCTCTATTGCGCGGTGGTCCGAAACCCTTTACTACGACACCTCTTTCTCTCATTTTCACGTGCACCTTCCTCCTTTCCTTACGGCTCGGTTGAGGTGTCCGCGTAGAATTGTGACAGATACCGCGCTTTTCTTTCCTGTAAACCAATTTGAAACGCTGCCTGCTGTACTGCGCCTGCTTCTGTGTGCTGTGTGATGCGGCGCTCGAGGAAGCGCCATATGAAAGGCGCCGCACGGACGCCTAGATCGGAAGCCGGGCAGGATCAGCTTCGTATAGGCTCCCAAAGCATCGTTGGGCGGCGCTGCGGCTCCTGATGGGCAACGCCATCTGTGGCAGAAAAACACACACTGGGACGCCGCCGGCTCGGCTCGCTGCCTTCGCGACGTGCGCCGCTCGCTTTCTCTGGAATGAGCACGCGCCCTGACGCGCCCCCGCAGGCGCATCGCGACATGCCGCCTGCATTCCGTCTTGATGATTGGACAACCTGCTGCGTATTTCCATGAAGGAAGCGTAATTATAGGCGAGAAAATTTTTATTCACGTCTGCACTGTAGAGCAGACGACAGACGGCGATGAGGACATATTGATTGTGAATGCGTTTCCCACGTTAGCGAAAACATAGGAAGTTTATTTCGAGGTAAGTCAGCTATGCAACTATATTGTCGTATATTGTCACGTAGCCGTTTAAGCCCGTAACCAGAAGGTTGGTTTTTAATAAGGGGTTGATCTAGCAGGCACAGGAGAGCAGGTCCAGAGAACCGAGTGACAGCAGCCGACTTCAGCAATTCTTCTCATCGAACGCCACGGGGCCACTTCCGAATCCGCGCACGAGACTCGATGAGCAGCCTCCTAGCGGTTGCTGTTGCACATGCTACATTATAATATATTTAAAAACTGCGGAAGTATTATTAGTACTCTGAAATAAAGCTGCTCGCTTGTTGATCGTTTTAGCCTGTAGCATGAGATCTATATACGGTTTTGTTTTTATTATTACGACGTTACTAAAGCAAATCTTGCAGTAGAAGAATAAGCCATAGTCCGAAGGAGGAGATGTTTTTTCAAAGGCACGAACGCTAGCAGTCTCAAAAGCGCATGCGTGCTCCGCGCGCTGCACGCGACATAACCGGCTCGCTGGCTCGGAAGGAAGGTAAAATCCAAGCTTGTACTACAATCGTGCTTCATTTCGGTTCTTACTAAATGGTCGTGCTTCATTTATATTTGGTTTGCATTTACGAAACCTGTGACGCGAATAGGGTGCTCCGTGCGAATAGTCAATCGAGCCATAACTAGGATCGCTTTTGTATTACACTTCCAACATATTTTTGTTATGAATAATAATAATGTTGGTTCATTTATTGGCCAGTTTGCGGAAATCTGTAAAAGCGGCTCAGCCAAGCATGTTTTCCACCCCGCCCCCTTCCCCACACACAAAAAAAGGCCTCTTTTCTAGATATTTTCTTGATCGTAGGGCACATTTACACATCATTGTCGATCGCGGACGTCGCACGCAGGATATCTGTTGATTTGGTTGCTTTCAGAGCACTCGCAAAGCAGGGAGAGAGCACAGAAAATCGGCAAAGCAAGACACGCGCGGAGCGAAGAGCAGGATAATCCTCCACCCCCTTCACTTCGTATACATGGTGTAAAACCATTGTACTCTTTTGATGCCTCTCTAAGACGTCTTTGTCAACTGTCGAACATTTCTGAGTTTATGGAGAGGGGAAAATTGGCCCTTTTCGTTTCCACAAAGAACGCGAGACTTCTCAGAGTGCTGTCATGCGGTTGGAAAACAGGTCTTGTGGAAACGCTTGCAATGAAATCTGCAAAGTTCCACACGTGAGCCTCGTCTTTTGGCGCTTCGCCTACTATTGTGGCTACCCATGACACAATGCTACTTAGTACCTCCGTTTCGCATCAGCGGAAGCCTTTTTGTATCGCCAAATAACCGCCAGGCGCAACTCGATCGCCGCACGTGCATAGGAAACTAGCGGAGCGTCTGCTCCGGCGACGTCCCATCGTTTCACATTTCGCCACCATGCCAGGAATGCGGCGCTGCCATCGCGCGGCGAAACTTGAGCTTGGGTTGACGTCATGACTAGTAGTGACGTCATCATGACGTCTGTCCCGGTTATTAGACATGGTACCCATTCATGACGTCACTATCACTAGCATGTCACATCACTTTCACTAACAAACACTATCATTATCGATCACTATCTACCACTAACTAGCGGTGGTGTTACCCATGGCAACCACGCTGGCATGCCGCTAGACAAGAACTAAGATACGTTTCTCACGTGCCCGCCGTGGCTGTCAGGATGATTGGCAGCTATAGTGGGACAGGACGCCGGACGTATGAGCCATTGAAGGCTTTCGCCTTAAAACCACATGGGGACACATTACATGCAACGTCCTAGCCGCGCGTCAGGCATGAAGGATGACGTAGTGGATGAGGCTGATTTCGACTGCCTCACTGTACTGACACCGCGCGACACTAGGGAGCCTTTAGTTTCAATTGAAGGAGAAATTTTGATCCCTCCCAAGTTGGCCATTCAGAAAGTTAACCAAACATTGTGTTGCATTCACAGGGTGTATGCCATTATGGATGGCACGTTGGAAATATTGAAGCACCGTGGCAAAATAATCAGAGAGCTTGCGGAATCATATATCGCATAAAAAAGTCAGGTGACGCATCAAAAGCTGGAACTTGTAGAGCGCAGCGCTTTCGCGCCCGTTACTGGGTTTCGCGGCGTCGGCGTTGTCCCTCGTAATCAGCTACACTTTCACTCCCACCTTCCTTCCCTTACGGCGCGATTCAGGTGTCCACATAAGAAGTCACAGATACAGCGCCTTTCCATTGTAATCAACACCACTTTCACTCCCACCTTCCTTCCCTTACTGCATGATTCAGGTGTTCACAGAAGCAAGTGCGACAGATACTGCTCCTTTGCATTCCTGTGAGCCAATTATGAAAGGCACGCTTCAGAGCTCAAGTGGTAGACGTTGCAACACATATGGTACACACTGTTAATTCGTGAATAATGCGAGCGCCTACACCGAACTGCAGGGTGACGTGCAGTAACCGAGAATTCGCACAGTCACAGAGAAAAGTTGCATACTGTGATGTAGTTTTCTAGTTTGATAGTCCGGATCTCTAGCCGATCGTCCCTTGGCTTTCGAGGAAGGCCTGGCGTGGATCTAGCCCGCCCTCATTTTCCTTTAAAACATATTGCTTTGATATTCGATGAGACACTTGCCAACTACAGCATTTTCAAGTCAGTTTAAGATATTTGCGAAGGTCTTTCTTGGCTGCAGCTTGTGGCATTAATGTCTTCGCCGCGCAACGTTTCTATGTTTCTATGGACCTACGTACGCGCTGCCTCCCGCAACCTGTCGATAACTTAATTGCTCTCTTCATTTAATCTCCGACCACAAAGCTTCCTTCATGGCAGTCAAGAACTGTTAATGGAGTGTTTCTTGAAGGAGTACGTGTGAAAAATAAAATAGTCTGTAATAGTACATAATTAAGCAAAAAATAGCGCAACAACGGTGACAAGAAAGTAGAAAGAAGACGGGACCAGCGCTGAGTTAGTACATACATGTCGTGCTCGAAATCTTTGCCTCAGTCTATCGGAAAAGGTGAAACAGCTGACGAGCTGCGCTCGAATTTCGCATTAGGAAGTAACGTAATCGTCGGCAAATTTTTTTTTCTTTTTCATGTTTCTTGTGACCCGCTTGAAATGACGGTGTTTTTAAAATTAGGCTTCTTTTTCTGAGTGAACCTCATCTGACAGCCGCCAGCGCCTTGCTGTCTGTTCTTTGTGTGTTGCGCGCTGGTCCGTCATACTTGGTCTTGGTCACTTCCAGCAGCCCACCACGCGTTCGAACCATTTTATTCACCCAGGACATGGTGCTAACAATACTCAGCAATGCTCTGGAGCTCAACAGCCCCGTGGAAGGTCACATGATGCGGCACTTGGGCTCTTTACTGCCGCCGGTAGTGGTGGAACCCGTGCGGAAGAAGTGCGACTGGCTGACCAGGGACACTGGCGAGGCGGCCTTGTCCCGCTTGTCGGGCAAGTCGGTGTAGACGCGGAAGTAGAGGACCACGCGCGTTCGCCGCTGCAGGTCTCTCCCTCCTGCGTCGGGAGCTATCTCGGATTTGCTTGGAGCCGAAGCATTGATCTTGCTCAGTCCCCGACCCGATGAAGGCTGGTAGTCAACGGTCAAAGACTCGGCGCACAGGATGTTCCCGCCTGCAAAAGTACGCCATCGCAATGCACTGTTATGAGCCTGCAGCAGCTTACTTGAGACGCACTGCAGTTGCCAATTCCCTATGTCGTTTCACCACCGAATCAGGAGTTAGATGGAACTCATTCGCGTTTCCGGAGGCGATATTTCTCCGGAATTGTAGTAGGGTCATCGAGGCACCCTAAATCGTAGCCGTATAGTGTGCCAATCAACTGCTGCCGTCTTTCGTGGGCCTTCCCTTGTGCTTTCCACAACCACCATATCCGCACGTGCACCTCGCTCCAGCACCTATTTTGTCAATAAATAAACACACATATTAACGTGATAGCGTTAAGGCCCCGTCCAGTGAGAAAAGTTTGCCGTGGTTTAGCTTGTGATTAAACCTGGAGTTACGCGAGAGCTATCTGCATGTACGCTTATAGTTCGGCTTCAAAAGTAAAGACGTGTGGGCTTGCGGAAAGTTCAAGGACTACCTCGTCGGCAAGTCATTCAAACCCGAAACAGACCGCAAGCCGTTGGTACCTATCTTTATGCAAAAAAGTCTTGATGACCTTACACCGCGGCTGCAAAGACTTAAAATGCGAATGATAAGGTATCAGGCCGAAGTGACACACGTCCTCGGGGAAAACCTCGCGGCCGACACACTTTCTAGAGTACCTTTGCAGGAGACTGGCGACATAGAGCTAGAGAGCGGTGTCGAAGCTTTCGTTCGCTACATGAGGACAACTCTTCCCATCAAGCAGCACTGCCTTGAGGGGCTGAGAAGGCCAGAAATCAGATCGCATGTACATATATCTCCGAGAACACTGCACAAAAGATTGGCCTTCCTGACGAGATTTTCCTCTGGACGTAAAAGCTTTTTACGAGCATCGTCAACAGCTCACTATACAAGACGAGTTGCTACTCTACGCAACCCGTGTGGTGGTGCCACTCACGTGCAGGAAGGACATTTTGCACCTTTTGCACGAAGGTGACTTCGGCATCACGAAGACACAGGCCCGCGCAAAGGACTCCGTTTGGTGGACTATATACATATAGTGGCCAAAGACATCAAAACCACCGTAAAACATTTGTCAAGAATGTGTCAAGACGTCCAGAAACCGCAAAATGCCCCTTCAGAGCACTGCGTTTCCGTCAAGACCATGACAGAGAGTTGCAATGGACCTTTTCTTGTTCAGTAGCCACTAGTGGTTGATTGTGACTCATTACTACTCCAGATACCCGTACTGACTCCCCAGACGGCCACAGACGTCCGACGGTCGACCGACGGACGTCCGTTTTCGGACCTTCGGACATCCGACGGAAGTCCGGTTATGTTCGATATACGTACAGCGGACGTCCGTCGGACTATCGTTCGTGGATCCGGATCGCGTCCCACGGACGTCCGACGGGCAGCCGGAGGCGGACATTCGGACGTTTCCCAGAACATGCTTGCAGGGCCCGCTATTGGTGTAAAAACTTGCCAATAACATTCGTGTAAAGCTCAGCAAGCATGTGCCATGGAAATTTCAGTCGCATACTAGTGCTCAATGCCTTTGTCGTGAGAGTAAAGCAGACAATAGAATATGCAACAGGTTCAAGTTTCCTGTTGTCTGCTTTACTTTCACACACAAAGCACTGAACAGTAGTGTGCAATTAAAACTTCCATCAAAGAGGCACATATGCTAGCTGAGCTTTACACAAATGCACCATTCCTGAAAACATGCTAAGTGCATAGGCATACCAGCATGCGAGGTTGTAAAAAAAGCATTTTTTTTGGCTTTATTGCAAAAACTGCATGCATAAATAGTCTACACTAAAAAAATATCGATGTTAAGGAATGGCATGGTAAAATGCAGGCCAACTGGAGTATTAAGAATCTACTTGAATAATTTTAATTATCCTTGGCCGTGACAGCTCTTCCCTTGGGGAGGTGGTGGAGGAGAAGGTATTTATTGAAACCTAATATTTCGGAATTAGCAAGGAGATGAGCGAGTTCTCTGTGGGCGGCCTCCGCAGGCCGGGATTCCAGGAGCAGTTACTATCCTGTGCATTTGCTCGATCAGCTGTTGCTGGTCTTTCAGGCCTAAGATGGAAAGAGCAGGCTGGGCTCCTCCTGCAATAGAAGAGAAAATGAAATTCAAGTTATCTGTGCTGAACTTTGATTACACATCTCCAAGGGCAACTGCCAGTTTCTCTCAATTGCTTTTTCCAGATGGCACTGTACACATGCATCTCCATTCAGAACTGTCACATACTATATAGAAAGGTCATATAACTGCAGCAAAAGCCATGCAGAACAAAAGATACAAACGTAGTTTGACCAGAACCTGGCATTCAGTATTTTAATGTTTTTGTGTCGTCTTTTTGAACATGCCACTCTGACCAAACATGGCATGTTATGCTTGCTGCTATGCGCCCTCAGCAATGCCCAAGACATGGAGTGCACATGCAGAGAAACTAAGCATAAAGGATGCTGTATATGAACATAAAGCACAGCCAGAGCATTGCAGTATTACACAGGTACGCATTGGCGGCAGAAACCTGCATTTTGAGCGGTTTAACAGGCAGATTTCTAAAGTCATTGTTCCTGCTTTGAAAAGAAGTGATCAATAATAAGATCATTTAAAATTGTTACCTTTTTATTCTGTAAACTGCACATTTCGCTGGTTTCCATGTACCCTCTACCGAAGACATTCCCTGGGCGTGTCGGGGGTATATCAACATCAACATCTAGGCTACAAGCGTCTAGAAAGCGTCTCCTTAGAGCAGCTGCGACGAAGTAACTTATCTGATAACATGCAAGCTGCTGCAGCAGAATAAAGATAGACATTTGACATGTGGCTAAAGCCCAATGTGGAAGCATAGCCCGCCGCAGTGATTGCGCAGTGTTCATGCTTCTACAAGAGTTAAAAGTAAAGTTATTTGTTTACCCACAGCGCGATATGTGACATTAAAATAGCAAGGCTTATAGTTACACAAAACACAAAAAGCTGACAACCACAAGCTCCTGATGTATTACCGGCAGCATGCAGCATGGATGTTAGTTACTGAAATATGGTTGCATAATTCTGGCAACCAGCTGTGCATGTATGTCATGGATTTCTCAACTACGCACAAGAAATTACAAAAAAATAATGGTCTTAGTAATGCAGCCAGCTGTTCACAAGAAACACTGTAGCTTTTTTATGGGGAAAGTAGTGGGCGCCAAAGAAACTGCCCCTGTAAAGGCGCCTAATTTGCCCCTATGTAATATCGGGGACAAGTGTGTGGACTACACAAACTGCAATCAAAGCACATAACTTTCACATCGACCAGGAAACTCGGACCATACGTGTCGATGTGAAAGTTGAACATTAGTTCTTTCAAGTGTGCAAGAGAAATAAGGTCACAATTCGTTTACATCGCGATTCTAGTCCAAAATCTAGACATACTGTCCAGAGACTTTCGCCCCCACAGTATAAGCCACCACTTGGGTAATAGATTAGTAAAAGAAGTGTATAAAAGACATTAGTGCTGTTGGACAGCCATAGCTATAAAAATGGTATTGACATTGGAGTACTGCCTTAAGGCGGGGCCTAGGGCATTACAAAAGCAAGAGTTAGTGTCCTCTGGTCCTCATTCGAACGAACAAAAAGAGGGGGGGGGGGGGGAAGAAATCTACCTCAACTACATGTTTTGAGTGACACCAAGCCGCAGTTAGTATTAAAGATATCACAGTTTTGTGGAAGATTTGGGAGCGCTTTGCTGCTTTTTTACAGGATTGGACAAAAGAGCTCACCATCTTCAGAAAGGCACGTTATATAGAAATGAAAATAGTGAATTTACTGCATCTGGCAACAACAACTTGCACACGGAGAGGAAGATGAACTGAAAATTTTATACATGAATGTACGTATTTACAACAGGTGAAACAATGACCATGATCTATGCCGAAGAGGAAAGAGATCAAAATCTAGCTCAGAACGAGTTCTCCAGGCCGCGGGGCCGTTTCATTAACTTCGGGACTCCGCCCACATTTCTCATCCCCAATGACAACGAACTCACACGACTGGCTAACAAACATTTTGGCATGTCTTTCCACTTTCGTAAGTTCTTCACCCTCTCCCTAATACAAGCAATGCAAAAGGGACAACAAATTCGTTTCACAACAAACGGAATTTAGAGAATGGACCTCGAAATGATTGGCTCAATAGGTCACATGCCAAACTCTCTCCCCTAGGAAAAAAAAAAATTAGAACCCATCAAAACGGTGTCCCACGTGCGCAACCATTGTTGCCCAAAGCTTGCATCCTTGGCGGCTCCTTTTACAGGGCAATTATTGCAATTATTGGCGTCCGAGTAAGCACCATTGCGGACCACATCAGAAGAGCCAACCCACATCCTCCCGCTCCGCATCATACCGTCACTGTTACACACTTGCCCTTTTTTAACGCCGCCATTTCCCACCATTGTTGACATCCAGGGTTGGAATCCTCAATGAGACCCCACTCAGCGTGTCTGCACTGAATAATTGTCACTTTTATGGGCTCCCCAACAAGGAAGAGGGCCTTACACACTTCAAGCTGACAGTGTTTTTTCTTTGAACGATAAGCAGTTCTTCCAAAAGAGGTGCTCGTTTCAAAGCTGTGCTGCCTCCGGGTGATGGGTCCAGTCAGCGTACTAAGGACCCCTTAGTTGTATACTGTTCGTAAAGCTCCTTAAATAAAAATGAGCCCCCTAAATGACACAGCAACGAGAACAAACTGCCTGTCCCCGCGTCTTCGAGTGCGACAGCAAAGTCCTCGGAAGAGGGGACTTCTTTCCCTCTCTGCCTACGTTTCCGTTAAGCACTGTAGCTGCCTCTCTGTGCGCGTCTCTCCGCCTCCTGTCCGAGGGCAAGTGGGAGACGGCCGCAGCTGGGCATTGAACAGGTGACCCAAAAAGAGCAGACTAATAATGGTGCCTAGCATACCCTCCGATCCCTTACAGAAATCATTAAAGAAATGAAAGCAACACATCAGATAATGCTACAATGTTTCTAAGTGCAAAGTCGACAACTCCAAGTCATATAAATATATGTACATCTTCGCACATTAACTAGACAGAAACAGTGCAGAGTAAACTAATAATTCAGTGTCTAGCAACACTATTAAAAGGGGATAAAGGCCACGGGGGGCTGCGATTATTAGTAGCGTTTTGCCATTAAACTACAATAACATACTTGTTGCAAGCTTAAAATCAAAGATTTACACCTGTCCCACCCACAACAATGGAACACACATCTGACTCAAGTCTGCAAAGAGCGAGCTAGACTATTGCAGACGCACCCTTGGTTATTTTTCTGGCATTTCTGAGGTTGAAGAATCTGACTTGTCAGTAGCATGCATATGAATAAGAATCCTATGACAGTAAATGCATCAGATTTTCTGGAGTGGCTTTTCTTTGCTGACCACATATGAGGTGAGCTATAATTTATCCAACTTGGCCTAGGTTTATTCTATGAATAACAAAGCTATAGCAGGTACACAGTCGTCCACTCAGGCTGAACATGCGAGTGCGTGGCATGCACTTTTTGAGATGCCACTGCATCCATCGCAGCTGCACCGTAGCGAAGAGGCAGACAGCGTGAAGTACCAGCCTCTAGTCCCTCTACCACCACTGGGGTCCCAAACTAGGGCCCCCTTGTTTTTGTCAGGACAGGCCCCCTCAGGGTCAGCTAGTGAGTAACCTCCTGTATTTGTATCTGATGGCAATGTTTTCCACCACCACCCACAATACGCAGCTGCGCATCATAGCAGATGTGCAGCAACAGCTCCTGGTCCTTCTATGCATAAGCCACTTTGCCTTGATGCATGCCTGCGCACCATAGTAAAGAGGCAGACGACATGACGCAGCAGCTCATGGTACCTTTACACATGAGCCCCCCCATTGTACTTCGATATGCACCATAGCAAATATACAGACTATGCCACACAGCAGCTCCTGGTCCCTCTATGCATAAGCCATTTTGCCTCAATACGCACCTGCGTACCTGAGCGAAGAGGCAGACGTGAAGCTGCAGCTCCTGGGCCCTCCATGCACAAGCCACTTAGCATCAATGCACGGCTGTGCACTGTAGTAAAGAGTAGAAGGACGTTAAGCAGCAGCTCCTGGTCCCTCTACACATCAGCCATTTTGCCTCGATGAGCATCTGCACACCGTAACAAACAGCCCGATGTGACAAAGAAGCTCCTGGTTTCTCTACACATAAACCACTTTGCCTCAATGCATGTCTGCACACCGGAGCAAAGAGGCAGATGACATGAAGCTGGAGCGGCTGGTCCCTCTACGCACAAGCCACTTAGCCTTGATGCATGGCTGTGATGGATGCATTGCTATTTTGCAAACTGCATGCCACACATTCCCATTCAAGCTAAGAGTGGACGACTGTGTAAACGTAAAATACTGGTTATTTACATCAATGGACAATGACAAAAAGTAACATGGTGGACAATGTAAAAAGAATTTGCTGCATAAAGTTTGTTGAAACCAGCTCTACATCCTACATGTAAACAAGCTAAAACCTTAATGTCGATGGGATGTCCTGTGTGTTTAAAATCATCACGCTCAAACAACTTCAACACTGACAATCATGATTCAATATTAATAATATAGATAATGATACAATACTCACTTTTAGCCATACCAAAGAAATGAGAATGCAAAGGAATGTTGCAGTTTTTCCCCCGTGGATGACAGTTTTCCATGTTCAAAGTGCTGCTTCCTGTTGGCCTACGAAATCGGCTACTGCAAATGGCATCTGAAAAATTTTTGGAAGCCTCATGCTAGTCTTCAACGAGAAAAGCATTGCCATACAGAATCGGAACACAAATACTTTTACAACACACTAAAAGCACTAACTGCGGTGCTGTTTTTAGGATGACTAGGTAGAGGTTTTGCTGTAGCAAGCCAAATGTTAGCCTTCAATAAGGAAAGCATTCCCATACAGAAACAGAACACAAAAACTTTTACAACACATTAAAAGCATCAATTGCACAAATGCTTGTAAGATGACCAGGTACAGGTTTCTGCTATAGCCCACATCATGTGACCAGCGGTTATCAGAAGCCTTGTATGTGAGCATGATGCCCTAGATTCAATTTATGGCTATCACTGTATTAACAAGCATGGGTTTAAAGCTACTTTAATATGATAATCTAAGAACATGGTAAGAGCTTTCAGTGCGAGACATAAGCTCAGTATCATGCACTATAAGGTGCTGCATGGCTCTAGCGTAGCTTTAGCATTATCTCGCTGTCAATAATGCAGTGAAGTTCTGAGGAGCCTTTGAATATCTGTAAGGACAAAGCAACAACAATTTTGTTTTCATCTCACTTTTGCTCAACTCGTGCTCTTTTTTTTTTTTTTTTTTTTTGAGCCCGCGGCTTGCATGGCCTCCCAGTATGCCTGTTTTGCATAAAAGAAGGCGTTGCAGGCACTAGAGCTCACAGCCCAACTGTATCGCGGCGGCGGTATGTCAAATTCGTGCCAGAACAGCGCAGAACAACGGGTCAAGAAAAAGACAAGTGCTGACTTTTTTTTTTTTTTTCTCTCTTATCTCCTTGTCCGGTTGTTCTGCGCGGTTCGGTCCCACATGCATAACCAACATGCGCAAGGTGCTGTCCTGGTTTGTCAAAGCTGAAGGAGAGTGAGTACTAAACCTTTAGTTATTTAGTAGCTACAGCCGTTCCTTCTAGAAACTGTAGTTGCCGAAAAGCTCGAGAGAGAAAGATCAGCGGCTGTCCATTAACAAAAAAAAAAAAAAAGTCGCGACGTTTTCACAAGTGTAGGCATGTCGCACGATAGGCTCGAGGAGTGCAAAAGTTTTCTCGTATAGTTTTTACAACTCAGTACGTTGCGCATGGTTAACAAATTAACTCCTTTAAAGCTCGGGCAGGCACTCCTTTATCAGAGACAGAGAAGTTGCGCGGCTTACTGGCGCAGCGTCCAGTAATGCCGAGAAAGATGGCCCTCAGACTTGAGGCTGCACTTTAGTTAGTCGGCGCGGAGCCATCCTGTCAGTCTCGCCTAAAACACTCGACCGTTCGGCTGCTGTACTGTTTCCTTACCCAAAAGCTCACCACTATCGGTGCATCGAAAAGTTCCACTAAAGAAACCAAAGTTCGGTGAAATACTTACTTTGGAATCGGCGGGTGAACAAAGTGTGCCAGCCGCACCAAGCCACAGCAAAAACAATGCTAGCAGTGCATTACAGCCGTAGGTATTTGTAACTGCGCAGAAAATGCAGAACACGTAAACGTGAAGCCGTCTTCCATGACTAAACTTCAACTTGTCAGGTGGATTGGATTGGCTCATTTCAGATTTTTGTGAGGATAGGTTCGGTTTCGTTCTTTTTGAGCTTGCTGCTTGCTGCGTCTATTCAGCTACTGATTAAAATTTCACCGAAGCATCATGATAGAAAAGTGTTTAATGGTCATTTAATATTTAATCAAAAATTTTTGAAGGAAGAATTCAACGATGAAACATGCGGAAAATAAAAAAAAAAAAAAACTGTTTAATGGAAACGCTTTCTATCGCATCGATTCGCTCTGGCATCATATAATGCAGACTTGACGGTATTACTGATTTATACGCAGTTCAGACGAGCACGACGACTACAAACTATATCATAGCTGTGTAAAAGCAAATCCAGTGGCGGACGCACGGCGGCTGTCCGCTGGGCGAACGGATTCGACCATCCGCTTTCGTTCGTACGCCGGAATTCCGGCGGACGTCCGAAATCGGCCGCCGAGTTGCGGCCGAGTTCGGTTGTCCGTCGGACGTCAGTGGCCGTCTGGGTCGTCTAGGGAAGCTTTCATCGAGTACAGTGATCAATCCCTGCAAATCAGTTTTTGTCCGACATGGCATTTCGGAGGTGGTGGTCTCCGACAATGGTCCGCAGTTCTCGTCCTCTGGCTTCACCAAGTTTACTCAAAAATACGGATTCAAACGCATCACATCAAGTCCACACTACCCACAGAGCAACGGACTCGCCGAGGCTGCTGTGAAAATCATCAAAACTTCAATGAAGACTAATTAAGACCCGTACCTGACCCTCTTATCCTACAGGGCTACTCCATTGAAAAATGGCTACAGCCCTTCTGAACTATTGATGGGGAGGCCGTTGCGGACAAAGCTTCCTCTTATTCCCGAAATGCTTGTTCCCCATTTACCAGAGGTAACTAATCTCAGGAATTTTGAAACCCAATACCGCGAACAGCAGCGAATAAGCTACGATAGACGACACGGTGTGCAGCAACTTCCCAGCAGGCGATGAAGTATGGGTGACGGACTTAAAGCGAAAAGGGACCGTGGAGGCACCCTCGGACAAGCCTACATCGTTTATGGTTAACACCGGAGACGGCACTGTGCTGCGAAATCGAACCCATCTTGTCCCTTTTCTCAAGCCTGCGGAAGAGAATTAAGCGAGAGAACAAAGACATCTATGAGGCATCTCTACATGAATACACACGCAGACAAGGCATCTCTCGGTGACGGCACGGACGTAACGCCCCCGGAGATTTAGTGTCTCCAAGAGATTCACACACAGCTTGCGCTGACGCCTCCGTGGATGTTGCGTCATTCCGTCCAAGAGACTGCTTCTCTGTCAGGGGAGATGTTGTTGTTGTTGTTGTTTCATAGGAAGGGAAAGGCGCAGTATTTGTCACACTTGCTCTGTGGACACCTGAACCGCGCCGTAAGGGAAGGGATGAAGGTGGGAGTGAAGGTGGAGAGAGAGAGGGGGGGGGGGGGGGGGGCGTAGTGGAGGGCTACGGAGTAATTTCGACCACCTGGGGATCTTTAACGTGCGTTGACATCGCACAGCACACGGACGCCACTTCGTTTCGCCTCCATCGAAACGCAGCCGCCGAGGCCGGGATTCGATCCCGGGAACTCCGGAACAGTAGTCGGGCGTCTTACCACTGCACCACCCCGGCGGGGCAGGAGATGTTGTAGGCAGTAACCACTTATAGTGGCTAGTCTTGGATATCCTGGAGGGCGCGGCTCGTGCTGCGCAGTCAGAGACCGTTTGTTAGCAGCTCTGGCTTCGTCGGCTATGCCAACGGTGCGGTTGGCAACTCAACAACATGGATTTTCCACATAGTAGTAGTTTACTCTATGGTTCCAGCTTTATTTATGTGATAGGGGGCACTTTTGACCGATAAGGTGAAAGCATCTGTTGCGAGGTGGTCTAAAGCCCTCCACTACGGCACCTTTTTCTATTTTCACTCCCTCCTTTCTCCTTTCATTACGACTCGGTGATGGTGTCCGCGGAGAATTGCAGATACTGCGCCTTTTCATTCCCGTAAACCAATTTGAAACGCCGCTGATGTTGCTGCACTGCGTCTGCTTTTAAATGCTGTGATGTACAGCGTTCGAGGAAGCGCCAAATGATTCATGAATGGCGCCGCACGTACGCCTGGATCGAAGTCCGGCGGGGTGATGTGACGTGATAACATTCTTTCACGAGGGCCCGCATTCCGAGTTTGCGTCGTTATCAAAGTGTCGCTACCTCACGTGACCTCGAGTCTTGTGATTGGTCGAAGCGACGGAACCGGGTGTTGCCACTACGAAACCGGAAGAGGTGGCAACATCCTGTTCCGGCGTTTCCACCAATCGGATGACTCGAGGTCGGGGAGATAGCGACACTTTTAATAACGACGCAAACTCGGAATACGGGCCCAGGAAAAGAGGCCCATAGCAAGAGGCCCCCGGCAAGCAGGCCTAAGGGACGGGAGCCTTCGCCTCGTAACGTAATGACAGGATGGGACGTCGTGAAGCCACATCCGGTCATGACGTCACTACCGATGACGTCACCACGTGATGACGTCATAACCCGTCATTGTCATTACTCATGACTATTTAGTCTTGATGAATGACTAGTTAGTCCCAATTCAATCTAAAACAGTCCATCTAATCCTCCCACCGATTGGTTGATTAACCGGTTGCACAACTTTTATTTCCATCGGAAATGGCCCCGCCGGGGTGGCGCAGTGGTTACGGCGCTCGACTACTGTTCCCAAGGACGCGGGATCAAATCCCGGCCTCGGCGGCCGCTTTTCGATGGAGGCGAAAGCAATGCGTACGTGTGCTGTGCGATGTCAGTGCACGTTAAAGAACCCTAGGTGGTCGAAATTTCCGGAGTCCTCCACTACGGCGTCTCTCATAGCCTAAGTCGCTTTGCGACGTTAAAACCAACAAACCAACCAAACCATTTCCATCGGAAATGGACTTCCTCTTCCCCGCCCCCGGCACGTGTGCCGGGGAAGGCGGGGAGTCGTGCGCCCGCGGATTAGAGGCTGGCAAGTAGCCCTTGGGTTGTTGCGGCCTCTTCCGCCAGATGGACGGTGCGGTGCTGGATCGCAGGGTCCGCGCTTCGCAGCAGGGTATCCCGGGCTTCTCTACTTGTAATATTTTGCCCTATCCCTGGAGATTGTGGGCACTCCCAAATTATGTGGCCGAGGGTCCCTCTCGCCCCACAGTATTTGCACTGATCATTGTCCCTAAGGACTGGTAGCGCGTGAAACGCCCAGACCGGGTTCATGAAGGTATTAGTTTGCAGTCGCCTTCACGGACAGCTTCTTTATTATTTAGGCTAACATCTGGCG
The DNA here is from genome assembly GCF_055883805.1 of Amblyomma maculatum. Classification (NCBI taxonomy): domain Eukaryota; kingdom Metazoa; phylum Arthropoda; class Arachnida; order Ixodida; family Ixodidae; genus Amblyomma; species Amblyomma maculatum. The sequence continues at coordinate 11,270,282 of NC_139352.1, forward strand.
GGGATACCAGTCTAGGTCCCAATTTATTATGGTCTATGATTTCCGCGTAATTTTGCAGACGCTTGTCGTATGCCCAGTGTTCGGCTACCCGGAAGTAGAGAGCTCGGGCTAGATCGTGAGCCGCCTCGTTACCAGGGACGGCAGCGTGAGCGGGTGTCCAAATTAACTGAATTTTCCTAGACAGCGTTCTTTGGATAAGGATGAATAAGTTAGTAAAAACGTACGTTGCAGACAACCAGCGTTCCCCTCTCCCGAGCTGCGATGACAATTCCTCCATGGATGGCACGCCCAACGAGGCGCTTGACGCCCCATCACGGAGGCAGAGGTAAGGGCAGAAATTGTAAGACTGAAAACTAAATCAGCCCCGGGCTCCAATGGGATCACTAATAAAATGCTAAGGAATCTGGACGATGACTCCATTAGTCTTCTAACGGAATTCATTGGAAAAGTTATGGAAACGAGCTAGTTGCCAGATCAACGGAAAACGGCAAACATACTACTAATACCCTAACCAGGCAAACCCCCGCAATTGGAAAATTTGAGACCAAATTTCCTAACCTCATGCGTAGGGAAGTTGCTGGAGCACGTAGTCCAGAAGAGATTAACGTGCTTCATGGAGCAAAACGACCTGTGACCGCACGAAATGGTCGGTTTCCGACCACACTTGTGGACGCAGGACGTAACGCTCCGACTAAAGCATGATATCATAGACTCGCGATCGAAAGACGTCAAAGTGATCCTGGGCCTAGACCTCACCAAGGCCTTCGACAATGTCAGGCACGAGGCTATCCTCGAAGGTCTCGAAGTGCTCGGAGTAGGGGAGCGAACGTAGAACTACATAAAATACTTCTTATCGGGTAGAAAATCCTGCATGATATTTCAAAATCTAGAATCTCCCACGATAGAGTTGGGAACCAAAGGCACGCCGCAGGGCTCAGTGCTATCGCCTTTAAAAGTTAAATTTAAATTGGTTCACAGGAAGGGAAAGGCGCAGTAACTGTCACACTTGCTCTGTGGACACCCGAACCGCGCCGTAAGGGAAGGGAGGAAGGTGGGAATGAAAGTGGAAAGAGAGAAAGAAGAGCCGTAGTGGAGGGCTACGGAGTAATTTCGACCACCTGGGGATCTTTAACGTGCGCTGACATCGCACAGCACACGACGCCTCTTCGTTTCGCCTCCATCGAAACGCAGCCGCCGTGGTCGGGTTCGAACCCGGGAACTCCGGCACAGTAGTCGGGCGTCTTACCTGCCACCGAATTTTTTTCTATTGTAGGCCGTCATTGCACCCGCCACCGCTTAGGTGGTGGACGACGGCTGCTGCAGCGCGCATCGTTCTCTCTCTCTTCTTTTTCTTTCTTCTCTACTTTCTCCTGTCCGCACGTTGCTCTCTTTCCACTTTCACTCCCATCTTCCTACCTTCCCTTACGGCGCGGTTGCAGTGTCCACGGAAAACAAGTGAGACAGTTACCATGCCTTTCCCTTCCTATAAATAAATCAGTTTTTTTTTTGTTGTTCTTGTGGCTGCCCCGCCGGTTGGTTCAGCTACAGAGCCAGTAGCAGGCCTTCGACACGAATGATGTCCGCAATGTGAAGGTGCTTTTCACAAACACTCGCATATTTAGAATCGAAAGTGAAGTCACCAGTCTCTCCCCGCGGTATTGCACGCTTCTATTTTTCCGACAGCTCCTTGTCAGCAGGGAAGCGAAACAACGAGACCTTCTCGGTCGCACCTTTGTAGCCGGAACGGCATCCTGGTACGCAGCAAGTGTTCGGCATTGTTCCACGCACACGAGTTACACGATGTCAACGCACAGCATAACACGAGACGTCGAAATTCGTACCAGCGGTGATGCTTTCTGATCGGTCGCGACACTGCTGAGCTCCTCAACGGTGCCCTTCAGTGCCCAGTGGCGGCGTGGCGCGGCAGGCGCGGGCGGTATATGAACCTCTCCCATAGCGTTACGGAGGAGTTTCGTGACCAGATGCAGTTTACCAGAAGCTTCCAAGAGAAAAGTCTATATTAGCGATATATTACCGGTACTCATCTATGGGATAGTAATGTGGAAGCTAACGAAAAGGGCTGAGCCTAAATTGAGAGTCCCATGCATACTGAGCTATTGAACGTAGATAACAGCGTAACGTTTAGAGGCAAGAAGAGAGCAGCCAGACAATAGGCGATATTCTAGCCGACAGTCACTTCAAGCGAAGGCAATTAGGCGCAGCAGGGACGTCACGAAGTCAGATGGGCGGCTGAGATTAGAAGTCTGCGGGGTCTAAGTGGCTGCAGATAGCGCAACGCCGGGTTAAGTTGAACGATATGTTGGAGGGCTTCGTCCTCCAGTGGACATGGCATGGACATGGTTTGGTTGTTGATGATGATAATGAACAAAGAGAAGCAATTAATGTGGACTGAAATAGCGAAAGCGCCGCAGGGGACGCAAGGAAACTATGGAACTGAGTAGGTAAGACGAATGACTGCAACTGAAACGGGACAGGATTAATGAGATCTCTGGAGAAGGTGCGTTTCGCCTGCAAGGAACGTAATTGAGCTGCTAGTGATGGTATAACTCACGCAGTTGGACACTCCAGAGACTCATCTTGGCCTTGAGAGCGCGGATAGCTTCGGCGACGGGTAGCTCTCGGCCGTCTCCGCGACCCATCGCTGGCAGGAACACCCGGTGCGACAGGCAGCGCGGGAATCGGAGGCTTCGGAACTCCCCCGCACTCTCAGGGAACGTGCTGTACACGATGCGCAGCACTTTCAGGTAGCGCACCAACGAGCGGACCTTGCGAGACAGTGCCGTGCCCGGGGGAACGTCTGTGCGGGTCAGATGCGTACTACATTATCACGCTAAGTCGTGATGGGGTTGCAAGGACCATGGCACTTGTCACGATCGTGTGTTTAACGTTAACGATATGTGCCCGCATGGCACGGCTTTAAAAAAAGCCGGTGAATGTCGAAAGACAAGCATGACCACGTGTTACAAAGGAGGCGAGTCGAAACTTTTCGGGACAATGCACATAGCCATAGCCATATGATCGCAATTCTGACGTCATACATTTGCTAGCGGCGCGTGCAAGGCGTGAAGAATTCTCGAGATATTTTAAAACCCGTTAATAGCGATATCATTTAGAGCCTAGTCTACTACAGTGTTTATTTGCCAGAACCCCAATGATCACACAGTGCTTCTGCCGTGCCGGATTTGAGGTGAGCAGCTCCACTCGACGGCGATGGCGCGCTCTCATTGCGGCGCTTGGTCTTCACAGCTGGCGGCAGATGGTGTACGTGTGCCGCGCGCCACGCCCTCCTGGAGACCGGGTTGAAGGCGTCGTCGTTGCACCCCCTATATATATATATATATATATATATATATATATATATATATATATATATATATATTATATTCGTGGAAATGGCAGGATCGAATTCTTGACATGGAGAACTAAGATGTTTCTCACGTGTCTGGCGTGGCGGAGCTGGTTAGGGCGTTCGTCTGATTATCCAAGGAGCAGCTCTTTGGAGTCGACAAAAATAGGTGTTACTAAAACCCGCGGATATATCAAACTCGAGGCGATCGCGCAATAGCTCGATATGCCAAAAGGTATGACACAGCAAAAGCGCTGATAGATAGGCCTGTCTGCAACCTAGATACAAGAATATATTGTACCCACGCAAGTGTCAAGCTACTAGTGGTTACGTGCCGCCTTTTGGCATGCTGCAGTGGTAAAGCACAACTCAATGGGTATACCTAAACATAACGTGTCTCGTACGTATGGAAGCCGTAGTGGATGAGGCTTTGCGATTAGTCCCTGTCTATTGGAAGAAGTTTCATCATAATATAAGTAGATATAAACAAAATAATCTCAGTAAAGTTTACACAGAGTTGATTTCCGCAACGCCTCGAGCAGCGAGCTACGTTAGACGAGGGGTGGCGAGAGGCATTAGTTTAGTTTGTTATGTTGATCTGACCGCCTCACAGCGATGATATGAAGAAAATTACTTCATGAGAATGAATGCTATCCTCATACACAACCCATATTCACCTGATAACCCTGTTTAACAAAGCTATAGTGCTCCAACCAGATTTGCAAGGTCGCGCAGCCGACTTCTCTCCGCGCCCGAAAAGTGATTGAAGAGCGAGTTAGGAGAGAAGCGGCAGTTTGTAAGGCGCGCCATGCTGTTCGATATGTCCGATGATCGGCGAAGTCAGGGTGCGATAAACTGTCCTACACTTTTACATGAGGATAATCTGTGTCTGGGATAATCTGTTGGATAATCGCTGGTAATTCTAGATATCCGGGTTCGATGTATATTAGGGATTTATTGTAAACTCAAAGACAATAGCCGAACCTGGAATTAGAGTCTTTAGAGTCGCCTTCAAGGTCAATTTTGAAAGTAGAAAAAACCGCCCCTCTATTGTGAGGAGGTGGCCAGGCTTCGTTTTCAGTGTAGAATTGAGAATGGAGAATAAGTCCGCACATTGCGCCACTGTTAAGAGAGGGAGAAGGAATTCTCGCTCTCTGTCTTTGGAGAAACACACATCAGTGAACAGATAGAAAGGTTACGATTTGCCACATGATCATGGATTTCGTACAAAATGTTCGTGGCGCAGCGAACAATACGCTGTTCATGCTTCTTTTTACAACCCTGCTTTTTGTCTTCGCAAGTGATGCGACGGTTATAAGCTGAGCGAGCTTCTTGGGGGCAGAAAAAAACCATCGGCACGTTGAACCGTTTAGCCACTTTCTTAGGCTGTGGGTGACTTTATGCATATAAGGTACAACATAAGGCCTCTGGTTGCCCTCAAAAGCTTTTGCGGCTGTACTGCATGCATCCGGCTTCATTTTCTTCATTGGCGTTTCAGCCACAGACACAACAACCGACCCAGAGTAGCCGGCGGAAAAGAGCCTCTCAGAATTGGTAATCGGAACTCGCTTGCATCTCATGCAGACACGATCGCCGGAGCGCGGACTCCAGGCTGATTGAAGCAATGCCTCCCTTTACTACTTCTGAATGGGCCGAGTTGCATTACAAGAGCTCTTTTTGTGCAACGAGGAGAGTACGATTAGCACACGTACTTTTCCTTGAACTTCATGCGCAAATCTAGAAACTGTAGGATGTCTTAAGTTCATAAGTAAAAAGTTAATCCTTTCCCATGCAGTTTAAAATCATCCAGTACTCTTCTTAGTGTAGCCTCATTCGAAATGTAGCAATGCTTATTGAGAACAATTATAAAAGTCGTCCATATACCGAAATACTTTAAGGACTTTATCATTGTTAAAATTATTCAAATTATCGTGTAAAGAGCGATTGATGTAAGATCAATTAACAATATATTGCACAGTACCGGGGCTATACATGACCCGATGTAAGGGTAGCAAGTAGGGCGAGTTGGTGCTGGGATGTTCTGCGCATGTGTTGTCCTTAACGTCATTAATCTTTGTTGTAGCGTAGAGCATTATTTCAATCATGTCCCTATATACGGTAAGCGCAATTGTTCTATGTTTCAATGGAGAAAAACAGTAAGGTAAACCATTCACGCTGATGGCGACGGCCATTTTGCAATAGGCCAGCTACAGGTTAAGTATTGCATCTATATATACAACCACATCTTACAGCCAAGTTTCGAACACCCACCGAGCTTTGCTTTGACGAACAGCGTCTGCAGGTTGTACAGCTTGAGCGGGCTCTCGCTCTGGAGCCACTGCGAAGCACGCCTGAGCACGCCGGTGAAGTCCTCGAAGGCGTAGTCGTCCAGAGGCTTCGGCACCACGTCGCGCACCTCTGTTACACATCATAGGGGAAGAGCATCGGGTCATACTCAAGGGAGTTCGATGGAAGCAAGTACAACACAGACACACATATAACTCATTTACTGGTTGCTTTTTCTCCTTCTTCAACTTCGTCTATGAACCTGCTGCTTGTGTAAACGCATCGCCCAATTAAAGACCAAATGAGCGAAGAACTCATAATTGTTTCGGTGCCAACGAATTTTTGCCCGAGGAAAATATGCAGAATGCAGAAATTGTACTGGCTATTATCCGGTTACTTCAAATGTTGTACGCTATAGATATAGCCGCACTCGACTAGCTGCTGTTGCTATCGTTACCCAGAATGATCGCCGATTAATCTTCCTTCACATTACGTATGGCCTTTCCTTGTCAATTCGTTGACCTTGATCTCAACTATATAGGTCGTCAGTGAATCGTCTTTGTTCCCTGCCCCACTCTGCACGCTTCCTGCGCCTTTTATCATTACGCCCATCATATTTGTTCCCGCGACTCATCGGTCTGTGAGCCCCTTAATTCCCAGCCTCTTTGATAGCCTTCAAGTTTTTCCTCACAGCTGAGTATACTAGCAAGATGTAATTACTGTTACACGCGAGGGATAACTGGTAATTTGCTATTCATAACATGACAGTGCCATCCAAATGCACTACATTCGTATTATCTAGTGGTCGAGTAAAATGTTATAATTCACCTGTCGTAAATAGATGTTTTCCTTACAGTTTCCAACGCATCGCTTTCTATCGCAAACTGTTGTGCTCGACAGAATATTGCATATCTTTTATATTCATTTTAGACCTACCTTTTTGATCCCTCACTTTGGGTCTCTTACTTCGTAGCGTAATGCAATCAGCAGATCTGAATTTCTGCCTTGGCATTTATCGGCAATCCTTCTCAATACAGTTCTAGCTCACCAACACTCGGTGAATAGTTCGTACTGGACAGGTTCTGTCTTCGTATACCTGACGCTCTTCGAGGTTAACGTATCTTTTCACTATCGCTAAGGGAGGACTAAGCAGGCTGTTCGACCGCTGCATACACCTTCCAGCGCTTTTACGTATATATGACTCGTCTACATTTTTGTTCTGTGATTCCTCGTGACGGCTAATATGCTTAGTTCTCTCGTAATATATGAAGACATGTAGTTGTTATATTATATACATTGTTCTTTCTGTTACATGACAGATAGAATAATTATAGAGGCTACTCGACAATAAACCATAATTAATAATGGGGAGATTGTGTCTCTGGGGAGGCACGATCTCCTGAGTGATTCACAGCTTGTTTAGAGGAAATATTCAGAAACTTGGAATGGGAGCATTTAGGGATAAGGGTCGATGGAGAATAAAGTAATCTGTGATTTGCTGATGACATTGCCTTGCAAAGTTATTCAAGGGATGAACTGCAAATAATGATTGTTGACCTGGACAGGAAACGTAGAAAGGTAGGCTTGAAAATCAATATGCAGAAGACTAAGGTAATGTTCAACAGCCTCGGGAAGGAACAGCAGTTTACGTTAGGTAGCGAAGCAGTGGAAGTAGTAGACGGGTATGTCTACTTAAGACAGGTAGTAACCGCAGATCCTGACCATGAAAGGGAAATACCAAGGAGAATAAGATTGGGATGGAGCGCATTTGGCAAGCACACGAAGATTATGACTATCAGCTTACCGGTATCGCTCGAGGAAAGTATACGACAGTTGCATCTTACCTGTACTCACCTATGGGGCTGAAACGTGGAGGCTAATCAAGAGGGTTCTACTTAAGTTGAGGACAACCCAGAGGGCTATGGAACGAAAAATGGTAGGGGCAACGTTAAGAGATAGGAAGCGTGCAGAGTAGGTCACATAAATAACTAAGTTACTGAAATTCTAGTGGAGATCAAGAAGAATAAATGGGCATGGGCAGGACATGTAGTGCGAGAAGAGGATAGCCGATGGTCGCTGAGGGTAACAAACTGGGTTCCAAGGGAAGGAAAGCGTAGCAGGGGGCGACAGAAATTTAAGTGGACGGATGAGGCTAAGAAGTTCGCAATGGTCAAGTGGATATGAGCTAGCACAGGACCGGGTTAAGTGGAAGAATATAGGAGCGGCCTTCGCCCTGCACTGGGTATAGTCAGGCTGATGATGATGATGATGATGATGAGCCGTTACGGAAGCAAGCCTATTCCTTTGGTTAACAGTAGTCTAAGGTTACTGTACCTACTTGGTAACAGAAAGTAAGTATATATCTCTAGCTTTTACGTCTTTGGCGTAATGCTGTAGCGGAATAATATCAAGATGCCGGCACGCTCGAGGTCATGAGGAACCGCCAGTTTTCGTGCGGCCAGTTATCCTGTGACAATCTTTCTACCGTCCACCAGTTGACTTGTGGTTACCTGGTCCTCAGCAGAGAATAAGCATTTGGAGTAATTCCATGGTTTAGGTTCTGGTGTGTGTGTGTGTGTGTGTGTGTGTGTGTGTGTGTGTGTGTGTGTGTGTGTGTGTGTGTGTGTGTGTGTGTGTGTGTGTGTGTGTGTGTGTGTGTGTGTGTGTGTGTGTGTGTGTGTGTGTGTGTGTGTGTGTGTGTGTGTGTGTGTGTGTGTGTGTGTGTGTGTGTGTGTGTGTGTGTGTGTGTGTGTGTGTGTGTGTGTGTGTGTGTGTGTGTGTGTGTGTGTGTGTGTGTGTGTGTGTGTGTGTGTGTGTGTGTGTGTGTGTGTGTGTGTGTGTGTGTGTGTGTGTGTGTGTGTGTTGCCCAAAACTTACTTCTTGAAGTCAGCGCAGTATTATACCTATCTGCGGCAATACTCGGCGAGCGAAGGAGGGACTAATATATTTAAATTCGCTGCCATCTACTTTTCTCTCGAGGAACACACAGAAGAACGTCCTCAGATGTCGCTGGATTTTGAACGACCATGTGCCGCTCACGTATCCGTTCCCGCGTGGGCAGCCCGCGGTAGAAGAAGGTGCGCAGGCTGAAGAGCTGGAAGTAGCCGAAGCCGTCGCCTTGAGCCACGTCGCGCCGCATCTTCTGCGGCTGGTTCACCTCCCTCGACTCGACGGCCACGATCTTTCCCGGCACGGGGGGCCTGGCGGCCGTCGCCTGCTCAGCGTTGAAGCGCTCCAGAAGGTCGGGCACCGTCTCGTAGCGGACGTGGCCAGCCGGCTCCTCCACCAGCTGCGGATCAAGGTCACGGAAGCCCAGCTCGACGCCGCCGTTGATGTGAGCCTCGGACGGGAAGAGCCACACCCTGAATGCACGCACGCGGTAGGTAGCATGGACGCCTTAGTTTTAGCGGAGAGGCATCGATATATGCACGACCACACTGCCACTGTGGCAGCGTGGAAAAATTTCGAAAAAAAAAAAAGAAAACTGTGTGGCTTCAATCCTGAGGCGCTGTCACTTTTGCGGTGCAGCAGGACATGTGGCGTAACTTTTACGGTGCTCATTTCAGGCCGTTTTTAGTGTGTTGCAGTGAGAGAATTTGAACGGCAAGTACGTAACGCGCAATCTGATGTGGATTTAGCGCACTGAAATGTCCCACCTAAAACTGCACCGAACCCCAGAAAATGAAACAAAACTGACAACTAAAAATGGCGCAGCACAAAAATAAAATCACCCACCGCGGCCGCCTCCAGCTCCGGAGCGTCTGCTAGCGACAGCGGGTGGTGCATGGTCATCTGCAACTGTGCGCGGTCAGTTTATCGTGCTGCGAGCCGTCCAGGAAGTCAGACTTGCATTACTTGCAAGAGAATGTAGTGTGTCATGCAACATGACGTCGGGGCATCGTATAAGACGTTCACCAAAAACTGAGAAGGGTTCAACGCTGCTGAACCGAGCAAAATGTTGCGGTAAGTTGTGTTTACATGTATATTTCTATGGGTCGCCCTCTCAACTCGCACCCCCATACGTTTCGCGGTGTTTTAAAAATACTTCGCCTCGGTAATGAGATTTCACACTTCCACGATCTATTCCAGGGTGTTCATGGTTGCTATCTGTACCGAATAACGACATAACAGATGACCCGTGAAATTCGAAAACTACTTTGGAATATTTCGCTTCTGTGTATTCCTATGGGCGCTAAGCCTACTTTTCAACCACAGTCGGCCCACGCAGGCGATAGAAGCGCCACCGCATCGTGCTTACGTCATAGTAAAATGGCGAAACTCCACTTGCAGCTCGGGTAGCTCGGCTTACGACCAGATATTACTTTGCGTTGCAACGTTGGTAGTGGTGGCTCAACATTTATTAACCATTATATCCTTGCACAGAGGTGGTTGGGCAGACCTTGTTGGTCCCTCCCTTCACAATAGTATAACTGGAGCTCCTATTCCGGGGCCTTATTGTCAAGCAAAGCTGCCCGTGTCCGTCAAACAAAGGCCTTTTAAGCCTTGAGGTGTTGACATATGTTATGTTGAGGCAGAAAAGGAAAGAAAAATAAAGAGCCTCGGCCCGTGCCACTTAGTATGCCGAGCAGGGCCGCCTCTGGTTGAATTGGGGTTGGGGGAATATATGTTTTTGATTGGCACGTCCAGACGGCATGGAAGGTGCCAGCCACCTCCCCACTGTGCTGACACTTCGCACCCTGAGTAGTCCTCATTTCGGAACGGTCAATGCCTGGTTTTGAGGCAAATGAGTTCTGGAACATTCGAGTTTGACACAGGCGGCACACAGCTTTAGTCTGCTTCTTACATCCCGCAAATTTTGTATAAAACATAGAGAATGACATCACGCGTATGTTAAGGTTAAGTATGGCGAGCCCACCTGAGTCCGTCGCCGTAATAATGCTTCGCCGCCGAAGACTTGGAGCGGTCCTCTTCCGAGGTAGATGCAGGAATCGCTGCTGCTTCCCCGGATGAAGAGGCATTGGAGTCCCTGTCGCGAAACTTGAACTGGACCGTTTCCATGGAGACCACCCGGTAGCCGCAGATCTGCCGGTACCAATCGCTGGCGCGCTCCACAACGTCTCTGCAGCGCCGGACCAGGTTTGGTGGGTATGCGGAGCTTTGACGCTTCAACGTACAGATCAAAGTAGCCCAACTCGCTAGCAGTCGAAAGCAATTACAGGGGTCTCAACAGAGCTATTTTATCGTGTCCTAAGACCTTCCGATAGAGACCAGTTGTAAACATCTGGTTCTACCGAATACTGAATTTAGCAGCTTAAGCCCCCGGATATTATTGTGATAAGAGGACTTCTTCTAGAAAATGTGTCACTGCATGAAAAGAGGACTGAAGCTGAAAAGAATAAACAATAAGAAAACACGGTTTTGAAAACTCCGCAAGGTTGTTTCGTTACACTGAAACAACAAAATGATAAAGAGGGCCGTTTGTCGAGCTGTCACCAGCGCAGAGCATCAAGGGTTTTCTAGCAAAGCTTTGAGTGGTTCATTTGCCGCTCACGTACCTTTCACCACTCACAGCTTCGCTGTAAAGCCCTTGATGATCTGCACTGATAGCTCGAGGAATGCGCCGCTTTATCTGATGTCGACATCTGGCCTCTGACAGCATCGCCGCTGCGTAACATACCATGTGATCGGTGTGACGTCATCGACATCAAGGAGCTGTCCGAGTGTGCGCTATGTACATGTTGGAGTCTCCTCTCTTCATCGCAAAGAGCGAAACAGACATAGTAGCAGATACTTTTTTCAAATAGCGTAGCTCGGAGCTGCATACTAGAAGTGCACATGCATGCATCGATTGAGTGTTTCGTGGATGTGTAACGGTGCACTTTAGGCTGAACACTTATTCCCGCGGGATCGAAGCGATGCAGCACTGCGTAAGAAATTCGCCTGGCGAACAGATCGGAAGCAATGTTCGGGGCTCGTATGACGGAACTGTTCTCGACTGATGCTTTATGGTGAGCAGTCATCAAGACAGCCACTCAGCTGACACATTTCCAGAAAATTAAGCACGCATGTCCGCTCTTGCTTCGGTGATTTGCGCTGAGTAGCGTGGAAATAAACTTTTTTCCGTGAACCTGCATCCTACTAACTTTCTTTTTTTTTGCACCTATACTCCAGTGCGACCATTTAGGCGAATGACTTTTTTCCTGAGAAATAGTTGCGCTGGAGAAGTACCGTCACACAAACACACACACACACACACACACACACACACACACACACACACACACACACACACACACACACACACACACACACACACACACACACACACACACACGCGCGCGCGCGCGCGCGCGCGCGCACGCACGCACACGCTGCCCCGGCGGGGTGGCGCAGTGGCTACGGCGCTCGACTACTGTTCCCAAGGGCGCGCCCCGCCAGGGTGGTGCAGTGGTAAGACGCCCGACCACTATGCCGGAGTACCCGGGTTCGAACCCGACCTCGGCGGCTGCGCTTCGATGGAGGCGAAACGAAGAGGCGTCCGTGTGCTGTGCGATGTCAGCACACGTTAAAGATCCCCGGGTGGTCGAAATTGCTCCGTAGCCCTACACTACGGCTCCTCTTTCCACTTTCGCTCCCACCTTCCTACCTTCCCCTACGGCGCGGTTGAGGTGTCCACAGAAATCAAGTGAGACAGTTACCGCGTCTTTCCCTTCCTATAAATCAATCAGTTCCCAAGGACGCGGGATCGAATCCCGGCCTCGGCGGCCGCTTTTCGATGGAGGCGAAAAACTAGGCGCCCGTGTGCTGTGCGATGTCAGTACACGTTAAAAAACCCCAGGTGGTCGACATTTCAGGAATCGTCCACTATGGCGTCTCTCATAGCCGGAGTCGCTTTGGGACGTTGAACCCCACACACACACACACACGCACGCACGCACGCACGCACGCACGCACACACACACACACACACACACACACACACACACACACACACACACACACAATGACTAGTGCAGGGAGGAAAGTGTATCTCGTGTCGTTTGTGTTCGATCCTGACCGCCGGCGACTGACAACGAGGCGTCCGTGTGCTGTGAGATGTCATTGCACGTTAAAGATACTCAGGCTGTAATAATAATAATAAATATTATTATTTGTGTTTGCGCGAAAGGTGAAAGTGTACCAGACTCCTTGCCCCGCCGGGGTGGTGCAGTGGTAAGACGCCCGACTACTGTCCGGAGCTCCCGGGTTCGAACCCGACCGCGGCGGCTGCGTTTCGATGGAGGCGAAACGAAGTGGCGTCCGTGTGCTGTGCGATGTCAGCGCACGTTAGAGATCTCCAGGTGGTCGATTACTCCGTAGCCCTCCACTACGGCTCCCCTTTCTCTCTTTCCACCTTCACTCCCACCTTCATACCTTCCCTTACGGCGCGGTTCAGGTGTCCACATAGCAAGGATGCTGCGCCTTTCCCTTCCTGTGAACCAATTATTATTATTATTACCAGACTCCGATTACACTCTTATCTAGAAAAGTGCATAGGAAGGCAGGTTAATTGCATCCGCTAATCACATGTACTCTTTTTTTTCTGTCACGCAAAATTTTGAGTAGCCATTGTACGTGCGGTACGAAACAAAATGAGTATTCTGAATTTTTGCCTTGAGCTATTATAACATGAGCTAATTCAGCAGAAAATCTTCATCATAGCCCTGTGCATGTGATTGGCTTTTCAGGTATAGCATGCAAGCACATGCAGCGAGGGGATTTGGTTCCAGCGGCTGTCCGGTGAATTGGAGCAAGGCCTTCCTTAATTGCAGTTATATATGAATAAGAAAGTTAACACTTCCTACATTTGTGAAGGCAAAAGTTCGCTTGCGCAGACATAACCGAATTGAATCCCAGGCTACGCACGTCGCCGCGGTGTATCCGTATGGATGATGGCCGGTCCTCTCAACGTCACTCAAGGAGGTTATAAAGAACTTCTGGAGTGAAAGTCGGCTATACCGGCCAATGGGCTGGGGTCAAGCCTGCGGTGGCCGTCTCGAAGGGGGAAGAATAGTAACTGCCTGCAAAACGCACCATCATTGCGCGAAGGACCACATTTGGAATGACTATATAGAGCAAAGAAATGTTCGTGCCATTGCCGCCACACAGTATAGGCTAAATTTTCCAACGATCGAAATTTGCACTCACTCAAATCCTTGGAACTCCAGGAGTCCAGTGGTCTTCGAGCGACGAACCAGCGGAAGGAACTCGTAGTAGAGCAGGCCAGGCACGAGGTCTTGACTTTTTGCTTGTTCAGCTGTGTTCACCTTGTTCATGTTCTGCAGCGAGAGCCCAGACCTGGCACCAGCTTTGGACGACTTTGTCAACGAAACGCTCTGTGCCATCTTGCTCTGCAGGTGTTTTCTTCAAGTACAGGTGTCTTCTTCAAGACGGCGCCTTGTTGTTAGCACCGGTGTCAAGTTCCGGTCACCTATATCACAACTTGAAACAATTTTGAAGTGCCCGCGCCATCGCCGGAAATGCCATCACCTTTTTTTACGTCAGACGAAACAATTCCAGCACATGGTTTGAACTGTTGCCTGGTTTGAAGTTGCAGACAGCCACTGGTCGCTTGCGATGACGGTGAAGTTGTAGAAGCCGATTATCGGCCTCTATCCTGAACCCTGGGCGGACTGAGACACGTCGAGGCATGCGGCGCGAAATCCCACGGCTATAGTCCGCGAAAGCCAGGCGAGGCTGCCTTGGCCGAAATCGCGCCCTTGGCGCCCCGTCTCGTTCTTCTGCTTCTTTTTCCTTGCCTTGTCAGATGGAAGGATGCACTATGTGCTATCCTCCTGTGAGGGTACAGACCTCAACCTGCGACCATCATCATCTTACGGCTATACTTGCAAGGCCTCCCGCACCACAAGGTTTGGGAGTTTTGTTTCGGGTAGCGGGCTTTTCCCAACCAAGGGGCTCATGCAACCTGGCTTGTTTCCACTGGGGTGGGCTTTCTCCTTCAATCTTCAATGAAAGTGCACTTCTGGTGATTTCGTTCTTTTTAATTGGATTAATTTTAAGGCTTAGCCCTTTATACCTCTCAATGGCACTACGATGATGATGTAGTGGTGGTGGGCCCTTTTTACAGCGTGTAAATACATACCACGTGTCCTAGCCTGAATAAATGTATACGTATTAGATAAAAAGGACACAAATAGAGAGGGAAAAGAAGAGAAGAGAGAATGAAATTTAGTAATGGTCAGAGATTGCAGTGTCACTGTTCGATGCCTCATCAGACTCGGCGCACAGTGGCCCACCCACTCAGTCAGTTGCTGCTTGGTAGCAGCAGTTGCTTCAGCTAGGTGCAGCAGTACACGCGGGCGACGTGGTTTTCGCCGTCTTCATCTTTCTCCTCGCAGTTGTGGTAGCCGAGCGCTTCTGAGAGCGTTGCGTCCTCCACCATGGATGGATGGAATGGATGGAATATAGGAGCGTCCTCTTTGAAACGGGGTTGTAGCAGTAGCTATCATGCTCATTTTTCTCCCTATATCTTGTTTTAGATTGGTTAACTATACCATCATTCTATTTATTGAATGTTTGTTTCTACATTACTAACATTATGTCACTTTTCTGCTTTTAAGCCACCAATCTTCCAGTCGTTTTTTGCTAGCTTCCACCGCCGGTTTATTCACCCGGCCACTGGTATCTCTATAGGCAACCTGCAATGGAGTTTGCTGAGACGTGTGGCGCCACCTGGCGGCCGACGGGGGATAATACTGAGGCGGCGCAAAAGCTGACGCCGTGTATGTTGCGGCCGCTGTGTTCCTTCTGCGTTCGCGTTTTGTTATCCCAGCGAGTGTAATTTACTCATTTAGTGACTTCAATGGTCTCGTGCGATACTTCGACTACTGCGGATGTGAACAAGAATAAAAATAAGCGCAGGGGCGACGAGAAAGACTGCCACAATAGCGAAAAAAACCTAAGCGTACCGCTTGCTGAGAGAACCTGAGGAGAATGATGAGAGAAGTTGATAGTGGCTGTGAGATAGTAATGTAACTGAAATTCGTTTTGTTATGGATCGAATGGCGTACAGACGCCAAGGAGCTAAAATACGACGATTGCCCGTTGAGCGGAGGAAACGGTATAAACTTCTGACTCGGGGAGTCGCACGCTGGTTGGGGCACTCTCCTCAGTACGCGCTGTCCCTCAGTAGCATTTTCCTTTTAAAGGACGTAACGTTCAGGAAAGCAACACAGTCGCGCAGCCGCAGCATCGAATTCCAGCCGCGTTTCATTGAAGGCGAAATAAAGAAAAAAATGCTCGTGGATCTGTGAACCGGATTTATAATGCGGTGTCTATTCGGAACCACAAAGCCAAAATATGTTCAGAACTTCCAATAACAGATTTGAATAAGCATATTTATCTGTAAATTAGTTCATAAGACTTAAGGTGCTGAAAAAGTCGAAGTGCGGAGTGTGGCGGCCCGTGATACTGTGTACGCGGAGCATGGAACTTTGTTCTATCGTTCCGCGCCAAACATTTCTTGCACCGACTGCTCAAGCTGCTCTAGAGTTTCTTGCCCCAGACGATAGACCGTTCCATCATTAGTAGCAACAGTAAAAAATCCTAACTCTAACGACCTCATTTACGAAAGCTTTGCCGTTGAGTGCCAGCCTTTCCCACCGGCTTTCCCCAAGCTTGAGGTACGGAGGTACAAATGCATGCCAGTTGTTGTTGTTAAGAGCTTTAGTTTTCCAACGATGTAGGAGGCCCCCTGCTCCCCGCCCCCGGCACTCAGGCCTATGGGACGGAGGCCTGGGCCTCCGCGACTAAATGCCAGGTTTCGTTGATGACGCACGCTACAACCGCACAGTGCTTGCAATCGCCACGACATCAGTAGCGGGTACCGCACCATGCCTCCTGTAACCTTCGCAGCACTGTCGAAAGGTGCACCCCGAAGAAAAATGTTCGTCATGGTATTAAACTGTAAAGCGAAACCGCGAAGAAATTATTATGCTGCTGTAATCAATTACAAACAGCAAAAACAAAAAAAGAAGTAACGGCGATCGATCTCTTTTCGGGTTCTCTCTGCACTTCCAATGTTTGGGTATGAGGTGTGAACGCAATAGGTAAATGAAAAGCTACGTTTACAACATTTTTCATTCATTTAATGATTTCTTAATTCATCATCACATATCCGACTGATGCCCTCAGACAATGAATTTCGTTGCAAAAAAAAAAAAAAAAATCGTTCACTCACGCGAAATTCAAAGTTATGCGCGCGGGTGTTCCGTCGCGAGCGGCGCGCACTTCGCGGTGACGAAGTCACCGTTCACGTTCTAAACATGACCATTCTCAAACAGGCGGTGTCCTTTCGCCAGTATTGGTTTTTGGAAGTAGCTCTGAAGACATTCGATTGTCTTAAAACCGCAGAAATTGAGAGCCGAGATGCATCCCGCCGTACAACGCGAACGCAACCCGATCGCGCCGGCCGCCTCAGATTAGTCGGCGCCGCCGTTGGCGGCGCTGAACACTGCACTCCACTAGGGTGCCTCGATGCGCGCCCGGGTTATGCCCGGGTGCGCATCGAGGCACCCTACACTCCATTAGCGCCGCCTGGCCATTGCAGAGCTTCAGGAAGATGACTGCGCCTGCATCGACTTCCGGATGGGTACCATTACATTCGAGTATAATATGGTCAATTGTTTCACTGGAGTTACCACATACAGCACAAGATGTGTGACAAAGGGCAATACTACGTAGTACAAAACAATATATACAGAGTGTCTCAGCTAACTTAATACGTTTGACATCGGCCAGTGAACCAGCGCGTTGCACAATTACCGGCGTGCTGCAGAATGCTTCTCCCAGCTAAACCGCGGAATCCTCGCAGCTCAAATTTCGCACAGAGATGGCATTTTGTCGTTAGTACTTTTTAATACCAAATTTGTCTGGGGTAGTTACCTGATTCGATCAGAAGAAGTCGGATATATGCTCCCATTGTATGCGGCGGTATGGTGGCTAGAAGCATAGCGGCGGCGGCGGTGCAAGATGAACCGCTGTCCCAGCGATGGTACCGCGCATCGCCGCCGCCGCATACAATGGGAACATATGGAACAGAAGTCGGATATCCGACTTTTTCTGGTCGAATCAGGCAAATACCGCAAACAAATTTAGTATTAAATACTAACGACAAAATGCCATTTCTGTGCGAAATTTGAGCTGGGAGGATTCCGCGGTTTAGCTGGAAGAAGCATTCTACAGCGCATACAGCAATTTTGCGCATCGCAGGCAATTTTTTGTTTTGCAGTTAGTTAATTAAAAATTAAGATAACTTTTCTAAATTATATTGCTTTTAGGCAATAAGTGTGATTTGCAAAGTTGAAGAGCACTTTCAGAAACAGGTCGCATCGTATTTATTTGCGGTAAAGAAAGCTTGTAGAAAAAAAGAGGGCAGACAAGGCCAAGACCGACTGAAATACAGACCTGCACAGATAGCACTGCTCCAGCACGCACCTTCTAGTTCATAACCTTCGCCGCTAGGGAACGAACACTACGGGTAGCCTGGCGCTACTGTAAACCTGTTGATAAAAAGGGTCTATTAGTTCTGTCATTTTTCTTCGTGATTATAGTTTAATTATCTGTCCACGTTATAATGCACAAGCACCTGTTCTGCGCGTGCGCAGCCATTTTTTTTCCTTCTTTTTTGAGTTGATTCCGCCGTCAGAGAGCGTACGCGCAGCCGAGGCAGAATCGCGCATTTTTCAAATCCGTTAATTAATGGGCTCAAGAAGAAAGTTGTTACAGTATAATAAAATGATGTGTATTGGCATTGCCCAAAGGAAACAACAAGACCTTACAGACATTCACGAACAGCAATTGCTTTTGTGGCAGACGACAGGCAGACTGCGGGAAAATATCTGCTGGTCGGTGCTCGGTGCGACCGAGCCAGATTAGATGTAAGCGGTTGTATGTCTTAAATTATATTTAGCGCAAATTCAGACAAGTTGCGATTGTGTTCGTTTTGGAAGCGACTTATTTGTTCGATGGCATAAAGCGAGTAACACAGCTAAAGCAAGCAGAATGGTTTACTGCTGCGTACCATTCTGCAAATCTGAGCACGGAAAAACGCCTGGCATAAGCTTTCATGAGTTTCCTGTGACTTGTATGCGGGACCAGTGGATTCGGAATATTTCAAGAAAAGGTGAGAACTGTTTTAAATCTCCCATCACTTTCAGCTAGACGACAAAATAACGAGATAGGCAGGTTACAAATTAGAACAGTGGAGAAATATTGAAACCAAACTGTACGCAACGGGTACCACGGGTTTAGCGTTGCAGCATGATTAATTATGAGAGCTTGTAGACCATCTAATAGAGTCATTCACCCAAGCGGAGCATAGGATATATCCTGTATCTGTTCTTTAACTGTAATGCAAAATTTATCGCATCAGTCGTTTACGTTTAAATACTGGGGAACTTGTGCCAATCATATGCGCCAAATATAAGCATTTTAGAAAACAGTAATAGTAACGTGCGCTGGGGAACAACAACTTTATATTATATCTCGCTTTCTCTTTTTATTTCCTTCGGTAAGGCCCAGAAAACCAGCTTTGGCAGCCAACAGACCGGTCGAAAGTGTGCAGTCTGCACTTCACACCTGATGATTTCAGAACAGGCTTGAAGCGACGGGTGCTGAAAAGTGAAGCCGTGCCCTCATTATTTTTACGCCACTCCGGGCATGTGATCCCAACTGGAAGGAAGCAGTCATTGCATGCCATAGATGCGCCGAGAGGAAACCTAGACGACAACGATGAAAAGTGAGCCATATACGCCACAAAAGTTACTTATTAAACCGGCCACGTACAGTCGCCGCATATGTGATGAATATATATTAAAATTCATTTTTTTTTTGTTTTTTCGCAGGAGACAAACACTGCCTATTCCATCGTCCTCTCAACTAAGTCAAAATTCTGAGCCCTTCGGTCCACCCTCTCCAACAGCGAGTTATGAGCAAGCTTTCGCGGAACCCTCTGCATCTAACGGCGTCACATTGAGACCTGGACGGAGGAAACGGTCGGTGTCGGCACAAACAAACCTGACATCAAAAAAGATGCGCCTTACAGAAGCGGCCACGAAGACGTTGAAACGAAAAGAACAAAAAATTTGAAAAGAGAACTCTATCTTGAAGAAACAAGTTTCCGAACTGAAGAAAAAGGTATCCAAGGTCAGCGGATACTCGCAGCTTGCTAATGCCGCAATACTTCAGGTACCATTGCACATAATTAAACGAGGTTCTTCAACCTAAGCCTGAGGATTGGCGCACTAAATACCGTAACAAATTTTCTGTTTTCCAGGAGAAAGTACACGAAAATCACCCCAAAGCGCTTTTTCTAAAAGAACAGCTGTCCTGTTTGGATAAGAAAAATCACCGCTGGTCAGAGGAGACAATCAGGCAAGCCATACTATGGCATTCCAAGTCACCGTGCGCCTATGAGATGCTACGGGAATCGGGGCGCTTAACCCTTCCAAGTCGCACCACGCTGAAAAGGTACATCGGACCATGTAGCGGAGAAGTAGTATCCTCATTAATGAAGCAGCGTTTACACCAGGAAGCTGCGCGTTTGTGCGAACGGGTAAGCTCAGGAGATTTATGCGACGGCGCCTATTTTAACACGTGCACTTTTAGTGTTGCATCTCACAGCGCGTTTTTCCTATATGCAGGAAAAAATGGGATCCCTAGTGGTCGATGAAATGTCGCTAAGGCAGGGTGCAAGCTACCAGAAGCAAGGAGATGCCGTGCATGGGCTTGTGGAAATGGGAGGCCTCGAGAAAGAAGTAGGACTACAAAATGAGCTGGCAACACACCTTCTTGCCTTCGTCTTTGTGGGCCTGTCAAAGCACTACACGTGAGATATATATATATATATATATATATATATATATATCAACAATTACACAACGATAAAAGCAATTGGCAAGGATGAAAATCGTCGGACAAATGTAATCTGACGTGGACGTGCAACATTTTTTTCAGTCTTCCAGTAGGATACTACTTTACCCAATCCATTAAAGGGGAGGAGCTGCACCACTTGACGATGCAAGTAATGAGGTCCGTAGAAGAAGCTGAATTCAAGGTGGTGCGCCTGGTAGCAGACAATCATGCCTCCAACTGCAAAATGTTTGCCATATTAAGCAATGGCAAAATAAGCCCGATGGTGACGTAAGTATTTTTGACGTTATTTATTGTTTACACGCATGCGCATAACTCTGCTGGGCCTCGGATCAGGTTGTACTACAACTTGAAAAGCGTGTTTTTTTTTTTCTTTTTTTTTCTTTTTGTTCCCCGCGCATGGTCCCCGTTTGCTGGACGAGGTATCCGCTATTTAGAAGTTCACAGTTCGGTTTATTCTTTTAGGTAAGTAGGTTTAGTAAGTAATTTTAAGGTTTTGTATGTCAGCGTTATCACCTTCATATTGATCGATGTTAATCAGATGAATTAGTTGCGAAGCAACAGCATGAGCGTTATGCTAGCTAAAAACGGTTAGTTTGCTTGCAATTACCTAAAAAAAAAAGTTAAGATATGGTATATTTTACTTTCTCCACGGCTTTATTCAGTTTTCTTTTCTTTTTTTTTTTTTCAGGCACCCTATAGACAGCAGCAGAAAGTTATTCCTGGCATTTGATCACTGTCACATCCTGAAGAACCTGAGGAACCAGCTACTCGCCTCAAACCGACATCTGTGCAACGGGAATCAAAACTACAGCCCCAAATATCTTAGAATGCTGCTAGAGATCACCGAACGACAGCCTTCTTTCAAGCTAGTGAGATGCCTCACCCGGAAGCACATCTTCCCGACCAATTTTGAGAAGATGAATGTCAAAAGGGCCCTTGACGTGTTTTCTCCGGAGGCACGTACCAATGATATTTGTTATTTAAAGCCAAAAAAAAAAAAAATAAGAAGGCACTGAGTCACTGACACGTACTCATCTGCGAGATGCCTAACAAATTTTGCCTCGTGTGTGTTCTTTTTTTTTTCTTTTTTTTTCTTTTTCAGGTTACAGCTGTCCTCCGATATCTCCAGCAACACGGACAGAGATTCGGGGTCACCGGGTTTGAAGACAGCCTGCCAACAATAGAGCTGATGGAACTCGTTTTTAAATGGTTCACGATCCACAACATACGCAGCACTACCTTTTATTTTGTGAGCAGGGATCCCAACAGGATGCCATTCAGCTCTCCTGACGATGAGAGGTATAGTCTGTCATATTTTTTGATCGCGCGTTGTCATTTTCCTTGGCGATCATTTCAGGTTGTCCTGGTTGGAGAACGAGTTCCTCCCTTTCTTTGACGCGTGGAAGAGAGCAGCGCCCAACAAGAGTGCATTCCTGTCACTCGAAACCTATGAAGCGCTCCGGGTGACAACGGTCTCAACTGTTCTGTGCACCAGATACTTAATTCAATCAGGCTTCGTCTATGTTTTAACTGCAAAATTTTCCAGCGATCCTGTCGAAGCCCTTTTTTCTGGAATCCGGCGCCTGAACGGCTGCAACGACCAGACAGATGCTCGTGCCGCGCTGTCGTCTCTTCAGAAAATGCTTGTCGCGGGTGTTGTTTGCTCGCCATCAAGTAGCAACATCGGGAAAGTTGCCGCCCCACTGGGCTCCGCTCAGCCACTTTCAGGCTATCTGGTGTCACAGACACAGCCAACAGAGACTGGTGCCACACGACAGGAGGAGACACAGGAGTCATCGTCTGCCGCTATATCCAGCGGCAGCGGATTCAACGATGCTGGATTTGCCGCAGAACGCGGCGTCACCACCCATGCCAACTCTGCTTTGCAAATGGAACGGGCTATGCAGCCGCACCTTGATGCTCTAAGGATCTGCAATGGTGAACGCCTCCGTTTGTAACCATGCTAGAAATCTTTTTGTGCGTAGAAAGTACAATTTATGAGCACCTTCATTTATAGTTTACTAAAACAAATACTGTTAAGTAAAGGCGCAAATCTCATATAAATTGAAATTATCCCACACAAATTAACGATCTGCCATAACAAATGCGACAAAAGTATAAAATTATTTAGTTTGTATAGCCTACTTTTACCTTCATTGCTTAAACGAATTATTGCAAACATAACCATTCGCCTCCATAGTATTACCACATGAAGTACCCTAGTGCAATTTTATACGCATGTATTTTCTTCACTGCCTATCTGTCAGTTTGTTTTCTTTGGCTGCTTGATTGCATAGTATGAAAAAGAAAAATGTGACGAGGGACGTAAATGATTACGTAATTAACCAACCTGAGGCACAAAATAATTGTAGTAATTGGGATTCACTCTCCATTTTATTTGCACAGTATACGAAGCTGAACGATGTACTATTACGTGTATAGCTCTAATTGTAACCTCAGCTAAACCTTTGGTTCTCTCTCTCAGGTGCCCCAATTCCTGGCATCAGGACCACCACACTGGGCCTTATAGCAGGATTTTTGGTGAGGGCAGTGGAAGACGGAGTCGATTGTCACCTGTGCGCCGAGAACATCAAGGCCCCACGGTCTTCCGGCCCTGCTACAGCGGTGATATTCAATATGGATCGCGGGGGGCTCTCATACCCTAACTCTGAGTTCATTTCTTTTGTTTGCGCGTTGGAAAAAGCAGCAGAAGCTTTCGCGCCATTGCTCATTTCCAGAAAGAAACCTATGGCACTGTTTGTAAAAAGCGCCTTTCCGGCGGCGGCTCAAAACAGGCTCTTCAGGCATGACGGGTCGACAAAAGAGCACACGGAAACGGTCACGCGGCTCGTCCTAGAAAAGTTCAGCAGGCCTTTTTTCTCTAACTACCTAACCGACAAGACCACTAAGGAAGGAAAAATAAAAAGAATATCTGAGAAGCCAAAATCTCGAAAGGTGTTTAAAGTTTAAATCCCCGCGACGGCCGCCAGCTTGCTGCGTGGTCTCGATCAAGAGAGAGATATTTAATGGCAACAGGAGATGTCGGCCTTGATCAAGATATGTTCATGCGACAAAGCCCAATCGACTGGACTGATATCCTCATCGTCTCACAATTTTTTCGCGCCAAAAGTGTCAAAATGTATACAAAAAGCAAAACTTGCCCGTCTGGATTTTGGTAGCCTCTGATTACATAAGTTTGGAGCAACTGTTTCACTTACGTGCATATACAAACCCGGAAGCATATGAGGCGCAGAGCTCTGCAGTAATTATATATGCACTTCGTCATGACATATGTTTCGTCTGCATTGGTTCAGTTCAAATATAATCGGGGGCCCTGCGGAGGTTCACTGCAGTTTCTTTCCTTATACGTATACGTTCATTCGTTCAAGTGAGGCACTTTTCGGTAGGGCTGCATTCAAATGTCTGCCTTAATTTGCCGCTGATATGTCGACGCCCTTTCTGTCTTGCTAATTTGTGAGGCTCGAAACTCCAACTTGAAGTCCACATGTGCGACGAAATCTAAATTTATATTGACTTCCTCGAACGATCTCATGTGACACTTTTTGTTCTAGCAGTGTGACTGCCACGGCAGCGACTCGGACGCATTAATCGAAGCTGCCAAACATGGATCGCCTCCCGTTTTTCATGCAAGGTATCAACGGACACCTCGGCGGACGAATTTTTCTGTGTTACTGCTATATAAGCACGGATAACCTGATGGAAAGTGTGTGATCTCGGAATCGGGCGTACACGTGTGGACGCGCGTGGACGCGCGTTCCAGAGGCGAAGGAGAGAGGGTGAGGACGCGATCGCCTTTCATCAAATAAGTGGAGTTTTACGTGGGAACGCCAGTTTCCAGCAAGAAAAAAAAAAAAAAAAGCTATAGGAAAGCGCAACCTTCCTCGCACACCTTCCTGCTTGTTTTTTGTTTTTGTTTTTTTAACTGCTTGAGGATTTTTCGTCCAAACGTGCTACCACCTCATTGTGTACGGCCTTCAAGGTCGTCGTCAACAAGCTGCATTCGACGGCGCTTTGGAGCACCTAGAACAGCGTGCATTTCACAAAAAGCCGGTTGAATGTCATTTCATCTGCTTATACGCCCATCTAGACCCCAAGTGTGCACTCCATCCTAGTATAGTTCCTTCCATGACTACCAAAGCTGTATATGAGTGCAGAGGCGACGTTCTGATGCGGCGGAATGTGCATGTAGTGAACCGCAGGAAATTAGATGAAGCGCCTCCGCTATTTTCTTCAAGTGGCTGAGCAGCAGAAGGCATTTATTGCCTGGTGGCTTCTGTAAATATGTAAATAAATTCTTTTAGATTTTGACATTTACGTATGCTGTTCAAGATGGATACCTTCCCCGAAGGCGAAGGCATATATGTATAATTACCAGCGCGGTGCACGCATATATCAGCACAGCCCTTTCTTCCCCCTCCCAAACGCTCACTATTTAACCCTGCAAATTGAAAATAAACCTGAATACCTGATAGCATGTGTTGAAGGAAGTCGGTGTTCATGGGAGAGGTGAAAACAGTGTTTGAGCTCCAGCGAGCGTACTTGCACGATGTTGGCTTACACCTGTGGGCATGGTATACGTCCTACGAACCACTTTATTAAAAAACGGTTATTACACTGGCCTTAGTATTGTTTATTATTATGTTTGCTCCTTGGAAAGGTAGGTAAGTCCGTATTTCAGGCTCGAAATAATTTATTGCCGTTCAGTAAGCGGCATGAACCTAAACGGAACATTGTTTTATCGTCCGTATTGAATTTGCGTCGGGTTAAGCGCGCTTTACACAAAACTGAACGTAAATCATGAGTAAATAGAGCGATAATTCTTTACAGCGAGTGAGAAAAAGTGCCAGAAACTTCCATGCATGCATGTGCGTATCAACCAGAATATATGTCTGCGCTACGCCTGAAATAAGTTTTATATCCGATAAGTTCTTACTGAATTCCGAATTACTAACATAAATGCACTGAGTGGCAAAGCGCAGACAGAAAGAATTCGTGCGTGTGCACGCACTTCCACACATTCGAAATTGCCGCATAAAAACCAACTCCACACATCGCTGAACGCCGCACTGTCCTTCCTCCGTGGAGCTGATGATGATGATGCGTTGTGGCTGCACCCTTTGTATCGGGTGGGCTCAGTAATGTGCCCTAGCCGGGCTGTCCATCGCCTGCGCTGCCGTCTGGTGAGAGAAAAACATTTCAATAAACAAACTCTCCGTTAAAATAAAAAAAAAAAACAAAATTTTTGAAGCATAAATTGGACAAAGATTCTTTTTTTTTATAATTTAGTTACGGTTTGTTTAAAAATTTTACAATTTAGTGATGATGATAATGGCAGACGAACAGGTCAACCGAGCGCCCTCAACGGCGAGAAAGGTAACAAATGTTGGCGCACGAGGTCCCATAGGACCCTGTTTTTTGTGCAGGTCTGTATTTCAGTCGGTCTTGGACAAGGCAAGGCAGTTCAGGCGCAGGCAGGTAGACGCTAGTACAGTGAACTAGAAGTACACTGTAGACACAAGCAAGACAGGAAGGTGGGCTGGCGGAAACCCCATAGGTTTCGTACGAAAATTCAACGTTTCTCTGGTAGCCACCCTATCTCCGCTCGCTGCACAGTAGCTGAAAAAAAGAAAAGAAAAAAAGGCGCTATGCCCGCCGTTTTTTTCAAACGCGGCCTTGGAGTTCTTTTTTTTTTTTTTTCTCGACACAGTAGAGCAGCGTTGTAGAACCCACGCAAACCGCAAAATAAGACTTCGGCCGGACTGTCATGCTCTTTTATATGGACGACGTACTATTTTAGCCATGGCCTTATATCAAAACCGTAACCGTAACCGTAACTCCGTAACCGTGCGACAACTCTCAACACAAGCTTGGCTTGGCTCTATGCAGCCGGAACTTCTCACTTTCGGTAGCGTCGGTCAGCCGGATTGATTCATTCGACGTTACTAGAACAAGCAAGGAACAAGAAACAAGATTCATTGCAAGGAAGTTGACGCGCTCAAGGCTGGTATTGCAAGGTCTTTATGACGTATAGATATTTTACGCGAACTCAGCTGAAAAACTTGTGATGGACTTGCTTCGCCGGCTTCCAGTGTGCCAGAGCATCGCTTCCTCTAGAGGAGGCATTGGCCAGAGTTTCTGTTTTGACCGTCCATCGGCGACTTTTTTCAACTGCCGTTGAGCATGCACTTACCATCTTGTGGCAGACCATGAGGTAATGCTTATGTGATAGTCCGTGTGCTGTAAACGCTCAGCGGGAAGCTGGCTGTGAACGTAGTACAGCGGTACAGAATGGTGTCACTGTTGTCTCGGGATCTATCGGAACTGTCCACGGATTTGCCAGCAAGCTTCAAAAAAGCTTGCACGGCCTCTTCGTCAAACGACTGCTGGTTGTGTGATGAGCTGCCAAGCTGGAACAGTACTTTGGGTTATTACCATCTCAGATTGAAAGAGGAGGAGTGTGGGAAGTTGTGCCTACATTCCTTGCCTTATGACTTCGCTTATGACTACTATGACATGGAATTATTGGACTACACAATTCTTTTTCTGGCCTACCTTCCCCAGGAACACAAGTGTATTAGAAAGATAAGACTTCATCAGAAGCCGAAGCGCCGGCAAGCTCCAATGAGGCCAACATTGTACCCAATGGATTGGAGGCCAGCACAACCAGAATGCAACGTGCAGTACATCGAGATCTCTAGAATCGACAGTCTCGACTGGGAGGCGCTCGTGTGCGGTCTCGGTCACACCAAGGCACTCAAAGGCTTGCTCATTGAAGACACCTTTATCGACGACTGTTTTGTCTCGAAACTCGATCCACTCCTCGCAGCAAATTCAGGGTGTCTGCAGAAACTTGCAATTTCCGCAAGTGCGACAGAATCTGCCGGAGTCTCTGACAGGTTGATCGGTGCGGTCTCGAACTGCACACACCTAACTGAGCTTTCACTTGATGCCGACTTAACGACAACCGGCATTAAAGATTTGGGTCGAATGCTGTTGTCATGTAAAAGTATTCAGAAGCTCTCTCTTAGGGATCGGTTTGAGGACGAACGGACTCGAGCTCTTTTGGGTGCCCTCAGCTGTTGTGTTAGAACGAATGCATCACTGACTGAGCTACATTATGAGAGTCTAAACTTGGATATCATAGAACTGCTGGAGACACTGCAGTTCACCTGCACCCTGAAGCACATAGTTTTAAGTGGCTGCAAAGACAGCCAAAAAACCTTTGGAAGGGAACACGGTGTAGCCTTGGGAAATGCATTAGCAGCGAACTCTGGTCTAAGGAGCTTGACAATTTGCCACTGTGCTGTGAGCGAGTTGGCTGCAGAAGATATTTCTACTGGGCTGGCCTCTAACTGTACCTTGGAGCGTTTTGATCTCTCTCAATGCGGAATGGACTTTTCCGTTGCATCAACTTTGTGCCTTGCACTTAACACAAATAGCACTTTGAACATGGTGGTGCTTGACCCCAACGGAGGATACATTTCTGAACGGTATGTATACAGTGAGCTGTGGCAAAGACAATAAGATGGCCAGGAATGAAAATGTTGGCTGGAGAAATTGGCACGACTATAATTTTGAATGCGGTTCTGTTCCCATAAACAAGGATTATAAATAAGCCATATGTGTGTGATGAGAATGTTGATCTTCAACATTGTTGCTGCTAACCCATTTCTCGCTGTTAATTTGTCGCATGCCTCGCCTTTTAAAATGAAAACTAACTACTGGTAAATAATTGTGAGGTATTGATTTTGTGCACTTAATAATCTAGTTATTTTCAGCACTTGCTTTTGATTTGTTACTGTTTTTTTCTCCTGGCTGTCAGTGCCCTCGTGCCTCCTTAGCAAATGATTGCATCTAACGGGCAGCCACTGACAACTTAATAGTGCACTCCAGTTTTAATTACACAAAGTACCAAATGTTAAACTGCACAGCCAACTGTATGATCTCCTTGCCGAGATAGTGGTTTACTTCCACTCAAATTGCACTTCTACAGTTGGTCTAGTTGTTAATGCACCATTTCAATGTAGCACTTGCCTTTTCTAAAATACAGGAAAGAAATCAAAATATACTGTTCTTCTTTTTTTTTTTTTTTTTTTTTTTTTTTTTTTTTTTTTACAGTGCTTGCCTGGAAAGGTAGTCATTTTCATCTCTATAATTGGTGACTGCCATCTGCAACTGGTTGCAGAAGCAGCACTGCAGATGACTCCAAAGCTTACTAATGCTGCAAGGCTAATATTTGGAAACATACCGCCACATTCTGTAGCCGTGAATAAAAAAAGTCTGCATTTATTACCACTTGTATTCCCTCTCTTACTCCCCTGTGCTACAGACCGTTGCTAGCCAAGCCAACTCTTTTGATGATTTGTTAACAAAATGAAGTTTAATGAGCAACAACTATGAACTTGCCATTATCAGCTTTGTATGCTGGAAGGGCGCAGAGTTTTTTGGAAGAGACTTGACTAGCTTACCCAAGCATTGGTGCAGGTTTCTTGTGTTTTAAGAGTTAATAGACACATTTGACTTTGATGTCAAGATTACTTGAAGTTGAGTACCTGACGAATTTATGTAGAACTAGTGAAACCAACTTTAAATGTACCCTCCTGTTGTTTATTGCCGGAGCTATGCTAATTGTTCACTACTGATGAACAAATAGAAAAACTAATCGGTGCGCAAATATGTCTCCTTGCAGGATCATGTTTTCTCAACAGCTGGGAGCGGCTAACTGGCGCCGCTGTGTGGGAATGTGCTGGAACGAGATCATGCCGCACTTCTTAGATGCACTGGAGCAGCCTTCACTTTGTCCGATGGAGTGCCGCATTCAATCCAATCATCTCACAGTGCAGTCGTTCATACAAGTATGCTCAGCGCTTGCCTCGAGCACCGTGGAGTCACTCTCGGTGACATTCGTTGAAGCCACCATTGGCCTGGCTGTGACTATGCGTGAGGCGATCCAAAAGAACCGATCCATTGTGAAACTCAACTTGCAAGAAGACAGTGTCTCGTCTGAAACTTGTGCCACTGTGACCAGTGCTCTGTCTGAGAATAAGACAGTAACAAAATTCTCCTTGAGAGTGCACAGTATGAATGTCGGTATGGCGATACTTCTTTCAGAAATTTTGTTCACTAATCACACTTTGGAGGAGCTACAGATCAACTGCATTTATATGAAGCCGTACTGTCTGAATTTCTTTCCCGAAGAGCTTGAGGAAAACTGCACTTTAACTCATTTTTCCATTTTTGATGAAAGGACTTCTTCCTTTTGGTCGAGCAGAACCATCAGTGAGTTTGTGGACCGTAACCTGAGCGAATGGAACTGCGCAGTGCAGTTTGTGCTTGAGACTTGTATCAGTAGGCGGCGAGCAGAGGCTTTTGAATCACTGCAGGGAAAGCCTTTGTTTCTTCAACGTGTTGCAGCAGCCTCTGGAAAGTCTCAAGCAGAAGTTGCAATAATGGTGGAATCTGCAAAGCGTTTCATAAGGAGTAACTACCTTTTCATAACTGGTGTAGTGTGCCAGGACATCTGCTGCTACCCTAGCAGCAGAGAGACGCAAATTGACGTGTTGAATAGTGACTGCTGGTTCGCTATCACTAGATACCTCAGGGTGTCTGACGTGGTCAGGGATCGAGTGTAGCAGAGGACCATCAAGGAACAGTAGTGCTTCATTGCAGTACCAGTTTTTGACATTATTCTGCGTTTTATACCAGATGTTCGCTTTGGCTAAGTGAGTGCAATAATACTGGGGCCTTCTCACCACGTACCTGTCCTTCAGAAGCCATCCTTGGTCTATGGAGTGCCAAGCCTAACTATATTCTTACTCCGACTTGTGATCACTTATTACATCTCTCAAGTTGACTGCGATCACAAAAAAAATTTTGACTAGCCCCGCCATTTATTCAGCGCTTGATAAAAGCAAGTTTACACATACTTTGATAAATGAAGGGCAGCAGCTATTTTTACTGTTGTGATTCATGGCAGTTGGATTTTCAATCCTCTTTGATCTGCCTTGGAAAATGGCCATGGCAGACCAAGTGCTACTTGAATGATGCCGAAATTAAGAAATTATTGTTGGACTTAGATTCTGATGAGAGTGAAATCAAAAAGTTTGGTTACTGTGGTTGTATTGCTAATGCAAAAACGATTCCCAGCCAGTCTGAAAGCCTGAAAAAAAAAATTAGGACATTCAGACACTGCTATGCATTGGATATCAAATGGATTCAAGTCTGTGTTAAGGTCAGAAACATATCCTGTGTTGCCTACCATTTTCATTAAATGTTGGTTCTGCACTTCTAGCATTAAGTGCATATCTAAGGGAAAAAACAATCTTTCTCTCTGTTCATACAGTTACATAATATTAACTGGTACCTTGTCTGCTAAACACTTCAGAAATGACATGCCTTTGTTGCATAGGCACTTGAAATAAGTAAAAATACTAGAGACACCCTGTTCTTGGTTGAGAAAGTCCATTGTCAGATGGAAAGAGAGCATTCAATCTGAAGAAGCTTTGACTGGAAATGAATACTGTTTGTCTTGCAACTAAGGGAGAATCATCTTTTGTTTTAAAGATGTCCAAAGCAGGAACTGATGTTCTTGTACATTTTGAGGTTTTAAGTTTGTTGAAAGATATGTTCCACGAAGTTTATGAAGCTCATTTTTATTGATAAAGCTCCTTGTCATAAATGATTTTGTCAGGATTGCTTCAGAGGCCTGTGAATATATTCATTATATAATGTCTTTGTGCTCTATATTGTTTTTGTTTTATTCAATGCCTGGAGGACCAGCTTAAAAAGCTTCTTGCAGACTGAAGCCTGAACACTTCTTTTTTTTTTTGCATTGGTGCATCTGTGAAAGCTTCACCTTTCTTCCTTTGAAGGAACAAGTTATCTTGAGTTTTGAAAATATCTATTAGTGTTCCAGCTTATGTTTACCGTTTAATGCACCCATGTGATAGGAATCTTGTGGATGTTCTGTCTGTGACAGTTTGTCGCCATTCACCCCTTCAGTCTGCTTGCATTTGCTGTGATAAAATTAGTTGATACATTTGCCACAAATGAAACTTACACCTTTTTCAAGGCATATGATGTGTAAAAGTTATGTGTGGAAGGTGCTCATGGCAGTTATGTCTGATAAAGTAAGACACCTCTGTGCAGCAGTGATATATTGTGAATATTCTTAGACGCAGCCAACTAATATAAATGAGTTATGTAAAATTTATTTATTCAATAAAGTCACTTTACTAAATAGCATTCCTGTCATGCTAGTCATAGGTAATTCAAAGCACTGCAAATGATGAGCTGGTTCTAGAGCTTTTTAATGTAGCCACCTTCACTTCATATCACTCAGGTAAGATAGTGCCTGGAAAAGAACTTGCATCACGTGGAAAATGTTTTGCAGGGGGCAGTCTGAAATGCTTTGCGTCCGCTGTTAAAGGCGCTTGGGTGGACTTCTTTTTTTCCTCTCAGGGTCGATGAAAGTTCTGCTTGGCAGGGGTAGCTTTCAGTTTAACCCGATATAACGAGGAAGCCAAACGCAGAACCAACATTTTGGTTGATGGCCCCTTTTCCCAAGCATTTCACCCCAGAAGAGCCGAGCACCAGGCTGGTAGAAATCTTGTACCCATTGGAAACCGGTGGGTACCCGGCGGCACTGGGGATCGAACCCCGTACCTACCGAATGTGAGGTGGATGGGCGTGCACTGTACAGCAGCGTTAGATAAGCAAGTTCCAATCATTAATCGCTCCAGGGAAATGACTGTACTTAAAACAATCAGTGCGGACAGAAGAGGCTGGAATGAACATAGAATGGCGATGTTGCGATGTCTAGTTAGGCCGAATTTCAAAAAACTGTGATTTGTCAATATTAACCTGATTATGAATAATTAGATACAAGTATTTCAGCCCTTCTTGTTTTTTTCGCGACTTTAATGTCGGAAAACCAGCATGTGAACAGAGATCGGAAGGAGAGGTACAATGCCGGTATTTATTAATTATAAACATAGAAGCAAGTCGCTGTACCTTTTCAATATTGTTTTGTGTATGGGTCTCAGACAAGTTTTGGGTATTTTATGATCGGTGTTATTAATGTTTTATATGCCAGACATTTTATTTTGGGGTTGCATAACACACACATATATATATATATATATATATATATATATATATATATATATATATATATATATACAGGCAAGTGTAGGGTACATTAGTTCAGTAGGACCCGAGTGCAATTTTAAGGAAATCTCGGCCACTTCCAAACCTGTACAGGGTTAAGGTAAAGTGCATGTTGCTTTGCTTCCACCTGCTGCACATCCCTATATGGCCACAACTACACACAAATACCACAGGCATCCTTCTTCTGGTAATGAGGCACACTGCTGATGACATAACAAAGCACTGCAACAAAAAAACTAGGATCATGTGTTACAGTGAAAACGAAGGCACATATATTCTCTCAAGTTTATGCTCAACTCTTGCCCTCAATTCTGTCTGGCTTTGGAGAGATGACATCAGACAGACTAAGGTAGCGTGCTATGGCACACCAACACTCTTGGTTTAAAGTGTCCAGCTGAGTGCCATTGCGAGGGCAACAGATGACCTTGGTTTGCACAACACCAGTGAGACGGAGGTAGTTTGAGCGGATATAATGCTCAGCCCATCGAAGTGAAGCTTTCATCTGCTCGCTGGTAAGCTCTGCCACTTTCATTATCTGCGGAATCAGCGAGGATCTTCCATCAAGTTCTTCAAAAGCTTTGGCAGCCTGTCTGTCCAACCTGCGTTGTGTAAGAAAACTGATGGCCAAATTAAAACTCTCAGTATTCTTCCGCAGTGCATTCAAGATGCGAAAAGACACACAGTTCACATCAAGGTAGCAGGGCAGCTCAAAGTCCATTATAGTTCTGTTTCTAGCGAGCGCTCTAGATAAAATGGCAGCACGTTTTGTACGCATCCCAAAAATGACCTTGAGCGAGAATTTGGTGATGCAAATGTTCTTAGATAACAGTACGGCAATTGACTTGACAGACCTCAGGGAAAGCTTAAAGCTTCTCATATGCACCACAGATACAGATCTGCTTGGAATGAGTGCCCTTGCCACTCTAGAAAGCAGCCCATAATCTGAAGACTCATCAGTGACTGCGACTTCGAGGTGCTGGATGGTTTGGTTCAATGCAAGAGCAGTGCAGAGTGCATCAAATGTTTGCAGGCAGCACGATGTCTCCATCGTCACAACCTTTACGTATGTATTTGTAGCGAGTTGCCCTAGAAGGGCACAAATGGCATTTTGCATGAGGCCATCAGTGTCACTGAGATGAAGCTCTGTTGGCGACTCTGTGGCAAGTGCCACAGCTGCTGTGAGTTGGGGAATGTCCGGCTCTTCCCAGATCATGTGGATTCGAGAGTAGCCTTCGTTTTGTGCCATTTGCAAGGACAGGCTTTGTCTGCAAAAAAAGCAAAGAGAAAAATGAAAGACATCTTTTATCAATAACCCCCCCTCCCCCCCCCCCCCCCCCCGCCCCCTTTTTTTTTTACATAATTGCCTCGTGAAAGTTTACAGTGTTTTGAAAAATGGAGTTGAGTGGCTCATTAAACATAGCAAAAGAAGCCAACAGAAAAAAATTGTGCAACCCGTGTCATGATGGTACCTGCTTCCATCGGATTTGTCTAAAAAATTGCTACTAGTATTTTCAAGATGCAACTGAAACACCTTCAATGGCATGGCACTTGGTTCCTTTGGCATTCTAACATAGTATTCTAATCAAGCATATGACTACATTTACTGAATGCTTTTTGACTGTGCCCAGTAAACAAAAGAGTTCTGTCAGGTGAATGGTTATGAGTTTTGTGTATGTTCTGTACGACACTTGTGAATTACCAAAGTTCAATAGCGTTTTTTTTTTTTCCTGAGATGGGACAAGCAGGTCTGTTACAACAAGCAATGAGTAATTTAATATGGATAATTTGCCATATATGAAGCATAGCTTGCATAACTGAATTCATGTCTGGAAACTACGAAATGCTGTGGAAAAATGTCATTTTTCCAAAACGAATTGAACCTAGAAGCAGCCGCAACTAGTTGGTCCCAGCAGTCACTGATAAATTTGCTTTCTGGCCTTGAAACTGATAACCAGACCCCGCCATCCACAAGAAATTCATAGCAGTCTGGTTTTGAAGTTCATATTTTATTTTATGAATAATGATGATCCCTGTTAGCTAATATCTATGTACCATTTAAAAAATGCCCTACTCTTTTTTCTTTTTTTTTCACTGTGCTATCAGAACCTATGAGCACCTGCTTTCCTGTAATGCCCAGACATCAACTGCAGTTGCCAAAAAAGTGCGTGTAAGGTGGAAAAAAAAAAAAAAGCAAAGAAGTGCATGTAAGGTGACGATTATAAAAAACTTCACCTTGTAATGAGGCAAGGAAATCGGCTTGCGAATAGGGGGTGTAGCAACCGTACAGCCTTGCAAAGCTATCACTACCCAAATTTTTCGGCTACGGTAGTCTGATTCTTACTTTTACGCAAGCAGGCTACGTTAGTATATAGAGTTTGAACACAGCAGATGAAGTTATGTGATGTTAGGAAGATAGTGAGAGATCGGAAAGCGTGGTGTGATATGGTCCATAGGGTCACGAGGAGTTTGACACGACTGAACTGAACTGAAATGAATCTGGTAAATGTTTCATGAGCTTATTGCATCCGCACTTCGTGGTAGGCAACTAACACTTTAGTATTTGGAACTGTCTGCGACTCATTTAATCTTGATGTACTCGTAAACATTAGATGCACTGAAACAAAAGTTACCTCTCCTGCTCTGAGCCACCAACTTCACTGAATAACACGCTCTTCAGAGTCCTGTTCTTGCCAAGTATCTTGCAGAATGCGGCCACACCATGTACACTCAGAAAATTTCTCTTCAGGTTGAGAATTTCGAGAGTATAGTTCACATACAAGGCCCCAGCAAGCTGCACAGCACAGCTGTCGTCAACTTGAGCATACATCATATCCAAGCGTTGTAACCCCGTGTTGCTCTGTAGCGCTGTAGCGAGGGCTGCTGCATTTCTGTTATTGATGTTGCAACCACAGAGGTCGAGGTGTTTCAGTGTTTTGTTCACGGTTAAAGCCTCAAACACCTTACTAAAGTCCGTTTGACACTGGACAGCGTCAGCCTCGCATTGGAAGAAGTAGAGCTCTCTGAGGGACGTGTTCGATATCAGTGCCTCAGCAATGCTGTTGAGGTTAACGTCATCTTGCAGACTGTCACTCAGGTCCAGTTTCCTCAAGCTCTTGCAGACTCGTATGATCCTTGCTAGGGTATTCATACACTCATTACCAAGACTATTCTTCATGAAGGAGAGTTGTGTTAGATCGCGGCAACTGTGCAGGGCTCGGAGCAAGCGGTTGGTGACATTCTGCGACATGTGGTTGTCCTTTATGATGACATTCGTCAAATGGCTTGCGTTTCGGCTCACCAGATCGACCAAGCACCGGGAAACAGTTACACTAACAGTGAAGTGACCAAAGGCGAAGGACTCGAGAGGGGAGAGGGCTGCTAGCCCTTCGACCAGCCAATTCTCGCACCGTGGCACGTTGTAGGAACCCCAAAGCGCCAGATGCCGGACATTCACACTCCGCCCGAGAGCCAAGGCGACCGCTGACTGCGCCCTATGGATGAAAACGGTTTGAGAACCGTCCAGCTTAATGGTCTGAATGCATCGATGCGCTTTCGGGAGCCACGAGAATACGTAGGCGACATCGTGGAGCTCCCCTTCATCGCTGCATTCACGCCGATTCGTCAACGCCGTACTGCGGAGGGAAAGCCTGCCTGGCTCGGTTTCAATCAGCTCAATATTGACCAGCTGCAGGACCTTGTTCCAATTGCGAAGGTCACGACAAAGCCAGCAGTCAACGCCGGATGCGAACTGGCAAGGT
Source organism: Amblyomma maculatum (assembly GCF_055883805.1). NCBI lineage: Eukaryota > Metazoa > Arthropoda > Arachnida > Ixodida > Ixodidae > Amblyomma > Amblyomma maculatum. The sequence continues at coordinate 11,306,777 of NC_139352.1, forward strand.
CGGTAGAGCAGGTAGAGGTCCAAACCGCGCGTTGCTATCCTTTGCGGATGTGGCATGCTTCTCATAGATATTGAAGTAGAGAAGCTTACCTCCAGCAGCGTTCAAAATGGCATGCACACAAAACCTGACTGGCACCGTCGCTGAAGTTGGTACGTGCGGCAGTCGCCGCTTGAACTTGACTTTTCGGTCATCTCAAAACGCACCGTTGTTTGCGTGTGTAGCAATACATGTCAATCCATATAACAAAATGTCATGCGTGCGCGTAAATTGGCTTTGTAATCTGGCATGCCTTTGCACACCACCACAGATGTTAGACTGAACTTCCGCGTGGTTCTGCACGTTGTATGCGGTTTGTATCATAAACGATGGTTTGTATGGACCAGTAGGTCGTGGTATGGACCTTTGATCACAATTTTTTTCAAATCCTTACGAAATGCACTACCCTACGCCCGAAAGCACACTGTACTGAAAATTCCAGGGAAGGAATATATGGGGGAGATCCCTCCAGCTGGGAAACTAGTTTCATTTCGGGTTGTTCGGCGACACAAATCTCACAGCATCCTGCACCAGGGCGGTCTCTCGCTGCTATCACGTGCCGCAACGTCACCGCTTGACTGAGCGCGGTGGTGGTGGTGTGGTGGTGGTGAAAAACATTTAAATTAGAAAATGAGAGTGTGCAGGCCCAGAAATGACCCTTTACATGAGTGGAGTACTTAAGTCCGGGACCCCGCTGGATAAAGCCGCTGCCCTCGCCACGGATGATGTAAAAACGATATTTTTACGTACGACGGAAACAGTAAGGACGCGTAACGGGTTAATTCCATTGTCCTGTCGCACGGGCATCAAATTTCTTGAGTGCTCAAAGAAAGCGCACGTAATGCATTTTTATAAAGTGCATCAAATATTTCTCAACAGTTCACACGAATTGCGCCAACATCCCATGATGAAGTCTTTATTTCGGTGATTCAGCTGTGGTATTTTCTGCCAAGCAGAGCGTTACCATGTAAAATGAGCGATATGAAATAAATGACGCGATGCGAAAAAAAAATATATATATACGTCTCTTCTCGAACACGATATATGTAATACCTTGCCAGACACTCAGTATAAATATTATATTGTTTTGTAGGCAACACGAAGTAGCAGTGAGTAAAACAGAAATTTTGACGAATTAAGTATTCGTTTCGCTCACAGTGCACCGAGACGGTTTGAAATTTTATTTGTTTGTTTTTGTCACCGTGTTTCGTCCCATCTTGGTGCGCTGTGAGCGTAACAAATTCAATTGTGGCAGTACCTTGGTATCAGTAGTCTGTAAACTATTAATGTTCACTTCATCGTTGCGTTCAATTTTAATTTGGTGCCTTGCACTTTTTCAACATATTTAAAAGATGGAAGAACGCGATCGCTTATATTACGTTGTTTTTGACATAAGGATGTCGATTGTTTTGAGTCTCATTTTTGGCGCATCATATTGTTTCGATGTACTACGAAAGGACAGGTTCATGAGAATGGCTTAAAAGTGTTACTCGCACCAGTATACCATGAATCCCGTAATTACACAAAAAATTTCTGCAATAATTTGGGCCCCGCCGGGGTGGTGCAGAGGTAAGACGCCCGACTGCTGTCCGGAATACCCGGGCTCGAACCCGACCTCGGCGGCTGCGTTTCGGTGAAGGCGAAACGAAGAGGCGTCCGTGTGCTGTGCGATGTCAACGCACGGAAAAGGTCCCCAGGTGGTCCAAATTACTCCGCAGCCCTCCACTACGGCTCCTCTTTCTCTCTTTCCACTTTCACTCCCACCTTCCTCCCTTCCCATACGGCGCGGTTCAGGTGTCCACAGACACAAGTGTGACAGATACTGCGCCTTTCCTTCCTGTGAACTAATTAAAAATAATAATTTGAAAACAAAAAGTAAACACCGGTTCTTAAACATTCTGTAAAAATCTGTGATGATTCCCTTTTAGCGATATTTAATTCCTGAAATATTCTTCATAAGAGAAAATTTTCTGTATGTAACATATGCATCACTCTGTGCACCTGGATGTGTAGTATGTGCATATGTATGCTTATTAAATCGGCCTGAATTATACCTAACTAGCTAAGTAATAATATACATATTTTATACCTATTTTGCACACGTGTTTGTTGCTAAATAAAATGAAATACAAAAGAAAGAGGGGACGTCTCGTGTCTCAGAGAAGAATGGCGAAAGCCTACCCTTCCTATCCTATAATTTGCTTCCCATCGTTACTGTCTTGTCGGCGTTCGTTGCAGTGCTACATATTGCTACGAAGATGACGAAGCGGGCAGTGGCGCGGGGCGGAGCGCTCGCGTCAGACCCGCTGGCCATTAAAGCATATTTCATCGTCATTTCATCACGTCGTTCTGTTTCTGTTGTGTCGCCGTGTTCCATCGCTTGTCATGCCACCACGTAACATTTGGTTGGAGGTTCGGTTCATCCCCATCCTCGCCTTGCACCGTCGAAGCTTCCAACCATACGCCGGGTCCATCGGCCGAGAGCCCGTGAAGATCGCCGCCCAGCTTTGCCCCAGCCCTTTGTGCTCAGACCCGACCAGCCGCTCTCCCCAGCCCCGTCCCCAGCCCTGACCATAACACATGACGACAAGGAAGAGCGCAAAGCCGACCCGACAGACCCCACGACCAAGCGACCTCACGACCACTCGAGCGAAGACAGCACCCCCGCCCAAGCCGTTCGGCGTGTCCATGAGCCTTGGCCTTCGGCAAACAGTGAAGATTGGACTTGATGCTCCGGTGCAAGCATTTCATCTCATCTTCGCATTCATTGTGGTGTCCAGCGTTTCATGTCCAAATCCTTCGTCTGTATTCATCGTCACGTCATGGATTTGATTTCTAGCAATCGATCGGGACGATCGCTCGATGGCCCCGGGTAATGCTATACGAAGATGACGAAGCGGGCAGTGGCGCGGGGCGGAGCGCTCGCGCCAGGCCCGCTGGCCATTAAAGCATATTTCATCGTCATGTCATCACGTCGTTCTGTTTCTGTTGTGTCGCCATCTTCCATCGCTTGTCATGCCACCACGTAACAATATAATTGGTTTACAGGAAAGGAAAGGCGCAGTATCTGTTACGCACTCTGTGGCAAGTGTGTTTGGACGACACACCATCGCTCCTGTCTCGTGGCGTTCTTTGGCGCGCGTTCAAGCGTGGCATTGCAGATGACAGGAACGCTAGAAGTAATCTCGTAGAATCACTCCCCCTTCCTCCCTTCCCTTACGGCGCGGTTCAGGCGTCCACGGACACAAGTGTGACAGATACTGCGCCTTTCCCTTCCTGTGAACCAATTATTACTATCACGGAATATGACAGATCTCGCGCACAACTCTCGCGCAGAGGATTTCGTTCCATGAGCCTAGAAAGGTTTTCGCTTTAAGAGAAAGGAAGCCGCCAGCCGGTCCTGGGCTCCATGTGGTCGCTGGAGCTTTTGAGCAGCGGGCGCCTCGGGCACTTAGCCATTCGCCTCCTCTGCACTCACGCTACTTCTAACAGCGTGCGCTGCACCGTTGCGGAGAGCATGTTGAGAAGTGCTTCCTTTAGTTTGGGTCGAAGACCTGAACTTCGGTTCGATGCCTATGGCACAGTACGCAAAGCCGGAAACAGAGCAATAAGAAAAGGCAGGTACAGTGCTTATGGGTGGCCGCTTCACCCCACGCTTTGTCTCATGTGGGGATGCTTCGAGGAGCCAGGACAGAGAGCGAAGCGTGCTACATGCATGTTGGCACTGTTTTGAAAGCGTAATAGTGGTAGCGGTCCACAAGCTGCATCGTGCCATTTTACAAAAGAACGGACAGCCCATTCACTGGTTCTTGAACATGTTGTGCAGAAGAAAGCTAATGAGCTTTGCGCCCCCCCCCCCCTTCGCCCTTCCGTATTCTCGCCAAAAAAAAAAAAGAAAAAAGTTGGAGGACCAGCCTGTCTCCCAACGTCCTAAGGCAGGTAGCCGGCGCACGTGCTCTCTGTTCTTTTTTAATCGTGTGTTCATCGACACACTCCGGCGACCATTCGAACGATGAGTGTCTTGCCTGATCAACAGCAACTAATTTTCCTAAAATACCATCAAAATTCGCATCTGGAAGGCGGCTATTGGAGAGGGAAGCGCTGTACGAGCTTCAAGAATTGCATCGCCGAAAGGTGAGAGTATATTTCTTCAACTTTTGAAATCTGCGGGCTAAAGGGCCCGAAGCAAACTAATTTTCTCGTATGCAGGTCTGATATTCAGCTTCCAGATATTATGACGATTGCGTATTCCGTGAAACAATGTTCAAGCTGGACAAGCGCTGTTATTTTTGAAGTATCGATTATCGCTTCAGGTGGAATGAAAAGGTTGGGTTCCCTACTTTTGTACGCAGTACTATGAAATCCTTAGCAAGAGTAGTACTGCTGAGATGAGCACTACAGATCCTGTCGAGAACCCAGTGTTTGAACCGGCGCTTAGTACTAGTTCAACGGATGCAAAGGGTGTGTTCGACTGCAAATTCGAAGCGCTTCCTAAACAAAAGCGTCTGCATAGCACCCGCACATGCCTCGTACAACAGGCAACTACCTGTGCTTATGAAGTGTGGTGCCATCTGGAAGTGCCAATAAAAGCCGTCTACTATTGCCGTCATCCTTTCTGAAAACCGCTTCGTGTATTTTTTTTTTTCTTTTACTCTTATTTACCTCTACGACTCTTACACAACAAAGCTGAGAGTTGAGCTAGTTGGTGTATCATTTTTTTTTAAAAACACACTGCGCAGCAAACGAAAGACAAAGCGAGTAGACAGGAACAGCGCTGACTATCAACTGCATGATTTATTGAAGTGAGCCTGTACAGCACTACACCGCACCTTTCCACCTATAAATCTCCCCGCTCCGTCTTCCTATAGAACAAGCCTTGGCCAGCACCGAGCCAACCACTCAGCGTCGACCGATCGAGCGGCCCGAGCAAATAGCGGTGGTGAACAGTACTCTGGATTGAGAGACCTTTATTTTTCCTAAGATCGCTCTCTCAGCATCAGACCGCAAGACCAGCGCCAGCTGCTCTATAGCGGGACTGCAGAATAAATGTGGCGCATGGGGCCCCGGACAAAGGGCTCCACTCAAGAACACAGACACAATAAAAGTGTTTCCTCCTCCTTCTCCTCCCATTGGTCTAAAGACGTTACGCTTCCTCCCTTTGAGGAAGTCTAAGGGCATTCACAGATGACGTGATTCTGATCATCTTTTGCTTTATACATCTTGCCATAGTACCAACCTGGTTAGGATTTTTTTTTTTTTTATGTCAAATGTATTTTCGAGGCTTGGGCTGGGTGATTGAGGACAAAATTCTACCGGCAAAATTTTTACACCACAAATATTTACTGCTCCATGCAAAGCAAGGAAATGAACATTTTTTTCAATGTAAGACACTTCAACCGCCGACTTAGGGCTCCGAAAAGAGTGGGTGTTTCGGACAGCCATGGCATGCTCAGTTATCAAAGAGTAGAAATGATTGAGAGACAGACGACTTGAGGATTGGTGGAGAAAGTCAAGCGGGTAGTTTTGAACCAAGGGACTAAAGGAAGCTGAAGGCACTCACTACATCGGAGGCAGGCGGGCTCTCTGGCGTGAGTGTATAATGCATGATTGGCATCCAGTGACAGCGCTAAGGAGAGGCGTGGGCTGGAAGGCGCTAAAGTCACTTTAGAAGGCGCCACCTTAATATCTTTCCGGACCGCGGAAAAATCTGTACAGCATTTTACGCTGACCCAGACAAAAAGTACGGTTGATATTGCTGCGAACCACTGAAATTTTTATTTCTTGTTTTTAACAGCCACCGAAATTCTTCCTTATCACTATGATCGTAGCGCACAGAACAATCCAGTGCTCTTTGCTTGTTCATGCTCAAGAAACGCTACTTCATCATTTTCTATGCAGAGCAGAGATTGCGTGCAAGCACATCTATTTCCCTAACATTTCAAACTTTTCCCTTAGCTGGTTTATCCAGATGTTTCAGCGCACACTTTGTTGCTGTTGTTTGTGGGGTTTAACGTCCCAAAGCGACTCAGGCTATGAGAGACGCCGTAGTGGAGGCCTCCGGAAATTTTGACCACCTGGGGTTCTTTAACGTGCACTGACATCGTACAGCACACGGACGCCACTCCGCTTCGCCTCCAATGATACGCAGCCGCCGAGGCCGGGATTCGATCCCGCTTCCTTGGGCACAGTAGTCGAGCGCCGTAACCACTGCGCCACCCCGGCGGGGCAGCGCACACTTTAAATTGAGCACTGCCGAATGCAACAGGCATTAGTAGTTCGGCAACCGGCAAGCACATTTGCTGCTATCGCCGCCGCCGGGTTTGCTCTTTTGCGGGCATAAGCCAACCCAATAAAGAGTTGTTTTTAGTCTCTGTACTTGTCTAATCTTTTATGCGTGCGGCATGGTCACCACCACGTGACAATGTGACATTTGCAGCCTTTATTCGCTCTTTCTCTGCAAGTGTGCGAAGCTCCATCTGCTGTGTTTTGGTTCGCGTTTGGTTTGTGGGGTTTGACGTCCCAAAGTGACTTAGGCTATGAGACGCCGTAGTGGAAGACTCCGGAAATTTAGACCACCTGGCGTTCTTAACGTGCGCTGACCTCGCAGAGCACACGGGCGCCTTGCTTAGTAGTCGAGTGCCCTAACCACTGCGCCATCCCGATGGGTGATGTGTTGTATTTTGTCCATTAATTTTTATGTAGAGCGATCCAACACAGTCATATCTATCCAACAGTCCCCCCCCCCCCCCTCTCTTCTTCCAGCATTGAGCTCCCAATGTGACCTCCCTCTCTTACTCCCCCTAACCCGTGAATAGGCCTTCGTCCCAGCTCCTTTTAATAAACATTATTCACCTACCCTACAATATATCTCTACGATAGGCTATTTTCCCCTAAAGATGACATACATTCCTACCTTCTCTCCAGCGAACCGCCAGAATTCAAACTAATGCAGAAGAAACCGACTATGCATACTTCTACATGAGCCACGACGATATAGTACCTAAGTGCAGTGACCAAAGTACAGTGAACTAGAATTGGCTAGTTCATTATAACTAAAGCATATCTTTGTGCACTGGGCTTATATTCTTGTTCCTCGCAACTTGGACGTATCTGTCGTCCCTGGACGTCAAATAAAAAGAGGGTGTGTAGATACGTAGTGCTACATGGGACACCTGTTCCTTCCTCCGTATAACGACCGTAATATCTAAACATGCGCGTGCGTGCTTAAACATCAATAAAAGAAACCACTCGTGTTTTCTAACTGTATGCTAATTACACATTCGTGGTTACACATGGACAGAGATCACATCAACGTCATTCTGAAAATTTTTAGGTACGAGGCAGAGCACCACTCAGTTACAGTGCGCATGAGGTGCGTCCTTCGGTGTTCTCTCGAAGCCGCTATAAGGGCCGAGGCTCGAAGCGCTTGAGGCGACCGCCGGCAAGGTATCGATTCCGAGGAGGTGCCTTCTCCACAGGTGCGCCGTTGTCAGTCCCAAGAAAGCCCCGGTCACGTGGCAGAAGCTTGCACCATCGTGCATGTTCATGTGGAGGTGCGCCAGCTCCAGCAGGAGGCCAGGCCAGAAAGACACGTTGATAGGGAACGAAGCCATCAGGTACCCCGAGCGGGGCTCCCAGGTGTGGTGGATGGCCTTGAGGGCCAATATCGTGCCGACCATGGCACAGCCGCAGTCACCGGTGTGTACCATCGTTGCTGGGCGCGCCGAGTTGCTCCAGATCGCGACCAGGCTCTTCCAGTTGACGAAGGAGAGAACGTCGTCAAACACGCTCATCGAGAACAGCAGCCCGACGACAAGGCCTGCAAACCTGCGACGGCCAGCACCAAGGCGAAAGAGATCCAAGTGTGTAGCTCCATTGCTCCGCACGGAGCGTCCGAGCAACTCAAGAAATTTTTGCCTCATGCGAGTGCGCGTGATTTTAAGACCCCATTGCGACATAAATCTGCTAACGAAAGGTATGATATTAGGATAACACAGCGCGAGTTATGAAAATAAATATGATAAGCGACGCAAAGAGGGCAGAATTATTGGAGAGCAGAGAAGTTTGCCATTCTTGCGTAAAATCAAGAAAAGCACAAACGTGCATGGTATATTTATGACGCGGATACAGAATAAGCTAAGAGCTGTCAAGTTAATTGTAGGCTTCAGGGAAGATGAAACGTAGCAGGGGCCCGCAAAGAGGCAGGGGGGTGGGGGGGGGGGGTAGAGTCTCTGTGTGATCGGGTGATTTATAGACATCAATGGAAGAGGCATTTGTTTTGCAACAAACTCAGCTGGGATGTTGCTTCTTTTCACAGATGGGATTCAAAAATCATCAGATATATTGCGCAAAATCCAACGAGATTCAAAATATGAGCAGCACATATAGCGGTGTACATATAAATTAAAGTTCCGTCAGTTTCTTTCAAACCGAGACTATTTTCCTATGTAGGTATGTGGAATAATCCTTCCCTGATTTCCAACGCTTCCAGACAGCCTCACCTGCAACTGCCCAGAGTTCTTTCAAGGCTGTGGCCGACAGCAAGTAGCGAGAAGACGATGTATGCCACGTGGTAGACATTGCCCACGTAAAGGGCTCCGGAAAGCGATGGTTGCCGTAATGGACCTGCGAGGATCCAGTTCGGCTTCTCCGCAGTGAAGGTTTCTGGGAACTGCCCGCACAGGTGGGTGGCACAGATACAGGCGACGAGAAGGCACGTTACGGGAGTCCTGGGAATGGCCCTGAGCTGGAGCTGGTGCCGGGGAGGTGGGGCACTGCAACAGGTCGAGGTTGCAGCCAGTTTTGCATGCATACAAGGGGAACGAACCAACGCCAATAAAGTGTTTTATCTTCTTACAACAACGGTAAATGAGAGCCAACACTTATTGAGGGTTACTTTTTTTTTTTTTTTCAGCGTATTTTGGAGAGGATTCATAGAAATTCCTCTTTGCACCATTTTGTAAGCATGGATCTGTGAGGCAACAGCGCTCTTGAGCTTCGAAGTAAAACAAAAAAAAAAACAAAAACATAAATGACAATCGACGTGGTGTGTGAGTTAAGTTATAAAACCAGTTTGAATTACATAATGAACTCATTTCCATAAGACGAGTGCAAGATATTTTTTCAAAGCTTCTAGGACAGCATTTGCAACCACATGCAAGGAATAATTAGGTGAAAGCTCTAAAACTATCAAGACGTTGTCTATAAAGCTTAGTTGATTGTCCGGTGACTGCTGTAGGAACTCCTTTTCTTCCTTCGTATATTTTGTGCTATTTTTTACATACAGTGGAAACATAAAAATCTGCCACTCATAAATTTAAGCGGAAGATATAGCGCCTAACATGTACGGTCAGGTAATATGTTTACAACGACCCGTTTTATATGTGCGATGAACACCAAAGTGTTAGAGAATGAGCGCTGAACTGTGCACCAGTTCCAATGCATATTCAGTTATTACTATTATCCCTCAAACAACATCATGGTCGGAATATTCAAAAAGAGCCCTAAAGGGAAGTGTTGGTTGAATATAAAAGATAGGGAGCAGAGCTGAGGAACGAAACACGAGACGAAACGTCAAATTCGTGAAGAGGAATTCAAGTACAAATAAAAAGCAGCTATACACGATTTTGATAAGGTCCACATAGTCAATGTCAGACGTTGCAGAGAGCAGCGTACCCCGCCTGCGGTCAAAACCTGCGCATTTCATGCGAATTAACGTTAGCGTATAGTACAAGCGATTTCGCATATAGATGCAGTGTTAAAATGCTCTATCATATGAGAACCCATGCATGAATCATGCGTACAATAAGTGTATTGTGCACGTCCCTAATGTTTCTTTGTACAATATACATATTATGGTTAAAACCATAGAAGGTTACTGGGCAAAAAACACTGTGAACACTTGCGTTAGAATTGAATTTAAATCTCACCGGACGATGAACCCCCCCACTGATGTTTCAGCCAGAATGAAGCCGACGATGAGGCCACTGATCACTGGCAAAAGGTTCTTCGACGAACATGCCCAGAGTATGGTCATCTCGCACATGACGAGTAGAACCGGTCGTGCCCCGATCTCGAACAGCATGAAGTCAGCCGTTACGTTGGGAAACCTCTTGCGGTGCAGCAGCTCTAGCGCCACTGCGACACCAGCGAAGGTATTCAAGTCCATTTCTTCTGGGGAGGCCACACCGGTGATGACGTGGAGATATTGAACGATGGCGGCGTTGACGATGCCCACAAGGAAGACAACGATCGCGAACACGTGGGCGAAATGCATCGTGCCGAGAGCAACCTCCAGGACGAGCCCTTTGAAGAGAAAGGACACCACGTTAGACGTGATGTGCACGACGTCGTCGTGGTGGAAAGCGGCCAACGCAAGGCGCTCCCAACGGCCTTCTTGCAGTATGGTGGCTACACTGGTTCGTCGTTTAGGGCATTGCTCTAGGAGGAACTTCCAGTGAGCCATCAGCTGAAGCCCAATGACAAATATTGTGGCCCATGGCAGGCCAGGAGGGCCGGGAAGGTCCGCATGCTGGACTGTTTCTTGCTGAGGCATGTAGTCGGAAATAACACTTCGCTTGGGTGAGAAAAAGCCGATATCGACGGAGCCGATTGAAAGATCAGATTGGGCGCTTTCAAGGGACACGATTCTTTTGGCAGCCGCCCGCGCGGACGGCGTCGTGTCGAAGCTTCTCAACGTGTCTTCTTGATTCCAAATTGACGTAGGGCTAGGGGAGCGTCGGGGTGCAAGAGAGAGTTTCTGATCTGTGATGAGAGACTCAGTCAAGGACAGAGTTTTCTTGGGCAAAATAGTGTCGGTAGTTAGGGTTAGACGTTCTTCGGAGTGCGAGTGCTTTAGTGGCAAGGCTCCTGAATGGTCGATATGCTTGCAGGCGGAAACTTGGCCTTCACTTGTAGGAGTGCACACTGAAGGATATTTGTTGGCTTCAGCAAATGGGATTACCTTTGCAGAAAAGTCCATGTAGCCGGCCTTCACTGGTGGTACTTTCTGTGAGATGACCGTGTCAAGAATCTGGCTGGCAACTCCCGCCTTCGGCGTGACGCTTGTCAGGGGCTGCTGCCGTGACGTTGACTTGTGGTCACGCTTCTTTGGCGTCAGAGACTGGCTAGTCTGAGGCCGACTGACACTGGGAGAATAGTCTGGCCTTAGTGCAGTCTTCGTCAGAGAATCCGGAGTAGAACTCGATGGCGATGCTAAGAGAGGTGCGCCCGCTACATCATGGTTCTGTGTTGAAGAAGAGGCGGGGAACGTAAGTGCTGATGGCTGTTCCGGAGGGTCATGTTGACAAACGTTCAAAATCTGCGAGCTCAGCCGCTGCGATACACCCGTGTCCCGGGTATGTGCAGCCGGTACTGAAGCTGTAGTGGCATCATCGGGACCAGACGCTGGCTGCACGTCGGCTGGGGCTACCATACGTTTTTCTTCAGATACAGTGGAGTTTTTTCCTCTGCTAACGTCGACCGGGATTCTTGTAAGGCTCTCGGTGTCTGACATGCTCGGTATAGTCGCGTTTACTCCAGGTGCGAGATGTGGTGCGTGTAGGGCCCACCGTGGTGTAGGGTGACGTAGCTTCGGGCGTGTTGTGTACCGTTTATTTTATGTCAGAGAAAACTCACTTGTCCTCCTCGGCTTCCGTTGTCTTGGGCGGTGTCCGCTCGAAGCGCAGATGAAAAGCGGTTCCTTCTCCCTGTGGCTGGCCTTTTCGCTCTCCTCTTCTTCCTTCCTTCACGTGCCTGCACGCCAGTGGAACACGGCAGCCCTGAAGGGCTGAAATGTGGCGTAATATTGCCTTTTGTTTCCCATTCCTTGTAGAATCAGCGTGGGAGCCAATACTCACTTTCGTTTGCATCTTCTTACAATTAAGCCCCTTGCAGCGCCTTTTTTCGCAGTCTCCTTCATGTATTGGAAATAAAAATAGCAACTAACTGCAGCTTTCAATTCACCAGCGCCTCTGACATCGATTGGTGCTCAGTCGCTTACCGCATAACCGGTTCCGACCTCTCCACCTTTCTTCTCATTAAATTACTATCTAGCTCTTTCTCGGTTACTAACGGACCGGTACGCCAAGTGCACTAAAAATATGCACATTTTTAAAGTGGTTTATATGAGAATTGTCGATGTTCACACAAATCGCACTGATGTCTGGTTATTCAAAGGATCATCTATATAGTTTACATGAGAGTCACCTGGAAGTTTATGGTGGTTGACTGTTGCGGCGTATGCTAGACGCTTTTCTGGAAGTTGCTTTACTGAAAAGTTCTTTCGTTGTCTCTCTTGCGAAATGACGTCTGCGCATAACATGCAGCACAAAGTGATGAACGCTGCTGCATCTCATTTTACTACGGTTAAGGAAACAACGCTAGTGATGATGATTGGACCGCCGAGCGGCCCTCTGATTATTCAATTATTATTAGAAACTGATTATTCGTCAGAGCAGGCGCGGGCTTATAAATAGCGGCACTAATTCAGTTGCGTACGCTTGGCGTTCGCTTGTCAAATCCACAGGCGACAGGGTAACGTTACCACCTTACACCTCCGTTCTCCTGACAGCTTACTTTACATCTCCCGCCTTATGGGTATCCGCAATATTTTTCGTTGCTTCTTATTTTGTCTTTTCAATTATAAGTTTACTTTCGATCTCTTCCACCTGACGGATATATTTGCAATTTTCTCAATTTCTTCTAGTTTTGTGCCGTTTTGCATTTAAGTGTGAAAAAACATCATTAAGAGAGACGAAAAGAATTCTGAAAGAATTCAAGCGCGCAGGCAGAGGCAGAAAGTTAGGCGAGCGGCTATTGGGATGTTTACGGGGTCCCAATGGCCGCAGCTAGCACATGACCTGGTTAACAGGAGTTGTCATGCAGTGAACGTAGTAAGACTGATTAATATTGTCGTTATTACTATTAATGTGGTAGGTTCGTAGCTCTCTCTCCCTCTGGTACGTGTCACGCGCGTCTCCCATACGTCATGTCTGCAAAAACTATAAATGACAATCCGACAAGCAAACACAGTTACTTCTTCCTAAGCCCTGTGACCCATCGCAGTGGCTTCGGCTATAGGGCGCTCGACTGCTGTACCAAAGGATCGCTTTTCGGTGGACGCGAAAAGCAAGGCGCCGGTGTGCTGTGCAATGTCAGTGCCCGTTAAAGAACCCAGCGGGTTAGAAGTTTCCGGGGCCTTCCACTACGGCGTCCGTCGTAAAAGTTGCTCTAGGACGTAAAAACTCATAACCTTAAAGTAAACTAAATAAGTCATGCGTCTTCGACTACACTTGTGACGATACGCACGGAGTAAAGAGGAACCCCTCAATGGTAGGACGTGCATTGTAGAGCTATTATAAGAAGAGCCACTTCGTGTAAAAATGAAATAAATTAACAAAAAGAAGAAGTTGGCAACTGTCAAACGACTTTTTTGCTCGCGGCTGTTGTTCTGACAAAGAAGAAAAAGCGCGTTGCGTCTCGTGCTCATGGCGTAACGCACTGCCGTCTCCATTTGTGGCAAAGTCGTCATCCGCAGATTACCTACCGTATACGTTTAACTGCCTCTGGACGTGTGGCCCAGAGCGACTTATAGGTGTTACGAGAGAAGCAGTGTCAGCTCCACTCTCCCATTCGCTGCTTGGCCATGCCCGGATGGAAGACCGTAACGTCGACCTGGTACCAGGAGGACGACCTGTTCGCCAAGGGCGCCTTGTTCGCGCTCGTGGCTGGTGTCGTTACTCTGCTGGTTCTCTTCTTCACTTCCAACCTTTCGGGCCCGAATTCCGTCGTCGTGAAACCGGTCTCCCGCGCTGCAGGTGCCGGCATCGTGTCCATCGCAGCCACCAACACCACGACGGCCTCCAGGCGATCGCCACCGCACTACCAGAAGACTACGGTAAGGATGAACTTATTACGTCCCTTCTCCGAAAAAATAACGGAAAGGATGCAACGCGATTGAACTAATCTCGTTTTGCCTCTGCGAGAGCTAGTTTTGTGAAAGGAGTTTTTGGAGAGGGGGGAGGGGGGTGCAGTAAATGATGACGTCACTGTCAGAATGGACCCCGCGGAGCAAATAAAAAATAAATTGAGATTGCAAGGGTAGCGCCTTAACAACACATCAATTACCGGAAGTATTCAGAGACTTGGAATGGGAGCAGTTAGGGATAAGGGTAGACGGAGAATACCTCAGTAATCAGCGATTTGCTGATGACATTGCCTTGCTAAGTAACTCAGCTGGGGATGAACTGCAAATAATGATTGATGATCTAGACAGGAAAAGTATAAAGGTAGGCTTGAAAATCAATATGCAGAAGACTAAGGTAATGTTCAACAGCCTCGGGAAGGAACAGCAGTTTACATTAGGTAGCGAAGCACTGGAAGTAGTAGGCGAATATGTCGACTTAGGATAGGTAGTAACCGCAGATCCGGACCATGAAAAGGAAATAACAAGAATAAGATTGGGATGGAGCGCAATTGGCAAGCACTCGCAGATTGACTGGCAGCTTACCGGTATCGCTCAAGAGGAAAGTATACAAAAGTTGCATCTTACCTGTACGTGCACCTATGGGACTGAAACGTGAAGGCTAACCAAGAGGGTCCTACTTAAGTTGAGGACAACTCAGAGGGTTAAGGAGCGAAAAATGGTAGGAGTAACGTTAAGAGATAGAAGCGTACAGAGTGGTTCAGAGAAATAACTCAAGTTACTGACATCCTAGTGGAAATTAAGAAGAAGAAATGGGCATGGGCAGGACATGTAGTGCGAAGAGAGGATAACCGATGGTCGCTTAGGGTAACAAACTGGATTCCAAGGGAAGGAAAGCGTAGCAGGGGGCGGCAGAAATTTAGGTGGGCGGATGAGGTTAAGTTCGCAGGGATCAAGTGGATGCAGCTAGCACAGAACCGGGTTAATTGGAGAAATATGGGAGAGGCCTTCGCCCTGCAGTGGGTATAGTCAGGCTGATGATGATGATGATGATGAATTTCTCCTCAATAAAGTTTCCTCTTCCTCCTCCTCCTCATCCTCATTATGCGTACGATAGAGAACTTGCCGCAATGGCAAACCGGCTTTGAATTGCTGACTGAATTATATATTGTAGCTCTTGTAGGAATGCACAATTACCTGTGCAATTGTAACGGCCGCACGTAATTATCACGCGAGCTTACACGCGTGGTATTAGGGAAGGTGGTGAGAGGAGGGCACCGCGGCCACCGCCATTGCCTCCAAGTCTCCCGCAGCGACACTAGCCACCATAGCGACACTGCCGCAGCCTTCCCTCTGTGTATACAAAGAAGAACATGTATATCCTCGAGTACTATACGACTTACGTCCTGCCCACAGTGACTTTTCTGGCTGCTATCAGGATGCGAAACGCATCAGGATTCACTTCAGTAACGTGCGCATAATAAGTGCACCTCTTTCTTTTATAGGAAATACACATTACAGGTGGTATTGGGTTAGTAATGGGTTCCGGCGATTTAGGGCACCAATCAAGTCCTCCGTACAAATGTCCGCGTCCACTCCGGTAAGTTTGCCATGAGGATTTCTCTGCTGAGTAACTCTGTGATCGGGGCGTGAATCATCTTAATACGGCTAGGTCAAGATCGGTTCTTGGAAATTACTGTGACGTCGACCTGAGTGCTTCGCAATGTGACCATTCCGATGCCTTCAGCCTCAAGATTTATTTTAGTCTTGACAACGTTGTCCACGTCATGACTCGTAGAATCGGATGGCTGGACAGGCGCCAAAAACATGAAACGGTTAGGACTGAGGACCGTAGAGGACAAGTTGTCAAGTGAGTTTGATCACTACTAGATGTGACCAGTGTCATCGAAAGATAGATCGGGGGTGGTCGGATGAACAAACCAATCGAGACTCCTTGAGAAGTGGATGATAACTGTAGAACGAAGGCAGTTTACTCAGAAGGAGCAGGATCTGTCGGGAATCATGATGTATGAGACAAGGGGACCACGACAACATTAAAGAATAGGAAGTGAGCAAGTACTCTGAAAGAGAACCTCAGAATAAAACTGCTCGCAATATGCGTAAACAGCTCGATCGGTTTCGTCATGAGAAGTGATTTCTATCTCCACGGTAAAGATAGTCTCGGTCAAATCAAGAAGAGATGGCTAGGGCAGAACATATTGCCGCGAACCTTTATTTCTTGTTTTCAACAGCCGCCAGCGTGCGGCCTTATCACTGTGATTGTAGCGCACGAACCGATCTTGCGCCCTTTGTTCATGCTTTGTGCAGCGCGGGATACTCCGAGATTAGTATGGAATGATCACAGGCGAATATAACTGTTTCCCTAACATTCTAAACTTTTCTAGTATTCCTTGGCTTGTTTACCTAGATGTTTCTGCGCCGACTTTAACTTGAGCCCTGACGAATGCAACAGACATTCTCTGTTCGACGACCAGCGAGCACGTTGGCTGCTTTAGCCACCGCTGAGTAGCATAGCTCTTTTGCGGGCGCAAGTCAGCTCGATAAACTACACCTGTCTGTTCGTTTATAGCCTATACGGCATTGTCACCATCATGTGACATATGGTAGTAGAAATGCTGAGCTTCGTCAACGTGGAATACCCCCGAATATGTCTGACGAAGAGAAACCACCCCTGGTGCAGACCGACCCGAGAGCCCCCGATCTTCCATGGACTGTTCAATTAAAATGAAGAAGTCTGCCAGACTTCTTGCTGCGTCGTTCCAGGTATCCAGAATCTGGATACCTGGAACCACGCAGCAAAAATGCGGCAAGTTTATTTCGCTTTTCAGGAATCTGCGCTAACTTGGTTTGAAAATCATGAGGCATCTTTAAAGCACTATAGACACATTCAAAGAGGAGCTTTTGAAGAGCTTCACAGCGTCTTTAGGAAAGAAAAAGCGCAGTCCCTCCTGCAATCAAAAGTTCCAACTTCCAATGAACCAGCCCTTGCTTACGTTAAGGAAATGAAGCGCCTCTTCCGCCCCGCCGACCCTAACATGACAGAATCAGAGAAAGTAAAATTTCCGATGCAAGGCGTTAGAGTCGCTTTTTGCTGGCCTCGTCAGAGGTCCACCGAAAGCCGCGGCCAAATTTGAAATGGAAGCGTCCTCGATTAATTGAGAAAGCCATGGACTCCCAAATGCTGTAGTACCATCGACAACTTCAAGACGTGTGCACGAGCCCCTACAATGGCACATCTGCGAGCGGAGATATCTAGAGGGACCTTATACGCGAAGTCATCCGAGAACTTTTCCGGCTACTGCCATCATCCGCATTTGTTAGAACATAGCCATAAAGGACGGTGGACAGAAGACCAAGATGCACACAGACGAGCGCTGACTCGCAACTAGTGGCTAGTCAGCTCTTGTCTCTGTGCATCTTGGTCTTTTTCCCGCCGTCCTCTAGCGCTGTGTTCTACCAAATAGGAATTACTACCAACTAGCCCACATGACCATCCTACTACCATCGCCCGAAAAGCCCCAAGTAGCCACGTTTACGAACATTGTCCGCGAAGTACAGCAGGCGCTTGGTGCAATACCGACGCCAACGACCGCTCCTCAACCACAGACCGTAAATTATGCCGCCGCGTTACGTCGTCCTACGCCCCGACGCGACCTTCCAAGCCCTCGCCGCTACCATCCTATTCCCGAAAGCCGCCCCTTGACATTTGCCCGCCAGGCCTACGAACGACCTTCAAGCCCACGAAATGCGACGCCTGGAGGACTTCCAACAACCGACCACTCCGTTTCCATCGTGAGCCTTCGTCATTGCCCGTACAGCCGGTTTGGCCTGCGTGGTTTTGCCGTCGACGCCCCCATGACTCTGTCCTGGCGAACGAACACCACGTGGCAATACAATGCGAAGGGGGGATAACTAACTGTCGTTAGAGTAAAACATTGGATTCCAAAGGAAGGCAAGCGTGGCAGGGGGCGGCAGAAAGGTAAGTGGGCGGACGAGGTTGAGACGTTTGTGGTGGCCAAGCGAATTCAGCTAGCACAGCTAGGTCCGGGTAAATTGGTGGGTCAGTAGCGTGGTTTTTTGGGCTTGTTGGTACATGATCCCAATACACTATAGCGCAGCAAAAGACGAGGACACAAGAGCGAAAAGACGAACACAAGAGTGGTGTTCGTCTCTCGCTCTTGTGTCCTCGTCTTTTGCTGCGCTATAGTGTATTGAAATTGGTGGGATGTGGGAAAGGCTTTTGCCACGCAATGGGTGTGTCTTGCTGCTTATGATGATCTCCACAGTAGCCAAACGGACCACTGTTCTTGTTGACCCATCCGCTTTTCCTATCTCACTTGACCAGGTTTTTTCACGAGTTCAGCAGAGCGTAAGTAGTCAGTTCCGCTTCCACGACTGGCTTTCAATAGCCGTACTCATTGCACGTAGCCGCTGCAGTCTTTTAAGTGCAACGCTGTCATTGAACACCACTCATTGTTTTTCGGTCTTCCCAGACGGTACGGACAAAGAAGGCAAAGAGTAAAGCGAGTGGCGACAAGCTGCGCCGTCACGAGTCGGAGAGTCGCCTGGTATCTCGGCTACTGGAGGAGTCGGTGGATGACGGCGCCGACCCATGCTTCGACCTTCGCGCCCACGTGTGCGCCGGCTACGGCCGCAGCACGGTGCTTAGAGGGCGTCCCTTGGAAGAGCGCGCCGTCGCTGACGCTCAGCGCGGGATCGAGGAGTCCTTCCGTCGGGCTGTCCGGTCGGCCAAGATGCTCGCGCAACACGTCTCGCTGAGGAAGGCAGCGGGCTTTTATCGCTCCTGCCTGGACACGGTGCGGACTTTCGTTACTTGATTAATGCTGTGGCGCCGACAGCCTAATTAGCCAGCCCAGTTGGTCCTTCCTGGCATAAAAATTAACAGCGCAAAGCGTACGGGACATAGAAGTGACATGGAGCGTTGTTAGTTATTGTGCTGAATTGACATTAAGTTATAGCACACTGAAGAAAAGAGGAAGAAAAATGGTAATGCAGGCCCAACTAATTGCCTCTGTATTCGTAAATGATAGAATCCGTTTGCTCTGACAGGTAGAGAAAACGAATCGGATTTCGTCCGTGGCAGCAACATTTTAATGCAAGCGAAATGCAAAAACGCCCGCGTACTGTGTGATGCCTACCAGGTTGTATAGATACAATGATGTCATTCATGGCCCAAGGTTTCGAGAAATGAAACATGAAACACCATATTTTAGCGAGTGAGCGAGTTTGAAGAAGTAGAAATGTGTGTCAAGCGATTGCTTGTGCACAGGCATGGATATTAGCGTCAATTGGAAACAGCATTAAACTTACGTATAGAGCATTAGGTTTTTACATGGTCTTATAAAATGACTTGCTTGATTCTGTCGGCGAAACTAATGTCTCTCGGCAACGTATGGCAGCTACTGACACAACATGTCAGGCGATGCTAGTGTGCTGTCCAACGCCACACGGCTGACTGCTTAGCTCCTGAAATATCCTGACCATTTTTATTGCACATGAGCTTCATAATTAAGCGCTGTTTCATTTTTTAGTGGGGGTTGTACGAAAGCAGATATCAAGAAATCAGATCAGCGGCTAGATATGCAGAAAACACGCTGCATATAGTCGCTCAGTGTAAAAGCTAGCACATGGCGTCGAAGCGACTAAAACATTTCTGCAGGCACATTGCCGCCCACCTGGGGATCTTTAACATGCGCTGACATCGCACAGCACACGGACACTTCTTCGTTTCGCCTCCATCGAAACGCAGCCGCCGCGGTCGGGATCGAACCCGGGTACTCCGACACAGTAGTCGGGCGTCTTATTATTATTGCCGCCATTATTAGCACATTTCTCAATGTATATTGATTGAATGATTGAACGTCTTTTATTGAATCGGAAGGCTCATGGCCATGGATAGCCTTTTTGAATAAGCTCATCGCCCATGCGGCTTACACGCCACCTATTATGGCCCGCTGGCGTCAGTATACAGAGGAAATGATTACGTGCATCTAATGTGCGACTCTAACGCGCGGCGGCATATCTCATCTACTCTGGGATTGCCCTGCTTTTTCTACTGGACGCTCCGAGATCAAACCCTACCGCCTGAACTACCGTTCCCTTCTAGAAACTAATGCTAACACACAGATGATATTTGCCAAGTATGGCTCCCTTAGTGGCCTGGTTAGAGCAATATATGATTTGAGTGACGACCTAAACAATGAAGATTCTGTCTCAATGTATCAATGTATATGAATTATTTAAAATAGGGGCTCCACAGGTAAATCAGGACACACATGGAGACTTCTAAATTTCATCCAACATTTTTGTTACTTGTAAGCACGTAGGGTTCAACATGGTGATGCTATCCAAGTGCTGCAGCTAGCTTAAGCTTGATTCAACTAACTGCTGTGATATTTTTTCTGACCGGTACCTTTCAGAACCCAAAGAATCCTAAGAGTGTCAAGGCGCTTGCCGCCTTTTTCAAAGACAGCGACTTGCCACTGCTGGTGGATGCCGACGAGAGCGCGGCCGGGCCCGGCTTCCTGGACAAGACGATCGAGCTGCACCTTCGGTATGACCTGAGGCTCTTCTTCGAACTCAAGGTGGACGCCTTTCCCGGCCCAGGAGAAAAGACCCGCTTCATCCGAGTGGGCCACAGCGCAGAGTTTACCGAATGGAAGAAGAGACGAGCAGCAATGACGAAGCGGAAGCAGTACGGCCACTCCGTCAAAAGCGTCCTCCTCTCCTGCGGCGTAGTCGAGCACCGTGTTGAGGAGCTGGCCGGCCGCATCTGGACCTTGGAGAAGAAGCTTCTTGTCAAGGTTGTACTGAATGTTGTGCTGCTCGGGCGCAGCAGGTTTGTTCTCAAGTTTGTAGGTGACGGCGGAGCGTCATGTAGGTAACCGTGGGAACGCCTCACGGTAAATGGAAAGTTCTAGCTTTCGGGATTCGTTTTGAGTCGGTCATGCGAAATCATTGTATGGCTAACCGGCGACGAAACCCGATGTCCATAAAAAGTGGCATACAGAGATCCGGTAACGTCCCAGCCTTATGACCTCGCTCAGGAATTTCAAACACCCCTCAAGTAATTAAATCTTAACATGCAATGCGATTTAAAGTCCGCTGCATGTCTCGAAGCAGCTGATTTCGTTTAGAGAGCACGTCGACGATTATGACACGATAGTAAGAATATTGAGCGCAGCTCACCACGCCACAGATAACCTGGTGTCTTCACCGTCAGCAGCGTGAGCAAGAAGCATGCATCCGTTCTGCGAGTGGAGAGACCCACAATCTACAGCTGATGATTTTCCGGTTGAGCGTCTCCTGGTGGTCAGTCGAATAATTTTTACGAATACGAATTATATCGAGATTCCCGCATCTTCCGGCTGAGCAGCGGCTAGCAGAAAACTGGAGAAATTTCATCTAAATGAATGACAGCGTAGCTAGACGCGTTATCTCTCGATGATTCTGTGGCGAAATGTATTATCGCTGTGTTTTATCTCGAAAAGAAGCAGTTCGAATCCGCTTTTTAGTTTTTTTACTTCTTTCTTTGCAGTACTCTGCCGAATATTTTTATGAACGTGCAACAAAAATTACAGTATGGGACGCTTAAGCTCTGCATGCCTCTAAAGAGTATGACGCGAGAATGCAGACTTACACACTATATATAAATCCCCACTTTAACCAAGACGTATGGACATGCCTGTGTGGCTATAGGAGTAAAATGAATGCAAGGGTCCTGACAGGCTTATTCTGAGATCACTCTTCCATGTGAAAGAAGAGAACCCGAATTGGCAGCTCCTGCCAAAAGTTACGTCGGGCAACCATGTACGTCATGTCGGTGCACGGCCATGTTAGCTGCAGCCAGCGCCATGCTCCTGTTTTTTCGCTCACAAAGCCAACGCCGGCGGACGGACGCTGATGTTGGATTTTCGGTGAACAGGGTCTTAAACGCTATTGCGTCAGTGCTATGGACGCGAAAGAGCTAAGGTACGTTCCTTAGGATCCCTACGGTGCCGTTCGCCAAACTGAGACATCAGTGTTCCGTATTCCCACGAAAGGCTGCCCGATCGAGGCTTAGCGAATCTTGCGACCTAGGTTGGCAGTTCTAACTATGATACGGTGACTCACTGGGTCATCCTATAGCTATACCCACCGGTTACTCCGGCGCCAACGGCGATAAGATCTCGCTCTAAAATTTTAAGTTATAGCGGGACTAGAACCCAGGATCCTAGGGTTGAGAGCCAGACACGACACTGTTTCGGCCACGCAACGCACACCTCTGCACACTTAAAGAAGTGGTTTACGTCATGTGATAACTCACGATGAGGGAGCGATCGATGCGACCTTGCATTCACAGCACGCAAGTATTTTAAGTGCTTTCCGTAAATATAATTTGACCACATCCTCTTTTTAGGCATTGTTTGCTACCACAGAGGAGTTCTGGTGCAGACAATGTGCTCCGCACAATTCAGCACATAAGTTTATTATACGTTCTAATTATTTCACATGCGTCAGACGCTAAGGAGCATGCAAGTTGGCGGCGCCGGTAAAATGGTGTATAGACAGCTTTCGCTTCAAAAATACTCGAACGAATACTTCTGGAGGCCAAATACAACATTTGCTTCTGAGCCGCTTTTACATGCAACATTTTGTGCAGACCAGCAGCGACGCCTCAGACGACGACGACTCCGTGGAAGACAGCTGGAAGACGTCGTTGGAAACCCACTCCTCAGGAACCTTCATGGCTGACTACGAGTTCGACATGGGCTCGGAAGCCGCGGCGTTTTTCAACCACATGCGGTCCCGCCAGGACGTCAGCGACTCTGGACGCGCCCTCTTCCTCGCCTGGGAGGTGTGCCGACGTTTGGTGAACGTCAGCAGCCCGGCTGTCGGCCACGCGTCGCGATGCCTGGCGCTGACGATGACTGACTACGGACATGTGGTACGGGCCCCATACCTCTTCTCCGTTCTCACCAAGTCCAGGCTAACGGATGTCAAGACCGTGATCAGGAACGTCGTGCGCGAGCTGATTGCGAGCATCAGCAATACGGCGTGGATCCCACACTCCGTCCGGTTGAGCATGGAGAAGAAGGTTCGTCGCATGCACTGGATGCTGGGCTACGCGCCGCGTCTGGACCACTGGCCGGGACTAGACAGGTTGGTCACACTCGATATCCGGAACTGCAGTCCAAGCATTGCCTGATGCACATACTCTCGCCGATACCTTAGCGTTGTCTGGAAATAGTCGCGCCCAACCATTTTAGGCAATTTCTTAGAAATAAATTTTGAACATGATTACATTTACTTATAAAAGCACCGCAGCAATCAATATAGCCGCAAATTCTCTCTTGGCAGCCTTGTAGCTGTTTATTGTATCATAAACTTACCTCACTGTTTTTTCCTATTGCGATAACATTCTTTGTGAGCGCTGGACAAAGTTAATTATTTTGCAGGAAAGTAAAAACGCAGCATCTGTCACATTTTTGTTTTTCTATGGGCACCTGAACAACTGTAAGGGAAGGAAGGAGGTGGGAGTGAAAGCGAAAAGAGATAAAGAGTTTCATAATGGAAGGGTACGAGTAATTTCAACCACCTAGGGATCTTTAACGTGCACCGACGTCGCACAGCACACGGACGCCTCTCCGTTTCGCTTCCATCGAAACGCAGCCGTCGACGGTGGGGATCGAACTCGGGTACTCCGGAATAGTAGTCGGACTTCAACTACTGCGCCACCGCGGCGGGGCCTCGGCGAACTTCAGAATCAAAATCTTGATTGATACGCATCGGAAGCTAGGGCCGTTGCTTCGCAACTACATAAAAGCGCACCCGATTGGTTTTCCATGAATGTTATGCAGCTAAACATTGCTGCACATCGGAAGCGTAAAGCGGTGACTCTGCCTCCCCGGCGTAGTGACGAGGGGAGGGGAGGGTGCCGTTTCTGTGCGACAATAAAAGTATATTTCCTGCTCCTCCTCCTGTGAACAAAATCGGACCTTTAAAGGTTCATTTCCGTGCCTATGATTCGCACCATCCAGAAAGCTCCAGAAACGGTGCATTAAAAGCGTACTGTACTGAGGGCACATTAAAACGGTACTGGTGCACCCTTTTAATTGGTGCAGGGCTGCTTGCTGCACCCATTAACAAGGTGCATCAGTACCTCAAAGCACCATTTCTTGATGGTGAGTCACGGACCATTCTCTCAACATCTGCTTAAATCACAATTAAAAGGGGTTCCAGAAAGCTAGACGTGTATGTGGTCGCTGCTTTCGTGTTGTCCTAGCAATGCGCTTTCAATGAGCGATAATTCAAAGAATCGGTATGACCGGAATGCAAATCTGAATCCCGCAACGAAATCTATTCGTGGGACGGCGTTCATACTTCTACCCTCGGAGAGTGGATGACGTGGAAACGCCTAGCTTGAATCGGGTCATAGCCCATACATATGGCTTTCACTCATGTACTGAGATAACAGTAAAGAGCCTATATTAAGGCGAAAGCCTTTATAGCCTCAGAATCTCGCAAAGTGTCGCACTTCTTTGCGAGATTCCGCAGGATAGTGCGAGATTGTGACGTCATCGCCTGGTGACGTCATCGGCCATGGCCGGACGTGATGTCAAGACCGGATGACATCCGGTCACGTATAATCGGAATTGATGTCATGCGTCACGTCCTGTCATGACCGATGACATCACCAGACGATTCACGCATATTTGAAGCTGACCCCGCCGGGCTTCCGATCCAGGCGTCCGTGCGGCGCCTTCCACTTGACGCTTCCTCGAACGCCGTATACCACGTAGTATACAAAAGCCGACGCAGTAAAGCAGGAATCAGCGGCGTTGCAAGCGAAGGCTTACTACGCCTTATCGCACTGTAGTGGTCCAAAGTTCCTTGAAAACATTTTGCTTATGCGCATAACTCAATGATGTTGCAGTCAATATAGTGACTTCTTCCTGTTCCGACCCACAAATAGAGGTGTGTTGGGTTTTAGACAGCTATGGTTATAACTGCACAAGTAATAGAGTCGTGTCGCTTCTAGCGCTTTGCCATTTCTCAATTTCTTGGTGCATATTTGGAAAAGTAGCGAATATTCACTTTGTAACTGCATAAGTAGAGTCGTGTCGCGGCTAGCGTTTTGCCGTTTCTCTATTTCTTAGTGAATATTAGCAAAAAGGAGGGAATATTCACAAATATTTGATTCATATTTCATTCTTCAATCACTATTCGGTTTGTTTTGCATTCAGGTTTGAGCTATTCATATTCTTCTTGGCAGGGAAGCCACACTTTCGCATTTGATTTGGTATTGGAAAAATACTATACAACAACAACGCTAAGCACGCTAACAAGCGAAAACTGGTTGGCATTAGCAGCCTAGAGGTCTGGAGTGGTAGGTTCTTGTTGGCGTCTCCATATGACAATATGGATACTCCGCCTTGTTCCGCTTGCAGTCTTCGATTCGATCCCTTTCGCCAGCAGGTAAGGGCGATCTGGTGAATGCAAGTGACAAAGATGGTAGCTCTGGCAACAGGATCACGTTATTAGGTTTCGGCATCAGAAGGCTTCGTCAGAGCGAAAAGCTGCTGAATTTTTTTTAATCTCCTCAGTTCCACCAGCTCCAAATCCCAATTTGGAAGCTATGCCTTGGGCTCCATCATGGATTACGCGACATCACGAGCAACGCATATATAGTATACATTTTCAGAATTTGCGTCTGATAAGTGTCCTTTACACCCGTATATTTACTTGCACGCTACATCGCACCTAACTTACGGTACTTGTTAGCTTAAATTAGGATCGGTTAAGGTTTTTTAATAAGAAGCAGCATTTCAGTGTCAGAAGAAATATTTTCATTTGCTCGCTCTTGACGCCTCTTGTTGCACCTTGAAACGGTCGGGTCGCCTGGGTGCTGCAATAGGAAGTGTCCACCACAAACGCTAGAACACGGCCGATGTCGAACGATGACGCCCGCGCTCACTCCTCGTGCTCCTGCGTTATTCCTGTGCGCATTCTCCTCTTCCTTTTTCTTTCGCACTCCTTCGCTTACTCCCACAAGAGTGGCGACATCGCAAGCACTAATAATCTCGTTCCTGCTAGGGGCGCAACAGCTGTTCGTCGATCTGCTCCCATCCCTTTATTGATGGAAAATTAGATTTCTCCTCCGCCAAAAGCCCGCCGCCGTCACTGACAAAATTTCCTGATTTGTCGAGACAATGATGACGTCGATTACGTCACTTGACAACGAAGCACTAATCGCAGAGTACCACCCGTACCAGTCAAGTGCAAAAACGGCCTTTTATTCTCTTATTTCTCGAGACAGTGATGACGTCAGGGGTCACCTGACCATGAAGGACCGATCACTGAGCACTACCTGCAAGTGAAATAAAAAAAAATGGCCCCCTTGGCCCACCCGAAATATTTCAGGTCCTCACCATCGCCGGAGACAAAATTCCTTATTGATCGAGATATTGGTGACGTCATAGATGTTATGTGACAAAAAGGACCAATCAAAGAGCGCCACAACACAGGCCAAATGCAAAAATGCTCCCTTGCCACAACTAAACAGTTAAGGGTCCTTATTTCAACCAAGCTGACACAAAACAAAGAATTGTAGCTGAGCTAGGACTCGAATATTATTGCGTTCCATCGTTAGGGGGCCTTATCACAACGCGTCCCCTTCATCTGATTCATTGCGAAGTCAGCGCGAAAATATGAGGACCAAAGGAAGGAGCAAGACATGACACGAGCGCTATAGTTCTACTAACGCAGCCAGCTTTTTCTGTCGCAGGTTCTACCGCGACTACCCGTCCGTGACCGGCGCATTTGCGGCTGACTACTTGGGTTCGAGACAGGAGCGCATGCGCCGCTACCTGGAGTCGCTGCACAGCCATGACACAGACTCGCGGTTCGCCTTCCAGGAACAGCCCGTGGAGCCCAAATACATGGCTGCTCCGAACAGGGTCGTGCTTCCGGCTACATCTATGCTTTCACCTCTCTTCGACCCGAGAAGCCAGCCGGAGGTCAACTATGGCCTGCTGGGCTCGCTGCTGCTTCGGACAATGCTGCGTGCCTTCAACGCGGAGAACATCGAAAACGACGGAGCCAAACGCATCGCATGGAGCCCAGTTCGTGTAAAAGAATTTAATAAAAGGTGGGCATTATTAGAGAGATTTAGCTTACCGCGATCCGCCACCGTGACAATTTACCGCGCGTGGGCGGGGCACACAAGCTGATTGGTGCCGACGCGGCAGGTCTGTGTGCCGACATCCAGTATGTGGCGCCATCTGTCGGCGTCAAGGGGGTCTGGGCATGCGCAGTGGAACGCGCGGTGGCGGATCCCAGCAGCGGATCGCGGATCACGGTAAGCTAAAACTCTCTATTAACTTCCTCACGGTGGAGTAGATTAATCACTTTTTCAGCACAACACCATGCACAGTAACGAATTACTCTTTATTTACTCCCTTGAAAACGAGCCTGTGAAACCCACCCGATCGCAGCAGTGAATTTCTCGCGACACATTCCTGCGAACCTGTCAAAGCTGTGGTTTTAAGGTAGTTTTTTCTTTGTTCTGTGCGTTTCCACAGAGTATACACAGTTGCCCAAATCAGTAACACTCGCTTTCCCATTCAAATATGGTGCATTGCATAGTTACCCCTTTGTGATACGTTAGTGATGTACGGGTGCGGACATAAGTAAATGGAGCAGCACGCTTTTTAGTTGAAATTACAATCACGCCTGAATTGGAGATAAGAAAACATTATTTGCCCTAAGTGAAAGCGCACTGGTGTCTACTACCGGTTTATACATATCTCAATGCCAGTTTCAATCCGCCTTTTGCGCGAGTTTTCTGCGCATGCGCGAAGTCGTAGCGGCGACCGATGGAAACACATTGAGCGGCGTCGACGGCGTTTCTCGGCGCCGCGAGTGCACGGGGGCTGGCGGCACCGGGCGGCACGGTGGCCGTCACAGGCTTGGCAAAGCGATGCCAACCACATCTGCCGCGTACGGTTTCCACTCTCTAAGCGCGCCAAGATGCAAGACGCGGTTTTTCAGGTTTCCTTCGCCGAGCCGCGGCCAACAACGACGTGACGCTACAATTAGGGCCACCAAGCGTCAAGATGTGAATGGCCGACCTTAGCTACCTACTGCGTACTCTCGACTGTGCGAAAAACACTTCGTTACAGGTATGTATGCATCTAAAGGAAATGTGCATAATGAAAAGTATCTACCGGAGTTTGCACCAAGCCTGTAACCCACCAGTGATAGCCGCAATGAGCATTTGTTCGGGGCGTCTGATGGCGATGTATTTTGTCGTTTGTTTTCTTTATGCGCGAAGGGGCCGGGTAGCAAAGATATCACAGGTGGCTGTGTGCGCTAGGGCGTAATATTTAGCATGTTTTATCGCGACTGCCGCCTGACTAAAATGAAAAGAAAAATTGGGCGTTTGTTGTGATGCACCGCCGTTCGCGAGCCGAGTGGTTGAGCTGGTCATGAGGCTCGCGAACGGCAATGCATTAAAACGCCGTATTTTTTTTCTTGTTAGGCAGTTACGATAAAACATGCTAAATATTACGGCCTAGCGCACAGAGCCGCCTGTGATATCTAAGCTACCTAGCCCTTTCGCACATAAAGAAAAGAAAGGACAAAATACATCGCCTTCAGGCCTCGGCGCAACTAAAGCAATCACGCACCGAAAAAATCCTCATTGCAGCTATCCCTGGTGCGCTACAGCCTGGGTGAAAACTCCAGTAGGTACTTTTCATCATGCATATTTCGTTTAGATGCATGCATACCTGTAGTATCTGTGTTTTTGCCGCTCGGAGCATATGACGCACTTGACACTCTTGCACAACGCACAGTATTTTTTTTTTAATTAAAGGCTCGCCTTCGTGCACGCCAAAGCATCCGGATTTTGTTCCTTTGGTGTACGCAATCAGATGCACTTCGTTAGGGAGCTTGATAATCGTCGTCTACGTCCAACCGTTTGCAACGGCAAGGAAACCGCCCGGCACAATAAATGAGTCTCCTGGAGGGTTCATGCTCGTTCACTTGCAGAGTGGATCGCTCTGGACGTAGAACAGGGTTGGTTCCTGACCGAGATGCGCATCCGATATGTAGGAGATTCACATGTGTCACCAAGTTGTTGATTCCGCAGAAATCGCGGCGGAGGCAGAAATGAACGTTACCCCGCCGGGGTGGCGCAGTGGTTACGGCGCTCGACTACTGTTCCCAAGGACGCGGGATCGAATCCCGGCCTCGGCGGCAGCTTTTCGATGGAGGCGAAAAGCAAGGCGCCCGTGTGCTGTGCGATGTCAGTGCACGTTAAAGAACCCCAGGTGGTCGAAATTACCGGAGTCCTCCACTACGGCGTCTCTCATAGCCTGAGTTGCTTTGGGACGACGTTAAACCCCACAAACCAACCAACCAGAAATGAACGTTGGAGATCCTTTCACAACAGAATGACCATTCTCTGCGCACCGAGAACCTTTTCACCACTGCGACCACATCCGTTCTGACACCTGAGGCCAGAAACCGGCTACAGCTCTGAATCATCCATTGCCAGAAAAATGCAGCGCGTTTCCTGCAGGTGTGCATTCCGGCCGGGACAATGCCCTTTTCACGGGGTGTGTATATGTGCCTCCCTGCCGATCTTCGTGGATGAAATCTTATAGCTGCACGGTTGTAGATGACGCGAGGAGGAAGCGACGCCCATTGCACCATGCCGGCGCCGCGGTGACCGCATTGTGCTCGGTAACTCAAGACACCCCGCGCATATGCGCCGCTCAAAGTCACAGGAGACGATTCCACCTAGCTCTGCAGCATCAACAAACCTCTGGCTGCTTTGCCCTTTGAGATCCCTCTCTCTCTGCCCCCACGCTCTCCTGTCTGCCGAAAACCTGCACGCTGAGAGCGTCTCATTCTGTCATGTCGAACACGGCCCGCGCTACACTCTCTTACAATACGAAGATAGTATGTGCGTACGTGCGTTATGAGTGGATTGTGAAAACGCTCTACCTTCCCCCATACTGCGTGAACATATGCTGCAATCACTGTCACTACTTTCCGCTCCGAGGCCAAAAAAGGGGGGAAGCTTTCGCTTTCTACCAGGCGTGGCCATTTCGTATGGTGTGCTTTCGCGTCGTCTGCTACACTGCCGCTCAATGTGTTTCCCGCCCGCTCCCGCATGATGGCGCCACATCCTCGCGCAAAAGGCGGATTATGGAAAGCGTTAAAATTTTTAGAATGAAATAGCGTGCTTCGTTCATTTTTGTCCGCACCGGTACAACTTGCCACAAACTATACTTCACTACAGGCAAGAAATAAACCACGTGTAGCCTGATTACGCTTAGCAAAGGACGATACCGCGTTCCATTCGCTCCCAGAAAACGCAGAGGCAGGCCCAGTCCACACATCTGGCGGGGTATCTTGAACCAGGTAGCTTCGAATAATAAAATAATATTCTTAGAATGTTATGCATGCTGCAGTAATGTGTTCCGTTAGAGCATTATATTAAAGTTGAAAATTAATAACGTTGTAATATGGATAACGTTACTGTACATTTAAGCTAAACTCTATTGCTTCGTTTCAAATGCTGTTATAATGTTAAAGATTACAAACAATGTTATACGTTGCATCATAAATATCACTTTAACTTCTAGTAATTATTTTTGTGTTTCAATTCTAACTACAAAGCAGCATTAAAAATAAATTTCAAGCACTACATGGATCGAGGAACTTTCCTTACTGTTCTCAGAGTGAAGATGTTTTCCAGCTAGCGGTACTTTGAAAGTAAATCCCCCAGACTTCGCCTCCCATAGATTGCATGCATAGCTTTACTAATTTCTCGGAAAGCTTTGCTTATTACACCTGTTCGCTACTGCCATCGCTCATAGGACGCTCTTTAGCAGTGACTTTATAAGACTGGCTCATGGCATTCGTTCTGAAATGAGTGTGGTATTTCTGAGCTCAAGTGTCGCCCTCGTTGATGGTCCTCAAGGCTGTAAACTACTATATGTGCCTTCACGCGAGTTTCTATGCTCGGTGCAAGGCTCATTTACCATTTTCGAGAAGGTTACATTTATGCTTCTTGTTTCATTAAATAAAAAAAAAGTTATTCGAATGTTTGCACGTAACACCTCAGAACCGTTATAAGAAGAAATTTTACATTCAATTACCATTCGACCAAAACAAAAATATAACACCCAGAACAGTGGCCCAACGAAGACAACACGAAGAGAGAAACTCTTCGTGTTGTCTTCGTTGCACCAACTCGCCCCACAAGCTGTTATTCTAAAAAATGTAACGCCTTTACCTACAACCTCTTCGTGTTGTCTTCGTTGCACCAACTCGCCCCACAAGCTGTTATCCTGAAAAATGTAACGCCTTTGCCTGGAACCTCTTCGTGTTGTCTTCGTTGCACCAACTCGCCCCACAAGCTGTTATTCTGAAAAATGTAACGCCTTTACCTGGAACCTCTTCGTGTTGTCTTCGTTGCACCAACTCGCCCCACAAGCTGTTATTCTGAAAAATGTAACGCCTTTACCTGGAACCTCTTCGTGTTGTCTTCGTTGCACCAACTCGCCCCACAAGCTGTTATTCTGAAAAATGTAACGCCTTTACCTGGAACCTCTTCGTGTTGTCTTCGTTGCACCAACTCGCCCCACAAGCTGTTATTCTGAAAAATGTAACGCCTTTACCTGGAACCTTTCGCACTGAAAGGAGTGCATGAACATAAACTAAGAACAAACTAGATGGTCTCGCACTGTTCTCATTGCTTTTGCAAAGTACTGTACCTGCAGTGTTAGCGCCTTAGACATGCAGATAAGGCAGTTTGTTTTTCTTTATTTCTTTTGCCCGTCTAACGTTTGTTATTTTCGCGGAGCGTTGCGTTACTGTATAGGGGAGAAAACCTGGGCCAGGGGGCGCTGCGCCGCTCTGTGCGTCAGCGCCCTCCATGGAGACCCCGTCAAAATCTACGCGCAGCCCGGCCGCGTCGTCTGCTAGCCGCCGCATAGAAAAGCATGTTGTCGTCTGCTCCGCGCTGCTCTCCAGCACGTGTTTGCGCGCGCGCGCGCTCGGTTGTTTCTCTCCTCCTCCGGCCGCATTGTGGCCACCGTCGCGCTCTAACAATGAGGGGGGAAGAAGAAAGAAAAGAACTAGAAGGAAAATAATGACGGCGCACTTTTTTCGCGAAGCTTGTGTGGAAACGGTAATGGGATGGTTGTGGGCCTTTCTTTTTTTTTTTTTTTTTTTTGGGGGGGGGGGATATCTCGTACCGTTCGTGTGTCGTACTTCTCTAACTGGCGGTGCTGAAGCAGCCATCGTGGAACCGGGTCGGCCTCAAGAAACAGATATTCGTCATTAATGCGATCACTTTACGTCAATCATCCTATCCTCATACGTGATCCTGCTTCGGGAGCTCAAAACTGCGCGTTCGCTATAGGAGATAACTGAACTAGGAATTGCGCAGCGTAACAGTGGAATTAAGAAGACAAAGATTTCCGTGGAGAGATGTCCCCGTCTGCATGGAAAGTCGTCAGACATTTCCTCGCTGTTCGTCTCGTGGAGAGGAAACTGCCGCAAAAATGGCATGCCTCGGCTTCTGGGGAATGACCCAGGTCGTTAAGAAACCCCTCATCGTTAACGGTAGCTAGGTCATTGATTTCGGATGGCAGCGCCGCAGCAGTGAACTTCCCCTGGCCGGTGTCGGCAGGAACCAAAGGGTAAGGCGGCATGCTTTGTGCCTTTGTAGGGAACGCATCCTAAACGCGCCGAAAACAGGCCCCACGGCGCCGGCAGCACTGCCTAAAACGTTTGTCCCCAAAGAGCTGAATAGGCCCCTTTCAAGTGACCAGTTACAAAGGGAAAGGAAGGAGCACTCGAAGGCTGGACCCTTCATTCTGTGAACATGGACAGAGGCATCAAGAGGTGCCGCCTCAAGTCCTTCAAGATACCTGTCGTTTGCCTCCCGCCTCCAAGCAGCGAATTCGCGTTCTTTTTTTTTATGTATGTCTGAGCCTGCCAACAAGCGCTCTTTGAAAACAATGTCTGGCGATCAATTAATCATAATTTCTTGCTTTCAAAAGCACCGATAAAAAACATGCCTCCAGCCAGCCTCTATGTCAGCCGGGGCACAGAAAAAAGCAAAATTAAGAAATCCCACTGGCAAAGCGCGCCGGCTTTGCGCGCGAGAACGCGCCACCAACCCCCCTCGTCCTCACTCTCCTTCTCCCGCTCCGCGTGCACGCGCGGCTGAACGTAGCACGCGCTCCCGAGCGAGCGGGCTGCGCAGACTCCGCAGAAAGCCACGCGCAGCGCGGGCGCGGATGCGCGTAGGTTTTGTAGTTCCTCTCCGCTCCGCTGGAAACCGAGCGCTGGCGTCGCGGAGCAAACTCCAGCTTTGGTTCCCTATACAGCTAGCATATTGCATCATGACATAACCTGTTCGCATACAAGAACACGTGATTGCTCAGCACGTTCATTGTTGCCTCCTTCACAGTGGTTATTGACTGGCGCATGGACATCTTTCAGACAGGAATTGTTGCAAGTCCGGCTCATGATTCTGCAGGCGTCACTTGTGGAAGGAACGGGCTATAAACAATGCCAAGCATTGTAGTGTATTTTCCCTTTTGGGCTTTAAAAGCTTTTTCAATTCTGCATTAAATTAATAAACCGCCTCCGGATTCGTACAAAAACTTTGAGCAACTCATTACTATCATTGGGCTAAGGTTTGTTCCAAAGCTAATCGCCCTTATGGTGTTTTCTTCAAGCACCTTACACCATCAGTAGTCCAGTTTACAGTACAGTCTAGACACAGTGTTAAGGTAATGCAGATCAACATGAATTGCTCGCGGGGCGCTTCTCTTGCTGCAGGTTTTCGTGCACCACGAAGACCGCGAAGAACGCCGATGAAGCCCTCTGGGCGGCGAGCGCTTCTGTCGGTGGCCACGCCCTCTACAGGGCCTTTCGCAAAGTAGCCGTCGGCGAAAGGCGACGCCTGATGCCTAAGCAGGAACGCCTGAGCCGCGGTCGGCTCTTCTTTATGACCCGTTGCCTTTTATTCTGCGCCGCCTCCCACCTTGGCAACACACCAGGCGCAGACCATCGCTGCAACGTCATGGCGCGGCAGTCGGCAGAGTTCGCTGAGGTCTTCGACTGCCCCTCCCTACAGAACCGAACTTATGACCGGTGTGACTTGTGGTAGCCAAACATACATCTGGGGTGGGTTCATCACGTGGTCAGCGGCTGTTTCATTGCGAGCTGTAACGCAGAGGGACGAACTGACACTGAAACATTTATTCGCACCATTATTACCGTATACCGCTAATGCCAGAGTCGGGTGTTTATATGACACGTGTCTTTCACACTTGTTCCGTTTGTGTAGCGCCGCAACCTGCAAATTGCCACACTGCCGCTTTTAGTAAAATGTGTAGCTCAGCTTCTCCTATCAGCTGTCCTGGAAGTTCTCGGTGCAAGCACAATGACATCTGCGCGGACTCTTCCCTGCCTTGCGCTTGACAACGACAGCGATTGTCAGTGTCGCCTTTCCTGGGTGATGACCACCATAGCTGTGGTCGTCGATCTAGATGAGGCACTATTCATAAGCTGCGGCTTCAATAAGGAAGAGCTTGAATTTCGTGCACCTCTTTCTCAAAACACATTTAGCTAAAATGTTTTGCTCCCTTTCTTCGATTAGTTTTCACGCTTATCCTACACAGTCCTGCTATGTGAAGGAGCATGTGTGTTAAGCCGTACGATAAAGGCGAGCGGTTGCGGTATACTCAATGAGTTCCACTGCGTATAGCGCTCTAGTGCGTTATATTGGACGGTTATGTGCTACCTTTATGTGTCATCTTTCCTTTAATAAATGAGGCGACCTCAAGATGTCATTTCGTGTCATTTCATTTCCAGAACGACCCGAATTCAGGGATCCTATACTGTTCAGAAGGCATGTCACTGATGGTGGGAGACTGTGCAGGAGTCTCGATTTCGCAGAGGCTGGAAATATCGGCCGAGAGCGAGGCAATAAATCGGCGTCCTGATGCTTGCGATCCCACCGGTAGACGACGTGAATGTCATATTCTTGGAGACGCAGCACCCATCGGGCCATGTGGCCAGAAGAATCCTCCAACGAAGAAAGCTAACAAGGACAGAGTGATCCGTAACGACCTCGAAAGGACGACCGCACACGTAAGGACGAAATTTGCCTATGGCCTACACAATAACGAGGCACTCTTTTTCGGATAAAGCAGTCCCCAGCTTTGGTAAGTTTGCTGCTGGGACCAGTGACACATTTCTGTTATTCAGAGTTAACTTATGTAATTATGCCTGCACTTACAGTGGACATGATAAGATCAATTAACAAGATTAAGCGGCATATAGTACTTTTTATACGAATTTAAAATTTTCACTGTTGTCTCTTTATAGAGGTATTTAATGTGCACATCTCAGTCAAGGATATAATTGACTTGATTTTCCCAATTGGAAATATTTCCTTAGGACCAATTAAATCCAATGGGAAGCCCAATTGGTTTCAATTGGGCATCCCAATTGGGAGTGAAGGCATCCCACTTGGGATTGAAGAAACCCATTGAGCTTCCCAATTAGCCCAATGGGTTTATTCAATCCCAATTGGGACACCCAATTGGTTTCTTCATTCCCAATTGGGAGCCACGAAACCAACTGGGCGTCCCAATTGGGAATGAAGAAACCAACCGGGCATCCCAATTGGGATTGAAGAAACCCATTGGGCTTCCCAATTGGGAGTGAAGAAACCTGTTGGGTTGGACCGTACCCATTGGACAAACCATTTGGGATTGGCAGAACCAATTCAATCTGACTGGTCGTCCCAATTGGACCCATTGATTTTTTTTTTTTTTTACTGGGATGTCACGTAGCTAGAAACACCAAGCAGGACACCGCATTAAAGTAACCTTTAACGAAAAATAAGACAAATTTTGAAGCAAACCTTATTAGTTCTGTAATACATGTTTATTTTCACGCGTTTACTATATTAAGCAGTTCCTAATGAATCAGAGCCCCTGCAAAAAGAAATCAGTTTTGGTCTTGTTACCTGAAGAAGCGAATTTTAGGAGATAAATAAATTTCAGCTGTGCATTTCTCATGGCTGCTGGCAGAGTAGATAATACCATACTTCATCATTCATTTCATTTTCAGAATATTTCAAATTTCTTAGAGTAAAATGCAGAATGTAGCATTACACAGAAGGTATAGCGTTAAATATTTGAGATTGTTCCTAACTTTGTCAAAGATAAAGCCAAAATTAAAGAAAAATTTGAGTCTGCGAAATTCGGAGAAGTCAAATCAATTTTACCAATATTACACGGACTGGAAAATAATTCTAGATTACCACTGTAAATGTTCGAGCACATTCTCGCAATGTGCACGCGATTCCTAGTTAAGAATCAGGTCAATCCGTAATGTCTGCTGCCCTCCATTTGCATATCCCAGACGGCGCCGGGTGCGCCAAGAAATCGTAAATACGTTGTACGCCTACAGCCGTTACGCGCGCTAAAGCTCTATAGTTAACTTAATTTCTTGTATTTTGTTCACCTCATTTCTGTGTTTATTTTGCAAGCATCGAGACGATGCCTTTTAAGGGGGGTAATGCCGCGATCTATTAAAATGTTTATTTGTTCTTTTTTTACAGCCGCTGGCAGACTCTATAATTTTCATCATCACGCAAGATGCGTCGAGATGTATCTGGAAAATTACAGCCCCTTGTGTGTGCTTCTGCAATGGCCAGGTTTTACGGCTTTATCTAGATGTTTCTTAGCCGCCTTTAAACTGGGCGTTGACGTGCGCGACAGGTATTCGTAGATCGACTATCGCCGAGCACGCTTGTTGCTACACCGACGCCGATTGCTGTTCTTTTGCGGGCGCAAGTCAGCCCAATTAAGAGTTTACTCAAGTGACGTCCAAGCCTCCTCATTCGTTGCCATCATCACCCCTACGTGACAATATATGGTGTGACATACGCTGCCAGAGTCGGAATACACGGCTCTGACGCGTCAACTGTCTTTTGCTCTGAGGGTAGTTGCAATCTACAATGCTTTGTTCACTGCTGTCAGAGGAGCCAAAGGACAGCAACATACGCCTTCGAGTTTTATTTCCGAAATGAATAAATGTTTATTACCACTACACCACGTCAGTATGAAAGACAAAGCACGAAGTGATGTCGCATTGTTCGTTTATCTCTTTTTTGGCGACTGCAATAAAAAAAACATTTGGCAGCGGTGGGATTCGAACCCACGCCCCCGAAGAGACTGGTGCCTTAAACCAGCGCCTTAGACCGCTCGGCCACGCTACCAACGAGGGGCGCAATTTCTCCGGTTCATTGTGCTCCAAACAGTCGGGAAAATTTAGTGCAATATACAATTATAGTGCCTAGAATATATATTCTAGGCACTATAATACAATGAAGAAATTTTGAACTTTGTACAACAGCAGCAAGTAACCAGAAACGATAAAGCACAGGTGCGTTTCCAATCAGCGGCTGTAATAACAGCGCAGTAACACATCCGCACGAACTCTGGATCGCTGATCGTGGCCAGCTAAATCAAAGCTAAATGACGCGCTGCGCCGACGCAGGAGAAAAACTGGATGTCTCTAGTGGAGAACAAACGAACGGACTGGTGCAGTGCAGTGCAAGCTCCATCCCGGCCGTTGGCGCGCTTGCCTCGCTGCCCGACAGATGACGCACCATGTCAAAATAGCTTTTCGACTCTCTTCTGCGAAAATTGTGCACGCCACCGAGAGCAGTTTTTCCTCGATTTCGGAAAATCTAGGCAAATACCGATGTTGACTGACTTGTCAGATAACGTAGACTATATTTTGCTACTTTTTGAACGTTATTTCAGCTCGAAGGGGGTAGTAGATTTTGCATAGGAATGTTTTAAATCCCAGCCCCCAAATATTCAAGTCCCATATATATTTTTTTAATGAAGCGTGGGGTTATAGACTGTTCATATTTATTTTGCAAGAGGCATATAGATAAGCAAAAGCTCACAAGAACTACGAAACAAACAAAAACACTCTTGTACACGCCGCATATGCGCGCGCGTAAATCACTGCGAGCTGGCACGCGACGCGAAAGCGCATCCACACTGGGCAGGTTTCGCCGCTGAGCTGCAAGGTGGCGACTCTGCTCGATCTCGAGGCCAATAGCTGGTCAACCTAGCCTCATGTTCCGAGGGACGGCTGTCTGAAGATACGAAGACGGCTCGCTAGTCCTGCCGGCGCATATATTCAGCTCGCAGTGTAAACCGTCACCATCAGCGCTGCCTGAATCTAAGGCCACCATCTCCCACCTCAAACACCGAATCACCGCAGTGGCGTCGGCTTCCAGGCTCAGCCTCAAGACCGTCGGGTGAGCGGGGGCATCAAGCTCTGATTAAGTCTGCTGCTGGCCCTACAGGGTGTTGCACAATTAGACCCGCGCTGTAGAATGCTTCTCCCAGCTAAACCGCGGAATCCTTGCAGTTCAGATTTCGCACAGAAATCACATTTTGTCGCTAGTATTTTTTAATACTAAATTTGTTTGTGGTACTTGCCTGATTCGATCAGAAGTAAAATATTCCCATCGCCTGCGGCGGCGGCGACGCCAGACGAACCGCTGCCCCAGTGATGGGACTGGTGGCGCCACTTCATGCTGCTTACAACAACTCAAACCTTCTGCCAGAAACGCTCGCCCCCTCTTTTCCTGCTACAGAGTTGTTGTTAGCAGCATGAGGTGGCGCCACCAGTCCCATCGCTGGGGCAGCGGTTCGTCTGGCGTCGCCGCCGCCGCAGGCGATGGGAATATTTTACTTCTTCTGATCGAATCAGGCAAGTACCACAAACAAATTTAGTATTAAAAAATACTAGCGACAAAATGTGATTTCTGTGCGAAATCTGAACTGCAAGGATTCCGCGGTTTAGCTGGGAGAAGCATTCTACAGCGCGGGTCTAATTGTGCAACACCCTGTATTTCGTGTGTGATTCCTGCTCTCTACCCCGAAAAGAGCCCTATAACCGGGATATCACAGTTATATGGCGACCTCAAGAATTGACCCTTCGGTCGGCGAGGTGTGTGCCCCCATCAAGACATTTGAGACTGAGCAAGCATTCCTCCGCGAGTGGCGAATTCCAATCGCAGAACTGGAGCAGCGCGCACGCTCCATCACAGAACGCCTCAATCCGGCGGAGAGCACGCTCCCAGACTCTGCGTTTCGAATACTCTTGCTCTGGCCGGAGCAAGTAGGTGGCGCTCGCGAGTAAACGGAGACGGAGAAAGTACCCATCATTCCTTGCACTTGCCCGCGCTTTTCGTGCGCTCGCGTCGTCTGCTTGCAAGCCTGCAGCCTTTCTTCCCTTTGATATGGAGGTTACACCAGCCGTTTACGCAATTATATCCTTCTTGCTCGAAGAGCCGAGCGCGGATACAGACGGTAAGACTCCTTCAGCACTTTCTTTAATATGGAAGAAAACTTCGGTTCACGTACCGAATGTTTGCAGTCTTCCAGAGCCGAGCTGTAGCGTGCGCGGCTTTGAGTTTACACGGACGATGGACATATAAATAGTTGATTCTTGATTCTTCGACAGATGAGTGGGAACTGCTGCTCTCCGACTCGCTGTCCTCAAGCAAAGCGAGCGCAAGAGCGCGACGCGAATCACCATCCATGGCGGCGGCAAATACTGATCGTCTGCTACGGAGCGGCGCGTTGTCTCTGAAGCTAACGCGGCGAGCCACCGGAAATGGATGCGCTAGCTAGCGCATGCGCAAGCGTCGCTCGGAAAGTCACGTCACGCAAACTTCCGGTCGGTTCCCCCGATTTCGGCGGAGCAGTTTTGACTGCTCCGCGGAGCGACCCTTGCTCGGCATTTGCTCCCGTTCTGCGTTTGGAAGACGCGATCCGTGTTCCGGATCTGCGTTTGGAAGATTGCTCCGAAAGGAGCAGAAAACGTTGCTCTGGAAGTGCTCCTGCTCTGCGATTGGAATTCACCATTAGGCTTACCCCCGAATCAACTGTAAGCCGGCCATCCCGAGCCAGTAGCCAGGGAGGCCACCCTGCAACTTCGGAGTACTGGGGTGTCTGTAAAGACCTTACCTTTAACCCCGACAAGCCTTCCTGCGAAGGAGAAGTGGTGACATTCAACAGGAAAGCCAAAAATGGAATGCAGCCAAGTTTTAGATGTAACAGGTGCCGCAAGCAGCTTTCACAGCTTCATGGCACCGGTGTGCTTCAAGGGGTGCAAGGCCAAGGTTCTTTTTTTGCCTGTACAGACCGCTTGGGACGTCCAAACGTAAAGTTGTCAAGGCGAGACATAATTTGGATCACCTACTGTATGGCGAAAGAACTGACATCCAGACAGACCCGGGAGCTCGTGCTCAAAGATTTCGAGCTTCACAACGATGCCCGCACTGACTGGCGAAACTATACCCGGGAAGTGCTGCAGCAGGAGCTTCTCCAGCGGCCTCCCATGGGAGGAGTTGGTGAAGAGGTTCAAATCGATGAATGCCTCTTGCGTGGAAAGCGGAAAGCCAACAAAGGAAGGCTTCTATCCGGCGACCATGTTCCTCCAAGGCACCGGAATAACTACGGTGGTGTCGCCGATAACGGTCCGTGGGTGTTCGGGATGGTGTGGTCCCAGACTGGAGAGCTTCGCCTCTTCAAAGTTGACAAGAGGTACGCAGCTACTTTAGGCCCTATCATCGCGGCCAACATCAAGCCAGGAACTACAGTTTACAGTGATGAATGGGCCGCGTACAACTGTATTCCGAGCCTTCAGGACCCAACCGGAGTTCCCCTGAACCTCAACTGGCACACGGTGAACCGCACCATCCATTTTGTCGACCCCACGACCAGAGCAAACACTCAGCGCATTGAAAGCGCATGGCAAAAAATCAAGCGCAAGCTAGTGCGCAACGGCCAGAAGACGTCATCGGCTCTTCTGGAGTCGCACCTCTACTGGCATTGGTGGCAGTCCATCAACGGCCGCACGAAGTGTTCAGACCCTTTTCTGCGCCTAATGGAAGCCATCGCAAGATGCTATCCGCTGTAAAGGACCCTGGCTTCGCCGTCGAAGTCGCCGCTGATCTATTTGCTTCGAAGTCGGGGGCAAACAACGCTGGCTTCAGCGACAGCACCTGCTGTCACAATTTTTTAACCGGTTCCTATCGGAGCCACCAAGAGATGCCTATCAACGACAGCACCTGCTGTCACAATTTTTTAACCGGTTCCTATCGGAGCCACCAAGAAAGAGATGCCTATCAGCGACAGCACCTGCTGTCACAATTTTTTAACCGGTTCCTATCGGAGCCACCAAGAGATGCCTAGGCAGAGTCGTCGCTGTCCGCTCCGGCCCCACCCTCTCTCTGGTCACTCGTAGTTTCTTACCAGTGCCACGTCTCCAGTCTAATCTTCTAACCTCAGTTAACTGTACACGACTTGCTACACATCGGAAGTAAAATCAGAGCACGCGAAATTCGCAGCTGCGAAGGTCAGAAGTATATATCAGAGCACGCCGCCAAGGCTACCACAAGCGTCGCAGCCGCTAAGGCTGCCATAAGCGCCGTCGAGGTTATGTAACGGCAGCCGGAAAACAGGTATGGCTACTATAAGCGCCGTTGAGGTTATGTAACGCCAGCCGGAAAACAGGTATGACTACTGTAAGCGCCGTCGAGGTTATGTAAAGCCAGCCGGAAAACAGGTAAGGCTACTATAAGCGCCGTCGAGGTTATGTAACGCCAGCCGGAAAACAGGTAAGGCTACTATAAGCGCCGTCGAGGTTATGTAACGCCAGCCGGAAAACAGGTATGGCTACTATAAGCGCCGTCGAGGTTATGTAACGCCAGCCGGAAAACAGGTATGACTACTGTAAGCGCCGTCGAGGTTATGTAACGCCAGCCGGAAAACAGGTAAGGCTACTATAAGCGCCGTCGAGGTTATGTAACGCCAGCCGGAAAACAGGTAAGGCTACTATAAGCGCCGTCGAGGTTATGTAACGCCAGCCGGAAATACAGGTAAGGCTACTATAAGCGCCGTCGAGGTTATCTAACACCTGCCGGAAAACAGGTGAGGCTACTATAAGCGCCGTCGAGGTTATGTAACGCCAGCCGGAAAACAGGTAAGGCTACTATAAGCGCCGTCGAGGTTATGTAACGCCAGCCGGAAAACAGGTGAGGCTACTAAGCGCCGTCGAGGTTATGTAACGCCAGCCGGAAAACAGGTAAGGC
The DNA here is from genome assembly GCF_055883805.1 of Amblyomma maculatum. Classification (NCBI taxonomy): domain Eukaryota; kingdom Metazoa; phylum Arthropoda; class Arachnida; order Ixodida; family Ixodidae; genus Amblyomma; species Amblyomma maculatum. Next base: position 11,348,995 of record NC_139352.1, read on the forward strand.
TACTATAAGCGCCGTCGAGGTTATGTAACGCCAGCCGGAAAACAGGTAAGGCTACTATAAGCGCCGTCAAGGTTATGTAACGCCAGCCGGAAAACAGGTAAGGCTACTATAAGCGCCGTCGAGGTTATGTAATGCCAGCCGGAAAACAGGTAAGGCTACTATAAGCGCCGTCGAGGTTATGTAACGCCCGCTGGAAAAACAGGTGAGGCTACTATAAGCGCCGTCGAGGTTATGTAACGCCAGCCGGAAAACAGGTAAGGCTACTATAAGCGCCGTCGAGGTTATGTAACGCCAGCCGGAAAACAGGTAAGGCTACTATAAGCGCCGTCAAGGTTATGTAACGCCAGCCGGAAAACAGGTAAGGCTACTATAAGCGCCGTCGAGGTTATGTAATGCCTGCCGGAAAACAGGTGAGGCTACTATAAGCGCCGTCGAGGTTATGTAACGCCAGCCGGAAAACAGGTAAGGCTACTATAAGCGCCGTCGAGGTTATGTAACACCCAGCCGGAAAACAGGTATGGCTACTATAAGCGCCGTCGAGGTTATGTAAAGCCAGCCGGAAAACAGGTAAGGCTACTATAAGCACCGTCGAGGTTATGTAACGCCAGCCGGAAAACAGGTAAGGCTACTATAAGCGCCGTCAAGGTTATGTAACGCCAGCCGGAAAACAGGTAAGGCTACTATAAGCGCCGTCGAGGTTATGTAATGCCAGCCCGAAAACAGGTAAGGCTACTATAAGCGCCGTCGAGGTTATGTAACGCCAGCCGGAAAACAGGTAAGGCTACTATAAGCGCCGTCGAGGTTATGTAACGCCAGCCGGAAAAACAGGTAAGGCTACTATAAGCGCCGTCGAGGTTATGTAACGAGCACCGTTAATTAGGTGGTAAGAAAATGACAAAATCGAAGCGTCCCTGCGATCTCTTCGTTATATCCACTATTTCGTAACAGATGGTGAGGCTATACATATATAGCGCGTTGCACAATTAGAGGTGCGCTGTAGAATATGCTTCTCCCAACTAAACCGCGGAATTCTTGAAGTTCAAATTTCGCACAGAAATGGCATTTTGTCGATGGTATTTTTTAATACCAAGTTTGTTTGGGGTGCTATCCTGATTCAATCAAAAGAAGTCGGATGTTCTTGTCACGTCAAAGCCCACACATCGACATAGAAACACATCTTGCAGTAAAACAGATTTCATCATGTTTCGATCAAGCGCTGCCTTATTTCCTCCGGCTGCACCTCAGATCCTTCAGGCCATGACGGCAAGCGCTGCAGCTAGAAAAAACTTTGCCGACCTGCTGTTTTCAAACAAACCACTAAAGAATAAGTTTTGAACGGTGCAGCAAATAATGAATTATGCACGGCAATCGCAGTTTTCCACTTCCATAGAGTACGAAATCAGCGTTAGCCGGTATTACAAATCGATATGGTCAGTGTGAAATGGCCCTCGGATTTTTTGGCAACAAAACATGACTGCAGAGTCTGTGCCAACTTCCAAAAGGCATATTCATTGCTTCGTCATATCCATTTTCTCATTAAAAACACTTTACCTGCAACAATATTATACTATACATATGCTTGGAGATGCATAAATATGTCACTCTAATCTGCTGGGAGAGGTTTGTACAGTCATATATAGTTGTGAAACCCAGATCAAGCTATGTTTTTCTTCATTTCAGTGGAGGTGAAACGCAAGGCGCGCAAGTGTATTGTGCAATGTCAATGCACATCAAGGAACCCCACAGTGATCGAAATCATCTGCATCATTCTTGCATGAAGCAATGCATGCTGGGTAATCCGCCATGTTATCGTTTGCAGCAGACGATGCAGCATGGCACTGCTGCACTAGCCTCGTTGTTACTAGAACATTGGCCTCGTCTAAATGGCTACCAATGGCCATGTAATGTGCGCAGGCGATGCTGGCATAATCGGACAGGCAGACTGCGGGTTTTTCACGATTCCAAAATACGTCTGCACGAGTGCGAAAAGGCAAATGATCCCTCTAGCGACGCCGACGCAAATGGCTCGCACGGGTCAACAGACGCGAGATCGACGCGCTAGCCCGAGTAAGTATCAAACTAGTCACCAGAACTAGAAATTAGGATCAAACTAGTGGCCATAACTAGAAATCATGAATGCCAGTGATGTCGACAGATGACCAAAGTCCAAATGCATAGTGTAGTTGTCCGCGTGTAGCTTGAACAGGTCTGCGTCGTTCTGCTCAGCATTTCGCCATAGCGAGCCCGATACTGCAGCGTCGACGCATACCACAAGAGCAATGTGTCACATTGTTTCAGTCGAACATTATTTTGATGTTGTTAGTCCTTTTTTTTCTAATGCTTTAGCAATGTTACATATAAAGGTTGTTATAATGTTTTGATAAATATTTAAACAATATGAATGTAACACTTATGCAACATAAATGTAACATTCTTGTAAATGTAGAGCAAACACGCACGAGCATGTAGGCCCACCGCTCGTGATGGTACACAGCTTGCACACTTTGCAATGACCACAACATAGTACAACAACTCCATAATACAGCACAACTCCTACACTCACCTCTGAATAACTATCATAGAGTAAACCTTTTATATCTATCTCTGACGAGTATTCCATATGAGTGATAGTGGCGAATAGATAATGAGCAAAAACTGCCAACAAAATATTAGGGCTGTGCTAGCACTCTCATAGCTCATAGCTCTAGTTGCAAAGAAGTGTTATTGAAGAAACATGGTTACTGGAAGAAAAAGGGCAAATGTTGCGCCGAGACTGTGTTTGAAATATATATGCTAAGTTGCTTTATAGTTATGATTCAAATATTACTTTAATGTTCATAACACAAAATTGAAACTTTTGTTTGTAACATTAAAATAATGCTTATAATGCAACATATAAAACATTATATAACATTGTGATAACATTCAAAAATCCATATTATTATAATGTCTCAATTGATTGTTCTACTGAAGTTGGCTTTATGTGACAAAACTTGGGCAACCTTCAGGAACAGCAATTTTATAACATTATTCTAATGTTGGTGCTACATGGGACGTTGCTGAGGAATCTATCGACATCTTGCACGCACGTAAGGACAGCGCAGGAGGAGCCGCGTGTTTGTTTGGTGGACCGTCGAAAACGACAAGGCACTCGGTCAGTTTTAGTCGGTTTAGCCTGGTTGCGCTGCCCGCTGTCAACAACATGGCGGATTACCCAGCATGTATCGCTCCTCTTTGAAGCAAGCTTTATGGACCGAATTTCCCTCTCTATTCAAGAGTGCCTCGAATTGTGATGAGAGGTATAATTATAGCCAAGGAGAGAGCACTCAAATTGCAGAACCTGCTAACATCCTAGCTTCATTGTCAAACGCCACCACCAACACCCTTTCTTTTTTTTTTGTCTAGAAAAGTAGGGCAGCAAATAAACTGCAGCAAAAATTATTCGCCTTTCTCACAAGAGATAACGCAAAATGGGAGTCCTCGGCTACATTTTCGGGAATTTTTCAAATGCCCAAAATTTTACATTTCAGTTGTGCCCATTTTATCTTCTTCACAATGGGGATGATAGAAAGAAGAGCATAATTACACGGCTGCCACTATTGGCCGTATGCCTACCTTTAATAAAAAAAAATGCTCAAGTTCCACCCATCGTCCTGAGTTGTACAGAGATCACAAAAAAATATATATATGGGGGACACTTCAGCTTTGGCTTAATTAGTATGACACAACATCGTTGGCTCCCATCAGCGGCTAATGCTAATCAGTATACAGTATTCACGGTCAAGCGGGTAACAAAGCGTGTGCGGTTCGCACTTGCGGATGCTAAACAGTGCACGCGCATGCCTAGGTGTTACCTGCTCGACCAAAAATCGCTCAAACGGTGCCTCTAATACTGCACGCATCCTCATTACAATAGCAGGAACTCGTAAGCTACTTTATGTGCAAGAGAACCTGACATATACACTGCGTGGCCTAGGAGTAGCGTGTCTGACTCGGTATCCAAATGTACCGATCGGTGGGAGGTCATCCACGCACATTGTCTTGAACCAATAGAAGATCGAATGATATATATATGGGTTGTATAATGAAGAACGTGGAATCCAGCAGATGTAAAGCACGCTGCTCCCACTATTATGTATGTTTTTCTTGCACAATTTAAGTGCATGATTACAAACACGTAAAGTTCCGCGGTTCCTGCAGTTTCAACTCCTTTCTCGGGCATTTGGCGGTGCTTGATATGGGCGTGCCATCTTTTGCAACTAGGCGATAGCAGACACATACATGTCGGTATGTGATACCCATGAATTGATTCCCCCAGGCAACGCACTCTCTTTGAAGGTCTGCTTGCTGGCGCACTACTGGAGAAGCTGCGCATCGTGCACTGTAGGTTTTTTTTTGGAATGCCCGTCACATTCTGTCAGTGATGAGCTGGCCGCGGCGACGGCAGTGAGCCGCTCGTCACCAAGGTCGGCCCTCCGCGCTCAAGGCCAAAGTGTGCCTCTGGAATGTCGCATTTCGAGTTCGTACAAATAAGCTCCACGAAAGTTCGCTGTCGCTATCCTAGAGTGCACATAGCGCCATGATGGCCATCGCAGTCATGACAACGCATTGGTAGCCGGGTAGCCTCTGGTGCACATGAAGCTAAACTGTAAAGTTATGAAAGAATTTGCACTTGCAGCCATCATGATCTCCAGCGTATGAACAACGGCAAGTGACCCACTGTATATCATGGCACCTTTTACAAAACGTGCTGTATCTGCTCAAGCTGAGCGCCTGACATGAATAAAGCCTACAGCTACTCCACGTCGTGAAGCACTGTAGCAAGATTAGCGGCCACCATTTAAGTATTACACAGGCCTGTCTTCCACGGGCCGGAAGGGCCTTGCAGGTCTCTGTTTATGCAGAGCCCTCGCCTTACTAATCGGCGCCCATCGTCCCGGGCCCCACCATATTGCTCACTAGATGGCTATCGTGTGCACCTGATGCAAGATCCCTGGAAGCGACATCGCTGCTTTATTGCACTTGTTCACAAGAGAAAGAGGAACAATTAAGGGAGGCAGGAGTGTTAACCAGAATTTTGTTTCGGCTGGCTGCAAAGCACTGGAAATAAAAAAGGGATGAGGGGACGTGAAAGGGAAGAGTTCTGGGGCAAGGAACGCAGTCACAATTTATCCCTCAAGCCAGTCGTGCAACAATGTCTTGCAGCCCTTGAGGGCTGTTAACTGCTGTCGTCAAATGCAGTCCGAAAATTTTACTATCCTCTGTCAGAAGGCAAGGATTAAGGCAACCAGGGCACAATGCAGCATATGTCTTCCAGTCAAAAAAGAAAGGCCCAGAAAAGTAGGACTGTTTATCGCATCCACAGTTCACAAACAGTACTGTCGGCTGAAATTCGAAAATTCTGATCTGATTATATATAGGAGTTTGACTTCTTTGTTTCAACTGATAAAAGCATGCCGAATTCAGCTTTCAAAGTTTGGTTTTAATGGACAAAGTTCAATACTCTTCTCATGTAGCTGGCTATCGAGTTACATGCAGACAACACTGAAAATTTGCTATAGTACATAGGAAAACAAGAGGCATAAGGTGGCAGCAGTGCTATTGGATAAGCAGCAGAGCTGTGCGATTAAGGATATTCCTCCTCTAACTCACAAGCCTCTACAGACAGTGAACCACCTCCTAGATAAACATTGTTTGTTCACTGTCAACGCTGGCTTACAGCAGTAGCCATTTAAGTAGGTTTCAACCACCACAGAGGACGCTGTGACATGAATTGTATCAGTGTCTTGAAAAGTGTCATGTTCTGGTCAGTAGCAACAATTAATCGCAACAGTTCCACTGCTGCAGACCACGTTATGCTTCGCCCACTAGCTCAACTAGGACACCACCACCTCATTCTTAGAAATAATCCATTTCACTTTTGTCTGCCATCTATCTCACATAACTTGCATTGTTGCTTTAATGACGTAAGAAATTTCTTATACAAATACAGCTCAAAATATGATCGTTCATGCTTTTAATAGCAAACAAACTGTTTATGCTGACAAAAATGCCAAAACAGACTCCAGGCGATTTTTCATCATGCAGGGTTGTCCCAATAAATACAGAAGTCAGCTATTTATCGAAAACAACAACAGAAAAAAATAACGTGTTGTGAAATAAATGTTGAAAAAAAAGAATATGTCGAACTTTCAAGAAATAAAACCGAGAAGTCCAACCCATGATAATATCCCATTTCATAGAACTTCCATGGTTAAAGTCCCAATAATTAGGTCTCACAATTTCTAATAAGAAAAACAATAAAGCAGCAAAGCCAGGAAAATGAAAACATTTCAAAATGCAAACTTGTCTCGTTCACTCGTAAGCGTTCCCCTCTACAGACCTGTTAATCAATAAATAATGTTCCCCTGCAAAAAGTTTCTGAATATAAGTATCTCGGCATATATTTCACATCTAACCTTACGTGGACGAGACAAGTTGAGCATATTACATCGAAAGCCTGCAGAATGTTTAATTTTTTAAAGGGTAATTTCAACAAAGCGCAGTCAAATGTCAAGCGTCTCCTGTATTTCACTTACATAAGGCCAATTCTTGAATATGCATGCCCTGTATGGGATCCCCAGTTTATTTACTTATCTGACATGCTCGAATGCGTCCAAAATAATGCTGCCAGATTTGTGTCTAACAATTACAACTTTTCATCTAATGTCATGTCTATTAAACATCATCTTGGTTGGGAATCATTAGCTCACCGCAGAAAACATTTCAGACTGCAGATCATGTATCGCATTTATTTTGAAAAGCTCAGCATTGATAAAGATCGGTACCTACTTCAACCTCACTTTTTATCTAGACGACTTGATCATCAGTGGAAAATCCGAGAAATAAAATGCCAGACAGATGTGTATAAAACCTCGTTCTTTCCACTGACGATCAATGAGTGGAACCGATTGCCAGCTGGCATCACTGAGTGTTGCACTGAAAATTTATTTCGGGCTTTTTTATCGGATGTGTGACGTGGCGCCCAGTTCTCTAGCGTGTGTTTCCTTCATTACTTTGTTTTTGAGTGTTTTCATCACTTTGTATGTCGCGCAGTTGTCCCCTTTAGATGCATGTTTCTCATTCTGCATTATCACTTGTGTCGTGTTATTTTCTTCATTCTTATGTATTTTATTGCACCACTGGCGTTCCCAGCAAGATTATTTGTCATCTCCCCCCCTGCAATAATGCCTTCGGGCGTTGCAGGAACCTGTAATAAATAAATAAATAAAAAAAGCTTGACCCATATCATGACGTTACAACAGACAAAAATGTCATGTCACCGGTACTCTCTCATGTGAGCACTATTTCACTAAACCAGTCACTGTGACAGCTTAAGGTACTACTATATTTATCTGAAACAAAAAAAAAGAAAAAAAAAAACGAAAATTTTCTTTCAGCAAATGCAGAACAAATAATGTATGCGTGCGACTTATGACGGCACACATGTAGAGGTCGCACTAACTGAGGCCACTAAATGGAAAAATTTAAGATTTTCCCCAAAACAAAATACCTCTTGGCTGTGAAATGCGGCACACAGGATCAGAATTTCACTGAAGAGACTACTGTGAAACCTTCGGTAAAATACTTGGAAGTAAAATAAAAGAAGTTGCCCTTTCATACCAGAGTTCATATCAGCTGAGATGTGCTTTGATCTTGAGGGAAAGGTTAAAGAGGAAAAATGTACAATCCAAGCATATTTCAGAGGCAACGAATCAAGTTCCTCAACTAACATGTTTCCCCTTAAAACAACATAGTTTTAGGCCATTACAGCAGCAGCCAAGGCACAAGCTATTTGCAAGGCATCACAGACCATTCATCACAATCTTACACACCTTTGGCAAGTGCCATAGAGCTTCCGATGGAGCACCTTTACAAAGGCAGTTATGTATTTTTTTTTTCCATCACTAGTACCTGTACCAGTGAGTGAATTTGTTAGTGGCATGCACATATAGAATGTAGCCAGTGAAGGCAGGTTTAACAGACTTAATCTTGCTGAACACCTTCCAATCTTATTCCCTTCAGCTCTACTGCCATTTCTGAAAATCAATGCCTTCATTCACACGGACTGCACAGCTGATACCCTGACCACAGAGTGCTGTGGTTTTTACACAGCCAAGCATGCGGAAGCGTACTACCAGAAGATGTCACTATTATGCTGTTCACTGGGCTATGTAAAAAAATGTGCAAGAGTGGGCAAAATGTACAAACAAAAAATATTCAATGGCTGTGACTTTTAAAGTCGCATGTAGCTGTTTTTCTACTGATACCATTTTCCATCAACAAAAAAATGCTCGTCAGAAAGTATTTGCAAAATCATGTCTATTGATGTAATTTACAGACTACACTTGACTGAGTGCTAATGCACCCATAACATGTGAAATGTGTGTACATAACTTTCAATGTACATTCCCTGCTTCCATAAACAAACATCAGCGAAATAATGCCCTAAGTTGGCGTGCTTCTTCAGCCATCTCCTCGTTGGTCCTTTTTGGTTTGCTTTCATCTTTGTCATGTTCTTGAAGCTGCAAAAATGTGCAAGGCAAGATTTTCACAAGATCCACTTTTGAGACACTCATTACAAAACTGACAAGCTGGAGAAAGACCACGGGTTCAATTTTGACAGCATTTTGTGCGCTAAAGGTGTGGTGTCTAAATGTATACCATATACTAACATTTTTTAGACATATTGGTACCATTTATAATTTTATTTATTTCTCTCAATAAAAAGAATTTACAATTTAAATACGGTAAAACTCCAATAATTTGAACTTGCATAATTCGAAATCCCGGATAATTGGAAAATTTCTGCGATCCCATAATTTCTAATGTGAATTTAACCGTACAATCCGAAGCAGCCACCTGCACCAACCCTGTTCATTTAACCGTACAATCCGAAGCAGCCACCTGCACCAACTCTGTTCATTCGAAGGTGCTTTGATGGAATGCTTGATCCCAATTTCGCCGCAAACCAATGAAGCGACAGCACCTCGGAGCCCCGAAGTGGCACCACAAAGCGATGATAATGCTTGATATGCCGTAGCGTTCCAACCCTAGAACTCCTAGCACAGAAAAGAATTGTAGGGGAACTTTGGAACACTGTAACTGCAATGAGGCAAAAGCCACTATTGCGTGATGGTTCGAAGCCCTCCACTACGGCATCTCTTTCCCTCTTCACTTACACCTTACTGTTTTTCCTTACAGCTCGGTTAAGGTGTCCACAGCAATTGCAGCAAATTGTAACAGCAAACTGCAGCAAACACGAGAACAAGAAGATATGCTATCTGTTACTCTCGAGAATGAGTGTTCTGTTCATTCACCAAGATTGGTTAAAAAGGGGGATAGTAGTGGAAAGTTTTTTTATATCTAAATAAGGGAATGCATGTGTTAGTGATCCTTTAGTTAGCCTTTCTGGAAAAAAAATAGTTTTTTTTTTTTTTTTTTTTTTTTTTTTTTTTTTTTTTTTTTTTTTTCAGATACACGAATGAAGAATGCATGGTAACTTTTTCCAGCGCATGGGATGACACATGACTAGTCGGCATCGATGTTTGTGTAAATAAAACCTTTCAGTTGTGAGTAAGAACTGTGTCCCCTCCTTGTAATCTTGTGTGTAGCACTTTTGTTATTTCGAGAAGAATATACACCAACTTGCTCAGTTCTCTGCCTTGATAGGTGTTCATCATTCTGCGGTGTCCACCCAGAAGTATACTGCACCTTCCTTTTTCTAAACCCGACATAAAAGAAAAACTATCAGAACCTGATTTTGATTTGATTAGGTGTAGGTGTCTACCATTTCATGGTATCCACCAAAAAGTATATATTGTACCTTCCTTCTCCTAAAACCTAACTTAAAGAAAAAGATATGAAAAAAATTGCAGATTGAAAAGGTGGTGTTACAGGGATTATCACGGCTACCTTATAGCTTTTCCTCATAAAATTAAATTTAAAAAATGCTTAAACCCCCACAAATTTTTCTTTTTTTCATGTAACCTGTTAGCTCCTGCGCTAGGTGCTTGTGTGTGGGGGGGTGGGGAGCTAACTTGGCAGAGTGCAAGTGCCCTTGACAGAGGTGCCAGCAGCACCTTGCTCAGCTCGTCCAGTTGTGCCAAGCCTGTTGGTTTTCAGTATGTTTGCTTTATCACGCTGCAATTGGGGCGTGCGCTGTCCGCTGCCACAAAATCATTGGAACGCATGATAGCAGCAAGAGCCCTTTGAAGCCAATGATGCTAAAAGCCAGCATCATGATCAATGCTGACCGCATACTTTCATTGATAATTGATGGATGGAGGGATGAGGGTGGAGGTGGGTACACCCAGCATGTTCAATTTTTATCGGGCCCAATGACTTTGAATTACCAAGCTTTTAATGCATTCTTTAAGCATATCAGTCATCCCGTCTCATGATCAACTCCTAGCTATTTTTTTTTCCTTAACTCTGACTCACACCTACAACATAAACATAACCACCAGCTGATAAAAAAACCTGAGCATTCCTAATTAAAGATAACTAGTTACAGCATGAGGCTAACCCCAACCACTTATCATTCTCAGCCTGACTGTATACCCACTGCAGTGCAAAGGCCTCTCTCATATCGCTCCAATTAACCCAGTCGTGTGCCAGCTGCATCCATTTGACCCCTGCAAACATTCAAATTTCATCCAACTACGTCACTTTCTGCCGCCACCTGCTCTACTTGTTTTCCCTTAGATTCCTTGCCTTCGGATTCATGACTTGTACCTGCCCATTTCTTCTTCCTATCTCAGAAGAACCACTTTAATCTAATGTCAAAAACATTGTTCTACATACATGGTAACTATTTATTCCATCTACATACACACAATGCAAAACATTGTGTCATGAAAATGATGACTGGAGAAGTGAAATACAAAGACTCAATAACCATGGCTATTCAAAACAGGTGTGATGTCACTAATCCCTAGTTTACTCACTTACCACCCTTACTCAAAGATGGTTAGTTGGTTAGTTGGTTGGTTTGTGGGGTTTAACATCCCAAAGCGACTCAGGCTATGAGAGACGCCTCTCAAAGATGGAAGTTGGAGAGGTTAAAGAGTACTTCTTCGTGGTTGGAACCAGCTGCTGTACATAAGTGAAGTTCGAGAGCAGAGCTCACCTTGACATAGATGTTGTCATTATGACTGAAGTCACCCGGTTTCCGTGGAAGCACGTGGACGTGAATGTGGTGTATGGACCTCCCCGCATCCGGTCCATCCTGAAGCATGCACATGCAAAGCATTCTTGTTGGTATTGCAACTACACAGGTCAAGTATTGTCCCTGCCCATCAATACCAAGGTGGTGAATGACAATAGAAGCACTCGGAAGGATATCCCTGCGAGGTCGAGAGGTAGTGCAGGCTTAAAAGAGTGGGAGCAGTCTAGGAAGTAACTGGAAAGCTCATGACAGCTTTGATGACAAAGAAAAAGAGAGTATCATGGATTAGAGCAGGGCAGGGGTTTTCAAACTTACTTTCTTTGCCTCGAGAAATCCCAATAGACACCAGTATGAGTCAGAGAACACGCCACCCCTCTTTGCTATCGTAATCGGGTGATGTTGCTTGTGAATGGACTGGTTCTGGTTTTTTCTGCAGATTAGCTCACTTTGTGTAAACATTTGTTTGCCTTCTCGCTTTTGACCAGTTGGCTTGTTATTAAATGCACATCTCCAACTCATGTTTAGACCTTTAAGAAAACAATGCAGAAAACTGCAGTCACAAGACCACAGCCTCACAGCCCAAGGACTCCACTGCAGATGCTGCCTAGGCAGATTGCATGAAACTGAAGAAGGAGCTATGATAAAAAGACCAACACTCTAGAAATCAGTTTGGTCAAACTAGGCACTCTGCCTGGTCCCCATGTTGCAAAAAAGAAGTTGGGATTGCACGAAATTCACAAAAGCAGCTGGGGTTCCGTGACCCCCAGTCTTATAATTGCTGGAATAGAGAATGAGATGTAAGTGGATAAGCTGGCTGAAATTGAGATAAACTGGACTTGCACAGCACATGTAATGAGTAAACACATAATCGGCTGTCTGTCAAAGTGAGTGAGCAGATAGCAACGAAACAGAACAGGAGTTTTGATTTGGAAAAAACTGGGTACAGTGATTACAGTGGGAATGCCCAGGATGCAGTTAAAACTGATGACTACTGAAATTTATACAGAAGAAATGTGAAAGGAACCTTTGTTAGGTAAGTAAACTTAAGTGGTAATCATGACTGCTGCACTGGCAGTTCCTCTTGTATAAAGTAAGTACAAGTGATTGTTGATCGCTTTAAAAGAAGACGAAAATATTAAAACACACCCAGAGTACCCATGTAGACTGTTACATTGAAATTTCACTGTCATATCCCTATTCAATTCCATCAGGAGGGTAACAGAGGCCTTTTTGCATAGAGGCCAATAAAGACATTCCTACTAGCACATAGGCATAGTGAGCCCTTTCATCCAAACACACCCGATGCACACAGTGAACCTCCATAGATCATTTGTTTTCTGACCAGCGATCAACTCCTCCCTCGCCGTAGGCTCATGTTAGTTGTAGCACGTGAAAAACATGCAAACCAAACAGTAGCTGTGACCTTCACTGGAACTGCTCGAAGCACTCAATCAATTCACAGGGAGTGCATTATCCACACGCAAGCGTGGCATGTCACTTGCCTGTATGGAGACAGTGGATGAACTGGCACCAAAGTGCTTCTCTACAACACGCTGCACTTTCTGGACAACCAAGAACAGGTCCTGGACTTCTTCAGTCGAAAGGTCACTCAGCCGAAGCGCAGGCCTGATTGGCGCAACCAAGACATCTGCAGTGACTTGGGTCAAGGAAGCAAGAACTGAAGCAGAGATAGATTTAACAAGCGAAGGGGGGGTTCTCCCTCCCTCCACCAAGCAAGAATAGTTAGAGAACCATGTTGAAGCACATCTATTTTTTGACCAAAAAGTCTCCAGATATATTGTACCAATTCTTCCCAATACAATAAACAAATGAAATATGTTGCCAAATGAAATATTTGAAAGTTTGAACTTCCAGGCTGCCTTACAAAATGTCATGTCCATTTGATACTTACTTTTCTTGTAGTTGGTTGTGCAGACCAATGATGTAGCCTATACCTTTGTTTGTATGTGCCAATAGTGCTGTTAATGATCTTTATGTGCTTTCATTTATTATGTTCGATTTTTTGTGAACAATTTGTGTGCTTTTGATGTACTTTACCCCCCCCCCCCCCCCTTTCCTCCTACAACAATGCCTCTCAGGGCACTGTAAGCACCTCGAATAAATAAATAAACAGAACAGACAGAGAAAACCCTCAAGGACACAGAAATGTCAAGATCTAAGGAAAGCTATTCACGGCCCCTCTGAAGTGCTTGCGCGTGGACACCAAACATTGAGAAATGAACAAGGTGTGTTAAGCTTAATAAGAACCCCTTCCAAACATGATGCACAAAGAAACTAATTTTCAGCTTGATAACATAAAGTATAGGGTGGACAAGTCTTCGAATCAGAACATGCACTGTTGTGATGTAATTAGATATGTAGAGACCCTGAAGTAGGAAACACGTGTAGTGGTATGAATCTGTTTTGCATATCTTACAAGGCAGAGACCAAGTTTAATTAAACAACAGCACTGTTTCATGCCATGGATACGTCCTGGAAGCACAGGCATTTTGTTGACAAAGGCCATGGATAGGGATGACTTGTAGAAGATTTGGGAAGCCAGCAATGTCACCTGACCAAATTGATACTGGTCCTTCTCAGGTAGCCCTGTTTGATCAGAAAACAAGAATGAAAGGACAAAGACATGTAAGGGCAATCCACTTAAGAAGAAACCATGAAGACAAAATGATACTCCTGTTAGCGGGCTAAGCACACCTAAAAGCATGCTTTTTGCTTGCAAGCACTGATTAGGAAACAGCTTTGGAAAACAGCAATACTACGTACAGGTGTGCAGTACGCACACCAAAGACAATGCTGCCACTGGCATATGTCATTGTTATTGCCTTACTATGTTGCAACATGAATTAGAAGTGGGCCACGACACCATCTGGTTAAGCCAAATGTGTGATGTCACTGTCTCAGGTTCTGGCCTTTGTATGCATGTCAGCAATGAAGGTTCTTCACTTTGCATTTAAATAACTTCACTTTTTCCTTTGAGCAGTTGCTTTGTAGCTGTGCCCCGTGAGGTGATTACGTTGGTCAATTCAGCACACATCTCCAGCTGTCACGGTCAGTGCATCAGAAGAAAAGTTGCAAAGGCCCATTCAGTTGTACATATAGGCAGCATCAGAGAACATGGCCAGCCACCATATGCTGAAAACAAAGTGGACCGTTGCCCAGATGTTCTACAGGTGTCACATTTCTCATGGCTTGCATGACATTCATAAGCTTGGCACGCACAGGCATTTTGGAAGCGATATAGCAATGAAGGCGCCCATTGACGACAGCCCGTGATGCTTTGTCGGGGCATGGTATCACAATGGTATATGTCCTGGCTTGTCTTTCTTTCATTACTGTTCTCAAGCACTGTGGCATCAAATGGCCAAGGAACTTCTTCACAGATAACATGCGCGAGTGTTGCTGCTTGAGGCTGCACACATCAGATCACGGGGATGCTTCAGTAGCTAAGCAAAGATGATAAGAAGCACGAACATGTACTTTGGTACTTGCTTAACTTCTCTAATCATATCATGCGCACATTAATTAGCCCATACTCCAAAAATATCATTTTATGTGAAAGACACGCATATACCGAAGCCGTGCTAGTGTGCCATCGTGAAATTGTTGGGAGTGCACCTTGCTGGCAATAGAATGGTACAGAGTTTGAATCCAGACTGGAATTTACGGAACTGTTTCTTAGGTGAAACTTAACTACTTTATAAAATTAAGCCACTTGACAAGTGCACCAACCTTAAATTCATATCAAAAGCCTTATCTTCAATTATTTCCAATCTAGACATTCAAGCAGGATGCGGGCTCCTTGACACTATGCTGGCATGGCGTGAATTTCCTAGCACAACTCTGGCATCACCTCTTCTACTAAAGCTATCACTTTAAAAATGAGCCATATCATATAAGAAGAGACAAGGTTTCAAATATCATATAATAAAGCAGGAAAGACATCTCCATATGGCAGAAGTCCCACGTCTGACGCCACTTGCCATTATCCTTGGAGCTCCAACATGGTGAAAGGTTTCCATACAGGTCAGTCCTCCGGTGACTCCACACAGGAATGGCATGGCGCACTTTTGCAATCAGTTCATGGTCGATCTCGGCCAGTATGATGTTAACATTGTCTGAACATTGGGCCACAACGCAGCCCCATGGGTCGACAACCTAGTGGACAAAGGAAAAAAAAAAGGAGAGCTCTGACAGCCCCCTCTTACCCAGTTCACTGAATGCGCTTCAGCAGCAAAAGCAGCGGGAAGACTACTTTCCAAACCTAACCTTAGGCAACTAGCCAATTTTAACATGAATCAGGGACCCATGACGCAATTCCTGGAGAACACCTGCAACAGGGACACTCACCGAATGTCAACTGATTTTGTGAAAGCTTCACTATGGTTCAAAATAAGGGCTTGCATCCAGTGCTTATTTTGTGCTAGATTGTGATCAGATTATGCATGACATGATTAAATAAGTGCATAGCGTGCATAAACTGTCCACATGGCATATACTGCACATAGTATATTGAAACTAACAGTGAGGAGTATTGCAGACAAAATGTGAATTTAGAGCAATTTCCTTATGTTCTGCAGCAGGTGCTCAATGCTAAGAAGCAGAAAAAAATAATCCAGTTTTGCTGTTTTGCAAAATTACAGCGCATTGTGAAATTAAACACATCCAGTAGAATGTTTCTTACAGTTAAACCAATGAATCCCTAGGGCTCATATTTTACATAGAAAGTCCCGCCACAGTGGTTCAGTGCTTAAGGTGCTTAACTACCAAGCCCAAGGACTCAGGATCGAATCCCGGCCATGGTGGTCGCTTTTCAATGAAGGCGACAAATGCAATGTCATTTCACCCCAAGTGGTCAAAATTTCCAGAGTCGTGGCCTCAGTCGTGGCCGAGTGGTTTGGGCGCCCGCCCCGGCTGCGGGAGGTAGTCAGTTCGAAACCCGCCGCCGGACACCCACCGGTAAAATTGGGTACAAGCATCCCCCGGCCCGGCGCCCGGCTCTTTCAGGGGTGTGCGCTTGGAAGAGGCTCTGCTAACCCTGCTGTGCTCCTTCGGGGGCGTCTCTCATAGCTTGTGTCGGTTCAGCACAGTAAACCCCATACACTAAACCAAATCAATTTGTATAGAAATGAAGTTTGATCGGTAATATTTTATTATACTAAATTTGATTAGGGTATTTCACTAGGGTATTTCAAGGCGCAGCTGCATAGCATGCAAGAAACTGAATGCGGAGTGCATCCCCAAGGTAGATTGTTCGTTTTTCGTGCTCTCTAGCCAAAAAGGACCTGCTATCAAGAGAACAGCAGACAGCTAAACACACAGAAAGAAAATGCAAATTTCGGGCTGTGGCAACAGCATATTGGCTGGTAAACTGAATAGAAGCTTGGATTGACTAAAAGGCAGCATGTAACCTTCAAAAGCTGTTTTTGCACCACTGGCAGCCTGGCTAGCCAAAGTTCTCAACAAGTTGGAGAGGGAATATTGAGCCTAGACAAAGAGGCGCACCCAGCAAAAAACCAAGGAAAGCATTTCACAAGCACAGAAAAGGGCACTGGACAGCTGGACGGCTGTCGTGTTGAAAAGGATGGCCTAACGTATGCACCAATCCACTTTGATTTATTAATTTAGGCCATAAATTTTAATAGCGTGTTTTTAAATCACTGAACTCTCTTTCTCTCAGTTTGCACTTTTTGCAAGAATACAACCATTAGGAAAACTACCATTTCCAAACTCTTTCGTTAAAGACTGCTTTTAAGCTAGCTTCTAGGCTGAAATTTTATTGGGAACAAGATAAGGTACTTATTGGATTTCTAATTCTTATCTAAAAAAAATATATATATATAAAATATATGACATAATATAACAGCAAAAAAAAATTATGTTTGTTATTAAAGTGCTCAGATTTTTACAAAGACGTCATAAACAACTCGCAATCAGCCTTATCGTGCACAATGAACTACCTAAAAGTTATCTAAGCACAAATGGTTAGTACATCTTTATGATTTTTGAAATGACAGTTTTCCTAAGCTGACACACATAATTACTCATTATGACTGCTAAAAGTCTTGTTTGCACTGAGGTGATGAAACCTGGAATACATTTAATTAGGGGAAGATGAGGCATCTGCGAAAATTTTAGCGAAATTGGTGCAATAGTTCAAAAGTTGAACCTTTAGCCCCACATCCCACCTTAATGTACCCAACCGATGCACAATGAGGCCATTCAACCTCTGTTAGCGTCGGTCATTATCACTATGCCGCTATGAATGTCCCACAGGTTTTACAGCCGTGGCAGCGTGGAGTAAATTATGCTTTTCTGGTGACCTGCTGGGCAAGCATTGTCCCAGTATGGCACAACCATACACACCAGTGTTCACTAAACATCCAAAAATGTCCGTTGCCCAGCCATTAGATTTCCTTCTTTGCAGGTATTTTTCATCCAGTGGAAAGTGCAACACTGGCCAAACTGGCTGATGTATCGGTGAGAGCATCAGGAAGCATGCGTCTAGGCTGAAATCCACAGACAATCGTTTGTGGATTTCAGCTCTTATGACATGAAAGTAAATGTGAGGCGCAACTAAACAAATAGAAATTTGAAGCAAGAGTGCATAAAGAACCACACAAGCAATGGTCACTGCGATGAAAGCCGGCCTTTGTGTCAGCAGCCCATCGACTGCCCTCACCAAAAAAGTATATTCAGGGTGGAAAGCCCTTATTCTATACCTTGCCAGCTACCAAACGAGGAACAGTTTCGACCTTTTCGTTTTAATGTGATGGTCTTAAAGACGTTGTTACCCAGAAAATCCAGCGTTGGTGTTATCATTGCTAGCAAAAAATCACAAGCATGGCGCTGGCGGATGGTAGCTGGCTGCTAGCGTGGCCTAGCACTGATGCTTCAATGGTTCTTGCGAATTAGAGTCCACATGATATCAGAAAGCTAGCAGGAGCTGCCAACTCAGGTAGCCCAATTTAGAGGTGGGAAGGTGGGTTAAGAATCAACCTTCCAATGCTCCCGGATGCCAAATAAGTGCATGCGACTGAGGAGTCGCTATCACATTATAATACCCTTAAACCCTCCAACGGACAAATTTTTTTTTTCCAAATTCCAGCCAGAATGGCGTTTTAGGACCCATACCACCCTCTGGTGACTGAACAAATATTGGTTTTAAAAGAGTCTTACTCGCTGAAAATAGACATACAGTAACAAAAAAACTGGAGGGGGCACTTTGGACCACTAAATGTGGTGAGGCGAAAGCCTTTATAGTGCGGTGGAAGTGCCTAAAGTGGATTCGACGTGCACAACATTTCTAGGTATTTTTCCCATTGTGCTACCGCTCTCTCCCCACGGCTCATCGCGCCACCGCATTCTCCCATAACGTCGCGTTGTAGCTAGATGTGCCATGACATCAGCAGCAACAGCCTCCAACGCTAGGCACGAAGAACTAAGATATGTTTCTCACGTGCCCGGCATGGCTAGGTCTGTTAACGTGCTTGCCTGGTGATCGGAGGGTTAGGAGTTCGATTCCCACCAGAGCACGATTTTTTTTCTTAAAAGTTAAACAGTGCGGCGTTCGAGGAAGCGCCAAAGGAAAGGCAAAAGATGACTGACAGCTATAATGTGACAGATTTTGATGATAGAAGGACAACGATGAGTCATTAAAAGCGTTCGCCTTAAACAAACATTGAGCAGGATTCAAGAGCCAGAAATTAATGTCAGCTTGAGACGAGCGTGGCTCGTCCAAGTCCACTAGAGGGCAGAGTTTAAGTGTCTCCCTAGTTTTTCTTTCCTACCACAAGCTTTCTCTGTACTTTTTACGTGTATGTACACTTACGCAACAGCCAAATAGATGCTGTCGTTGACAAAAGAAGCAGGACGAAGGAGGAAATATAAAGGAAGCAGTGAAAAGGCTGAAAGAGAAAAAGTCATCACACAGTAGGGCTTGAGATAAAATTCAACTTCAACTGCCTAGGGTTCCCCAACATGCAATCACACTGCAAAGCACAGAGACATCATTTGCAGCTTAACCTCCAATTACGGTTACTGTTACTAAACAGAATGTAACCTCCAAAACACAGTATGTTTCAAGAACTTGCATAACTGTCACTCATTTAAAGCCAGCAGTAGCCTCACCTTATGCAGTGTTAATAATGCAATGCACAATGCACAGTCTCTGTCAAAAGTGTAGAGCCCAAGGGGTCTGCTTCTGAGCCGTGTAGTGGTGCTGATTTAGCATTAGTGGAGGTCCCTCCCATTGAAGAACGTAGGACAAAGTATCTTACCACCAAGTGATTCGGAACACTGGAACTGCATTACAAGCCACACAAAGTGGCTCACAAGCAGACCCCATGGGCTCTACACTTTTGACAAAGACTGTACATATGCCCAAGATGGCAAAGGGACACAGATGGTTATGGCAACTCCCTTAGCAGCTTACCAATGCATGGCCATACGAGGATCTTTTAGGATTATGCTGACCAACTTGAGCAGCGGACACAATGTAGCACTGGTTTTCAATGGCTCTGGTTCGCATCAATGCCTGCATATGCGAAAGAAGAGAATGCCAGAAATAACTACGAGTGCGGCATGGACCCCCCCAAAAAAATATAGGCAAAATTTCACGCATCAGGTAGGTATTTTTGTCAGTACTCAAAGATAATTTCTCATCACAAGCACACCATACAGTTTTCGCTGATCCCACTGAGACATTTTAAAACGCATATTGCAATTTTGTTTTTGTTATTCTAAAAGAACTGACTGCCAAAAGAAATTATGCTGAACACATTAATTTACCTGAAACGAAATCAACCGTGCTCTTGCATCAGTCGATCCACAAGAAATTGCGAGATTATTTTTTTTGCTTCATTTGCATTTTTAGTCAGCGTGTTCAACTTGTATAGCTTTCCCCTGAATTGTTTGCATGTACACTGTTTGACACTGCTTGCCTGTTATTTTATACTTGCATTTTCTTCACTTGCATAGTCTATTTTTCTTGACCTCTTGGTTCGCTTGCGTCGTAACATTTGCCCTGTCCTGCCATACTTCTCGCTTTTTATCAATGTTTACTTAAGTTTCCTGTGATGCCCTGTTTCCCAGTTCTGCAACATCCTGTTAGTAATAATAGTACTATGCGCCAACACTGCAGCTTTTGTAATTCTGCTTTTTTCTCATCTTCCACAGTGACAAAGCATGCCAGCTGTCTCATTCTCGAAATATGGCTTATGTGGTGTAACGTGTAAGGTAAAAATAAACTTAAACACCATGCCGCGGAACAACAATTTGTTTGAAACAGCACCATTAGCACACAACTCAATGAATGATGAATGAGCAGTTTGTGTAAAGGTCCTACGCAAAGGCAGCAGAATAAACTCAGCATTCGGTTCTGCAATGACATTTCCAAGCGTGTAAAATATTCAGCACTCACCTCCCAGTGAGCCATTCCAGTGGGCACAGTAAATGCTGAAGGATACGTCAAGATATCAGCACCCATTTTAGTGAGGCTGAGAGAGAATTCGGGAAACCTGAGGTCATAGCAGTGGAATCAGTAAGGTCAAGGACACAACTCTGTTGACTGATAACTAACAGTTCAAAAAAAGCTGCATATGAGTGTATAAATTTCATTCTGCAGCATTTCTTTGCCGTTCAGTCACAACACAAAAAGTAAAATACTTTTATCGAGGAATTCAGCCGCAGCATGCGAGTTATCAACTAAATGTGACAGTACTGCAGGGGCTGCCAGTAAATCCACTCACATCAAGCTTAGAAAGGAACTCAAGAGTGTTTAAAAGCAAAAGTAGTTGAATTAAAAGACTACACTATTTGATCATGATAGAGCTAATAAGAAAATATGCATTCTTAAGCTGCTCATTCCATGCATGAGTTGTACTTCTTTTTCTTTCAACAATCTGCCAGCGATGATGTGCTTCTGGTTGACAATGTCTATCCTCATATCACTGAAGTTTACAATGTGATGCAAAACTTCATCCTGTATGGTGCTTTTGCTAACATCCACTGCACATGCACTGCCAATGTCTGCCTCAGTCACAACAGACAGCCACCATAAGTGAAATCCAATGGTCCATTAATTAATTCACTACCCACTGACCTCACGGTACCTTTCATTCACCTCCCCCCCCCCCCCCCTCTCACAAAAAAAAAAAGAAGAAATATTCCAGGTAAAAAATGCACCAGAAAGCAACTTGGGGACTGTAAACTGCACTGAGACAACCAGGGCACTTATGAAATACACTTGTACATGTACCTAGGTAGAAAGCTGAAATAACCAAGACCCATTTGTTGCTTCTGCAGAATATGACTACATTACAGATCCACCAAAATGGAAATCATCTGAAGACATCCCTAGCTTGAACTCTGTCGTGAGATGAACATTCTTCCCATGCATGCAGTCTCACAATGCAAAAAATAAACAAATATTCAAAACATCCAACTATTTTAGATGTACGGACTTCAGTCAATCACTGTAATATCTCCAACCATACGCCCAATAGCTGCCACTATATAATTTACATAAAATACAAGTTTTCACTTCTCGGTTTCTCTTCTTTTCTTAAGTTAGCACAATGTAGAAGGATATGATTCCTAGACCAACTTTTCCAACAGGTGTCGCGACTGGTGTTGGAATCTGCGACCCAGCAATGGTGTAATCTGATTCTCGACTCCTGACAGTCCCAACATCAACGTCGAATAGATGAACTTTGCTGTAGGTTCCCACTGTGTCTCCAGTGCTGTTTATGACCACATGCGTGTTGAAGACACGGCTGCTGGCTTCGTTTGGATCCTGTGAAAATGTTTTCAAGGAGGCAGTGTCACCTTGGCCACATCCCTGCTGGGAACTTGTTTGAAGAAAGGATACTGAAAGCAGCTAACTTGAAACACATGAATTCCAACTGGTGATCCGTAGCAAGTTTTCTTGCTCCCTGAAACTGAAGAACACGTTTCAGTTGGCAGTTTGGGTTCATACCCCACGTTACACTTGGGCCAAGACAATATGATCCCTGGACACTTTGCTCTTTTTTGGATTGAGAAGACTGCTCCGGATCGCCGATTGGAACATCAGAAAAGGGTGAATTAAAAAGCAAACTTAACCAGTTTGCCGTTCTTGCCTCACTACAGCATGAACACAAAATTCACCAGAAACCATTCTTGCCTCGGCATGCTGGCTCAGTAGTTAAGGAGGCCAACCACCGAGCTCGAGAATTGCAATGGCGGCATTTCAGTAGAGGCAAAATGCAAGGTCCCCAGATACTGCATGATGCGAGTGCACATTAAAGAACCCCAGGTGGCCGAAATTAATCCAGAGCCCTTGATGTCTTTCATAGCTGACATCTCTTTGGAACATTAAAGCCACCATATATATCATATCAAAATCAAATTAATGCTCCCTCCTTGTAAATGCTGTAGACATTGCAGCACCACTAAACAACCAGGACAGTTGCTCTATACCGGATTGCTTTTATTCACGTGAAAACCTATATAAAAACATGCTACAACAAACATCAATTATTCTTATGCATGTGAGATTTTTTGCTTATTCTACAGGTCTATTTTGGCTAAATTGGAATGGCTTTCTGCGCATTTTGCTCTCGCCTATTAAAATATGAGCCCTGTTCATGTCATGCTGATAGATGAGTTAATGAAAATAACTCAAAGCTAACCTTAACATGGATGCTGCCCAACGACAACCATATGCCAAGTCTCTTTGCAAGTTCTTTATACTTGGTGATGATGGGGCCGTCTAATGACTCAGCCAATTCGTATGCCTGAGCCTTTTTTTCAGCTATAAAGTCAACTGCTTCTGGTAGAAAAACCATCTGCAGAAGAAAAGAAATAAAATGATTACACAAACAGGTCTGTAAGACGTATATGGAATCAATCATCAAACGCATGCAGGGAAAGTAAAGGACATCATTATGATACTAACAAAAATGGCCAACGACCACTGACACCAACTAAAGCATATGGGACTTCTTAATTAATCAATGCGCAATAATAATGTAATCATGGAAATAATTGATTAGAAAGTAGAAGAAAAAATAACCCCATACGACAGGTGGTATCCAAACCCATGGCCTCCGAATTTCACATCTGGTACTCTAATGACTGAGCTACAACGACGGCGGATTTTCAATCTTCTTTCTTAGGTATTTATGTAAAGTGTAACCTATCCTGAAAAGACAACTGCAACGAAATTTTAAAAAAATAATAATAATAACAGGTGCACTTTCTATTTGTACCTCAAGTGAGAGCAATGAAATCAAAATATGGCATTTATAACTGAAGCGAGCGTTTCAGGAATACTCTCAAAAACTGTCGTTTCTTGAATTGAAACTGGGAAAAGGGCGGCCATTATTTATAAGAGCCAGATATAACGTAGAAATGGGTTCCTCGGGGGCTGCAGTTGTAGCATACTTGTGGCTTGTTGCTTCTTGCAGAAACCTCAGCGAGCAGGTAGGGGTTTTATTTGGGTGTTGTGAGAGGTGTGTGCATCGATCATTTGCATTTACAACACTGCGAATGAAAGCCAACCATCAACGTGAATCACAGTTTCTCCTGCCCTATGTTTTCCACACTTCTGAAACGCATGCGACATGCGCGTTCCTTACACACACCACATGTTTGTGCCCCTGACGGCTGTACACTGTTTCTGCACAATTAATGCGGAGGAAATTATAAACATTTAAGCATTGTAACAAATGTGACACCATCAAGCCACGCTTCAGCCTCAAGCTCTTGATTACATGCCATCTGCAGGCTATTAACACACAATGGGTCTGGGAAGAGGGCGCTTCTCGAGCACCAGTTTCTATGTCATACCCGGTAAATTGCCCAATTCCACGACATGTTGCCAGGTGCACGTGTCATCAAGCATACAGCTCTGAAAAGCTCTTAACTAAAGAACTGTTTCCTACAGAGCATGAAACATTGTCTGGATTAACTCTAATTAGGACTCAACGATCATACTGAAGCCAAAATATATTTTCGTTTCAGCTGGCCTTCAAGAGTGTTCCCCAGTGCCACCCTTACCCATAGTGATGGCCATGGAACGTCCTGTGTTATCGCGTGTGTCACGTAGAATGTGCTCTAACAGGAAGTGTGGGAGCTGTGTAATAACCCTCTTACGCTAACCATGACATCAAGGCTGAATAATTTGAGGCCCTTATTAGAATAATCAGGAAACAAACATTGGGGAAAATAGGGAACCTCGTTATGAGATACTAATTAAGATATCCAATAGACCCACCAGAGGCACGTGGTTGTTTTTTTCTTCCGATTGGTTACCTACATCTGATTAAATGAAAAAAGAAAAAGAGATCCCCTATGCTTTACTTGGCGTACATCAGTGGCTACTGGTTGTATCTTTGTTAATATGGAATAAATAGTGTAAAGTCAGAATCAGCAAATATCCTTGTCGCCTACATCGGTCGTGTAGTGATTGAGATTAACACAGCTGATGTTGATCACCCAATGTAAACCAACAAGAACCAGTCATCGAGCCTAATATGTATCAGTCTGTAAAACCAAAAGGTGACCACGTACTGTCAATACCTATATTCCAGAGTTCGGAAAAAGGTAAACCATGGCCGCATGAATCTCTCATATAAAAGGCACCATAAGGCACCCCATATTAAGGCAACTTAAAAGGTGAATTAAAAGGTTGCTTAAAAGGCAGAGAGAGACAAACATTTATTCACAGCCGGCGTGAAATATTCGCCCTAGGTGGGCAGCCTCCTTAGTCCAGGAAGCCGTGGACCCGAGCCACTTCCAGAGTCCGGTCGACCAGACTACACTGATATCATCCAGGCTGGGGCTTGACAGCCGAGTCTCCCACTGCTCTTCGGTTAAGTCCTTGGTGGTTATGGTACCATGTGGTCCCTTGCATTCCCACACCACATGTTGTAGGGTATAGGGTGTTTGGTAAATTACAAAATGCGCATTCATATTTCTAGGTGGTGGACGAGATCCTGTGTAGTAAGGTGCCGGTGGCTCTTGGTTTGGATTTTTCGGAGGGTGACTGTTTTTTTCTCTGGTCAGTTTGATGTGGGGTGGGGAATATTTTCTCTTATCAAGTCTGTAATGCAAGAGGGTGTCAAAAAAAAAAAAAAAAAAAAAAAGAAGTCTTCAAAACTAAGGACGAGCCCTCGGTCCTTGCATCCCAAATAAAAATGGATACTCGGCAGGGTTTTGTCATATGGTTACCGATTGCAGCTGGAAAAGCAAATTTACAGTTGGATTTCCAGCTGGATTGCCGTTTCCCAGCAAGAAGATCATGTAATTTCGGCTGGAGTGACTTCTGCTGTATATTTTCCAGCTGGAATAGAGAACATTGTATATATGATTTCCGGACTTCCATGAGTCCGGTCGACCAGACTACGCTGATATCATCCAGGCTGGGGCTTGACAGCAGAGTCTCCCACTGCAGTAGCTACGGCGCTCGGTTACTGTACCCAAGGATGCGGGATCGAATCCCGGCCTCGGCGGCCGCTTTTCGATGGAGGCGAAAAGCAAGGCGCCCGTGTGCTGTGCGATGTCAGTGCACGTTAAAGAATCCCAGGTGGTCGAAATGTCCAGAGTCCTCCACTACGGCGTCTCTCATAGCCTGAGTTGCTTTGGGATGTTAAACCCAATAAACCAAACTGATTTCCGGTTCAATTATCCAGCCGTAATAGAGGTCAATCCTGTTGAAATTGAATGGGGTCTTTTTTCGCCTGGGACAGAAATGTATTAACATGCATGCTGCTCCAAGACAAATTTAAATGCAACCACAGGAAAGCGTACAAGAAGCAGTAAGTTCATGCATTGAAGTATGCTGCTCGTACAGCTGACACCGCTCTCTGACAACTACGTTCTGATATACCGATGGAACTGAGGTGTACGCAGTTACAAAGAAACCAACATTTCCGTGAAAAATTCCAGTAAGGCCCGTAAAAACTACAAATTCCGGCCAACTTTATACAGCGCGATCCGAGATCTTACCTGGGCTCCCCTTGTATGCGCCTTGTGAATGAGTCCAGAGCATGTTTCAAAGTTAGCCGCCTTATCTGACGTGGATGTCACTTGGCACACGGCGATGAGGTTGCCGTTCGAAGAGCTCGTGCTGAACATCTTGCGCACCAACGGATCTAGCACCGATCTCGCGAACAGCTCGTGAAACTTGGCTCGCGTGATGACAGATATGGCGGCCAGACCTGGTGGGGAAACGGAGAGAATTATGCAGCTGCAGTCAGTGTAACGGTGCAACGGGACAAGATGAGCGGTGGATTTCCGTTTGGAGTTTTGCTCTTCGGAGCTATCGGATTGTTGCACTGCACCACGGCAAAAGCTGCAAGAGCAAGAGCACGAATGCGAAAAGAAAAAGATGCTTGAAGGATGAGGTGGGTGCTCTAGAGAAATAAACGTACCCATTATCGCAGAAGGAAGCTCGGTTGCTTGGAAAGCTAACAATATTATGTTTTCAGGTAGAAAACAGAGCTTGGTTTCGGGTGCGATCACTGTATCTTACAGTCGAAAACAACGGTGAGGAAACCTAGGGACATCTAGTAGTAGAAAGAAGCACTTCTATAGCACGTAACATTGTATTTGCGTAAACCACAGTCGCGTAAACTCACCTGAGCGACCTTGCCTACATTGCCAACATATTTAGCACCTAAAAAATTATGCAATGAATGCAAACCATTTAATATATGTTATTATAATCATTCACTGCGAATGAAAGGAATCTAAGCGCGCGAAGTTAATCTCTCTGTGGACATCAAAAGGCAGACACACCACACATCCTATACTCATGTAATCAAGACAAACCATCACAGAGTCTGCAGCTCTCTACCCAATCTCAGTGGGGGGCCGCGCTGCTCAGCTCCGACCCGGAGGTTCAACTCCGAGTCACGGAGCGAGCCGAAGAGGTCGCCGAACGACATCGTCGGTCGGCCACCTGGCGTCCGGCCTAGAAGAGGAGCCCACCGCGGGGACGGGAACGCCAACCCACCCCGCGCCTACGACCTCTTCTTTAATAAAGTTTACCTCCTCCTCCTCACCAAACTTTTGTATTTAGACTCATTCTTCCAGCACACCTGCAGAAGAATATTTGTTTTTGCGGAGTTTCCCGAGCCACGGAGTCAAAAACCTTTGGTTGGCTGCTCTTACGTGACCCCTGTAGTAATGTAATGTGGAGGTGGGCCGCGAACTTACAAAAAGTGCTTTTGTTTGCACGTTTGAGGCAACAGGATACTCGTATCTGACAAATGTTCCCTGCTTAAAGTGGACAAACACCGCTACCTAAGGAAAACTCAGTAAAAATGTTAAAATTCCTGTAATCTTAGCGTTATCACCCCCCCCCCCCCCCCTTTTTCTCTTACACTCGTGCTTCCTTATTCCCCGCCGATATCGGTGACAAACTCCGGCAGAGCAGTCTGGTATCTTACCTACTGCACCACTGCGGCGGGGTAGCCTGCCATTGCTACCAGCCAACATTATTGCAACAGGTTGAAATATTCAAAGCAATGTCTAGCTGAAATGTCTGCTAGGCATCTGTATCGGTTGCAGGTTGTCTGACCAGGCTGAGTGAAGAAAAGAGAACAAGGTGACAAAAATATATTAACTTTATAGGCACATCTGGTGCTACACAGAAACTGAACACAATTGTGCATTACAGCCAACAATAAATGCTAATTAGTCTGCTGCATAAACTGTTTACAAACAAACAAATACTGCTTATATCATATGCAAAACTATTTACATATCTATAAGGAAATGAATAAATAAAGCCCAATACAATTAAGTGCTTGAATGTGCAGTGAACTTGCCACCACCAGACGGTCATGCATCAACCACATCAGACACCATGAGGAACGCTGCAATTGCCTGCCAACAGTAATCATTGAGCGCGTCTGCTTGCGTCCCTTCACCTGGATAGCAATGCAAGGAATGCTTGATGACACCAGTCAAAAACAGGTAGTGGGTGCTTATGTAATTGTCTGCAGCCTCCAGGGCCTTTTCAGTTTTCTGCTCTGACATCCCAGATGCCTTGATAACCTGCGGAACAAGGGACGAAGTCCAGCGTAATGTCTCGAATGCCTCAGCACATGGCTTTGTCAAACTGGTCTGCATCACAAACTGCACTGCCATGTTAAGGTATGCAATGTTCCGCCTCACAGCATCCAGGAGACGAAATGAAGAGCGATTCTTTGCTAGGGTCTTGTTTAAATTTAAGGATATGACAGCTTTGTTCTGTGCCATTCCTCGAGACAGCATCTCAATACGCTTTGCTCCAAGGTGACGGCAGCTCAGATCTAAAGACGTTAGTGTTGTATTTTGAGCCAGCATTAAGGCAAGTGTCTTGGAGGCATGAAGGGAAACATCACTAGTGTGGATGGTCAGTTCAGAGACAGTCTTGTTCACGACTAGAGCTTTAGCAACGCCTGTGATGATAGAACCGTCCAGCGAATCGACACTCAGCTCAAGTTCGAGGCTCTTGATGGACTGGTTGGTTTTCAGGGCCTGGAACAGTGCATCTGCCTTGTCAGCCTCGTAGCCTCGCACCTCAACTTTCAACACCTTGACGGCAGTGTTGCTGGCAAGGGCGTCAAAAAGTTCGCACACCAGCGCTTTAGACAGGTCAGCAATCTCGTTGAGACTCAGCGTCGAGGGAGACTGAGAAGGCACTACTAGTGCTGCGGTCAAGTAAGGCAGGTCAGGATCAGTCCACGGCATGGCAATACGGCCATAGCAGTCAGACTGGTTCAGCAACCGAGCCAGGGCTATCCTGTAACATAACAATATTCTCCACTCTTAACAATACCCAACAACGTTGCCACAGAAACATTCGGCAATAGTGGCCAAAGCACTAAAAGCTTGAATAGAACACTGCCAAAAACCATGCGTAAGCATTGCCAGGTACATGCACTGTTTTTGCTCAGAGTACAGCCCAGCAAACAGTGACACCAACCACTGTAGTCAAAATATCAAACGAAATAATATGTGTAACTCACACCAACTGGAAACGCATGCCAGCATTAAAGGACTATAGACACCCAATTTTTGGGTTTTGTAATGACATTACTGTACACGAATCGTCACGTCACATTCACCTACGATTGCTGAATAATTTATAATCTAATTTCTTTCCTCACCTGTTTCGGTTTCAACAGCCAAGCGATGGCTGTGACATCACAGTTAAGTCCAGGTATGCGAGGGATGAAAATACAGCAATATGATCGTTGCAGAGTCATTTGAATTCACTACAATGATAAAGCCAGCCTGCCTAAAGAACAGGAATCACTACCAGTGAAGAATGAGCGATTATATTGTTTTTTCATGCCGCGCATCAAGACATGACTGACACCACAGCCATCTCTAAGCTGTCGAAACCGAAAGTGGTGAGAAAAGAAAATTCAATTACAAATTATTTAGCAGTCGTAGGCAAAAACTGCGTGCGGATCGATATACAGGAATGACTTGTGCATCATTAACAAGAAGAAAAATGCCACCAAAATTTGGTTCTAGTCCTTTAAGGGATGGCTTAAAACAGAACACAAGGGATTGCGAACCAAGCGCAGCTTCCATGGTGGAGGTAATGATAACCAGATTATATAACTGCAAATTTTCTCTGTGGTTCTGGTTCACTAACATGGCAGCGACTCTGACGTCTGTACATCACTCAGAAGGTACGCACCTTTCTGCATCTGTGGTGTGCAACATCCCAAACGATACTCTCTTCAGCGTTTGGTTCTTCTTCAGGGCCTCGCAGAAAGCAGTGATGCCAGGTTCACTCACTCTGTTCTCAGTTAGCTCGAGCGTCTCCAGCGTGTCATTTTGCATAATCCCTTTGGCAAGCTTTGCGGCACTCCAATCATTTACGCTGCAGTGTTCCATTGCCAGTGATCGTAAGCTCTTGTTCTGGCGCAAAGCATTGGCAAGCGCAGTCGCGTAAGCATTACACATTGTGGAACAGTCCAGATCTAAGTGCCTCAGTGTTGTGTTCGCTGCTAAAGCAGGAAACAGCTTAAATATATTCGCCTCGCACGCTTGCAACTTGAACTCCAGCAATGACGTGTTGCATTCCAGTGCTCTCGCAATGGGTGAGAATTCCACATTATCTGGGAGGTTGTAGCAAAGCGAGAGTTTCTTCAAGTGCTTAGTTTCGCACAACAGCGCGCCCACAGTCCCAACATGCGAGCTGGTAAGAGGATCGGAGCTTAGCGACAGCTCGGCGAGAGCCGTGCACTGTTTGAGCGCGTACAGTATACTGGAAGTGCTGCACCTCGAAAACATGTTGCGCTTAAACTCTACCTTCACCAAGTGTTGGCTGTTTCGTAAAAGCAGGTTCGAGATTACTTCCGACAGCAAGTCACAGGTAACATCCAGCTTGACAAACTCGAAGGTCTCGAGGTTTGTGAGGGGTTTCAGAGCCTCGCAAAGCTCACCACTGCTGTAACGAGTCGAGTAGCCACCCTTCAACGTAAGGTGACGCAGGTTGGTGCTGCATCCGATAGCCGATTTAAGCGTGAACGCCGGCCCCTCGAATAGAACAGTCTCGCAGAGGTGTATCGCCTGCACGCATGTGTGATGCCTGGGCAGTCGGGTGAAAACGTATGCACCGTCATACAAGACATCCATGTGAGTGAACCTCCGGTACTCGACATTAACACTGCGAAGACACAACACTCCCGGCTCTGTCTCAACAAGCTCAAGGCACAGTGGAAAGAGAAATTTGTTCCACGGAGTGAGGTTAGAAAGCAACCAACAGGTGCGACCATTCCCGTCAGTGCAAGCTGCTTCGAAGTCGATATCGCACGACGCGAAGACTTCGCGGATGTGACCGATGCGGTCGCCTATGTAGTAGCTGACACCTTCTGAAGGCGTATCGCTACTGCTCCCAGTATCGTCCGCTGTAGGTTCTTCCACAGGCTCCTCCGTTTCATCGCGTTCGGCGTCCATTGGCGATCCAGTTTGAAGAATCTTGCAGACTGTTCAGAAGAACGCAATGCTTGGGGGCTCGAGGCGTGGCAAATGGTCACTTCGGCGCAGGGGAAGCTCTCCGTCCTAGTGCAAACAAGGAAACGAGTGATAAGAGCAAATCTTCCGAATCTCGAAGGAAAAAGTGTCGACGGTCATAGCATAGACAAGAATCCAAGTGACAACAAAGCTGCGTTTCTGCGAAATGTCTGTACCCCCCTTTAGTCGAAACGGATATGAGAAAAAGAAAGAAAGCAGGAATACTTGTCAAAATTTCGCAGAGAACCAGTAACTCGTATACGTACAGCAGCGAAGTCAGGGAATGCTTATTGACTCCATCCACTTCATCGCTTCAAGAAACCATGCGACGACTGTACAACCACCGTTAGTTCGCCAACATCGCTACCAAATGCTCACGCCCTCCACCCAGCCCCACCGCCAAACCGTGGCCCGCACCAACGAAGAACCAGCATCAGTTTAAAAACTTTGGAGCGCCGCGCGACACCGCCGCTGCCTTGCGCGGCGAGTGGCGCTACAGTCGAACCAGGCTTCATCGCGCCGGCGGCTGCAGGCGTTTCCGCGGCACGCGCGCGAGTTAAAAGCGCTGGCTTGACGCCGTGCAACCCTAGAGGCTTCAGAAATAATGAATTTAGTATTCCTATTTCCTTGATTTTTTTTGCATAGTTTGCTGAGTTAACAGGTTCCATTCACGTAGGCGGCCTAATGCGCAAATTTGCCACTGCACCATGATAACGGTGGCGGGAGGGATAGGAAACATGAGCTATTTTCGAGAGCGTGCGGGTGTCCGTGTGTATAAGGAGTCCTTTTCGTGCTTGAACTTGAATATCCCTCCCTCTCCATATGTTACTATGCACACACAGTCAATGGACGACGCGCTCAAAAATCCTTTCCGCGCGGAGCGGGCCCAAATTACTTTCCGAAAATTCTGAAATGCAGTGCGCGGCGTGAAGAACTTGAAGGAAAAAAAAAAAAAAAATGACGCACACAGCGCGCTCGTCCACATTTGACAACGCTTCCATCTCTCTACAAGCTGCCGCGCTTTCTGTTTACAGCGCAATGCAACGTCAAATTGCCTGGCAACATGTGTAGTGAACATTATTGTAGGGCAATCAATCGTACTTGCTACAAGTTGTCCTAACATATATGACGATGGTGTTGCATGACGTTCGCATTTAATCGCAGTTAACTAATTACGATCCAGCGACATAGGATTTCATGCTGTAGTACGAAATTAAACTTTTAATCGCAGATAACTAATTAACGAAGACTAAATAAGCTCTACAGTTAGTCTAGCGAAAGTATACTTTAAAGCAATCGAACAATATGTGACATAATGATCTAGCGTAAAGTATAATTACAATTAAAAAATAAATATGATAAATTTAGAACACAATCGGCGTAAAATATAATCACAATTATACTAATTAACAGGTTACAATTGAGAACTACAATTATTACAGCGCAATCATGTCGGCATAAGCTCTGCACAGCCACTGCGGACAAATTGTGTACGCACATTCGGTACACGGCGGTATAAGAAACAAGTACTGCTGCTTATTGAAATTGCCTATTGATCATGCATGCACGCTCATTTTATTTCACATTACTTAACCAACAATTGGGAATAGTCCCTATTGATTCTGCCAAATTTGACGACCGGCAATTTTTTCATGCTGCTATTTTCATACTTCACCAAACGTGTTGCGGTGAAAACGCGGTTGAATTGTAAAGCATGCTGTACAAGCTTTTGAGATAAGATAATTTGTCTTAATTAAAATGTGCATAAGCATCTAGTTGCTCAAAAGCAGGCCTTCTGACGATTGAATTTTACCACAAATCACAGAAAATTTACCAAAAACGTATCGCCTTCCCGGTTGGCGAAATATAAGCCAAGTATCCCGCGCGCGCTGCTTCTACGCCTTAAAGGGCCACTGTCCAGGGAAGGACTTTTTAAGCAAAGAAGCTCAGTGTTGCGATCAAGTACCGGAGATAGTCTGTGCAAAATGCTACAGTGACACGCGCGCCGCAAAGCAACGAAAATACAAATCAAAGCTCTCTCATGTTCTCCTTCGGGAAGCCAGCTTCCCCGTTTCCTGCGCTGGCCCGCCGAGCCACAGTTATGACGTACTTCCTGAGAACGACGTCCATTGGTCCGTCTCGCTGACTGACGGGAGAAGGATGGGTGTCTACCGCTCGCTGCGTCGCTGGGCGCTTTTCCCTCGCTAGGGTCTACCCTCGCCACGGCCAGACTGAATCCAGCCACATCCAGCGGCGCGCGCTCCCTCCCCCGTTTTTTTTTTTTTTCATTTTTTTTTTTTTTTTCGCGCACGCGGAGTGCCACGCCCCACCTACCGCCAAATGCGGAGGAGGAAGGGGAATTTGTCTTGCGGAGGCTAGACGACCTCGGGCAGGAGAGTGAAAAACCTTTGCGAGGGAACGGAAGGAGAGAAGCATATGACAGAATCGGATGATTGCGGTGGCTGTAACTGCGTTATTAGTTACTCTTTTCAAAAACATTTTGCGGCCTTGCGTTCTAGGGGCAAAGTCTCACAGTCACCGGGGAAGAAAATATCTTCGACCGGAGGGTGGACGAGAGAGAAATAGAATTTATTGGCACCCGTCAAAAGGTTTCGAGGATCCGAGGCGCAGCTCTGTCCCAGCCATTTCCTCATCCTGCAGCTGTTGACCTGGATCTCTTGGATGTGAGCAGCGGCCAGGGCTTTTTTGTCCTGTTTGATAAGTAGTACATCCCAGGACTCATCTGTTCTATCAGGTTCTCCAAATCTAGGACACTTCCATATCATGTGGATCATGTCCGCTATGCCATCGCAACGTTTGCACCTGGGGCTGAAAATATCCGGGTGCCACTTGCTGTAAAGCTGGGGGTTCGGGAATACTCCAGTCTGTAGCTTACGCCACATAACCTCCTACACCTTAAAGACTTGAGCTGCATGTGAGCGAATAAACACTGACATGCACGAGCAACATCGCCGATCATGAGCGATGAGTGCGCTTATCCGGACATATCGGCGCACTCATCACAGCACTCTCGTAGGACGTAATCCATACGTCACAGCATCTCACGGTAAGCACAAACCACACCTCCAGTTGTACAATTACAAACACGAATGACGTGATGCTTGGGCTAGAGACGCGCCTGCGGTACCCAGCTTTTTCAGCGCCGCTTGTATGCATATAGAACTTGCAGCATCAAACCTCAATACAAGCAGAAAGCGATGCGTTACGTGACGCATCTCATCACAGATGGAAGTGAGGAAACTTTGAAGAATCAAAACTACATTACGAGTCCGTCGTAGACGTTAATCCACATGATAACGAGGACCAATGAGCGGGCGTGCAGGCCGCGGGCTGGCCGTCAGCTTGTCGCGGTCCAACTGACGTAAACCTATCATAATGTCATCACGTAGTCTATCACCCATTCTAGGCACTATTCTTTCCACTGTACTATTCTTCGTAATTTCACGTTTCACGTATATGCAGCTATACATACTTGCACCTCGCACTATGCCTCGCACCAACTTCGATTTGGCTACATATGGCGACCAAGTTGTTGGCTTGTTGCTACAACCCCACATCCGAGGATCTCGGATTTGTCCGGCTTTTCCGACGTATGCCAAGGCCCGTCTACCATTGCTATATATACCTTGCTGATCCCGGAGAAAAATGCGTCGGGTCCGTCTGACGTAAACCTGAATCCCACCGATCGGGTCCGTCCGCCATACCCCTCCCGGATCCGTCCGGCTTTCCCGAACGTACCCCGAAGAAAAACGCTTCGGTACCTCTGAAAAATATTTCCCGGATCCGTCCGACGTATCCCGAAGAAAAACTCACCGGGTCCGTCGGACGTACTTTTAAGACCATTAATCGGGTCCGTCCGACGTACCTTTAGCCACAGTCTATTTGTTATGACTGTTTCCAAAGATTTTAACGTTTCCTTGCTTCTAAGACCAAGTCAGCTTGATCGGAATTTCATCTATTCCTGTAGATGTACGAATATTATATATCGACATCCAGTATGGGCGCCATCAATCGGTGTCAAGGGGATCTGCGCTATCGGCTCCGGCGCAGCGACGCAGTGGAACGCGCGGTGGCGGATCACGGTAGCGGATCGCGAATAACGGTAAACTAAAATTCTAGTGGTGCACCACGCGCCGTACACCGTTCCTCGTTTTGCTGCCCTGGACGAAGCGATGCTTACTGTAGACATTTACGATGGCCGCGACGATGATCTAGCTCGATGCCGCGATCCAGCTCACTACGTGCTGTGTACAAAGAAAGCCGGCTTCGCAGCAAGGAAACGGTGCTGTAAAAGAGTGTAGGAAAAAGTTGCTTTATGAACTCAGCGATTTGATGAATGCTCAACATATGACAAAACTTTCGACAAAGAAGCTGCGTTCAGTTTTACCTCGATCGAGGTTGAGAATCTGAATGCGGACGGCAGACATATGCGCCTCAGCGCCGTAGCACTCAGGCGGATATGATTCAGTAGCCCATGGCCGATGGTGGATGTCTGGAACGCTTAGCTTGCGCTCATCTTCATATGCAGCTGCTTTTGAAGACGAGGAGCGTGCGTACGTGCCACAAGCTGCTGCAGCACGAGGTCCTGAAAGCACGTGGGGCAAGACAATTTGGCAGAACCGCGGATTTGATCAAAATTCTATGTCGTTCTGCAGTATGGAATCTCAAACTAATCACCGCTAGCATGGTCGTGGCCAATCCCCCTTGTGTATGCGCCATTTTATAAGGAAAACAACAACAAAAGCACGTATATAAAGCAAAATGTGAGACAATTTTGCGCATTTTATATACCTTAACGGTGGTGGTGGCGATTTCCCTCAGGTCGTCACCAATGTCGATGCCATGCCGCCTAACGTACAGCAGAGATCGGCGTGCCGAAAGCGTATCCGCGTAAACGCGCAGGCTCACCATCGTCAAGCACGTACCCCAGTGACCGAACGCGCCGCAGCCATTCCGCAGCGAGATTCACGAACCGAAAACGAATTCGAGCGCGCCGCCGAAACGGGCGGAGGTAACGGGGGAGGGGGATGTAGGGATTCTTTGAGCACCGTGCTTTAGAGCTTCTAGGAACAAAGAAACAAAACAAGCAAAGCCACTTTTTCTTTTTTTTTTTTACGTCACGTCTAGTTAAATAAGCGCGACGAAAAAAAAAAAAAAAAAAAAGAAACGTCACGTCAGGTTGCTGCGTGGTTGCGCGTCCACCAATCGGCGTTTCCAGCCTAGGTCACATGATACGCCGGGCCGGCGACGTAGGGTAGGCTTGGCCTGGCAGTAGGCTGTGGTTGCTGCGCCTGGTAGGGTCGGCAGGTTGCGTGCGTTGGTGGTGCTGTTGTTAGGTTTATTTTGAATGCAGTGTTTGTCCGCCTGATCTTCAGCATGGACCCCGTCGTGTTTGCGCTAATCTGTGCAGCCTAGAAGTGCGGAATTTTCACCACGATGTTCATCGCCCCGCCGGCACCTCGGGGCCGTGGTCGTGGACGAGGGCGTCCTAGGTAAAACATGATTTCCCCCTTTTGTTTAGTGTCGCTAGGGCTAGCTAATTCTATTAAAACTCTGAATAGGTATGTTGAATCACCTGTTAAACTGCGTTAAATGTTTACAGAAAGGCTGCCTGATGTTTTTATAGGTTGTCGCCGTCGAAGATCGGCAGAATTGACTCGTGTATTTGTCCTGCATGCATGCTTTTTTGCGTCAGGCATCGCTGCCAAACCTGGATGGGAGGTGAAGCATTGTTGATAGTTTTCGAACAAGTATGCCTTTGTGTTTTTTAAGACGTGTTCGCTTAGTTGGTCAATGCATGAGGGCGAGGCAGGTAGGACAATCGGAAACTTTCTCATCATACGGGTATTCACGAGTTCGTTTTCACTGACACGCCGTGCGTGGTGCATTGTGGGTAATAGTGGCGCAGCCGGCCATTATTGTGTCCACCGAAAGAATGGTGAACGTATGTGAGTGCTACATATCACCGGCACAACCTTGTTGATCTTTATACAAGAAGGACCACACTTATATGACATTGATATTGGCCTGGTTGTTCAGGCAAAAACAAGTTTTTTTGTACGTATCAACTACGAAATACTGTAATAGAGCACGCAACGGAACCTGAAGAGCTTTGCAAAGGACCTTGAGCCGTTTTAAGGCTCCGAAAGTACACACGAACGATTCCTGATGAACAAACAACTGAGAGATGAAGCATCACGTATGTGGCACGGCTCAACCACGCACGTATCACGGAAGATGGGAATTAAATCTATGTCAACAATGGACTGGGCAGAAATTTTCTGTATGTGTCCTGGCAGCCAGCTGTTGCCACGATCCGTGCACGACTGTTCTTAACGCATTTACACGTCGTATTCCAGGTAAGGAGCACCGCGGCAATGTAGAGACAATAGGTTTCGCCGTTTCCACCAATACACTGCGCCACAACACCTTCCCGTCGTGTCTTGCGGCAATCTAGAAGCCTTGAATAGAGAGCTCGACAAACCCCAAAGATTATGCTTTTCTCAGCTAGACCGCTGAATTCCTGTAGCTCAAATTTCGCGCAGAAATGACATCTGGTAGAAGCTTTTTCATGCCAAATTTATTTGGGGTACTTGTCTTATTCGATCGGAAGACGTCGGATGTTAGCATCATAGGTTAGCATCGTCTGTGTCGGTTGTTAAGCGAAGGAGACCGCTGTCTCAGCGATGGCACCTGTCTCTCCATCTCATGCTGTCTACAGGAACAAGGACATACAGATTCAGTGAATAAATGTTGATGGGTAGAGTTGTTTTACGGAAGATTTGAAGAACTTTAAAAAAGAACTTAGTTTGGCCAAAACCGCGCTAAATTTGAGTTATTTTTGCCCTTCTTAAAAAATAATTTCTAGTTCGCAAGGCAATGGGATAGTGCCACCGATGCCATCGCTTAAACAGCGGCTTCTCTTGCTTCGTTGCCGCCACAGACGATGCAAACATCCGACTTTTCCTGATCGAATCAGGCAGGTGCCCCTGACAAGTTTTGTATAAAAGATTGAAATGCCATTCTGTCCGAAATTTTAGCTTCAAGGATTCATAAGTATAGCTGGGAGAAGCATTTTACGGTATGCATGTAATAGCACAACGCATGGGTTAGTCTGCTTCAGTCAGGGATCTTTAAATCAGGCGCATGTAATGAGCTGTGTCTTTCGAGTGATCTGTCTTCTTTCAATTGGTTCCTTGTGATGAAGCCAGGCCAGAGCACAAGGAACTCGTGAATGTCGAACATTATGCGTGGACGGCCACAATTTGATGTTTACTGTGCAGTCGCACACATCAACTGCAAACACAGGTCGATGCTACATAGTTCTGTATATATTTTTATTTTTGATGAACCGGTCTATCGGCATCGTGCAAACTTTCTATATTGTTCGAACTCTCCCTTATGATTCTGATTAAATATTCATAACATCAGTGCTCGTATGAGGTAGTGTGACAGAAAACTGACGCACATGAGCAGCTGAGCCGCCGACCGCACCATTCGGAACAGGATGCAAAGATGGCGTCGGCTGTGCATTGATATCAGCTATGACGCCGCGTGAATACCCCATATTCTACTTCACCACAATGGTTAAATCTTTTGATTAAATGTCGCTTCATGACGCTTGCAACGAAATCTTCAGACATTCTGCTGCAACAGGTTCGAAAATCCTCATAAATTAAGTGGTAAATATTTTTTAAAACCAAATTATCCGCTATATGCACCATAGGCATGCGATGCCTGCAGTACGCACCCTCTGCATCTCTTGCAAATGTAAGTGTGTGTTAACCATACTGCGAATTTGGTGTTAAGGTTGTGTCACATTCGTGGGCGAAAGAAAGACTGGAGCCTCTCGATCAAGAAAAGCACATGACTTCCTCACGCATTTCTTCCAGGTGCCCTGAGCATCATAGAGGGTGTTGGTTGACTTGCCGAAGAAAAAAAAATTGTGTATGTGGTTTTGCCGGACGCTCATTGACATGGGTCTAAGCCTGCGTGAGAGGGATCCAGGCAAGCTAAATCTGCTGTTTACGGAACGGGCGACAGCATTGCATCGCGGTATATCTAGGGGCACAGCTGTTTTGGGTTGCCCTCACTGGCTGCTGTTCGTGAGGTGGAATTCTGTGCAAAGTTGTTCTTGTGTCGGCGCTGTTGCCAATACAAATTTCAGGTCCGTTTGGAGCGCTTCCGAAAGTGACAGAGCGGTCACACGCATCGATCTTTCCTTCAAGTTGCCGAAATCACACCGACCTGTCAGTTTGTGCAGTAGCAGACTCTGTCATAGTTTCTCCTATCTTGTTGTTTGTGTGCGTGAAGAGCTTATCGAGTTTAGTATTTACAACTTCAGAGTTCTAGAGTTATGCCTTCGTGATGTTGAGACTGCGCAGTATTTCTCGCGCATTTGTGACTATGATATAGTGCACCATTCCTACTTGCACTTTTCCGTCCCTTTCCCGGAGTCCTGAAGCATGGCTGAGTCTTTGAACTCTTCCTGTTTAGACCAGCTAGTCACTGGGATACGTGAAGTTGAAGGGCTGCAAAAGGTTAAGGCTTGCTATTGGGCTGCATGCAAAGTTCCTTGCCACTTGCTGCAGCTAAAACATGCCCACCTACCATAATATCAGCCCCCAGTTTATATCAGACACTACCTTTGATACCTTATGGTGTACTCTATTCGTGTAGATATGGCTTTTGTAGTTTATAGGATCTTATATAAAAAAAGAATAAAGTAAATTGCATGAAAAATCTTGAGGGAATTCGCACTGGCCTTCTTTGAAAGTTCTTGCAGTGGGACAGTTCTCGTGTCTGAGGGACAGTAGGGCAGGGCAGGGCCTTGTTTGTGTGAGAAACGGTTCGGCTTATTTTCTTTAGTCGCCTCAACGACTCAGGAGTTGCCTGGGGATCCCTTGAGCCACGTCACACTCATAGATGGTGTTGGTTACACATGTATGCTTGACCATTGGCTGCTGTAACTGTGTACCTTTGAGGCTCTGGGCCTATTTGTGTTATGCCTGCTTTCTCCCATTTTTTTCCATGGGGTTAAAAACACACTGACAGGTTCTTGCTTAATGGAGGCAGATCTTGAGCATGCTAGTTTGCGTGTTTGTGCTGTGCCTGCTGCCTTGTTTAAAACATTCTTGGAGCTTCTTATTCGGGTAGTGTGGTAGCAAAACGCTGGGATTGGGATGGGCTTTTTATCCTTTCGATAGGTATCTCTGCTGAAGACTGGCGGCCATTCATCAGATTTGCTTTGTGGTTCAACAGCGTCGGTGTGAGTTCCTTTCCTTCAGACAGCATCTTGGTCATTGTTGCTTTTATGGTCTGGGTGGTTCTCTCAATATGTCCATTTGAACGAGGGAAATGAAGTGATATGGGCAGTGTCCCATTCCTTGTTGCAGTTTATAAACGCGGTGAAGTCGAATGGAGACACAGATGAGGCTGAAGTGGTTGGCATTTTCATAACCTCCACAAACTTGGAAATGAAATCCACTGAGAGCAATTAACTAGCATCACTGTGGGGAATGGTGAAAAAAGTGCACTGCCACTTTCTCCCAAGCCTGTGTTGGTAGTTCTGCCAAGTAGCGGCTCCCGCTGGTTAGTTCGCTGAGGGCATTGGCAGACCTTGCAGTTAGATATCCCTGGTTTATTCTGGCCCAGTAGACACCCTGGCGAGCTATTTTCCCGTGAGACGATGCTTCAATGGGTCATGTGGAACCTTGTTGGAGCACTTTCTTCTGACATGTCTGGGACACAAGTAGTTCACAATAACACACACACAAAAAAAAAACATCAGTTGTGTGCAGTTCACTCTTGAGTTCTTGGCCTTCACTGCTGGGGGAAGTTTTTACATCTTGTTAGGCCACACCACTTTCTGAATGCATGTGGCTACATGGTGTGTGGTATAGAGGTTATTCACGTGACGTCATTGTAGCTTCACTGGCAACCATGGCATGCACAACGCAACAGTGGAGAGGGAGAAAGAGAGAGGGGGGGATTACAGCAGATCATGACACAGCATCAGAAGTGTCCGACAAATGAATGGCGCACAGCAGGGAAGTCGCTAGCGTCGGAAACATTTTTTGTGTGCTTTTAGTTTCGAACCGCCCAACAGCGTTGCCAGATTGGAAAGTGGCCGCGACACCAGAACCTCGATGAAATTTCCCCAGATTTCCCCAGAATCCAAAATTGCTATAAAATGCTTAAACATGACCAAGAATTACCTGTCATCACTCATTTTATTAAAATAAAAGCATGTCATGCAGCCCCTAATCATCACTTTGGGCGTCATATATGTCTGAGCAGAACCCGCATATCACATCATTGGTGATAACGAATTTCACATAGCACATTATAACCTTGGCACATCTGCCTGGATGCCTATGTTGAGCGAATTCGTACAATGGCATCCAGAGTTTTCAGCAGCCCTTGCTTCAGTACATTGTCTTCACACATGTGACTTGACTAAAGACCCGCTCCATTGCTGCATTTGACAGGGCATGAGAGACAGGCCAGTGCATACAATGCCAGTTCCTTGTAGGGCTTTCACCCATGGCGTTTTCGTCTTTGAAAACTTCGACCCATAATATTGCAGAGTCCTCTGGAAGTTTGCCGTCGAAGCCAGCTTCCTCACTCCAAAGATGCATAAAAATTCACCTGCATTGCACTTCAGTCACTTCAATACCATCCAGGTTTCCTTCTCTTGAGATTGAGCGGCCGCTTGCACATCCTACTGCTAAACGTTTGGATCAGCAGCGCCGCTGAGTGGTTTTCCCCAGATATCACCAGATTTTGTCTGGTGTAGTAGTTCGTGTACTTGGACACCAGGAGCTCCAACAATTCACCAGATTTCCGAAATCTGGCGGCGAATTTCACCAGATGGCAACGCTGCCCAACGTTATGGAGTCTCCACAATACAGGGTTGCCACAACTGCCGCCTGCTAAACCTGATAGTGAATAGGGTCTATAAGTAGCTGTGAAGCTTCTTACCTCAGCTAACTTGGGGGCAGAAGCTTGCACCAATATACCACCTGATACTCTTCGTCTGAGGTCTTAATGGTAGCTGCTGGATCAAGTGCTCGAGACATTGTGTCAGCAACTGTTATGTTTACCGTACGTACACAAACTTCATAGTGTAGCGCTGGAGCCGAAGAGCAGGCGTTGTGGCCTGGGAGAGGTCTTGTGAAGTCTTTACACTGATGACCGATGAGAAGTTTATGATCAGTGTCAACCACAGACATAGTAGTGAAACTGTTCTCAAGCAAACACAACCACTGATAGTTCCTTCTCAATTTGTGCATAGGGCTGCTGTGCTGGTATGAATGGTATGAGTAAGTTTAAGAAAAACTCTCGTAGCATGCATCATAGTCGTGGCATTGAAGTAGCTGTGGCCAGTTTTTCAAATAATTCAAGGTATTTGTTTAGAAGATCTGGCATTAAAAAACCTAGTTTTTGATCGCCATATGTCGTACGGAAACACTGGTTTGATATTAAACATTGCCTTAACTAGTGTGGACCAGTCTTTGCAGAATATTTTGTCTGAAATATGTTGTCTGTTTGGTACTGTCACAATATTTCGAGGGCTAGTTTATATTTGTACAGGTACTTAATGGGCAAGCGATGCATCCTGGGCCCACAAAGCAACAGCAGCTGTGCTGCATTTAGCAGGTTTCGCTGAGCCTTCAATAAGAAGGAAAGGAATTCAACATTGTTCACTATTGCACACAAATCCTCAGCGCAGCCATGTCACTGCAACACGTTTTTATCCAAGCTAAGCATGCGCTTAACAGCGACGACACTTCTACGTAATGAGGGTCATGACGACATAAAAGGCATGAAAGTAGCAGTTGATGGCACCATTTGTTCACATCTGGCCCGTTCCGAAACAGGCTTTTCTCCTGTAATTTCATGGTTGCTGCGGAGCGCACACATCTAGGTTGTTCTACAAGAGTTCTGTCATCAGCACATCTAGGCATTCTGTGGAAGCCAGCAGAAAAGCCTGAGCTCAGTGGGTTTTGATCTCCACTGTGAGTCGCCAATGATAGCATCACATTGCCATCGTACACCAGTATCCTTGCTAGAGTTGCCTGCAACAAGCCATAGTGGAGACAAGTTGCTGTATGCCTCTTACTTGCTCTACGCATCTCTGTAGCACATGGTCTTGGCTTCCTTCATGGTGGTCACACTTAGGTACTCATTACAAATTTATGCATTGAGCATCACCATCTGTTTTGTGGTACAGCACACCATATGTAAACTCTGTTGAGGAAATTACCTCATGCTTTATCTTCGAGGCAACCACACCTGCAGTCGAAGAGGATGCAGTTAACGATGTTGACATAAATTCATATCTTCTGCATTCTGAAAGGAGTAATTTGCGGAACCACTTGCTTGAGTTTGGTGCATGTTTCACATTGTCTTCTAAAGTGCAGCAAATGTGCATCGCGCATCACAGGAATATATGTGTGAAGGTGCTCGATCCATCAGCAGCCCTATTGTATGTGTCCTTTGGGGCCAGATGCTGTCCAGAAGCTAGTCTGAGAGGTGCTCACCGACATCATCCAACCTTCAATCAGTTCGTGGTCGTCTCCTGTCATCCTCATTAAGAAGGATGGCACACTGCACTTCTGCGTCGACTACAGAAAGCTCAACAGTGTGCATAGACAACTCCCTGGACAGACTTCGGCACACCAAGTACTTTTCTTTGGTCGATCTCAGGAGTGGCTATTGGCAAATAGGTCATGAGAGCCGCCATGAGAAAACTGCCTTCATCACACTGGATGGGCCTTAGAAATTCAGTGTCCTCCCCTTCGGCCTTTGCTGCGTTCCTGCAACCTTCCAGAGAATGGAAACTGTGCTCACAGGTCTACAGTGGCAAACATGTCTTGTTTACTTGGACGACAGGATCATCCTTACGGCAATGCTTACGAAACACCTGCACCACCTCAGAGCTGTCCTCGAAGCCGTTCGGTCTGCTAACCTCTCCTTTGAATCTAAAGAGAGCTACCTCGGTTTCACGGAATTAATGTTTCTTGAGCACATTGTTAGTGCTGGCGGCACTCGAGCTGGCACTGACAAACTTGTGGACTGCTACTGTGGCTTCATCAAAAATTTTGCTTAACTTGCTAGCTCTCTCGCACTCAGGATGACTCTGCAGTCTTCTTGGGCAGCGGACAGCTTTCTACGAGGTACGGCACAGTCTCCAAATGCCCCGGATACTCACACATTTTGAC
Source organism: Amblyomma maculatum (assembly GCF_055883805.1). Lineage (NCBI taxonomy): Eukaryota > Metazoa > Arthropoda > Arachnida > Ixodida > Ixodidae > Amblyomma > Amblyomma maculatum. The sequence goes on from NC_139352.1 coordinate 11,393,476, forward strand.
AATGCCAACACAGAGGCGCATGCAAATGCAAGCAGCATTGGCCTTGGCACTGACCTCGTTCAGCAGCAAGACTGTTAATAGAGTAATCACCTATGCCAGCCGTGCCCTTTTGCTTGCTCAGTCCAAACTACTCTACGACATAAAAAGAATGCTTAGCGGTAGTGCGGGCTGCCACTGAGTTTCGCTCATGCCTGTATGAAAGACCATTTCATATTGTTGCCAGTTACCACTTCTTGTATTGGCTGAAGAATTTAAAGAATCCTCGTGGCTGCTTAGCTTGTTTGGCATTACAGCTGCAAGAATTCTATTTTGCCATCACCTACAAGTCTGTAACACGCTCTCGTTGAATACTTTCTACAAGACACCGCGAACGATGATGGCTTTCTCGGTTCAATTAACAAGTCCGACCTCATGTCCAGACAGCGTGCTGACCCCGAGCTGTCACAGTTTTCCTACCGTCTCGAAGGACGGTACCTAGTTCGTGGCCTTTCATCCTTCTGTCTCTGCAGTGGTGCATTTTGCAAAAAGAGTTCTGCTTCCTGTATAAAAACTTGCTTTGTCGTACCGTTCTTGCATGTCATAAACCGACACCCAGCTATCTTGGTTGCACACGCGCCCTCTCCAGAGTCCAGCAGAATTGTTACTGGCCATGGCTTTCATCTAATGTCGAGCATTGCTTAAGAACCTTCTGGCAATGCCAGCGGTGAAAGAATCTTGCGCGACAATCTTGGACATGCTTCACTCTATCGAGCCCCCACAAATACCATTTGACAAAGTAAGCAAGGACCTCCTGGGGCCCTTTCCTCTATTGTCAACCCATCACAAATGGATCATATTTGCCACGCACTACTTAACTAGCTTTGCCAAGACGAAGGAAGGCCTTTGCACAAGGTACTACCGCCAAAGTGATTTAGTTCTTCACAACATTGTTCTTCGACATGGTGCCCCGTCTGCCATCAGCACTGACTCGGGAAAGGTATTAAATGCTCGGCTCCTAAGGCATATCTTGACACGGAGCCGTACTGAACGTCGAAGAACCACAGAATATCACCTGCAAACAAATGGCCTAACAGGAAGGCTAAACAAGGTGGACATGATCTCGATGTACATGGAGGTTGAGCACAAGGCGTGGGACAAAATCCTGCCTTAAATTGCCTTTGCTTACAATACCATGAGGCAGAAAACAACCTTGTTTACCCCGTTCAGCCTCGTGTATGGTAGCGAAGTGCGCATGATGTCGGACACCATGCTACCATGTTGTGGTGACGAGATTGCATCAGGTGCTGGCCAATTCATAGAACGAGCGGAGCAAGCACATCGGCTAGCCTGCTTGCACATCAAAGATCATATCAGATCAATCTTCTGATACCGACAATACAACCTTTGGCATAGGGTCGTGCACTACGAACTCGGCGGCCAGGCGTGGGTGTATACTCCCGTGCGCCTCGGGGGCTGCGTGAAAAGCTGTTACATTGATATTTTCAGCCGTACAAAGTCCTCCGATACATTGATAGTCAGCTACAAAGTTGTTTCTGACAGAACTATGACAGTGAAGTCGCCAGCGTCAGCGGCACGGAATTGTGCATATTGTAAGGCTGAACCGTTGCTTTTCACTTGACTGAGCGTCACTGACTCTGTGTTTGCCTTGTATGTCTTGGCTTCCTATCCAGCCTATACTGTGTACTGCTTCTTTATGTAGAAATAATCTAGTTATAGCTGCACTTATAGCTACACATCGAAAACTCTGGTATAGCCTTCAACAGAGGTGGGCGAATTCGTGAGGTTGCCCATCTCGGGCACTGACATTTGATGCAGGATCAGACAGTTGTTTATAGCGGCCTCTTCCTTTACCAGGTTTTACAGGAACCATTTCGCTGTGTGACCTGTGGGTCTCATCCTGGAAGTCTGAGTGTTCCCCGTACAAAATCTGGTGCAGAGTTCGGGCGAATGCGCAGCTTTTGAACTCCAGAAGCAGGAGCGTGTATGAACCTGCAACTTGTGACGCACCTGTTGCTTAAGGCTGTTTTTTGATGGCTGCCAAGACGCCACGGCGGCAACAAAAGCCCGGTGCAAGCTACTGTTGTGTGGTTGGCTGCCACAACAGTCGCGCCAACACCAAGGGCCAACAACCGCCAGTCAAATTCTACACTTTTCCCGGGAGGTGGTACGAGCGGGAAAGAAGGCAAGCGTGGATCAATGCCATTCGTAGAGTCAAGTAAGTTGAGCATATTAGTTTGCTCGTAGTGTCTGCAGTTCATTTTAATGAACATGAGAGCACCAGCTGTCACTTCGACTGTTATGCGAACTCCTAGGAGCAGATAATGAAATGTAACTCGTCACATGTGCTACACTTGTTCCAAATTATAATTGGGCCAGGCACTTTTGCAGTAGTTATTTTTCAAAAATACGGTGGATGTTTTTCAGCTAGTTGCATGGTGCAAATGATAAAATACAGTGATTATTAGTCACAAATTCTCAAAGCATGTGAGATATAGGCTTATGTAGTTTTCTGTGATACATGTACTGTCGCTTTCTAAATATGATGTACTACTTTTGCTGCCAAAGTAAACGGCTGGGTGCCTGTGGCCTTGTCAAGCTGCCCAAGAGGCAGCTTTTACTGTAGGCATCCTGCCACCATGTACTTTGTGGTGGTGAAAGTTATTATTATGTTATTATTAAAGCGAACAGAGAAGTTCCCCCACCCAGTAGGCGATAGGCAGGAAATAGAAAGATATGGCCATTGTATACTGGTGATGTGGGGCCCTATACCTCACGAAACTTGCTTAAAATTTTCTGTTGGGGTACCTACCCTTCAGCCTTGAGTACCCCTATGCCGAACAATGAACAATCCATCTCGCACAGGATGGGGTCAAAAGCAAGTCTCCTATTACTACTTCCACAATGCGTTAGGCGGCCCTGGACTGCTTTTTTGCTTGCTGTGTGCTTGCTGGCCCGTTTCTGTACTGTGAAGGGAAGGAAATGGGAAATTTTCCTCAAGAACAGGTCCTAGGCTAGCACGAATATAGTGAAAATGGTGTTGTTTGGTAGTTTTTGTAGCTTCCACTTTCTTTTTTTTTTTTTTTTTTACCAGCAGACATTCATTTTTCAGAGAAAAACTGGAAAGTACATGGCTTACTTATAATCTATCAGCTGTGAGTGCTGTGCCTCAGTATCTTGTCATTGTCTATGTGCAGTCTCTGTTGACATGGCCTAATCATGGCTCATTTGTATTATTCAATACCAGTCATTGCAGTTTTTTTGTTCTTTTAGATAACCTTTATTCAGACTTGATATTAATGGCATAGCATCACTCAAAGGTGTTGTCAATTGAAAGAGAAATGCGAGTGACGAAACTTCTTTCTCTTAAACTAGTACTCATGTCCGCTGCAATCAGCGTTTGCATCTAGTAGCTCACTTCCAGTGTTTAATAATAGCACATTTGCATTTCTATTCATGCAGTCCCGACGGTACTCCATGGCAGCCGTCTGCGTGGACAACAATTTGCAGTACACATTTTGTAGGCAATCGCAGAAGTGAGGTCAGAAACCATCCTTCCTACAATCCAACCATTTTTCCACCTATATACAGGAAGAAACCACCCGATGAGGGAAGTGCACTGAGGTATGATTTCCACTGCAATATAAATATCAAAAGATTGTAGCTGCATTTCTAGGAATTGTCTTTCATTCACTTTTCTTTCTAAATTTAGAAGTGAGAGGTATTTGACTAGGAGCACACAGTGTACTACAGGACAGCAGCTTTTCTCACAAGAGGCCAGAGGGCCTACTTCAGCTGAAGAAGTTTCTGTCAAACCAGTCGAGCACAGTCGAGCACTGGCTGATGAAACTGAAGACAGCGACACAAATGACCTCCAGGCTTATCTGCCTCCTGAGCAGGCTGAGCAACATTCCATCAAGGCAAAGGCTGACATTGTGAGCATTGTTTCATTTAGCAGTCCACAGGCATGAAATTTAGAGGTGTTTTAAAACTGGGAAAAAACCCTGGTGCAAAAAATTCACACACGCAAACAAGAGAGACAAAGGGACAACGGACAGGTGCCTGTCCGTTGTCCCTTTGTCTCTCTCTTTTGTGTGTGTGAATTTTTTGCGCTAGGGTTTTTTCCCAGTTTTAAAAGATGTTAGACCAACTAGCCCAGCAACATGCTAGCTAAATTTAGAGGTGACCAAGTGGATTAATGGGGAGCAAATTGCGATAGCATCATTCTCCCACCTTCGCTTCCTTTATTCTGGCATTCTGCTGCCTAAAGCACATTCTGTACTTTTCGTGAGCAATTTTTACTATAATCCCAAAGTATCATTTAAGTTTTTTAGGGAAATAACACCAGCCAAAAGAAGGCAGACACATGCACAGGAAACTGGGAAGAAGGCGTGGCAGAGGCTGAATTACAAATGGCAGAAGTGCTGCTCCATTCCGCTCCAACTTTTTTTTTCCCCCCTTTGCCATCCTCCTCCAAAACACAGTATTGCACCGAAACCCCCAAACCGGCTGCCTTGACGTTCTGCAGGCGAATTTAGTGGTACGGTTATTTGCTGCACAATCTGCGATTGTGTTGCTTACTTCTTATCCAATAATGAGCATGTCAAGCCTACATCGGGCAAAAACATACTTGAAGCATTGTGCGGGTGAATCACCAAAGGTACCAGTCACAAGAAAAGTTCTCAAGAGTGTTGAAGTACAGGGCCTCCTGCCAATGACTTGAAACTGCTTGGGAATTAAGCAGCACAGGTACAGGATCAAAAAGATTATCAACATTATAGATGGCAGAGAAATGTGCTGCTTATTAATGTCAACTTCAAACTAATGCCGGTGTTTGAGTGCAGCAATGTGGTAAACTCTGCATTTGAATCTGTCAAGTGAGAACAGGCAAAAGTTTTTAGCCCAACGTGGGGTTCAGTTATTTATCGAGTGCAAAGTGGTCATTGTTTTCTGCTACTAGGTTCCACATTCTTGCTTGGGACAGCTGTGTTATTTTAAACATCTCTTCATGTTTTGGACATTTGTCTTGTCAGAGATGCATGCATAGTCTACAAAGCATTGAAAGTTGAATGAAAAGGAATCGGATAGGATGTTTGGTATGTCAGGAACAGAAGTTTTTTAATATAAAAGGCCCTAGAAACATGTTCCAAAACATAATTGGAATGCTCCTAAGCTGGCCCAAATGGCATTGCTGCTCCCCGAGCTTCTCCAAAAGGCTTGAGCCTACTTCCACCCCTGAACTGTTCGTAGTGCTAGGTTGCATGACCATTGCACAGTCACCAACGCACTCAACCATTCGTTGTTAATTACTGCTTTTGCAATGGTTACCTGCTCTTGCCAATATTTTCTGTACTGAAATTAGGCAATGGCTGGTGTGAGATGCCCATGGAGGGTAGATAAGTGCAGGCTTAGTAAACATATATATATATACATACATATATATTCGTTTCATGATGGGTGTTTAAGTAGGTAGCTGTGTGCTGGTCATGATTCAGTGCCCTCAATATATTTGAGCCTCTATCTGCTGAATATTAACAGTTGGTAATTCAGTTTCTGCCCTGTATTCAGTTTCCTGTGTGCATCTTCTTTGGCTGGTGTTTTCCTTAATGCACTGCACCAGCTAGCCCAACATGTTTTGCTACATTACCAAGTTACTGTAGGCAGTATTAGATAGCCAGTGTTTCATTCATGGCATTTTTTGTTCATGCCCAGAGTCTCGATGCAGATGCTGGGCAGTTATTACCTGAATGGGATTCTAGATGATTTTTATAAAAAAATGTTTAAATTGTTTACTGTTGTAATACTTGTAAATCATTGCGGTGGTTTAAAAATAAAATGTTTGTTGAAATATATTTCAAAGTGTTTAACTCTTTCAGGGATGCCAAACAAAACCTTCAGTCCTTGGGAAGCTTGCTATGATTATGTCAATGACGAATGGGGCTGAAGCATCTTGCCAAGTTACTCATACAGAACAGAGAGACCAGGTAAAATTGTGTGCTACTGTTCTTACCATGGGCTTCACTTTTGTAAAATTTATTTCAATTGGTCCCGATGTCAGTCATGAAAGGGAGAGGAGGCTGGGAGACAGTGTCCAATCGCAAACACTCTGCCAGCAGTGTTTTGATTGAAGAAAGATGCGACAGGTGCCCTTGTGAAGGAACCCCAGGTGGTTTAAATTAAGTCGGAGCAGTTGTTCTGAGATGGTAGGCGCAATTTGCAGTCTTTGCAGACAGCTAATCTGTTGCAGTGCCTCCACATCCAGGTCATTCACCCCATGCAGGCCGTCCTTTGCCAATTTTGTCATTTATCTACTGCTTTGTTTCATTGCTGCGAAAGCAGTACCAATGTAAAAGTAGTGCACAGAATTGATATTCATGCGGCAGATGTTCCTGCAGACGAAGCGACCATGCAGCCAAGTGGCATAATCCAATCTGTCGATCAATGTGTGCAACACTGCACCCCTTCTCTACTTCTGTCCCTCTCAACTTTGAGTGTAGACCGTCTTGCCAGCCATCACCTTACCTGCCTCTGTTTTCCCTCTGCTGTGCCTCCTCACCATTCTACCATGAACACTGGACACTTTCAGGTCGTCCCACATTTTTCTTTCCCGAGATGTGGTTAGTGCCGACATAGACAAAAATCTTGGGAGTGGCGTGATGTAAAATGGATTGTGCTCCATAATTTGTCTGCATCAACAACAGTGTGGCATGGCTGTGGGCCATGTTAATGCAAGAGGCAAGAGAGGCATGTTTACATTGGTACTAGGCATGAACAGAGGCATTCCTATATGTGTGTCCAGTCAGTAGCAAGCACCTATAACCAGGCACTATGGTCAGCATGTTCACGTATCATAGTGACATGTTTATCATGCACTTGCGGACAGTGTTCTTAGTGCTACTTTGAACTGCAAATTGCAGCACTTGGTTCTCAGTCTAACTTGCATGTTGTATGTGATTATGAACTGCATAGACAGTTGTCGGATAACTAGCTTATATAAATCCCTATGTTAGTCATTTTTCACGATTCTGTTTGCGCATCGTGACACGTGTCGCTTAGCAATGCTGAATAGGATGCTTATTTCATTGTTGACATTGCATGGCTGCGTGGTAAAGATTTGATTCATTTCTATGGAAATTAAACTGTGTGCAACTGGTTTGTGGTGTCTTTATGTTCAATACAATTGTAGTGAGTCTAATAGGAATCAGCAGCAGTTTGCAGCACTGGTTACGAGTTGATGAAAGGAAACACGGGGATTTTAAGGGATGTTTAGATTATACATACCATGCTTACTCGCATACACATTCACCATTTTGTTTTCAGAAATTTCCTTCGAAACACGATGGTCAACCAACATGTAAATCAAGGCCAAGATGCGGCACAATCCTCACTAACAAATGCTAAAAAACAAACAAGAGTGACCTTATGATGCTACTGCATAAAGTACTGCATTTAGTTGCCTTTGAGCTTTCTCAGACTGCAGCTGTAACTACAGCAGTGCAACACTGTTTCTCGAGAAGAATTTGCCGAAGCCCTTCTTTGAGACAAATGCCCCCCCAAAAATATGACAAGGTTGCTACGAAGTGTTCTACACCGTGTCAACTGCACACTTCAGGCGTCCTTGTCATGGAAACTAAACTTCACTCATTCGATCAGCCTTGGAGGGAGTCATACCGCTCAGGCAGATGGATAGAATGGAGACTTTAAGAATGGCAATAACTGTCGGAACAGCAACCAACCATTCTTGGCAGCATTTAAGGTAGCCATCAGTTTGTGCACGGAGGTTTCCAAAGATTTGATTGCACCCTGAGAATTTGTCGTAACGGAAAATTGTGCAAGTTACTGGGAAACTAGTGAGAATGCCTGTTTGCATGCAATAACAATGCAATGCTTTTCACGTACTCGTGGAGCATTGCCTTTTCCATTTAATCGCGTTGGTGACGTGTGGATGACGAAGTTCAGTAGTGCGAAGTAAAGGCACTTGCATATTCTCATCTTTGTGTCCATTGCAATCTGCTTTCCTTAGGGATGAATTCCATACTGCATCACTGCAACTCTAATATGAGATGCAATCCCAGTCACTTTTAATTGCATGTTAGTAGTTTGGAGCTTCACTTCTCAGACCTATGTGACCTTCAAGCTTTTCTTCTCCTTCTCGAAATTAGGGTTCTGCCTGTACAACATATAGTGGCGAGAATAATTGTGGCGTGTGTTGTCAGAGCAATGAAAAGGAAGGCTTTGTTTCTGTGTTGGATACAGCATACCCGAGCAATACTGAACTGCGTTTCCTTAGTTTCATGATTGAATTGTTGAGTTGGTTTTAGGTGAAGATTACATTGGACCTGGACCACACATAAACGCAGAGAGAAGTCTCGAGAACAGGAAATGTGAGAATTTGAAGTGAAAAATGCTGGCTTAGGCACAATATCCTGTGAAGGAACCTCATTCCTTTTCACCGTAACAAATGCCAACTGGTTTGGGGAGAATACATACAACAGGGCTCTCTGGGGTGTCGGGACATTCATTGATACCTTAATTTGAGTTTTGAATGCAATATTAGTGACTTTTAATCTGTCACACCATCCGATGATAGTGTGACAACGTAGCCAATGTCCATAATCAAACTTTTCCGAGATCACGGCAGAATCGGCACTGAAGCAATGCGTAAGTCTGAGTGTTGCTGTGTTGTCTGTGAAATGTGTCAGCGGGATGCCGAGAGCGTTCAAAGGAACGACAAGGGGCATTCCACTGAGACACGTGACCGGAAGCTGAGAACCAAAAACTGGAAGTTGGCTGGTAGCCATCTTGGCTCCCAATTACATTTAATTGGCTCTTAATTAATCCACATCAACCATTTTGGTACTTGCACACCTTTCCTTGACACTCTATCCAATGGCACCATTCTTTTTCCAATGTACCAACCAATTCCTCTTTTACAGCTTCGACACGGTCATGCCCGTGCGAAACCACCTACATAGCCATACAATGCTTGCGCATTAATAAACGATGCATCTCTGCACTTTGAAGTTGAATTTATATTTTTATGCATACTGTTTTACGGCTAATCTTGATGGGGCTGTCTGGGCTGCAGCAGTGCAGTGGATGCTTTGCACTGGGCTGCCTGAAGGATCAAATTTCAAAAGCAGTTTTCTTGAATACCTGAAACACCTATAAAATTTGGAATTGGCAAGAAAAAGGAAATGAAACCACTTCAACATTGCAGCTGCTGCTGTATCTCTCATTGCGCTCTTTTCTCAGTTACAATGTTTTTCCCATGCATCAGACTGTGTATAGTGGATGCCTATGAATGCATGGCAGCACCAGTTTGTGTAAAATAATTGTACTGGAAATTAGCTTTTTTTTTTTTATTATTATGTACTAAGATATCCTTTTTGCAAAAAACTGAATGACTGCTAACATACCCGTACTGCATTGAAGCATTAAATCATTTGATTGTGCGAATTGTTGTGCTGCTCGCATATTAGGTACGCCTCATGCCACCCGCAGGTTATTAGGGCTCTTCCAGCATTTTCAGCGTTCGCATTATTTAGTCTGAGTCTGGATTTGAGGCCTGCTGGTCATGCCTGTTGGGCATTTGTGTTGAATATCGAGATACTGTCAAGGACTGTTTAACATTGATTTCAGCAAGTCCTCCAAGATTGTTTTTTCAGCTACTTGTGAAAAATTATCATCTTGCCCCAGTTAGCATGGAGTTAAAACAGTTGAAAAATTTCTTCCAGTAGTCATTGTATTTTGGTATAATTTAAGACAGTGGCACTGCACACAGCCAAGGCACCTGGGCAGTTTCACTTTCAATAAGACCAATTAAGCAACGGCACAAAGAAAGATACTGCTGTGAACTTTCTATGCTAAATCTAAATCGCATTTCAAATTCTAAGTGTGCTGTCAAATTAACCAAAGAAATACCTGCAAGACATGTAGTTTGACCATATTTTCAGGTGTGTGCGTGCATGCGTGTGTGTGCGTCTGTGAACTCTGCAGCATTCTGTGGAGCCCTTGAGTGAGCAGCACATGCTATTCAGTCCCAAGTCTTTACAGCAGTAGATAGCATATCCATGAGACACGAGCGCCACTATCAGTGACCTCAGTATTATCATGGAATCTGCACTCTGCAGTACTGGGCATTTAGGGCTCAATCTCTGTATTTGAAGGCTGTAAAATATCTATTCTACAGAGCTGGTTTCTGAATTCACCTTCCTGCAAGTCCAACTCATGTTCTGTGGGCCTCTGCGCATGCCACTTGGTTTTAAGACTAGTTTTCCTACTGGTTCACAAACAGCTGCAGCATGCGTGCAGAATCCTTGCACCGCTGCACCACACTTGTCAAATGGCTGGTGGGTAGGGCCGCAGCGCTCTGCCAGCTGTAACAGGTCGTGGTAGGATAATTCTAGCTGGTTCAACTTGTTAGTCCGCTTTTTATCCAGAAAACACTGATGCGTACTAAGAGTCTCTCCAAGCTTATCTTATATTTTTGGTTGCTTTAAGAACCGGCTATCAAATGGCTCGTTGTAAATTCTTTTTTCTTCTCAAAAAGGGTCATAGTATTCTGGAGCTATTCACTTGTATTATGACGCACATTATCAGTGCACATTGGAAATTAGTCGTCCAGAAACTGGCTTCACAAGTGAGCAAGGTGAAAATATATGGAGCTAGTGGCCCTACCTTAAAGTATCCTCTTTGATCTCTTCACAGCAGTGAATAGTGAGGCCTAGTTTTATGTACTGCTTTTGGCAAAGTCATGTTGAACACGATAATTATTTCTGGAACCTACAGAGCAGCTTGACTGGCCTCTGCAAAAAGCATGGGACCATAATGCCCCCCCATTCTTCTCAGACAAAAAGAAATCAAGCTCATTCTTCCATGAGGACCGAATTGTATTCTTGGAAGCTGGAAAAAAAGAACTCCTTATGGAAATTGATTGTTAGGCCTGCTGGAGCGTCATATCGTATATGACGGCTGACTTGCAATATGCAGTGAGCCTTGAGAAGCACGTATTCACCGTCTGTTTGTCTACTCAATGCCTGAAACATGCTGAAAAAGTAATGCATGCAAAGCATGGATTTAATCCATGAAAGAGCTTTTAAAGTTAATGCATTCAACAGATTTGTTCTCACCTCTGTCCATATATGCTCTCCTCTAGGGTTTGCATAAGCACACATGCTATTTTAATGAAGTTAAAAAAAAAAATCCTCATTTCCTGTTCCCCCCCCCCACTTGCCTGCCATGTTGAGACTTTCAGCTTGCAGTATGGTAGCTTTAGCAGTGCACGCTATGTTAGGAGTCTGTTATGCTTCTGTCAGTACTGGTATCCTCGTCTCCATGCCCTGCTTTATCCCTTCTCACAGCATCACTCCATTCCCAGCTCCCACCTCTTGTGCATGTTCCCCGACACCCTTTGAGCTGCAGTGCAGTACTGTTGCCACGGATAGCACAGCATTCCTTGATGTGGTTTCCTCCCTGCACTGTTTGCCACTAGGCCCAAAATGTTGCGTAGGACTAGCAGCAATCATTTGCAGGGGTTGCATAGTGCTTTGGGTATCCCTGAAGGTGCTGGATGCAGTCTCCTGTGCTGGCAGTAATCGCCTGTTTTCGGATAAGTACAAGGTTAGGTTTCCCAGGCTAGATACTTTGATTTTTCTGAGGGGAAATGTTTTGGAAAAGGTTATGTGACAGCCTTTGCTTGAGTGGGTCTGATTCTTCCACCTCATGTAGTGAAAGTGAGGTTTATGCTGCAAAGTTCTGTTACAAACAGAAGCGGTTGCATCTGTTAATGTTTGATCAAACTGTTTTTTGATTTGTGTAATTCTGAAAGTAATCTTCATATTCTCCTGCAGTTTTTCAGTTTCTTTCGCCTTGGAACAGGAAAGTATGTGATAATCAGATTATGTTATCACAATCAAAATCTAGGGCTAGTAATGCGTGCCTTCTCAATGTTTGTTTTGTGTTGATATTTGGGACTCGGTGGCTTTCAAATACTGGAGCCAAGGCAGGGATGAAGATATCAGGGTAAACTTGAAATAAGTGAAGGTTCAGACAAAATATGTAGGGCCAGGTTGAACCAGCGTTCGTGCTCAAATTGCACTAGGAAACTGACAGACACAAATGTGAAGGAAAAACGAACCTACTAGTAGTGTTCCAGCACGTGCTTTCTTCCGGTTTCCGTGGGAAGTGTCTGCTCCCTCGGAGTGGTTACTTTCTTGGTGTAACCATTGGCTCATATTTTAGCGACTTAAGCAATGCGAAAGACATCGTGTCTAGTGTCTCAAGAATTGTGGTGTGGCAATAAGTGTATTACTTGCCCTCTTGTCTCGCTTTCAGTGCCATCAGTCAGCCACTCACTAACAGCACCAGAGCATTGGACACCAGTGTGCTGCCAGTTGTTGGCGACAGTGCCAGAAACGGGTGGTTATCATCTCCTGCTGCTGCCTGTGTCCCTGCCCACCAGCTTGAAGACAAGTGTGCGACATGTGCAAGTGTGAGCTGTGTCGTCAGCGTGCCTGCAGTGGATAACAGGCATCTGGACGGGGCTGCAGATGCATCTCTCAATGTGGCATACGGCGCGGGCAATCATAGGCGCAACTGGACAGGCAACCGCCATAACTGTGGCCCCAGTGTGCAAGCATCACGACCAAAGACAAGCACGGGTGATCAACTCGGACCATCTACCAGCTTCAGGTACAATCAAACTATGTTGCCTTCAAGGAGTAGACACCCCAAGGCTTTTGACACTCGTTTATTTCTTTAAAATAATGTGAAATTTAATGGTGCACATGACCCACCAAATTTAATGGTGTACATGACCCACCATGCGGAATTCAATTACACCAGCTAAATCATTTATGGTTGCATTTTTTTTTTTTCTCGCACAATTTTGCTTCAGCTGTGGAGCGCCAGCTCTGGTGTCATACAAGAGTTTTGCTCGCGTGCATGATGAAGAAAGTGATATGTAATCATTGCTTATTCATTTTATGTGATTTAATTTTTGGGCAGGCTTGCGTAAGCATTGATGCAAATTAAAATGAACAGAGCAACATAAATTGTTCAATTTTTGCATGCCTCGCATGACCTCGGCATGTCTATAACGTCACAGCAGCCTTTCGATAGCTGAAACCGAAAGTGAAACTTCATGAGAGAAGGAATTGAATGTTAACTTATTTACTGCTTTTTCATGCAATAAAACTTGGTCTAGTCGTGTTCGGTAATGTGCAGCGCATCATTCTATAGACATTGTACACTACGAAAATGTGGTGTCTCTACTTCAAGTTGACGAGTTCATATGATGTCGCGAAACATAACCAGTGGAAACGAGAAAAACACAGCACTAAGCTTTGCTGCTGGTCACATGATTTATAAGCGATAGATCTTTGATTGCATGCTGTGCTGTGCCATTGTACTGTTTTTGAATTGTGCCGATGCTCAAGCTAGTTCCAGCACTGATTTTTGGCTTGGCAGCTTGCATGGTGAACAAATGTAGTGGTCTTTTATGTGGCAGCTTTCGCAGTGGAAAGTGCAAGAAACAGCTTCTTTTGAGAGCATTACCTCTTACTACTTGTAATTGACGGTCTCCCCTCTTCCTTTATCATAATTTCCCAAAAGCCACGTGACCAATTTTGACGCTAGCAGTCGTTTTTTGGCCAAAGGCTCGTTTTTTAGGCACGACAGACGCAAGCGGGTATCATTGTCGCAAACAACCGGTTTTGCCTGACTGCGGAAGTTAGTCAAAGCGCAGTCATTCGGACAAACTAGCTTGGCTCTCATTGTTGCCTTACAAAGGGTACAAAATCGCACTGGAAATGAAACACTGGCACTGTCCCCTGTGGCTCACTACGATACTGCAGCTGCCACCCGTTGGGAAATGTAGAAGGGAAGGGGGGGGGGGGGTGATTGTGCATTCATGAAGGCTCTAATACGACGTGCTTTTTTTTTCCTGTGAATTTCATCTCTCAATCTTTGGTACCATCGTTAATCACTGAAACTGCTTTGCGCGGCGTGTGCATTCGTTCACGGCATAAGCATGACCTGCTGTTGCCACCGCAGTACGTTGTGAAGTGGCATGGACATGACAAAAGCATGACTGGCAAAAATATCCTAGCTTATGGGTCATACTGGTTAGAGCTTAGCACAGCTGGGGGGCACCACAGCGCATGTGGTGACTGCCTTGAGACCTCAAGTTGGATGCTTTTTAGCGGTGCGAACGCCTGGCCGTGTCGGCACCAATCAGCGCATACGCATGGGCGATGCACGGAAGCAGATCCAGTAGCAATTCGCACTATGCTATAAACTCCCTATTATCGACTTATAAGGAAATCATTGGGGGCGGCGAAGTTCGTGATTTGTACGCCAATTTCTTTGTTTTTCAATTTAACAAATTTTTTGGATTGTTAAATAATTTGGATCTTTTTCGGGATCCTACAGAGTCCGAAAGAACAGTTGGCAACTGTATACTATTCGAAGCAAAATTGTGGCCCACCCATTCATTGTTGCGACTGTAGGAAGAAGGAAAAGAAAATGCACGAGCCTGCTACTGGCTCTGTAGCTAAGCCACCTCCGCTGCCTCATGCGGACAGAAGAGAAAATAGACGAAAGAAAAAGAAGAGGGAGAGAAAGACACGCATCGCAACAGCCGTCGTCCACCACCGTGGTGGCGGGTGCAATGACTGCCTACAACAGATAAAAATTCGGTGGCAGGCTAGCGTGCTTCTTTTTGCTAGCAACTGAAGGAGGCAGTGGCTGCATTTCCTTTGCAGATATAATCACAGGTTCATGTTTTGCAACCAGGGTAATGCAAGTAGAGCCACAGCATGCAGTGCCTATAAAGCATCGAGCTATGCCACAAGGCTCATTATATGCTTTTTTCTGTCCTCTTTTCAGTGATAGCAGCCAGCCACCGAAGACAACTCACTGCAACAAAAGCTGGGGCCCCTCTGAAATGCCACTTGCCACCTGTCCTGCCAGGAAGACATGGTCACCACACGCAGCTGATGGCATTCTCTCGTCCCAGCGATGCGAAGACAAATATGTGGTTCCAGCACGAGGAAATGCGGGCCATTTCAGCGGGTTGCATACGGGAGCTGATCACAAGCACCAAGACCAAAATTTGGATACATCAAGGCATGTGCAGTATGGCAGAACCAAGCATTCTCGCAGCTGCCCAGGCAGCCATCAAAGTCCAGCCAATAGCAGACAGGCATCGAGACCCAAGTCAGGTGCACAATATCCAGACAGCTCACCTGCCACTCTCAGGTCTGACTTGGCCAAACATGGAAGAGCTGCGACAAGACACCTGTCTGAATGTGATGCAAAGTCCAGGCCGTTTGGAGTGAAACCCTTCTGCAGCTCATTCCAAGCAGTGGCAGATACAAGCAGCAGTCCTGGTGGTGCCCTTGGCACCAAACCATTTGCACAGCCTTTGAGGAATAAGAACTGCAATGCTACGGATACGGAACCTGCACGCAGAATGGCTGGCAGGGCGACTGTTGCCGCTGGCGCTGGCCAGATCTATGCGCTGCACCTTCACGAAAACTGCCCCAATCTGCCTCCTGTAGAAGAAATAGTGAAGCGCCTGCAGGAGATCCAGACAGAATTCCAGAGGGATGGTCTCAGCATGGAGCGGCAGTGCTCAATGCTGGATACAGAGCGCTGCTGGATTCTGGACAACTTGAGGACCTTCAACCGCATACTGATGAGAGTTGACATAGAACTCAAAGAGGAAGAGCCACACAAGCTTTGCATTTGTTCCCTCAGTGAAGCAGTGATGGTTCATTCAAACACTAACTGGGTTTTTGATGCCTGCATACTCTTCCACCTCCTGCTCAAAAGGCACAGGTGCATAAAGACCCTGGATCTAGACAAGACTGCCGTGGCCTCTGGATTCCCGCATGTGCTGTGCGATGCTCTGGCTTGCAACAGAGGACTGCGGCACTTGGCCATAGCCTGCTGGGATTTCTCTCCTCAAACGGAGCGCACATTGGTCTATGCTCTGTGCAAGATGCCTGCACTCGAATCCATTTGCATCTCTAAGTTGTCCATGAAGCCATCTGCGGCTGGCCGCATTGGCGATATGGTGGCAAGATCAAAGTGCATTCGAAAGGTGCAGTTCCTGGAGAATGACATGTCACCTGAGGCTGGCAGGGAGCTAATGAAGGGCCTTTGCCGGAACGACAACCTCGAGGTCATTCGGCTTGATGACAATGCTCTTGGATCTGAAGGAGCACAGCTCCTTGGTGGCTTTCTGGCCAGGTCGTCCAAGTTGCAGCAGCTATCGCTGCGTGATGTACCGTCCTTTGATGAGCAGCAGCTGATAGTTGTTTCAGAAGGGTTGAAGACAAACTGCAGCCTTCACAAACTGGAAATTCACAATTGCTATGTTACTCGAGGTGGCATCGATAGACTTGTCGAAGCTCTCACGAACAACAGCACTCTAAAGTGCCTGACTCTGTCTGCATGCAACCTTGGGCAACCAGAAACAAAATCTGTTGCCATCCTCCTGGAGTTCAACAGAGGCCTTGCTGAACTCAACTTGAGGGAAAACATGATAGATGATACTGCAGCAATCTGGTTGGCTCGAGCGCTGAAGTTTAATGGTCACCTGGAGAAGCTCAACCTTGAGGCCAACCAGATAAACTCCCAAGGTGTAGTCGCACTTGTTGATGCACTGCAGAGCAACAGTGTCTTGAAGGAGCTATCATTAGGGTGCGTGGATCCGGACGACGAAGAGGACTACAGAGATGTCACCGGAGCTCTAAACCGTGCAGTTGCATACGACCGAGTGCGCCTCTGCTATGACATGCGAGGTGTCTTCCAACTGTCAGCCGCCCTTCGCATAAATGCAAACCGAATCACAATGGTCCACTTGGACTCAAGCGTTGATCTTGATGCCACTTGCTTAAAGGACCTATTCCTTGCGCTTGCAGTCGTTCCGTGCCTTGAAGTGCTCTGCATAGAGGCCCAAGCCAACATGGATGGGTCTGCTGCAAGAAGGTTTGCCAAAGTCCTGACGACGACAAAGACGTTGCGCCATGTTCAAATGCTTGCATGTAATGCAGACAGTGTGGCACTGACAACGGTCATGAAGGCCATGAGGAAAAACCAGTCTGTGTCACATCTGGATTTTGAGTTTACCACCAATGAGACGCCTTGCATTGATGCATTGCTTGACGTGATCAAGTACAACCGGACGCTCCACCACTTCGGCTACCTCAGCACCAAGCTGTCGGAGCTACAGGTCATTGCTCGTGAACTGCAGGGCAACCATGTCTTGACCTCCTTCAAGATTTGGGAGAAGCCTGGCTATAGGGACACCATTTTTGAGATCAATGAGATCCTCCGACGCAATGTCGCTTATCTTAATAGGGCTGTGGAATTTGCAATGGACCCAGAGAAGTTTGGCATCCAGCGGCAACCAGCCGTGGCTTACGAGGAACTCTGTCAGACAGACGCCTTCAGAAAGCATTTGGCCAGGGTTGCTGGACCACATGCAGTGGCTGACTCCATGCGTAGCGCCCGTCGCCACATCACTACAAATCTGTTTGCCATCACAGGTGTGTGCAAGGGTCCTGTGACGTGCTGGCCTCACCCAAGAAAAGCATGCCAGATTGACTGCCTCAACATCTTCTGCTGGCTGAACATTTTTTCACACCTGAAAGTTACGGACATTGTGATGTGAGGACATTTGATGACCTACCCACAATATTTTTATAGCATAGTGGCACTTCATTGTGTTGCTTTCATTAAACTCCTGTGGAGAAGCTGTATTCAAGCTTACATTTTTCATGTGTGGCACATAGTGCAGTGGTTAGGCACGTTGTGGCAAGCTGCCATAGGAATGCAAGTGTAACGCACTGAGTTACAGAGAAACAGGCCTGCTTGCTGCCTGAGTATTGCACATTTGCATGCTTTAGCCGGAGTCTAGCGGCAGTGTATTATTCCCTTTCGCGCCTGTGCACATAAATGCTATTTGCCTACTATGCTCACGGTTGTTCATGTGGGGCACATAGTACAGTGGTTAGGCACGTTGAGGCAAGCTGCCATAGTAATGAAAGTGTAATGCACAGAGTTACAGAGAGCCATTCATGTTTTATGAGAGAGTTGACTGCGATTTTGATTGAAATGTTTCAGTGGTCAACATTAATGCTAGTCATGTATGGCATGCAAGTAATAATTGCATAGCTTCGCGGTGGTTTGTCCAATTGATGGGCAAGGGGAATCTGTCTGGTGTGGGATGCGTGTGTGCAGCTTAGCTGCTTTTTTAGCTGGAACACTTCATTCATCGCAGAGCTACGTAGACTGATGCTGGGCTTAGCCTGCAATAGCATTGCATGCAGTTCCTACAACATATTTGGTTTATGATTTTAGCTGATGATTCTTGCAGATTTTTAAAATTTGCTGCACGAGTCTTCAGAAAGGAGTTTCAGTGGACTGTATGCCTGCTGCATGCTTTATGTTCCTGATGCTGTATTGTGGCATATAACATGCTAAATCTCTGCAGTGTACAAATGTTACAATTCTACTATGATATATATCGCTTTTTGCATATATGTGGCTTGTCAGGCTGTTTTTGTGTTTTAACTTGTGCATTGGCATTGATACTTGTGGCTAATATCCTTTTCCGATTTTCATGCGCAAGCCAAGCATTTACATGGCTTATTTGATGTTCGGAAATAGCTTTGAAGTGGACCCTAAACTATTTTTTCTGGGTGCTTGACTTATTGACACTGACAGTTTCTTTGAAACATTGCTATCTTGTAAGCAGAATCACCTTGTTGGGGAACAGAATGTGAATAGTGGAAGCCATTCATCAGGTAAAATATTATGACGCAGTTTCAGCAGTCGGTGTTAATTGTTCTCGATGTGTGCATCTGGTGGTCATGTAGGTTATGCCAACATTTGACTCCAATGGCTGTAGTTAGCTCAGTGTGATTCACTGATATTGCATGATTTTGTAATGATTTTATGCACATGTATTGATGCCAAGTAGTCATTAAATATCTTTGAAGTATACCAAGTGCCTGTATTTCTCTGACACAAATGCAGTATGCCGACCTCGTTCACTGTACAGTTCTTTTGTTGCTCGTACTTGTACTATGCTATAACTGATGATCTATAAACATTCTGCATCTCGGCTGTAAAAGACGGTTACTTTTTAATGCTGCGAGGGCTTGTCATTTAGCTCACAAATATCACTGCATTTTTTGCATTCTTATGCTGTTGTATTCAAACTTAGTGCAGAGATAGTGCTGGGCCTGAGTAAAGTTGGTAGGCTGCAGTCGAATTAAGTGATATTTTGAGACCGATTTCTGGGTTCGAAAAGTGGCCCTGCTATCTTACTTGTGCACTAGTATTGACACTGAAATTCAGACTGCAGGAACATCTGTTAAAGCATACCTTGGTGAAGAGTGCGCCACAAGGACCTCTGCACCCACGCCTAGCCGTGCGTTGCATTGCATTGTCTGGGTAAAAGGGGATCCTGGTGGTTGGACCAACACAGACCGAGAAAACAATCTCAACCACTGCCATCCACACCATGCTGTGATTATATGCTGGTGCAGGCCCTCGAGCACATGTTGGGCTACTCTGTTGCAGGGTTGGATGTAATTCCTCCTTTACTGCTCAAGCCAACTGGCACCCTTATGAGACACCTAATTTTGGGGTTCATGTTTTATCCTTTGTAACGATGCGTAAGGTACTGTACACTGCACTGATCCGAACGTGATACCCACCTACGACCGGTGGATAATTTATACATAACCTAATTTCTTTTCTCATTTGTTTTGATTTCAATAGTCAAGCGATGCCTTTGATGTCAGTCATCTAGGTCAAGTGACGGGTAAAAAAAACTGAGATATCGTTCCTGTGACTCCTCAGTTCACTACACTGCTAAATTCAGCTTGCCTCAAGGAGCAGGAATCGCAAATAGAATGATTATATCTGTATTTTCAAGCCGTGCATGACCTGGACTTGATTGTGATGTCACAGCCATCTCTCTGCTGCTGAAGCCAAACTGGTGAGAAAATTTCATTAAAAATTATTTACCGGTCAAAGGCGGAAACTGCATGGTGATTCGTATGAAATGTCTTACGCATTATTAACAAGAAGAAAAATTCCACCAAAATTTGGTGTCAGCTCCTTTATGCAGTTGCTGAAAGGAGGCCCTGAATGACGTTATGCAATAGCAGGGGATCACGTTTATTCTAAAAAAGGGATGTGACAGAGCCCTAGCAGACCGTTACCGGACAATTGGTGACGTCCACCATGTGCCGACTATTTGGTCGCATCCTTCATGTTCTGATTCAGATGTAGACAAAAAAGAGCAAGTCTTTGGAGAACTACAGGTGGTTTAAGACCTGGATGCTGCCTGGAAGATAATCTCTTTGTGCTAGCAGAGTATCAAAATTGCTGTGAAGGAAGAATGTGAACTTGCACTGGGCTTCCTAAATATATCAAGCGTGAAAGCTTGTGGTCTGTGCTGTAGTCACTGGCCTGCCCAGAATACTTGCTCATATTTGCCAACTCTTCTGAATTTTCCGCGAAATGTATGAATTTTGACCAGTCTTAAGATTTTACGAATCTTGCGTGAAATTTTACGGAAAATGTTTTATTTTCGAAAAAAAAAGTGCGTACATCTATTGACACAATACATATTCGCGATATCATCAGCTGTAAACGTTGTGGCTTCTGTCGTCTGCTCGGGGGGACACAAATCCATATATCCAAAACTCGGTACCGCCTCTGCCAGGCTAGTGGCTATAGACCTTTTCGACAAAGAGTGCTGCCATATTGGAGACGGCTGTTCTCATGACACAGGAAAAAGCAGAGGATTCTCCCCCCACGCCTGCTTCACAACCCAGTCAAAGCTGTTTCTCCCAGGGTCGTGAACAGGTCTATAGTATCTGTAGTCGGACTGGTCAGGCCTTCATGCGGTCTCCGCAAACCTTTGTTCACGTGTTTGGACGACTTGTGTTTTGGCCTCTGTTTTTGTTTAATTTGTGGCCGCATCTGACATAGTGCGACTCTGGTGTTTTAGCAATAGCGGTTTCGCGATACAATGGCGGGCTCAAAGCCGCGACAGTACTTCCAAGTATCTTTGAAGTTGTGCACGTCAGAATTTCCATGCTTCGTGCCATCTAAGAAAGGAGAGAAGTTCAGATTTTGCACCACGTGTGCCTATTATGTTAGCATTTCACATGGTGGCAAGTCCGACATAAGCTCCACATCGCTTCGAAAAAGCACCAAAGATACACGTGAGCCGCGGGCAGCCAGCCAAGCCTGACAAGTTTTGTACGCAGTGATAGCGACCTCGGTGTGATTCGTGCAGAATGCCATTTCACGGCGTTTTTAGTTGAACGTGTCAGTGATCACGCTGTAGAAGAACGGCTGATTGGCTGATATTACTGTCCATCACGCTGAACCACTTTTAGCAGGCTGTCAGCAACCGTAAAAGCATTGCAAAAATAGATCGTGAAACAATGGAGTTTTCGCTCATTACTCTACAAGACATGGATTTCGCTTGTGGGTGAGTGAGCAAGCTTGTTGCTAAAGGTAAATTCTTGGAAACTAAGAAAAAAAAAAAATTGCTAGTGCAGTGATGTACATCTTGCCCGGAACATGAGAATTCAGGTGGGGCGACAGGCACTAGTGTTCGTCATATCTCCCAATGAAGCAGTATAGGGGGACGTCAGGTGATCCTCCTTTGAGAACAGGGATGCAGTGGCTAAGATTAGCTTCGAGATGTGCTCGTGGACTCTAGGAAGAGAATGCTGGGTACTTGCAACGAGTGCAACATTGCCTTCTGTACTCCGGTTTGTATGCGTTGGAAAAGGAGGGTATGTGCGCTGGAAATTAAATACGAGATACCATTGGCAACAGTAATGAAACGCTAAGGGAACCTGCTAGACCAAAGCGAAAATGCATGAGTGTATGGCAAAAATGGAGACGAAGCGATGGAGAACCAGCGCAGTGGCCAAGCCTGCTCTCGGAGTGTACTCCACACAAAAAATGCATCGCTCAGTAGTGGTTCAATGCCAACTCCTTGGGGAGTGCCCTGCTCTTCCGAGACTAGTGTGAGGGTACTGCGCATTAAGAAATGGCATGCACTGATTGATGGCAAGGGCACTGGGATGTTCCTTGGTGCTCCTACCATGCCACCCTAATGAGGTTGCCTGGCTACCTTGCAGCAGGCGCTAGGTTTTGCTTTCAGAAAACCGAAAGGCAGTACAGCGGGACACAAAGAATGGTTGAGGCTAACAGGGTCATTAGGAGCATGAGCCAATGACTGGGATATGGTGCAATTAATGTTAACAGGGATGTGTAAGAGGCCTGCCTTCACCCATTTGCTCAAGAGGACATTCACTACGGTGGTGCCATTGGTAGGAGAGTAGGGAGTAGGACAGGCCACCAGGTAACACCCATTTAGAATGACCCAGAGCCATCGGGCTACTGGTGTAAATAGAGACAACCAGGAGGAGGAAACTGGACCAGGGAAACATAGGCGCTGGAGGAGAAGCAAGACCCAAATCGATTCAGATGTAGGGTTTATCAGCATGCAAGGTAGCAGGAATAGGATAAAATGAAAGGAAGTAAAGGAACAGCTATGGCAGGAGAGAGAGATAACTTTTATTCGTCCAACAGAGTGACTATCCCGCTCTTCGGGGGTTAGACCCGGAAGGTGGGACAGTCGCCTTAGTTGCAGGCCGGTAGTTCTTGGACTCCGGCAGCATCTTCGGCCAGTCGAACAATTTCTCTTTGGGCTCTTGGGTCTGAGCTTCGCAGAAGGGTCTTCCAGGTGTCTTTAGTTATATTTTTAGCCCTGCCTGGTGACTTTGCACATTCCCATATTATGTGATCTAGAGATCCCCTTTCCTTACATAATGAACATAGGTCTGATCGTATTTCTGGACACATATGGTTGACAAGAACTGGGTTCGGGTATGTATTTGCCTGTAGCTTTCTCCATGCTACTGCTTCCTCTTTGCCTAACGTGGGATCTGGTGGTGGTAGGACCCTCCTGCTCAGTCTGTAGTGCATTGTTATTTCGCTATAGTTAATCAGGTCCTCTTGTTTGCCTTGCTCCGGTGGCACTCCTCCAGCCCGGTGTGTGAGATCTCGGGCTAGTTTGTGTGCCGCCTCGTTTCCGGGCACGCCTGCGTGGGCTGGCGTCCAAACAAGGGTGACGTCTCTTTCTATTCGCTTTTGATCGAGGATTCTACCCGCGATTTTTGCTATTACTCCAGCGGTGTAGCTCCTGATTGCGCTTTTGCTGTCACTATGTATTTTGCCTCGGTCTGAGCAAGAGCCAGTGCTATTGCAGCCTCTTACGCTGTCTGTATCGATTTTGTTTTTACAGACACTGCTATAACCATTTCTCGCTTGCCATTGAGTATGACTGCATTCATTTTTCCTTTGCCTCAGTTTGCAGCGTTTACATATGCAATTCTACCTGAATTTTCCGTCTCGAATCTCCGTGTCTGTGTTTCGGCCCTTTTTTCTCGTCTTTGCTTATTATATTCAGGGTGCATGTTCTTTGGTAATGGGGGGATATGGATCCGTTTCCGGACCTCCACTCTCATTTCCTCTGTCGTGTCCCAGTATTCCTTCGGTTGTATACCTATTTCCCTTAATATGTTCCTTCCACCCTTAGTTTTCTCTAGCCTTCTTTGTTGTGTAGCTAGTGTTGCCTCAATTATTTCATCTAAGGTGTTGTGTATTCCCAGCATCGTTAGCCTGTCCGTGCAGGTACCTGCCGGGAGGTGTAGTGCTCTTTTAATGCATTTTTTGATCATGCTATCGATCCTGTCTTTTTCTTCCTTTTTCAGGTCTAAGTACGGCGTGGCATACCCGACCCTGCTTATTACGAAAGCTTGTATGAGCCTTAATAGGTTACTTTCCTTAAGGCCTCCTTTTTTATTAGCTATTCTCCTTATAAGGTTTGTCGTTTGTATGACCTGTCCTTCCAGTTTCTTTATCATTTCTCCGTTGTACCCGTTTGTTTGGAGGACCATTCCTAGCACCCTCATTTGCTCGACTTTCGGGACTGCTTGTCCCTCCACTTTTACATTTACATCCACTTGCTTATATGGGTTTGTGGAGACGCACCTTTGGGACATAGAGCAACCACCGTGTAATCCTGACTATGCATGGGAGAATATTGTAACAGAATAGAAGGCAATAGAAATGGAGGAGGAATAGGGGTATTCATCCTTAAAAGCATGAATTGGCACAGTCAAAAAAGATTTCAAGGAGAACTTAAGGCGAAAAGAGGAAGTGACAGGGGACTTTGCTTTGTATACCCGTGAACTGGAGCACCTGCCAAAGAGAGAAACAAAAAAGTGGTAGAATGTACAGCAAGTGATATTAATGAGCTAGGAAAAGGGTGTGAGATTATTACATTAGGGGATATGAATGCCCATAAAGAAAACATAGATGGATATAGAAATTTGACAGGTAACATGGTGCTGAATATGTGAAGGCACGACTTAATTGTCTGTAATATTACGGAGAAGTGTGATGGGGTCAGAACATGGGAAATGGGAAGTCTGAACTCAACAGATTATGTGCTAATGTCACATAGGATGTACAATATGCTAGGGATAGGCTAGACCTGGGATGGTTTTATTTGAGCGCAGCAAAGTCAGCAGCAAGATAAAATGTGAGCAGTGATTGAGAGAAATAGGGGAAAAGTGGTGGGCTAGGAAAACATTCAGTTACCTCTACATGAGGGATGTTGGCACAAAATGGAGGAAAAAGGCAAAAAAATTGGCAGGAAGATGTTTGGAAAGCAGTAGAGGGACCAGCCAGGAATAATCGATAATGAAAAAGGTTAAAGAAACAGAGTGCTCTGTAGAAAATAGATTCAGACCAAATCAGCATTAGAAATGTATAGGATATTTAAGGAGGAAATGCTAAAAAAAAACATCTACAATAATTCTAGAGGCAGCTTATTGTTATTCGAGGCTAAGGCAGTACTGTGGACTGAGACGCACCAAGTCAAGTACCAAGAGCTGGACAAGCTATGTGGTGCATGTAGAGGAGGAAACGGCTGAACACTTGATAATATTCTGTAAATGCCTCTGCCCTACATTTCAAAGCAAGGGGCAGATTTAGTTTAAGGATAATAGAGGAATTGTAGACTCTGAATGGATAGAAATAACCAAACGGAGGCCAGCAGACTAGTGGCTAAAATCAAGTAAAGAGTATGTACATAAATACTATTAATGGCTAGGTAGTGTATGCCACCACTGCCCGGTTCAAAGGGTTCAGCATTATCCATCCAACCAACCCACCCCATCGCCTGTCCATCCATCCATCCATCCATCCATCCATGACGAGAAGATGTCGCTTTGGAAATGGCCGTAAAGCACAAATAAGATGCAGTTCACTCTGCTGCTTCAAATAGATGTCTTCTCTTAGTAGCACTATAGTGAAATATCTTCTCTTTGAAGCCGCACGGCTAGCCATGATTTGTTTGTGCTAATGTTGGCGGAGATGACTTTTCTATGTCCGATCAGCTCATCACATGCAAAATGGTATGCTTTTACCAGCGCCACCATCCGTAGCTTGCATTCTTCAGACCGACCATGCCTGCTGGGAACGCGATCAAAGCGTATACTGCAAACGGACTGGTATGCTAGCTTCGCTCTTTTTTTTTCTTCTTTGGAATACTACACAGGACAAATGTACACGAGGCTAAGCATGCATTTTTGATTTAAACTGTTGAACCACAGTCAAGCTCTTTAATATTACCAGTTGCAAAGCTTCTCATAGGAGGAGGAACAATTATTGAAGGATGAAGAGGGTGGTTGGAGCAGCAGGTGGAGTCTTCAGTTCAAGACCCCAGTGGCTCTGGCCAAAGCTGTGGAGGTAACGATGAGTGCTGCCTAGTCTTCTATGCAGAAGGGCAAAGCGCAGCAAGGACATTGTGCTACACTCGTTTAGCACCATGATGGTAGTACTCCTATCAATTATTTTTGCTTTACTCGCACAAAAAACTTTTAAAAGTAGATCCATAACGCATTAAAGTTCATAAAAAAATGGTTTTACATTTTATTTTCTTACAGCTGTAAAATTCAAGTGATATAAAGGCTGATAAAAGCGTATTTACTATAGTTCTGTATCGATTCGCCTGCTGTACCTAGAACTAGAAGGCGCTGACTGTACGCAGCTGTAGTATGCGAGAAGTATCATCATGGATGCGAACACGATTGGCAAAGGAGTGGAGAGGGTTTACATGAGATTGCTGCCGTTGCTTTCGCTCTAGTTTTAGTACTAATATTAACTCTATGCTTCTAGGGTGGCACCAGTCAATTGCACCTCCTTCTGCTCCAAGGCCGCATTGGACGGCGTTAGATGTGGCTTATGTGTGCATGTCCATATGATACGAAGAAAGATAGGGATGTCACTGCTTCATGGGCACGCATCTATATATAGTGTTTGGTGGAGGCGGTGTTGATTAGGTTGAGGAAAATAAGGGCCCGGATTTGGTGGAGTGTTCATGAATACAGCGAGTTTGTGAGGAAGCAGATGCATCAATTGAGTCGTAAGGTGTCAAGGTGCATAAAGAAGTGGGTATTAAGGACGTATATGTCAAAGCTGACTCTCCACTCGGTTGGTGTAATCGCGAGCTAGAATGTCAACCTTGACATTGCCTTATAGGGTCCATGTATAAAAAAATAAAACGGCGAACAAAGTTGGTCAAAATTCTGGCGTTAGACATCCCCAAGCAGTTAAAGCAGCAATTTTTAAATATTAGTAAATACAGGATCCATGCAGCTTTTAACTTAGACCCAAACACCCACAAAGACCATCTCTACAGATCTGGTGCATTAGCATATGAGAATCGAAGTCACTTCAGGGTACCTTAACATATACCTTTGACTGTCATGCAGCATTTATCCATAATAAAACAGTCCATTAAGTTTTTTCTTATTATATAAAAAGAAGTTAGTGACTAGAAGAATTTAAGAGTTTGAGAATTTTGGTGCCTTTAGGTCGTTTGACAGTAAAACTATAAAAACTTGAAGATGTCAATGTTCTGCTCGAGAGTGGACCATATAGTGTTTACGAATCTTATCGTCGCCTTTCCTGCTAGTCTTTCGCTACCACCTATTTATCATGAGCAACTCAGATGTGTGATTCTTTTCTGGTTTAGTTCCAATAAAATTTGCTTTCATTGTCAAGTCAGTTACCATCAGTATAGGTCTTCAAGGCATGCCAAGCAGACTACAACTAGGTTCTCTTTAGGGCTGTCACTCTACCACATAAAAATTCAGAAGCAATCAATGTGATTCAAGTTACACAGTTCGCATTGTACTTCAAACAAGGCAACTGCTGAAATGCTCAAACTGTGCAAGCAGGCGGCATAATCCAATCTATCAATCGCAGCGCGACATTCCATTCCCTTTTTACTCCCACCCCTCAAATCTAATTGGCTACCATGGTCTCCCTCTTGCCATCTGCTATCTGTCACCCTTTCCCTTGAAAGTGAAACTGCTCTCCCTTCACTGAGGCTAGCACGATACTTTTTGTGATTATGTACCATCAAGTGCAAACCTGCAAAACGCTGATTGTTTCATTTTGCAGTTGGTCAGCAGCGATAGAAGATTCAGGAGACCACAGGCCATCGTTTCCAACTGATTTTTATTTAGGTTGTGCCCTACTTTAAGAAGCTGCAATCTGAAGGTAACTTGGAAGGTGATGCAAAATGGAACGGCAGATCAACTCCTCCTATGACTGTAATGAGGAAATATTTCAACACAAGTGTACCTCTGTTTCAACCAGAAAATAAGCAGCACATACATTAGATGAATGTATCCAGGAAAAAAACCATGACATGGTAAATTTGAAATAAGGGGGCAATTACTCATCAAACCCCACCTAAGTGTAGCCATACTGCTGGGAAGTAAATCTGTATGCTCCTGCAAAACCTGCATGGCTGAAGGCAAATTCATACTTGTTTTCACAGAACCCAAAAACCACCAACATTCCCCAGCAGTCAGTCTACAACTAGGACAGCTAACAGAGGGCAAGGTAAAGATGAACTGAACAAGTTGATGCAGAAAAGTTTTTGTCAAATATGGGCAATTACAATGAACGTCGTTTTTAAAGCGAAAGCCTTTTTAGGCTCATGGAACGAATTCCCATGTGCGAGAGTTATGCACGAGATCTGTTCTTGTCTAGCGTTCCCGTCATCTGCAACCCCACACTTGAATGCACGCCAAGGAGCGATGGTGTACCATCCAAAGCAAACTCGCACTTGCCGGAAAAATTGACATGTTGCGCCTTTCCGTTCTTGTAAACCAGTTATTATATTGTATGTAGCACTGCAATGAACGTCAATAAAAGGCAAACAATGAGGGGCAAATAATAGGAGTGGAAGGGGAGGCTTTTGCCATTTTCCTCTTAAGAGACATCTAAAAGACCCTCTAATTTTTTTTTACCACCTGCCAACCGAGTAGCTCAGGTTGCAGGACCAAATCCCAACCACAGAGGCACCATTTTCATAGGACCAAGATACAAAAAATGCCATAACTTATGCGGTGTCAGCATGCATTACTGACTGCAAGTAGCCAAATCAATCTCTGGGGCAACATCAGATCTCACAGCCAAGAAGTGGCTTTGGGACTTCAAACGAAACATGCCATGCCACACTTGTCAAGTGATTCAAGGCTGAAATCATTTTTAGAGTGGGGATCTAACAGCCAAGCTGTAATTTTCATACTGCATACAATGGCTGCCTGCAA
Organism: Amblyomma maculatum; assembly: GCF_055883805.1. Taxonomy (NCBI): domain Eukaryota; kingdom Metazoa; phylum Arthropoda; class Arachnida; order Ixodida; family Ixodidae; genus Amblyomma; species Amblyomma maculatum. The sequence goes on from NC_139352.1 coordinate 11,422,224, forward strand.
GAGCACCATGAAATGATGGCACAGCACACATCATTATGGAATATTGCATGGTTTGGCGTTGTTACTTGGCTACATATAAATTGTGGTGTGCACAAAAATTCCAATGATATAAAAATGTCACTTTGGCAACTTCCCACTCTTGTGCTTTGCACAAGGTGGTCAGAGTCAAACATCTCTTTGAAGACCATACGACACTGATACTGCATCCTGCCCATGTGTAGAGGAAGGCACTCTGTTGGGTCCTTGATGCGAATCTCTTGTTGCAGTGAATGCACCAGTGTTGCTACTTGCCTGTATGGCTGCAAGATGCCTTAGCAAGATGCTCCTTTTTGTAAAGCTCTTGCTACAATGAGTGCACTGGTGGGGCTTCTTGCTTCTGTGGCTGCGAAGGTGTTCTGCCAGACTGCCACACGTAGGGAAGATCTTGTTGCAGTGTATGCACTGGCATGACTTCTTGTCCACATGGATGCGGAGGTGCCTTGTTAGCATGTTCCTTGTGGTGAACTTCCTAGCACATTGAATGCACTGGTATGGCTTCTCGCCTGTGTGGATGCGAAGGTGCTTCGTAAGGCTGTCACTAGTTATGAATCCTTTGTTGCAACACCTGCATTGGTATGGCTTTTCACCTGTGTGGATGCGGAGATGCCTGGTCAGAATGTCTCTTGTTGTGAAGGTTTTACTGCAATGAATGCACTGATATGGCTTCTCACCTGTATGGATGCGAAGGTGCTTTGTCAAGCTGTCACTTGTTATGAAGTCCTTGCTACAATAGGTACACTGGTATGGCTTGCTGCCTGTGTGAATGCGAAGGTGCTCTGTGAGGTTGCCACTTGTTGTGAAGCTTTTGCTACAGTGAATGCACTGGTATGGCTTTTCACCCGTGTGGGTACGAAGATGCCTAGTTAGAATGTTCCTTGTCGTGAAGCTTTTGTTGCAATGAATGCACTGGTATGGCTTCTCACCTGTATGGGTGCGCAGATGCTTTTTCAGGCTGTCACTTGTTATGAAGCTCTTGCTGCAATGAATGCAATGGTGAGGTTTCTCGCCTGTGTGGACACGAAGGTGCCTTATCAGAATGCTACTCGTTGTGAAGCTCTTGCTACAATGACTACACCGATGAGGCTTCTCCCCTGGGTGGATAGGGGTGTGATCTTTCAGTGAACCACCTTCTGTGAACTCATAAGGCATTTCATCTGTGTGGACTAAGCGGTGGTTTGCCAGGATGCTTTTCATTGCAAAGCCTCGGCCAGGAAGAAAGCTCTGGTACACATCACCTGCATGGGTGCAAAGATGGTCCTTGTAATCAGGATGAATGGTTCTAGGATAGTCACGCTCGGCACACAGGAACTGCTGCTTTCCTGCTTGTGACTTTTGTTGAGGTGTCGAAGGGCACTTGAGGGAAGTGGTGATTGAGTCTGCAAAATGGAAGAAATCATGTTTCCCAAAAACGTACTGGATACGACTCTGTGCATAGAGAAGGCTGGCCAGCTATGAACAAACTTTAATGCACAGTAAGGAAACATTTACAATGCTGGCAAACTAGAAAATAATGGTTTGGAAAGAGTGAAATATTTAAAAAGTTTGCTTTAGTTAGCAGGAACCTCACATATGCCTACCACTGAAAAAATGGTGGTAAAGAATGCGACCGAGTAAAAAAGCCATAAATATCCTCAAACAAAGTGTTACTTCTGATCAGTGCTGTTCACAAAAAGATAGTGCATACAGCAACAGACCTTACACATTCTCAAATCCACACACTGTCGCCAGTTTTACTTCACCAAAACTATCAATGAAAAGTTACAGGACTGCACTTAAGTCTGCTTAAGAGTGGGAATGGCGATAGCCACTTTACAGGACTATCCTCACTAACTGCATCATCAATGTCATTCCTACCACCACCACCACCATCATCATCACTATTTGTACTATCATCATTATCAACTAAATACACTGCCATTGTCGTCATACTACCATCATTATCACTAACTGGAGAATCATTATCATTGCTACTTTCCTATTATCACTAACTGCACCGGCAATGCCATTGCTACCATCATGCTCACACTGAACATGGAGAGTTATGATTGGTTTCTCATGAGCCCTGCATAGAGTAGCGGTTTGTGCGCTCGGCTGGGGATCGGAAGGATAGTGGTTCGATTCTTGGTGGAGACAGACTTTTTTCTTTAAGTGTCAGTTAGTACAAACACGTCCTGCAAACATTTCCCTCAGCCCATGAGCCAAGAAAGGCCTTTGCCTTAAAACCTTTGCTTGAATAAACATTACTAGTGCAACATGCCCATTGCAATTCTTCACCTACTAAGTGCTCCAAAGACGTCCCTCCCGTTCAGATATTATTTCAGACAAGCACAAGTAAAGACATCGCTCCACCTTACGAATTGTAGCTGCAGGTGTACCAAGAAACGCCTCCAGGGATGTGACTGGCAACAAGACCTTTCACATAAAAAAAAAAGGGCCAATGGAAATTTCAACTGGAACGAATTGGACATTCCAATTTCATATTAAGCAGCATGAAAAGACAAATAACAGAAAAAAGACAAAAAAAAAAAGGTGCAAGAAAGCGCCTTTGTTGTACTACTATGCCTCTACTTGGGTCCTTGTTTTTTTGTGCTTTTAAGTAGAAAGCCCTACCAACTTTGCCAGTTTTATGTGTATTCTTTAATTGCAGTTGGCTGTAGTTTAATACTCCAATTGGTTCCAACTGTGTTTTTAGTCATCCGAACAGCTGGTCCCATTGGTCCAAGACAGTTATTGCATCCAGCAAACAATTACAAATACCTTGCATTTAAATTGCACAAGACACATTATGTGAAAAATATTTCTAAAACTAAACTTCTCTAAAACTTAGCTCAGATTTTAAAGTATAAAAGGAAATTCGATTTGTAAGGACTGTAGGGAGACTATCTACCTGCTGCCAATTACCATTATTACAAGGAAATCGACACTATGATAATTTACGGCTTATAGTGTTCAGCGGAAAAGTGCATGCTTTTTACATGAAAACCAAGGCTAACAAAAAAGCATACACCCTACTCAAGAAATGCAATATAGGTTTTATAGGTTTATGGGGCATAACGTGCCAAAGTGACTCATGCTATGGGGACAGCGTAGTGGAGGGCTTCGGATAATTTTCCAGGGATTCTTTCAACATGCACCGACATCACAAGGCACACAGGTACCTCGTGTTTCACTTCCTTTGAAATGCGACAGCTTTGGTTGGGATCAAACCCAGATCGCAGTCAGACACTAATAGCACAAGCTTATCTTGAACCTATATCCAGAAAATACACTTCTGTTCCCAGTTATATCCTCTCTTTGCGAGACCCTCATGCTGGGGCCTGTGCTGCTTGCCCAATCAGCAAAGTTATTTCATTTAACTTTGACCACCGTGAAAGTGCAGATGAAGAGCTCAATTTGGAATGCTGAGATGTTGACAGCTAAACCATGTGAGCATTGTTTATTACATGCAAGCATTAAGGGCTCCATTTCCTTCAAATCCAGTGGCAGTGGCACTGTGAGTGAAAAATCACAAGCATGTGTCTGAGGAGGCAAATGGTAGGTGATACAGCTAGGCACTAAATGATCACTAGGATGTATGATGTCAACGCCACGAGACTATGCGACATTGAGTTAGAGGGAGCCGCAACCTCGGGTAGCTCCTTCGAGATGGGAGGATGCGATGGGAATTGAATCCACCGGTACCCGTGAATCGCAGTCAGACACACATTAGCCCTAGACCACATAGGCTCGGTACAGCTCAGTTAAAGCAAGACTTTGTATCTATGACAGGTGCCATCATACATAATGTGCTAGCTTATGACTGTATACTAATGAGCATGAGTGAGATAATAAAGGCACAAATTAAGGAACTTGTGGTTACACTAGTGGCAAAGTGCACGAATGAGCTCGAGAATCCACAAGGGTGCCATCTACGGATGTCATATTCTTAAAGGCTGAGCACTTGATCTGTCTTTCTCTGTATCTGTCCTCGTCCCTGTGGTGCCACAACAAGATGAATTAAGTGCCATCGTTTTTCGATGCTGAATTTGTAAATGTTCGCATGGCTTCATTCGGTGCAATTGGACTGATCAATTGGATGCAACTAGTAAGACAATGAATTGGCAATTGATCCAAGTGAGTCTCAAATAGTAATATGACCTACCAATAAGACTATACTGCTATACCCATCGCCCATGTCCAAATGGCAGTCTATTCAGACTGTCTGACTGGAGTAACGATTCCAATTCAATTGGTCCGGTTAGAACCAGCTGAAAATCAGATTTTTTTTTTTTTTATTGCATACTGCGTTGGTTTTAAAAGGTTTTTGCCAACATGCACAGATGCTGGATGAAAAAACTTTATTTCGTCAGACAACACGTGCGGACTGTTCCAGGTCCGGTACCTGGCCATCAACTCATGGATATTTGTTATGAAATTAACGGGGCTGGAATATGCAGGCAGTCTTGCCAATTAAGCTTTGCGCGAGTAACGAACTTATTAGCTGCCAAAAATGCGTTATCTGGTGTCTAACAAAGCACTGAGAGAAATGACGGACGCACAAAAAAAAGAAAAGAATTACTCGCACAAATTAAGTTTGCACTTATCCGACATTCCAATCAGCATCCAAACTTATCTGCTTTTACAACGCAGAGCCTGCGCTGCATTGGTGAATGTTTCAGCCTAGGCGCAAAGTCTGCACCTCTCCTCTTTGAAAGTAATATTGCTAAACTTAGAAAGCGTTACTAATGGAGAACGTGGAGCACCTTTGCATCCTTCCCCGATGCTCGAAGCACTGAGAACGCCTCCTCTTGAACTCGCAGTTGTCGCCATCGCTGCATTGGATGCTGGCTGGACTGGACGAGTGGACGCGGTGCGATAAATGTTTTCTTACAGGTGTTTATTGTGCTTATTACAAAGAGGAGGCATATTTTTCTCTATGGAGGAGGCATGAACTGTTCGTCAAGCGCCATTACAAAAAACACCGCAGCATTGCTAGCATTGCATTGTTGCATAGACCTTGTTGTTCTTGTCTTCATTATTTTTTTTTTTGCCACTTGCTACCGCAAAGTCATTTAAATGTAGTTCTATCTATTGGTTCTTTTTAATTTTTAGCTGAAATCTTATAGAGCTTTATTTTACGTATTTTATGTAGAAAGTTTTCTGTGCAGGATCGACTCTAGACGATCGTAGACGATCGTATGGCTGCAAACCATGCTGCACACGGACCCGGCATAACTGCGACAAACAGGAGGTAGCGTGCACGTGCTAAATTGTTAGGTGTGACTTTTTCGTAGCGTGTGGGTGAGATTTACCTGGGATAGTGCTTCATAGCTGGCAATTCTTTGCGTCTGTGTTGTTTGTGCCACTGTCTGCGTTTCGGCACTGCGACATTCAGCTATGACAAACACGGGCACCGAGAATGCGCCGGCCGACGTGTCGGCGCTGGATGCCAAAATAATCAAGCAAGTCGAGTACTACTTCGGCGACTTCAACTTGCCTCGCGACAAGTTCCTGCAGGGGAAGGTCAAAGAGGACGATGGCTGGGTAACTATCGAGACGCTGCTGACTTTTAACAGACTGAAGAGCCTGACCACAGAGGAAAACGTGGTCGCCGAGGCACTGAAGAAGTCTACCAACCAACTGCTGGAAGTCAGCTCGGACGGAAAGAAAATACGCCGCAGTCCCGCGAAGCCGCTACCTGACGGCGACAAAGAGCGTCAGAAGTTGGACGAGCTAACCGTGTACGCAAAGGGCTTTCCTCCCACCACCACTATCGATGAGCTGCTCGAATTCTTCGGACAGTTCGGACAGTGCATCAACGTGTTCATGAGGCGCTTTCCCGGCAACCGAAAGTTCAAGGGTTCTGTGTTCGCGACGTTCGCCACTAAGGCAGAAGCCGAGGCCTTCATCGCCAAGGAGGGGCTCAAGTTCAATGAGCTGGAGCTGAAGCGCTCGATGAAGGTGGACTACGTGGCGAGGAAGAAAGAGGAACGTCAGGCAAGACTGGAAGAGAAAGCCAAAAAGAAGGCGGCAAACCAGGGAAGCGGTGCCGACGCTTCCGAAGAAGCGGAAGCTGAGGACGTGGTGCTCGGCTGCCTTTTGCGAGTGACTGGCCTGGGTGACAAGACGACTCGAGAGACTCTCAAGCAGGCTGTGGAGCCATACGCGACGTTGGCATTCGTCGATTACTCGCGGGGAAATCCGGATGCTATTCTGCGCTTTGTGGAGGAAGGCTCAGCGCAGGCTGTCCTGGCTAAGCTCGAAGCGCAGGGCGAAGGATTGAAGGTGGACGGGTGTGACGTCACCGCAACGGCAGTGGAAGGGGACGAAGAGTTGGAATACTGGAAGAAGCTGGCGGCTGCCAAGCGAGACAAGAAGAACCGCTTCAAGCGAGGACAGCGAGGGAACAGGAGTAATCAGGAGAGGGGTCGGGGCCATGGGGGCAAGCAGGGCGGCAAGAAAGGGGGACAGGACGAGCGCAACAAAGGACAGAAGCGCCCAGCAGAAGGGGGTGAAACAGCCGGCGACGACGGTGCAGCTAATGACGAGGCCAAACGGCCAAAGACGGAGGACAGTGGTGAAGCTGCTGAATGACTATTGCAGCTTGCAGGCAGTTCATGTGTGTTTGTGGTTGGACACCAGTCATGAGCAATATGTTAATTTTCATTTCTGTCGCCTACACCTCAGTGTAAAAACACTGCGACTGTATATGTTGCAGCACATCTTGCATTGCATTAAACTCCTTGATATAGTCTTGCACTGCCGTAAATCATTCTTTTGGTTCTATTTGCACATGGCATCATTAATCTTGTGTGCGAAATTGGACATGGGCAAATGGACTTTCCTTCTTGCTGCATACCATTTTGCTTGTCAACTGTGTTGTTGCTTCATGAGCTGCGACCTTCCTCGCATATGGGGCATTCAGCAGTCTTCTTTTCACTAAATACAGGTGCTGAAAATTTCCGCATACTTCACTACGCTTTACTTGCAAGGGACCTTACAAACACTCATTGCATGTGTCCACATCTTAATAGTTACTACTAGCCTTTTCGGACATTTTAAATATGTTTGTGGATGCAAGTGGATGCAGCTAGCACAGAACCGGGTTAATTGGAGAAATTTGGGGAGGCCTTCGCCCTGCAGTAGGTATAGTCAGCCTGATGATGATGATGATGTGAAAGAAGCACCTTTGCAATGCAAGTGGACTGTGACAGAGGGTTCAGTAGTGAGGATGTCGATGTCGCCACCAGGAAATGTGAATGACGGTATCTTGCACCACTCAAAGGGTACCAACAAGGGTGCCCATTTGATTTGGATGTACTCGCTGCACCAGTTCTGTAAAGTTCTGCAAGAGTGCAGGCATGGTTTGCCATGGTATTCCATCAACCTGCAGTGGACCATGCACTGCCCATATCAGTGGTTGCCGACAGCCAGAACGGTGAAGAAATTTCATTCTAGAAATTGCAGCAGTGTTACCGTCAACTAGCCCCAGGAAAATGTCTTATTGCAGCTGCTGATGTTTACTATGCAGTTGCCATGAACAGCAACCCGCCACATCCTTCTTTGAAAGGATTGCCAGCTTTAATAGTACTTGCGAGCGGGTTAGTTGGCTATACGACTCCGACGACCTCTGGCGCTGCATGGTTATACACAAATACAATACACACACGAGAATTAAACCAAGACGTTAACACAGATGATGCGCTTGCTACCAACTGCCTGTTTTTGTGGTACGAAGAAGAATGCATCACAAAAAACATGGGATGTCATTATTTTCGTTTTATTTTCATTTAATTTTTTCATTCTGAATTTCTTTGCATTTCTTCTGAATCTTTTGTTTACTTCTTTTTCATATTGTAATCCAATGTTTTTTTGTGATGCATTCTTCTTCGTACCACAAAAACGGGCAGTTGGTAGCGAGTGCATCATCTGTGTTAATGTCTTGGTTTAATTCTCTTGTGTGTATTGTGTTTGTGTATAACCATGCAGCACCGAAGGTCGTCGGTGCCAGTTTTAAGGTGATAACCTTTAATGGCTCATGCTTGTGAATCGTGTCCGTCCATAATGCTTTCATTACATGGGAGGCGGCAGCTGGCAGCTGACATGGCCGAGCATTAACTGGACGTAGTGCTTCTTGACATTACGTTTGGCAGGAGCTGCGAACTCTGGCCTCTCCTTCCATATGGGACAGTAATATCAGAATCAGCCTGCTAAGACCCTTGCATTCACGTTATCTCTAAGCCATGCGGGCACATTCATACGGCTCGGTTAAAGTGCGGTCTTATATATTGGCTAGTAGCTCACGCTAACGCGAAGTTGGGAGAGAAAACATAAAGAGGTGCCATTGTGGAGGGCTTTGGACCACCGCGCAATAAAGGCTTTTGCCTCATCGCAGCTTAGTGATCCAAAGTGCCCCTAGAATTTACATTTAGGCGGCAATCATATTCCCAGGCACAGGGTGCTGCCACCTTGCAACACTTCAGCTGCACTTCACTTTGGTGAGTGCAAGTCAGATAGAAACTCGTGCCACACTAGGTATGCACTATTCCGAAATGAATGCCAAAGTGCTGCACTCCTTCAACTGGTGCAACAAGTGCAGCCAAATCAAACAGGACTGCGCCATCGAGGGTGCGGGCGTCTACCATGATAGACAGCAGCCCCAGTGATACTTGTGCAAGGCATGTGCTAGTAAAACCTCGTTACAAGAGACACTCAAGGGACCCGAAAAAGATGTCTCTTGTAACCAAAAATTCTAAAAGCACTGCGTTGATCAGTTTACTGCACATCAGCATATAAATGCATTTACACGCATTAACAGGAAATTGTTCAGGAAAGCTTAAAGAAGTTATTCATACAAGTATGTATTTTTGTGAGTGCAGAGTGTATTCCTTCCCAAATTCTGGAGGTAAAGCACTTCACTTTGCAAGCTTTCTATTGCTCTAGGACCTTCGAGGCACTCTTGCTTGTCACCCTCAGATGCTGACACTTTTCCTCTAAAATGTCCTCGTAGTCATCCTCTATGGCACATGTGCCATTTACTTGTGCGAGAATTGCACAGTCTGTAAGCTCTTTGGGAGCACATAACATCCACATCAGCAAATATGAATTCCTCAAAAGATTCTGGTACCTCAGCAGTCTCTTGGCTGCTCACCCAAGCTTCATCTTTAAGGAAGCTTGCCACTGTATCCATATATGGGCCTTCTTACATTGTCAAGCCTGCTTGTCTGAAATGGTTTTTTACAGCTTCACTTCTCAGGCCATTCCAGACACCTGTAATCACCTGAACAGCAAACTTCGCATCAGTTACTATTGTACAGTCTTGCTGCCTATCAAGCAACAGATGTTCTACCAACCTTGTTTTGTACAGCAACCTGGCTGAGTGCATAATGCCTTTGTCTATTGGTAGAAGGTAGGGTGTGGAGTTTGGAGCGAAAAAATAACTGGTGGCTTTGAGCACGAGAGTCTGGTGCTGCAAGAAGCATTGTCCGCAAAGAGAAAGAGATCAGGATTCTGAGCTTTCACCTGGTGATTAAATTTTAAACAGCGAGGAGTTAAAAATGCTGGATGTCATTCATCCATTTTGATTTGCTTCGTAGGTGACAGTAATGTGATGCCAGTGACTGAAACAACAGGGTTGTTTTGGCTTTCCAGTCATTGGGAAGCACTCCTCAGTTTCTAGCATACTATACAACAAAAAGGATGCTGATATGGAGCAGAATTTAGCTAAGGGAATCTGAAGTGCATCATGTACAAGTTGGCACGCTTCACCTGCATTGCATGAGCACACCTGGGTTGTGTCTCTTCTAAATAGTGAAGAATTTACTCCAGGGACCTGCAAAAGTTGCCCTTAGTAACCGAGTGTCTCTTGTATGCAATGTTGTTAACATGGCGGACATAGGAAAACCAACCAAACAATTTTCAAATGTCTCTTATAACCGACTGTCTCTTGTAACAGTGCCTCTTGTAACGAGATTTAACTGTAGTATGCATTTGTCCAGAGTTTGAGCCTTACCCTACAAATGAGAGATAATGACAGGAAAGGAGGAGAGGCAGGGCAGTGGTATTTGGGTTGGTCCAAGACCCTTTCCCTTTCACAAGGCCATGATGCCCTACAAGAATTTGAAATAGGCGAGTGTTGTAGCTGACTTGCTACAAAGGGATTGACAGGCTTTCCTGTACAACAGATAAAGTGAAAACATTTATTATACAGAACATATTTGTGACAGAAAGGGATGCACACTTTACAGGAAAAAACAAATTGCAGCATGTATGTTAAGTTTGCATTTATTTGATATCAAGCTGCAACTAAACAACCAGTGAGAACCTTCACTAGTATCAACACCTCTGCTTTCAAGCAAGTACAGTTACATAACAAAATTCGCAACTATCAAGTTGCATCGTTCCTTACAAAAGCGAACATGGGCTGAAGGAGGTTAAAGATTGTTACCCAATGAAACAACATGAAAACTGTGAGCTGCTATTGCTCTTGTCATAGCTAAACATGTAAAGATAAAAAAATAATTTTGCAAGCAGTGCTCTTGCCATAGCTAAATGTATAAAAAATTACCTGCAGCAAGCATTCACCTTGCCTTGTCTTTCAAACCTAATATGAAAAGAAACAAGAATTTTGAACAAACTTCAAGGTGGTAACCACTACAACAATCGCACAAGTGTGCACACTGGGCTCCTCTGACAGACCTGAGTAGCTACTACCAAATTCCATCAGTCTGGCTGCCAGCACGCTGAGACACTTGTATTCAGCGTAACATGTTCGTGGCACAAAACCTTGCTTTGTATAATGACTAGATAAAACAGCAAATGCCGCCTGAAAACTGCTGCCCTTGAGCATGATCAACTCATTAAACATTGTGACACTCAAAAGTCCAGGAGAAAACACTTCACTGGCGGAACACAAGGAAACGGTCGTTCTGTGTGTATGCCGCAGCAAGCTCCCGGCCCATCAAGGTTGGATCCGAGAAAGCTATCTCGCGCAGGTCGATTGGACAGCCAAAGGAAAAGTTGATCCTGCAAAGCAAGAAAGACCAAAGTATTATTTATGTTATCAGGAAATCAGTTAATAATTTTTACAAGTGAAATGAGGGCAACACATATTTGTCAAAACGTGCCAGCAAGCCCTGCATTGCAGTTTGCTTCAGAGGTTCATGATGTCAAAAAACAGCCCTCTGCCAGCTTACGTCATCAGTGCATGCAAGATTGGTCTGATGGACAATACATGCGAATTCTCGGAGAGTGGTGCTTCAAATATGAATCGTACCGAGGTGTCTCTAACCGGGAGAATGATGGTAGTGTGGGTATGCTAGACACGTGCCAAACATTTGTTCAGAGGCAAGAAATGTGTGTTTTAATGCATAGCACTAGTAGCCACAAATACAAATTTCGGTTCCTATGATGTACTGCTGGTAGCTAAGCAGGCACAGCTGTGTCACATGAGCATTCCAGTGATGTTTTCATGGTTGCGTAATTTCTGTCTCTTACGGTGTTCCTTCAAGTCATTTAGAAAAAAAGGTCTGAAATAAATGCCTCGGAACCAGACCACACTGCATCCTCTAGATTACACAGCGTGCGCTCTCTTGCAGTACAGCTTTGTTTTAACGCGTCTGGGTCTGTGCGCTTGCACCGCTGCACAGATGAGACTGCATCAGCAATAGCATAAAATGTGCGCTGCATGTAAGCATGTGCAGAGTCATTTAAAAATTTCTTGAAGATATCCACAAGGGCAGAGCAGTCACAGTGGCTCTTGCAATGGTGGTACTAAACAGATTTCTTTCAGACAAGGCCCATAGCTATCGTGCGCATACTTATGGCTTGTGCTCGCGCCCGTACACTTTGCAAGCTTTAGCGCTGTTTAGAAATCCACCTGGTGCAATTCGCGTAGCTGCTTCACCATTACATTGTCCTCATGCAGCTGCTACGTACTTTTCTCTACAGGGATACTGGTAAGCAGCTGCTCATTATTCAAGACTGCCTGTCAAAAGTACTGCACCCCATTCTTATTCTCCAAATTAGCATTTAACCTTTGCGGTCTGGATCTGTGGTCACTACCTGCCTTAAGTAGATGTGTTCTTTTACCATTTCTAATGCACAATATACATTTTTGAACTGCTGTACTAGCCAAACAATGTTTCGCCTCAGTTTGAAGCATTGTGAGTGCATGTAAAGGGGCTTGCCGCCCGTGGGGATTCCGCTAGATTGGACCGGCTTCCCTCAGATGACAAGCATATCAGTTGTCTTAAGTGCTCACACTGCAACTGAGAAGCATCTGTGGTCAGAAACAAACTAAATATGCAGGGCGTACCGAAGCCGGTCCAAGAGTCGCGATGCCACTCTCTTCCGCCTGTAGAATGGTGCTGTCCAGATCCGGCTGATTCCACAGATGGCCTTCACCGGTTCACACTCGCAGCAGAAGCTATTCTTCGCACTGCCACCACTGTCGGGAATCACCCTGTAGCCCTGTAAAAAATTAATGAAGAGATGCAGTGATATTCTAGCTGATTTTTCAAATAAATAGAGGTGGTAGTGGTGACAATACAAGGAAAAGAAACAGACAGTGACCCTCTCACCCCAAATCACTTTAAGCAGAAGAAGAAGTGAAAAGAGGGAGAGAGAGGAAGAAAGAGCTTCCATAGTGGAAGGCTGTGGAGAAATTTTTATGACAAGGTTCCTTCTCAGTCTATAACACAGCAAAAATAATTATATATAATAAATTGGTTCACAGGAGGGGGGGGGGGGACATTAAAGATCCACAGGTGGTCGAAATTACTCTGGAGCACTCCACTATGGCACCCGTTTCTCTCTTTCCATTTTCCCTCACACCTTCCTCCCTTCACTTAGGGTGGGGTTCAGGTGTCCACAGAGCAAGTGTGACAGATACTGTGCCTTTCCTTTCCTGTGAACCAATCATTATTATTATTATTATTATTATTATTATTAGATATGAAATGCTGCAGGTGCAATGAATTTGTATGTTTCAAGCAAAGGAAAAAGAAGACATTTCTAAAGTCTCAGTGACCGTAGATGCACCACATTCTTTAACTGGATCCATGCACAGATTTAAGAACTCCTTGTACAAGTGCCATGGGCTCTTCGTGCACCCTTAGGAAATCTGTTGCGCCATCTTGGCAGGCATGTTGTCAGCACATATCAGCCATTCAGTGCAGTTAAGAGAGCTTTGACTTGGTGTTACACTGAACCCCATTTGGAACAAAGATTGATGGATCATAGTGTTACGCAGTTCATCAATGAAATAATCTACATGAAAATTTAATACAAGTACCATTCTGCACTTCGAATAGAAGAGAAAAAGGATCTTCTTCATCTTTGTGCACGTGCTGCTCTATTCTCTGAAAAGCAGACACAAGCACTCACCTCCTTGATTTCTTGAGCAGAAAGAAATCCAAGCACTCTCTTGTCATATGACACAAAGACAAAGTACATCTGAGGGGCACGCAAGGCCGACTCCTCCTCCACGATGCCCAGCTCCCTTTGTTGTTGGTCGAGAATCGGAAAGAAAAAGAACAAAGTGAAACAAGTGAGGAATGAAAAGGGCAGACTTGCTGCTATGTCCCCAAGCCTTTCATTTCTTGACTGATACCTCAGTGTATGTGCCATTCATTGAAGGGACAACACCATTTAGACCCCAAGTAAAAGAACCAATCTCGCACAGAATTCTTGTGTTGCCAACAAGTAGTTACACCCTTAAATACTTCGCAACAGGTTCTACTTGGAAACCTCGTGTCCAATCGAAAAAGCGGGCTGAAGGCGAAGGTGGCCGGGCACAGTCACCACACATAATGACATGCCTGTTGCTTGGTTTGGTTTTCTGAGGCTTAACAACCCAAAGCAACTCAGGCTACAAGAGACTCCCTAGTAGAGGACTCCGGAAATTTCGACCACATGGGGTTCTTTAACGTGCGCTGATATCACACAGCTCACAGGCGCCTTGCTTTTCACCTCGATCGAAAAGCGGTTGCCACGGCCGGGATTCGATGCTGCATTTTTGGGTCCAGCAGTCGAGCGCCCTAACCACTTCATTACCACAGCAGGACTGACATGCCTATTGTCACTGTTTACAATACCTTATGTAAATTATGGTAAAAACTGCCCTAATTTTGTCAATACAGACACACTGCATTTCAGAACTAATCTAGGTTACCAAACCTTCCTGGCTTTGACTCTGCCAGGCGAGAAAGCACAGCTAAAAAGCCTCTGTGGCGTGTGTGGTTGTAGACATACTATCATGAAGCATGCTTCAGCAAACTACTCTTGTATGTTGCCCAGTGAAAATTCAGTGGCTTGCAAATGCTTCCAGTGAGTTCGCATTCAAGAGGAAAAACATTCCTCTCGTATGCAACGCATGATAATAGTTGAAATGATGAAGCGTACCCTGTAATACACTAGTTGCGACTGTACGTGAAAATTGGCCACGGGAGAACAAATGCCTGTCTCAACAGTAAATGTGGTCAGAATCCAGCACATAAAAGGCCAGTATGGAACCAAACGTAACTGAGCTGTTTTTAATAACAAAACACAAAGGCTAGTTTCCAGTTATGGTGACAAAAGAGGTGCACATTTTTCCTTTTCCAGACTGTACATGTTCTTGCAATTTATATGCCCAGCCAGCTGTAAAACTAAACTTCGCACACTCATAACAAATTTTAAAAAGTTACTTACCAAACTGTGCATACAAATGCACTATCTGAACACCAAGAATGACTTTGAAAGTATGAGCAAGTCTGAATAAGCTCGATAAGTGTGCAACTGCAAGGACTCAGTCTGTTTGCTGCAATTCACTCCTCCCTTCCTTTATATGAGATCGATGGTCTTTCAGTCCAAGGATAAAAACAAGATCGAAAGGAGAGAATGCTCTGAAATTGAGGACACAAGTTTCAATGCCACGCTGCACATGTGCTCATCAGCGAAAATATGTTAAAGGACTACAGATACCAAATGTTGGTGGCATCTTCTTGTTAATGATGTGTAAGCCATTTCTGCATATGAATCTGCACGCAGTTTTCACCTACGACCGCTAAATAATTTATAATTGAAGTTTCTTTTCTCACCAGTTTCGGTTTCAACAGCTGAGAAATGGCTGTGACGTCACAATCAAATCTTGAAGCGTGGCATGAAAAAACAGTGATGTAATTGCAGATTCTTCACTTGTAGTGGCTACTGTTCTTGAGGAAGGGTGTCCTTATCACTGCAGCGAATTCCAACGACACGGGAATGATTATATCGCTGTAGTTTCATCCCTCATGTGACCTAGACTTGACTTTGACGTCACAACCATCACTCGGCTGTTGAAACTGAAACCGAAACAGGCGAGAAAAGAAATTCGATTATAAATTGTTGACGAATATGGCATGGTGATCCGTGTACAGTAATGTCTTAGGCATCATTAGAAAGGATAAAACACGAACCCCCAAAAAGTTAGGTGACTATACTCTAAGTGAAATTCAAGAAGTTCCCTGTACATATTCAGTCCAACTTCCACAACAGCTATGAGGCATGAAAGCTGAAGTATGTAGCAGCTGGCTCACCTGTCTACCATCTGTCGAATTTCCTCCATTTTGTTCAGCATGCACTTTGGGCCGTTGGGTGACACCATAACCACTTTTCCATCTGGATAGATGCCGACTTCCCGCTGGTTCTTCCAGCCCTGCACAAACAGCAACAACAGCAACACATAAAAAGTTCCTAACTGGAGTACCTGAGGAGCAGCAACATTTCTCTGCGACTTTAAAGCTACGCGAGTTCCATATTTAGCAAAACCATGGTCCGTATTCCGAGTTTGCACTGTCATCGAAAGTGTTACTATCTCCCAGACCTTGAATCATCTGATTGGTGGAAAGACCAGATGTCACTACCACTTCTGGTTTCGGTGTTTCCATGACTTGAGGTCGGGGAGATAGCACCACTTTGGGCAATGACCCAAACTCGGAAAACGGACTCATGACTGCAATGCGGAGACTTCTTGTATCAGCGCAGAGGAGGAAAAATCCCACAACACTCAGTAGCATCAATTCAATGATAGCGCAAAAGCTGACTTCATCCTCCCAGTGCCAGCAAAGAAGCTTTCACTACAAATGAGTGAATACATTTGTTTCCTCTTGCTGAAATGCAAAAGGACAGAAGTCAAAAGTGGATGCAAAAGAAGTACCAGATAGAAAATTGAAGCGGCTGGCAACATTGCCAGCATAGAGACAGCAACAAACAAGTTAACTAGAACTGCAAGCAATGGGAGTACACCTCACAATGTAAGCAATGACCAAGGGCTGAGACAACTTTTCTTCTGCTCTTTCCCCGTTCCCTACCTTCTGCCCTAGAATAATTCTGACTGTGCTTTTAGTAAACAAAACACTTTACACTGCTATGAAAGAGGTGTTATGTCCACACAAAAGCTCTCACCGGGAACTTGACAACTGCCAGGAATGAATTATGATACTTCGTGTGCAACTTCTCGTCTTCTGCGTCTCCAACAGTGTACACCATGCCACAGGTGGAACATGTTGTGTGCCCAAACTTCTTCTGCCCGGCATCAATAATTAGCTGCTTAGGGTCCAAAGATGCTGCCATGAACCTTTTTTTCGGCACCTCGATCGGCGACATGGGTATTTGGCGTAGTTTCGTCCTCGTGTGGTGAGATGTGGGCGTTGAAAAGATTGGGTAAAGAGTCTTGCTGCAAGAAGGGCTGCCAGATCTGCTCGGAGATAGAGTGTTAGACTGCTCTACAGTCAATCTTGCCTTGTCATTGCCACGCAGTACCTCAGTGCATAAAGCTTTCAGCGGAAGAGGCTGGTACCCTTCATCAAATCCCTCGTGCAATGTAGAGTTACAAGTAGAGCTGTCCCTTGAAGGGAGTGTCATCACTGGCTTAGCCAGTTCTGACTGCACAGTCTTTGATTTTGAGAAAGATTGCTTCCGGTGCAGACCGGCAGCTGATGACAAATTTTCCTTGTCCAAGACACTGCTATCTTCTTTGGTGTCGCCAGAAAGCAATCTATCACTCGGCTTGCACACTGCTATAGCCTGAGGCTCAGACCTTTTCTCTTTCCAGACTTCCCACTTTTCACAACTTTCGCATGCTTCATTGTCATCCGCTTTTCCGACTCCACTTCTAATGTCCTCCATGCATCCCTCTTTTGAAAGATCACCAACGTCCTGCCCAAGTAAAGCAAGGCTGGTGCTTTGAGTAGTAGCATTTTCTGCGCGTACCTTGAACGGCACAGTCATCGCCAGCTCCCTTTTAATAGCTGCTTTTGGTTCTTTCATGGTTGTGAGCGCTGGCTTGAATTCAAGTTTAAACTTGCCATTCCACGACACAGTCGTGGCGGGCATCGCTTTGCTGGCGCTGTACGCAGAAGCTCGCAGACCGGACGAGAAGAACTTGCGAGCTTTCTTGGCTGGAGGCTCCAGATCTGGCTCTGTGGGGCACGCTGTAGTCAGGTTCAGATTCTTCTCCGACAGCGGGATAACGACTGTCTTTTCCTTTTTCTCCGGAAGCGATGCCGCCTTGGACGGAGTCGATTTCGGTTTGCCTCGCACTTCGGCAAGCTTTTTTGACGACCCGGAGGCATTCCGCTTTCGCTTCTTTTGAGCGACATCTTTCTTTGTGCTGGCCCGACGTCCCACCGCAACTTTAGAAGCGCGCTTGCCAGATGTCTGAGTATCCCGATTCTCGACTGGTGCATGCGCAGTATCTTTTCCGATGACTTGCAGGAGCTTTCGGTCGAGAGGGCTCAGGTATTTGGTGGACGGGTAGAAACCGCTCGGCTTCATGCCTTCAGAAGACATTATGCAGGCCTGTGTAGAGAACATAACGTTAGTTCCACGAACGTAACCAGAAACGTAACGTAACAACGTAACCCTCTTGCTACGCGCTTGGAATCCTACTGACATGAAAACGTCATTGTAGCAACTGTTAGGCGTTAATAAAAATGCTTAGTAAAGAAACTGTAAATCAGCTGATGACGGGCTACATAAAGATAGCTTAGCTTTATCTGAATCTGCACGAAGCACACCGTTTACGAAGATGGCTGAGCGCTCCATTGACATAAACAACAGCTTACCGCAAAGAAACCGAAGAACACAAGCCGCTGATGACAATGACTCTCACGGAGAAAGGCTTATGCTAGCACAGATCGACACGCAATGATGCAATCTTCATCATCCTCACAGTGCGAACTCGACACACTCGACCCTCAGAACCTCAAGTCACCTCCGTTTACGCGCCCAATGAACTTTTTCAGACTTGCCCGCCAACCGCCAACTTCCAAGTCGGCCCACCTAGGCCCATCGGGAACGTGGGAAGCCGAGCCAGCACAATCCAGTCGCTGTAAGGTAGATCCAAGGTAGATCCCGTAGGTCGCTGCTGCAAGTTGTGCTTCGCTCAGTAATTCGCGGCCGTTTTGGCCTGGAAGTACCAGCATCATGGTGATTTATTTTAAAAGCACGGGTGAGAGAAGCTCTTTTCTCGTATTACCTTACAATTGGCAGAAAAGGCAGCGGCGACGATTGAGCAGACGTTTATATGAAAGCAGGCTTTCGGGCTGCATTTCAGACAGTTTGATATCACATATTCAGATCGCGTACTTGCGGATGCCTGTATGCTTACGTTGCTGTGTTCCTCTCTGTCAGCACCACAGAATCTATTTTACTGACCTCATGCAAAGTTTGTGGTATATTGCTAGCAATCAATTTTGCACACGCTTGCAGTGGTTTCACCGCCGGCTGTCATCTTCATGGGAGTGGACAAATTCGAAAGTAGGTTTCTTGAATGTTATCTATTTTTCTTGTTTACTTTGTAAAGCGGCAGTCGTATTTCTTCCTTGCATTCGCCTCGTGTTGTGACATCTTGCTTCTTAACACTCTACCTTCAGACGAGGATCTCATAAAGTGGGGATGGCCAGAAGATGTCTGGTTCCACGTGGATAAAGTTTCATCGGCGCACGTGTATCTTCGCTTGCAACCGGTGAGTGAAGTCTTCCTTTGGCTTCGTCATCTCGCTAAAGAGCTAGGATACGGGTTGGAGACGCGTTATATCTCCCTAGAACCAAACTGACTTGACGTATATCCTTAAAAGATGGCACTGTAGTTTCGGGTATGGCGCTTGATTGTGTATGGAGTATGGAGCATGAAAGCGTTTTTGTCTGTGCCCGCTTAAAGATTGTGCTTGGTTGTGTGTGGGGTATGGGGCATGAAAGCGTTTTTGTCTGTGCCCGCTTAAAGATTGTTTCAAGCTAGTTTCATTGCTGTTTAAAGTTATACGTATGGTCATACCGCGGGACAGAGAAGGTCACTGTGTTTCATTTTCAGAGAAACCTATGACTACATCTCAGTTCACATTTGAAATGTAGGGGCTTTGAAAGGGTTTGTAAACGAAACGTGTTCTGCAGCTTTAACATGAATGGTCTGGATAAGGGTTGTGCGGTGCACTAATGTGCAATCTACCAAGCAGTGCGCATAGATCAACACACCTGTCATGAAGCTTCAGGTATACTGGAAAGTCTAGTCTGTTTGCAGCCATTAATGATCTGCAGTGCACTAGACAAAAGACAAAGAAATATACAGGAAAAAGTAACTTGCAACTCTTAAAGCGTAAGATACTTTGAACCATACAGAGGGACTTCTATATTTGAGATGTGGGTCTTAAGATTTCCTCTACAAAAACTGGCTTATTTGAGGGCAAATATCACTTGCAATGTAGTGTACTGTGATCTCGGCTCCTTAAAAAGTGATTTAACACAGATACTTGCCTCAATGTTTTAACATTGACAAAAAATAGCACTTAGCTACGTTCACAGTCGTATCGTAGAAGAGCCCGGCATTGGATCTGACAGGCTGCTGTCTACTCATTGGAATGAATGCCAAACATCAAGCCGAAATATCAGGTCACGAGCCACCTGTCGGATCTGCTGCTTTGTTCACCTCTGTGAAAGCTATGCCTGCGTTAAAAAGCAATTTTTCTTTGATAGTTATTACAGAAAAGATTTTTAAACTATGCGATCACTGAGACAAACTGCTTGTATATGTGTGTGTCACATGGAGAAAAGTTGTTGATGATTGTGCAAAGTTTGATAGTGCAACTGGACTTGCACAGCTGTGCCTCATAAAGAACTGACCGGCAAAATTCACAAGGATTGAGACATCTGCACCCTTTAACCACCACTTTTGTGTTGGTGCAAACGATTGTTGGTATTGCTTTCACAGCTGCCAGTATTGGCACTGAAATTTTGTTCATAAAATGGCCATGCCACAGCATTATATTCAATGTTGTGTATACAACGAGCTTAGTTGAATGCACCAAAAATTGCCCAAGGCTACTTCCATGTTCCACGTGATTTGTTTTTGGCTTCATGTATATATGTGGCATGATTCTGCTATGGTTTTCGGCCACAGGCATGTTCCTTGTGCCAGGTAGTAAATACACCACATGGCTTCCAGATTTTTTTCCGAGCTGGTGCAGTCGACTTCATGTGAGTGAAGGCTAATGATGGGGCACAAATACTGGTTGCATATAAGCACTAATTGGACTTGACAGGTTTTGGGTTGTGTTTGTCGCTATTGCCATGAATCACTTTTCGGTTTTTTACAATCACATGCCTAGCCAGCATAACGTTTACTTGTAAGTTTGTGTCCTGTCATTTCACGCCTTTCATATGGCATCATCAGCTCAGAATAGCTGCAGAATGAGCTGTAAGCGTGGGCTGCGTGCAATGAGACTGATAATGCAAGGCTGCCTATATATGATACAGTTTTCTAAAGCTTTGTGTTTTTTTCTTTCTTTCATCTTGCAGAACCAGACTCTGGACGATGTGCCATCTAGTGTGCTCGAGGACTGTGCACAGCTCGTGAAGGCAAACAGTATTCAAGGTGCTGTGAGCAACGTCCCATCAACTACCCTCGCCGCAAGTGGCTGGGGCAGTTTCTGTTCAGCCTTTTCTGAGGTTCACTTTGCATTCATGTCTCTTGCTAGCTTTGGTAATGTGATCTTTTCCTTTCTTTGTTTTGTCAGTGCTGTTCATAACGCATTGAGTTACCTCTAGATAACAAGCACCATTATTCTTTAGAAGCTTTTCATTTAATAAATGGCATGATTAAGAGTTTGCCTTTATCAAACATTTGGATAAACAGTTTGCAACAGCCACCTTAGTGGCATCTTTTGGCATGTGAAGAAACTTTGCTGCCTTATGTATAGCTTCATTGCATTGCTGCTGTATAAAGCTCATTTTTCTTCCTTGTAAAACTGTCTTATTGCATGGAATTTTTTCACCGCGAGCTGCTGTTTCGAGGCTATGATCTGTGCCTTCTCTAGTGTGACTTCGATGGCTCCAGCAGTGTCTGTAATTCAAAGTAGGCCTCAAAGCCCATTTTGTTTCATGAAATTTTCTTTTTGAGAATTGTGTAGTGGCATCTCAATGCACTTCATGCTTCACATTGATCACACAAAGTGGCCTTGAAGGGCTGCCCATGTCAGTAAGGACAAAACGGGATTTCACAGTGTGTGTTCAGCTGGTTATCTATGTAATAGTACTCTTTTGTGAACCCCTGGTTTTATAGCAAGTCAGTCCATGGCCCAAACCAATTAGCGTGTCAGGGTTAGGTACTTGGAGTGTGTTTATCAGTATGTTGTCCTTGTGGATAAAGCATATTGACTGAAGTTATTTTGCATATCATTTCTGTTGTTCAGGAAACAAAATGAACAACCTTGATGTCGTCTACACCATGTGGGCAAATTTGAAGAAGACGCAGGGAATGGAAGTTGGCCAGGTCGGCTTCCATAAACAGAGAGAGGTCAGGAACATCTTTTAATATTTTATTTTGTTTTCAGTGTACCAGTTCTCATGTTTGGACTCTGAGCCCTTGAGGATAGAACTTCTTTATTATATATATATATATATATATATCTTTTTTTTTCCAATTGCAGATGGTCAAAGACAAAATTTAATTTGGCACTTTCATAGGTTTCTCACAGCCAAGGCATGAGCTGGCTTTGCAAGCTTGCCTTCAGTCCCTACTGTTACTGTCAGTGTGATCCAGGTTCCAGTACTCCTGTAATTTTCTGCAAACATAACTGATCTTAGTCCCTGCCTGAAAATTACTCCTTATGCTAGATGCCTTATGCTTTTCCTACTAAGTCATGTGTTGGGAAACCCTCTACAGTGGCTTTGGCATCTGAATGCCTATCTTTAGGCCGTGGTGCTTGTATTTCGATGAAGGTAAAATGCAAAAGACGCTATTGTGCTGCAGAGATGCATGTTTAAGGTCCCCGGGGTCAGAATTAATCTGGATACCTCTACTATGACGTGTTCTCATATCCCATGTGTTGCTTTAGTATGTTTTCAACTCTGCAGTTAACAACTTACATTTGATTGGAGGCCTTGGATAGAAATTAAGAGACTGGATTGGTTTTTACAGTACAGTGAACGCAGCTGAATATACTCAAAGAGGATAACTTTCAGTCACATTTTGTTGGCATGCATAGATCACTATTGAAGAGACGTGCCTGCAGTATTGAAGGTATGGTTCGGTGTCTCTGCCTTCTTTTTTCCGTTAGGTGCGGACTATCAGGGTGGAGAAGCGCGTCAACGAGATTGTGAACCGGCTCATGAAGACCAAGGAAGAGCGGCAGCCAGACCTGCGAGCCGAGCGGGAGGAGCGAGACCAGAAGGAGCGTGAGGACAAGAAGCAGATCCTTCGCGAACAGAAAGAGCGTGAGAAGCAGGAACAGAAGGAGAAAGAGGAACTGGCTAAGCTCAGGTGAGGGTGATGGGGTGAGGTTACTATTACTGTGGATTCACTGTGGAAAAGATTTACTCTCTAATTATTTGCATTCTTAGCCCCCTTTCATTACATGTGCTCTGCAAAAGTGGTCATCACCGCATTCCGCTCCTCGGTCTCTTATTTTCTCACTGTTTTCTTCAGTCTTACACTGGTCCTTGCTCCTGGTTTGCTACTTTGGTTGCACCAACATGATGGCTGGTATTGCATTGCCTGAAGGGACGCTGAAACACCTTTTTATTAAAAATGAGAAACCCTTTAGAACTGGGATGTATTTTGGAAATGTGCACTTGGTGGACTAGCACAAGTACACCTTGTCCACGCGGATTGGTTGGCGCCCTAAATGCAGAGGCGACAGCTGCATGATGACCGCTGACCTGTCCTTCCTAATGTATGCCCTCTTTGCTGAAACTGCATTTGCGCTCCAAAGATTATACAGTAGAGCCCGTTAAGTTGAACTTCCCATGTCTGGAAAAAAAGTTCTAATTTTCCGAAGTTCAAATTATTGAGTGACGTCGAAAAAACTGGTAATAACCATTACTATAAACTTATTTGGCAAAACATTGGTCAACAATCGCCTGCTTATTAGACGAGAATGGGATGACTGTGATTACTTTCTCGTTCCCATCAGTGCTTTATTGTGTGCAAGCCATTGGGAGCATCAAAGCTGAACTCGAAAATGGCAAGGGCCTCCTAGACATCCTTCACGGTGTTAGGTACGCGATAGCGGTGGTGCTTCCTCACAAGCAGCTTGTATCGTGAATGAGGCTTCACTGCATGACACGCTGAACGGAACTTGACGAGCTCATATTTTTGGCGCAGTGGAAGAACCACATGAAAGCTGCACACACACAGACACTCGCAGAACAGGAGCTAACATCAGAAGATTGACAGGCTGTGATGTTATCGCTGCGCAGCATCTTTGTGTGCTGTCAAGAAATGCGCGATTGACTGCGACGACGATGACTGTGCAAAATGGAGGGATGCACGAACGGCAAACTTATTTTTTTCCTGAATATTTAGGTGCATAAGTGGAGGTGGGTTCATTACGCAAGTAAATTCGTGGTTGTAAGTGTCTGAGGTCACTCAAAACAGACAGCAGGCAGTTGCTGCAGCGGCTGGCAACCACTACCCTCCAGCACTGCTGGCAGCCACTCACGGCGGCAGTTTGGCTTTACCTCTTCCATGTTTTCACCTAGTTTTATCTTTTCTACCCATTCTGGGGGTGCACAGCGCTGCCCTATTGCGGGGCATTTCTTTGGCAATGTGCTGGGTGCCAGGCCACCCGGAAGCGGCAGTGCATGGTTCGAATTATCTATGGTGCAGCTAACTTGCATTCGAATGAATGTTCTTTTTTCTTTATACATGGAGCTTGGCAGAGTTTGAACTCATCCAAAAATTCCAATTATCGAGGTTTGAATTTACGAGCTTTCACTGTAGTGAAAAAGTGAATATTGTTTAACTTGTGCTGTGGACACTCATTACTCACATGGAGCACTCCAAAGCAGAAACAAATGTCCGTTATAAGGTGGGGCAACATTTCCACAAAGTAAAGGAATGAATGTGCAACCACCAGCTGATCATTTTTAACACTTTCTTGCCTACGCCGATTCAGATCGAAAAGTCCACTTACAATAGTAAAGAAAGATTGGAATTTTCCTGCTTTCAAAGTGCTCCTTGACAACTAGAGCCATCTAGTGTGGATAGCAGAGGCTGTTTCATTTTTCCACCCCGCAGTGGGATTTAACCCCTCGCATGTGTTGTTTACAACATGGTGGCGGCACACAGAAACAGCGTGTTTCTTCCGAGCCTCATGCGTCAAAGGACAAGTCTTTTGGGTGATTAGAAGAACAGTGACAGAAGACAACTTTGGTTTGTCAGATTTTAAGCACGGACAGTGAAACAGCATCAAATTAACTTGGAACACCAACAGGCATCCGCCGACAAGTTCTGCTTTGTTTTCTGAATTGTTCCGTCGCTACAGTGATCTGATTTAAAGACATCCTGCTTGTTCTAAAGGTCACTGCTTACCTGCAGGGTGTCAAACATTTTTTAGGAGCCATCACTTGCCAGTGGCCGTGAGGAGGGTCGTGTCTTGCGCTATGAGACGGTCGGGTGTCGACCTCGGCATTTCTTTATCCGCTGGTGCTGTTTCCACTGGGGTCAAAATATTTTTATAATTTTTTTCTTTTTAGTTCCATTTTTTGTTTTCTTTGCCTCAAGGGTAAATATGTTGGATTTGTTAAAAAGATAATATCCTCTATACACAAATTTTTAATCATGCACCGGTCACGGCAAAAAAATATTAGTTGCACCATCCTAAAACTACATTCCCCATAGACAGGACGGAAGGTGTTAAACCACAAAAAAAAGAGGGGCCCAAGTGCGGATTTTCTTGCTTTTGTTAGGAACACTGTTCAGAGCTCCTACAGCCAACACAATGCTATATATGCTTGAGAGGACAGAATAAACTGCATTGTGGTTAATCAACCTTGTGCTTTTTTGTCGAATGCATATGGGAGAAGTACAAAATTTGCAACTCTTTTTTTTTTTTTTTTTCGTAGAATGATCGAAATAGTAATGCCTAGATTATTTCTCCTACAGCATGTGGCAACTGATGTAAAATGCGTGTGTATGAAAGTTGGTAAGTTTCATAGACACTGTAACTCATTCAGTTTGTTCTTTTCAGGAGTTATGATACACTGATGAAAGAGGACAATATGAAGTCAAACAAGGTATGTCGTTTAGTGAAGTTTATTGTGGTTGCCAGTACATCATTTTAGCTGGCAAGCAACTGATATAATCCAATAAGTTGCAGCTTTTTATCACTGAGTGATATGTTGCTTGGCTTTACTTTATTGGAGAACTTTAAGAGCCCACGAAAAGCTATTTGCTAAAACTTAAAAAAAGAAAGAGGGGGGAAAAGCTCCACTGAAGCAATAGTACCCCATCAATCATCTCCGCGATGCAAAAATGTTTAAGCTAGCTTCGTTAGCACCAAGCATATGGTCAATCGAAAATGATGCTCAACTCTGCACACGCCAGTGCACAAGTAAAAGGAAACAAGTTGCGAAGGCACTCCGCCACGCCCCGTCCCGCCCGCATAGCCTTGGAGCGTCCAGTGAGTGGACGCACCTAGGAAGCCCCAGGGATGTCAGTGGGGAGGTTTGCGGGTGGTGTGCGTAGTGTGTGTTGCCCAAATCAGTTGCAAGCAGTCGCGTGGGGCACTTTTTAAAATTTATTTGTAAGTTATAGGCTCCACGGAAAGCGATCAGATAATACTCACAAGACCACCGCTATGAATTTCTCGCATTAGAATATTGCCTCAATTAGCATTTCAGGGGCCCTTAAACAAAAATGGGCAATATCTTTCTGCGCTGGTGTGTTCTATTTTGTTACACAAAAATATGTGTTTGTGTTTTGTTGCATTGTATCAAAGCAAAGTTCAAAATAACTGTAGACTCTTAGCAGTATGTTTGTGTGTTGTTGAATTACAATGCAGCAAAGTTCAAGTTATTTGTAAGCTATAACAGCGAACAGAAAACTAGGCTAGTTTGGGGAAGTCCCGTGAAATTGAACTGTTCTGTGAAACTGGGAATTGTGTGAGATTGTTTCTTTGAATTATTTTTTGGCTCTGTAAGATATGCACCAAGTGGTTGCTTATTTACTTTGGTCCGTCTTGCTTATTTCTTTACAGGAGGATGGCTACGACTCAGATGACTTCATGTGACATCTTCCAGCTCCAGGCTATGTAATAAATGTACAGTGAAAGCTCAGTTCTAATTTTAAGGCTCTGAAAAAAATTATACTAATTATATGAAGTTCGAATAACACGTAACCTCGAAAAACTTTCAAGAACCGTTTGCATTACGGCATATTTATTTGGGGAAACACTGGGCAATGGTCGTCTGCTCTTGGGATGAGAACGGTGTGACAATAACGTCTTTTTTGCAGTTTTGTCAATGTTTTAAGGCATGTGCACTGTTGGGGGCATCAAAGCAGTTCTGCTGCAACAAGATCTCCCTAGTATGCTTCACAGTGTGATGCGGTAGCAGCAATGCTGGGGGTGCCTACCAGTACAAGCGGCTTTGTCGCGTGTGGGGAGGCTTTACCCTACAACTCCCTAGCAGCGCTTGATGAGCACGCAGTTTTTGGCATGATCATGCCATTTTTCCTTCCTCCATGGGTGCAACTGAAGAACCACGTGTATGGGAGCGAGAGAAACATACTGTGCCACGTCCGAAACTGCATGCAGCTGGGTTTGATTGGCTGGCTCAAAAGCTAAAAGCCAAAATTATGAAACTAAGCGGTTACCTATTCTTGGGTACCGTCACGCATGTTAATTCACTGTTGACTGTGCACTAGCAGTTCAGATTTGAGAAAGGCTATTATTACTGTTGCTTAGCAGGCCGATATTGGGCCTGCACCTTCGAAGACCCGTAGCAGCAAGCGTCCAATCTAGCCATATACTTGCATGGGTGTTGTTCCTTGGCCCAAGCTAACAGTTTTGATTATCCAGATTTCTGAATTAACAGCAGTCAAATGAATGAGTGTTTACTGTAGCTGTAACTATAGCTGCAGCAGGAAACTAAAATTGACTACAAGAAGACTTCCCAGCTTGGCTGCACTTCATGCAGCTAGTGATACTCTAAAGCTCTTGCCTTTGACCGCTTGAATATGTTTTGGGTTTGAAGTCTTCTAGACTTGCTCTTCAAGCTTATTTGTATAAGAAAAATATATCTCATTTATGTGACTGAGGTGTCGACATTGCGATCTGTATGCAGGAATCGGAGCACATGTGTTTCAGCAATGTTTGAACGGCAAACATTTCTATATTTCATTACCGTAATTTAATTTGCATGAAATGCTATAAGAATGCTTCGCTACAATGTTTCGTTTTTGGCTACTAAAGAGTGCCCCATGTGCGGCTGAGTATACCGACGGTAGTATTTTATAAATTTTCTGCAACTGAAGCTGCACATGCATAATTTTAAATTACCCACCACTGCCACCAGTTGTTGGAGTGTGATGTGACAGTTTTTGGACACCAGACTAGCCAAACGGCAAAACGTTGTGCTCTAACAAAGCAAGTCAGCCTCTTTATTGAAAATTGTAAGCACCTGTTACGGCAATGTTTTTTTAAAGAAAGGTTGCTAAGTGGCATTGACCTAGCTGGGTGGCTGTTTTTCGGATCTTTGCACATATGAGTTAAAACCGCAAAGTTTCTTACTATTAAGAAACTTCATGGTTTAAACATGCCCCTGTCAGGGCACGTTATTAAAAAATCCGCTACAAATAGGAATTTGCAGTTTTGAAGTTAGTCCCTAAGTTTTCTCAAGTATGTTGAATGCCATGCCGGCCATGCTTTCTGAAAGTGCCTTAAAGTTGACAAAGGTGACCCTAGCTAGGTCTGATTTTCCTCCAGAACTGTGACGTGCTCTCCTCTATGTGATGTCATCAGCACACCGGCGTATGATAGGCAGCATTCATGGCGTTCTTGGCACAGGTGAGGTTTGAGGAGCCGGTGTGGATTTTACTGCAAAACACGGTAAATAATGTGACATTTATCGGTCTCGTACCATGACTGAGACGTTTTAGCCTGTGAAATCAAGACTCGCTTGCGATGCATGTCGGTGGCAGCAATCTGTTTGCTTCAAACCGCGATACAATATCACTGGCATGCACTGCAGTACCTTTGCTGCTGCATCTATCAAGAATCAAATACAAGTGAATGGACCTATCACAGCTTGCCATGAATGCCTCAATCGGTGTTGGTACCACATATCCCTAAAGAGCTTTTTTTTTTTTTTTTGCAGAAATTGTCTCACTCGGGATCACATTACTGTGCTTGAGAACTTAGAAAGTGGCCTGATAGGCTCTGCCTTGAAGAAAGGAAACATTAAAAGAAAAATGCCACATTTGTGTGGCTTTGCATTGTCTGGCTATGATAGGGCACATCCTCTTACTACAAACTTCGTATGCAACGAGCACAATCTGCGTGACCGTCAGTTTATAAATGTGCTCGAATGCATTTGAATATTTGAAACTGCATATGAAACACGAACTACTATGCCTTTTGTTCATGAGGGCAACTTTTTCTCAGTGGAAGCTCTGGAAGTGCTTCGATTATGAGCATGCACCGCTCATATGCTTTCTTACCTTGTATCAAAAGAAAACAAAAAAATCATCCTAGGCAGTGTTTAGTGTGCTATTTTCACTGCAAAATGTTGTTGTGACAATCCAAGCTTCGTGTAATTAATTTGACCTGACTGATAGCGTGCCCTAGTTCTGTTAGGCCTTCGTCCGACTATCTGCACTAGGCATCGTCAATGTCCAGGAGCAAACAAATTATTTGGTCATGACTGACAGAATAAGTGCTTGCTAAATAAGGAGCAAACTACTCCAGAGTCATTTACAATTACAAGTTCTGTTTTGAATATGTAGCATGTCACAGTGGCCCACTGCATCACTTCTTCCATGTCTCATATTGTCATGCCTTGCCTCAGCATGGTGCTTGCTTTTTACTAAGTAATGCCTAGCTCAATAACATACCGTATAAAAATGTGCTTAGCAAATTATACATTAACACATGCCTTCCTGTAGAAAGGGAGATAAAGGAGTATGGAATATTTCAAGAAAGTTAACAATGGCAGACATTTTGTGATATGGATAGAAGCCCATATTAATATTTCTCAAATGATGGAGCGATCTTTGGGGTCTGCTGCACCTCAAGAAAAAATTAAGCCCGCACTATAGGTCTAGACTGGCTAGATGCCATTTTGCAGGGTTTAAAGCATGGAGGTTCAAAACTGACTTTAGTTTCTCAAAGCAAAAGGAACGCAAGAGGACTGCGGAAATAGACAGTGCACACGCAAGAGGGTCTATGGAGTTTGTTGATGCCGGCTTCATTGAAACTTGAGCTCTGGCTGCACTGCTGGACAGTGCTGCAATGCAAAGTTTCCCATGTCTCCAATGAGCGAGTGGCCCTGTGTTGGGAGGAGTCAATTCTATTCTAGCGGTGTGCATACCGGCATCTATATGTAGCTTCTTTTTTCCTCATATTCTCTGCAGGCTATATGCGCTGTCTTATCAATGCACATTTTTTTAAAGGCCAGTTTAGTTTGGCCCAATTGACTTAAAATCCCAGAACTGAGAGAGCCCAGTTCCGAGGCTACACCTGAAAATCTTGGTGAGAGTTATGTTTTATCCACAGTATGCAACATAAGCAGAGCATTTTATCATCTGTTAAATGTAAGGCTAACCCAACCTACCTCTTGCCACTACTACTATATATTGATGCACTTATGAAACTCCCCTTGACTACAGTAATTAGGCCTGCTAGAAATGGAGGCCCACATTATGTGAATTTTTGAATTAGAGGGTATGGATTGGCTACAATAAGTAAATGCATGAAGACACTGAATATGTTGTAAGCTACAAAGCTTTACTGTTGCACTAGTGTACTTGTTTTTCTGTAACTGCATGTCTTGGTGTTGCTGTTTTTTTGTTTTGCTCTACTGTTGAAA
This sequence comes from Amblyomma maculatum, assembly GCF_055883805.1. NCBI lineage: Eukaryota > Metazoa > Arthropoda > Arachnida > Ixodida > Ixodidae > Amblyomma > Amblyomma maculatum. Next base: position 11,452,565 of record NC_139352.1, read on the forward strand.
GCTAATGTGAGTATATTTAATTCAATAGGGTTAAAGGCCCCGTGCTCCAGATAACGGGAGCAGCCCCTCTCCTTTTAGATGGAAAGGTGAGGTCTGAATCAGCCTTTCAGGACCCGCTACCACAAGGCCACGCAGGCACATGGTGCAGCTTGGTTAAATGAGGCTTTTTATTGCATCAGTGGTGTTGCAGTGCATATTCACAATTCAATTTTCATTGCAAGTTGCAGAGCTGTGCTTTATGGTTTCAATAACTGCATGTCACTTGGTACTATACCCAGATTTTTAACATATTGCACTGCTGATAATTCTACTCTGCAATTTTTCGCACTGACACTTGTTTATGGCATTTTCAACAAAATCATCTTTCTCTCTTATCTCCTTGGGCACCTTGTGCCCATTCGCACTGTTATGCCATTAAGGGGACACTCATCTTATATGAATAAATGAGCAGCTGTGCATGCTGCATGCCTGTCCTACACCCCTGCTGCCACTCACCATGACTGCTCATCATACTGAGCAAAAGGCACTCAGCTTAGCCACGGCATCAGTGTGTGAGTAGCATTATAAACATGACAGGCATCTTACTTCCCTGCACAAAAGTAGTTAACACTTATAATTGATATTAGCATTTAACCCCATCTCAATTGTCGTTGAAGTTTGCGTTGCGACGCGGATAATTATCTGATTGATTGGATCGGAAAAAGTTTATTGTCGGCGCTTAGTGGATGCTGGGCTTGCTGGATGGCTGTCAGTTGATGCTGGCGGCGACGCTCTGGTCACGGCCTCAAGTTGAATTTCCAGGTCGTAGCTGAGCAGCAAAGTTTCCCACGGGCCCAGTTGCGCGAGCCTCTGCAGATGTTTAGGTGGGGGATCTGCAGGGCAGTCGCAGAATATATGATCCACGGTGGCTCTGCCACCGCATTTGCTACACATTTGTTCGGATATATGTGGCTAAGTACTATTAGGTTGGGGAAGGTTTTAGTTTGGAGCTGTCTCCATATTACCTCTTGCTGCTTAGTGAGGTCTTAGCCTTTAGTTGTCTTCTGTGGTCGCACCGGCGTTCGAGTCCTTGCCCACAGATCGGCCAATAGATCAGGGCGATCGCTTCCCGATTTTTTGTTTCTTGCTAATAACTTTGTACTGTTGTGCGCAGTTCATAGGGACATTCACACTTCATAGCTGAATTTGCCAAGTAAACAATTCTTCGTTGACTCATGCAGCACTAATTGACTCTGCAATTAGCTACAGACTACTGCAGTTTTGTTCTCCTAATATCTAATGTAGAAAAGAGCTTAGGTTTGCTTGCAAGACTGCTTGTACAAATGCTGGTACAAATATAGAAAGTTGGCAGTATGCAGTGGTTCTTAACTTCCCAAAATCTGGTTTGCTTGCAAGACTGCTTGTACAAATGCTGGTACAAATATAGAAAGTTGGCAGTATGCAGTGGTTCCTAATTTCCCAAAATCTGATTCTCATGGTGCCTGTGAACAAACCCATTGCATGCTTGCAGACATGCATTACTGAAAGCAAACACGGATAAGTGCAGCTGCAGCATTACACTGGTTCAGTTCATGCCTTTCGGTCTTTTCTGTGCACTGGATACCTCAACCTGCAATTACTATCCAGGTGAGGAGAAAACACGAAGAACTGCAGTTCACGGCCAAGACTTCACAATAGTTTTTAACTGTTAATTAAACAGCCAGCAGCCAAAGGGTGCTTGCATGCTTGGCACAGATTTATACTTTAGGCATGCACGCTTCCCGATTTAGTAGCTCCAGCAGTTCACTTCCCTATCGAATTCTCCAAGTTTCATTTATTGTCTAGATATTTAGGAAAGAAATAGTTCTAAGCATTAACCTTTATCCTATGCAGGACATGAAATTTTCTCACGTCACCTTAAATATATCTTTTTGGCGTGGCGTTCGCGTTGGCGCCTAATTCAACAGTCATTTAAAAAACGCGCATGCTGCAGTTCATTTTTCTCTCTGTGGCGTCGGCAAGCAGAATCGGCAACTTGTGTTGCCCCGCGTGCGCATAAAAGAACGAAATATTTACAGAACAGAACACCGAGAGTGTTTAGGTAGAAAAAGGCAACCTTTCCTCGGGTTTATGGCGGCGCTGCGATCGCATTCTGTTGAGCTTTGCAAGGCCTTCTGATTTCTCTGATGTGTGATGTGCGAGTGTGATAAATGACCGAAAAGGCGACTTTCGAGGATGATGGAGGCCCCGACCCCGCTGCCCCCGTCATGTGGTGTGAAGTGGTCACAGACGGTATACAATAACTTGAAATGCATAACGTGACATAAGATGCATCATGCGTCATGCGATGACAGCGCAATTTCCTGTCCCGCAAGGGCGGAGGAACGGGCTAGTTTATAGTTCATGTTAAAAAAAAAAAAAAAAAAAAAAAAAAAGCGCACACTCTGGGCGTGGACGACCCAGCGCTGTGTCGTCGTGGCTCAGCTACAGAGCTAGTAGCTGAGCCACGATTATATATTTATATATTTTTTTCCTCCAACATGAGCCGCCTGTCGTTGCCACTGGTGCACCCGCACGAAGCGACAATCGTTTTCAGTGATGTTCTAGCTGCCACCTCGGGTTCGGTTCAAAGACTGTACAGCACGGAGGAGAGTTGCAGCAGTCGTGGAGGCTGAGGTGTAGCTGCAGCGCAACGTTACGAGAACAAACAAGCGCGCGCGCGACCTCTTCACCGACGGCAATGATGCTCGTGAGCTCCTCTGCCCAGCAGTGAGCGTTCAGTGAAAAGCGTAGACATACGGTACTCTCCCACCGAAATCTTTGATGGAACCAAGTGGAGGTGAAGTAGGGGTGGCGGAGGAAGAGGGAGATAGTACTGTAGCTAAGATAATTCGCCGGGGTGGCGCAGTGGTTACGGCGCTCGACTACTGTTCCCAAGGACGCGGGATCGAATCCCGGCCTCGGCGGCAGCTTTTCGATGGAGGCGAAAAGCAGGGCGCCCGTGTGCTGTGCGATGTCAGTGCACGTTAAAGAACCACAGGTGGTCGAAATTTCCCGAGTCCTCCACTACGGCGTCTCATAGCCTGAGTTGCTTTGGGACGTTAAACCCCACAAACCAACCAACCAGTTCAGCCCTAATTGGCCTCATGCAGATGTTTGTGAAAAGCTATAACGCCGGCTTGCATTCATTTATTTCTATGAAGACCAATATGAAAAGGCCACGTGATGCGTCTAACTGCAGTGGGCTTGATCAAACACGACAGGCGGACATTTATGGCGGATGTCCTATGCTCACTGAAAATTTTGTAATTTCTAGTTTCTAACGCTGACACTGAGCACCCATTTGTTCTCTTGCCTGGTCCTGGCATACAAAATGAAGTGGGACTTGCTTATGGCTATTCTACAAATCAGGCTCATTCGATGAGTTTATAATAAAACAAACTCATGATAGGTTTTATAATACTTGTAAATGGAAATATGGCTGTACCGTTTAACATTTCCAGCCGAGTTTTCGGCTAGAATGTGCCAGAATTACCCCGGGAAGAACATTATCTATTCTATATAAACTGTGTGCATGTGCACTAAACATTTAGAAATTTATTTGTAACCTTCCGGCGATAACTAAGTGGAAGGGCCAGACTTTCGTGGTATTCATTTTGTTATGCTGGTTCAAAATGTTAATGTTTGTAGTTCATAGGAAAAAACTATTTTTTATATATAAAAAATATGTAGCCACACTATTTGATCTTAACATGAAATTTGTCGCCACAGGGTTCCGTTCTATGTGGCGGCATTTTTCATGTTAAGCTCGGATAGTGCGCCTACTTTTGGCTTTTTGAATTCCTGCTCTTTTTAAAATCTTTCTAATGGCAACATTCATTTTGGGTTTGTTTGGCAGCAGGAGCTTCAATTTCTTTTCTTATCGACTTTGAGGCCACAAGCATCCCCACCGCAGTGGTGCAGTAAGTAGTTAAGATGCCTGACTACTGTGCCGGAGTACCCGAATTTGAACCCTATCACTGGCAGCTGTGTTTGGTAGAGGGGAAACGAGGCATCCGTGTGTTCTGCGATGTCTGTGCACGGTAAAGATCTCCAGGTGGTCAAAAATTACTGCATAGCCCTCCGCTACGGCTTCCCTTTCTCTCTTTCCGCTTTCATTCCCACCTTCCTCCCTTCCCTTACAGCACGGGTAAGGTGTCCAGATGAAAACTGTAACAGATACTGCATCTTTCCTTTCCTGTAAGCCAATTATTATTATTAGGCCGCAAGCAGCTTTGTTAATAAATTGCTGCAGACGTAGTTTGGCTTGTATATTTCTACTAATGAATGCATGCCTGATTGTTCCAGACCAGCTGTCCATGAAGTCGGAATGTTTGCAAAACTTTGACGATCCTGCGCTTCAAACATGTCAGGTAGGCTACCAACAGTTGCTTCACTTGTTGTCTAGTGTCTCATTAGCGCACAAAATATGTGTGAAACCAAGAGGGCATCCTGTTGCATACTTGCAGGAAGCTCGATCTCTGAGCAGCGCCATCAAAGATGCATTCATTGACAGTAACCGCGAGTCAAACAAGAGGTCGATAAAGCTCACAGCAAAACAGAAGAGAGGTATGCCTTTTGAAATTCTCCTCTGCCATTCCACCAAAATAAGTGCTGCACATATGTCATGTTAGAGTTGCAGTGCATTAGAATCGTTGATAACTGATGGAAGCCAGAGGAATCAACACTTTTTACAAATAATTAGTGGGAAGAAATGGATGTGTGTTAATGATTTGTTTTCGTTGTTCTTGGGCAGCACAAATGCCGCACGTACATGTGGCTGGTTATGCATGCATTGCAATTCAGGCTTACTCGGCAATGCCATCATCAGTTGTTTTTGACCTGCCGATGCCGTTTTTCCCTATAATAAACTGGAGGCGGAGGGGTGGAAAGGGGTGGTGGTGTGTGGTGTTTGTGTGCCGGCTTGATTGGACTAAAAATCGACAGCACGTACCTTACAGCCGAGGGTAGGTCCATGGCTAAAGTCACTTCTAACATATGCTCACAGCTACAGATAAATGGAGCCCAGTCTTGGTGATTTTCAAGGACGTTCAAAAAACAATTTTTTCTATTTTAACATCACCACATTCCCACAGTTCTTCAAAGGAAACATTTGTGGGAGGGGGCTCTTATTTGATCTGTGTAGTATTTCTGGCATTTTTTTTTTAATGTAAAAAATGAATGGTGTACAGCTTTTTTCATGTAAGATTTATCACTTGGGAGGGAGGAATTGGTGGGCAACTCTTCCGTGCCTTGCTGCAGGAGAGCCATGTTTGAAAATGTGCGAATAATTGGCACCTGTTAGCCACAGTTGCTTATGTGTCATAAAGCTCCATATAACTAACTGAAATGTATTTCTTCAATGGTTATAATTAGCAGATGAACACCAAAAGTTGCATGAAGGTATTTTTGCACTTTACTGTGGGCTGATTTCAGTGCATCATGTTTGAGCAGCCAGCTAATTCACAGTGAAGCTTCGTGCCGTCAAAATTGAGTGTAGTAAAATGAACTCCGCATAGTTTGAACATATTTACAACACTTTTTTTTGCTTCAAAACCAGTCTTTTACATCTAATTCAAATGACTTTTCAATGCTTTTTACTTCAAAGTTGACCAAATAATTAAAACTTGTGGCCTGCGCTGCCCCCGTTAATTCCAAGATTTGGGGGTCGATGCGGAAATGTCAGATTTTCGCCGCAAACCCCATGAAACGGTGACTCTTAAGAGTAGCTGGGCAATGCCACATAACAAAGTGTTTCTTGCCGTAGTACTCCTTCTTTCTCCCAACACAAAAAACTAGTCCATAGCACACCTCGCGGACCGCCAAAATGTGTGCCTGCAGAGGAGAAGATAGGCTTCACTGCGACACAGCAGGCATGCCAGTTTCTGTCACATGCTCTTGCGCCCATTCTAGCCACCTTGCAACTTCCTCACAGTGTCATCGCATGTTTTGTGCTGACTGCCTTTGCCCAGTCTTCCTACGCGCCTGTGATAAAAGAGTGCACCACGCCAGCCTGCGGCATTTCTTTGTTTTGTGTTGTATGCTGCGGTTAGCGAACGGCACCGACCATCTCCTACTCATGTGCATGCTTCTTTTGTTATGAAAGCGGCAACGGGTACACTGTCGACCTTCTCGGAGCCATATGCCTTATTGTGTACACGGAAGCATGTGTGGTTCACTTTGATCAGGCAGTGTTTTGAGCACATTGGCTTCTCGAGTGAAAGCATAGTTAGTTACGATAATGACCATCCATGTGCACTTGATGAAGAAGGAGCCGACTGTTGTGACCGTATCAACGCACTCTGCACAGAGGATAGCGAGTCCGATGCAACCGGCTTCACCGAGCATTTGAACTTCATAAATGATAAATGATGGAATAATGCTACTCAGACTTGGCGAGTCGCCTCCATGTGCAATGACAGCGATGACTGCAACTACGCCAACGAGCGTCATGTTTACTGCTGCGCCATTTTCAGAAATGTTCCGCGTATGCTGGTCCATGGTCATTGACTTTTCTGCCCTGTAACTGACTAATTCCTCTTTGGGTTTTCTTTTTGCTTTCTTTTTGTGTCATACCTGTGTTTGTTACCAATGCTCAAAATACCCCTTTTGGTAGCATGTTCAGGTGAGACAGATGAGAGCATGTGGCTCACCATCAGCTTATTCTTTGCCTTTAGGAACGCAAAATAACATTTATGATAATGCTTTTAGTTTTATGTCTAAAACAGTTGAGCAGTGTCTGGCCTCTGTCTGCTTTTTATGTTTGAAATGGGCAAAGCACTAACTTTGCCTACTTAAAGTGAGAGAAGGTTATGAAAGCTGGTGCATGCACTGTGCAGGCTTGGCTACCCTGGATGGCAGATGTGGCTCATTGCCTTTACAATACATACCAGGAGGAAGACACCGGTACCAGTGTCCTAAGTGTCACTATGCTACAGACAACACCGCCCACTCCAGGCACCACCAGAGGACACATACCGGAGAGCGCCCCCATCAATGCAGCCATTGTGAGAAGACTTTCAAGTTGAAGACCCACCTCAAAAAACACCTTCGCATTCACACACAAGAGCGCCCCTACCAGTGTCTCCACTGTGGCAAGTGTTTCAAGCAAAGTAATCATCTTGCATACCACCTGCTCATCCACATGGGAGAGGCACCACACCAGTGCAGCCATTGCAACAAAGGCTTCAGGCAAAAGTCTACCCTGGCAGAACACCTTTGCATTCACACGGGCGAGAGGCCGCACCGGTGCCACTTATGTCCCATGGCCTTTACAACAAAGTCAAAAAGAGATCGTCATCTGCGAACTCACAAGGGGTAAACCCTGTCACAATGTTATGCTATGTACAAGTACAGCGCAGTCAGTTTCGTTTTAGAAGCTCGCTGCTTTGTTCTTTCGTTCTGATGCTTCGCTGTGATTCCCAAAATCACACAAGCCGTCAAAAAATCAGTTCCCTACCGCTGACGCGTGACATGGCTGCGAAATGAGATGAAGCCGGATTTTCTGGAGAACGGAGGCCTCAACGCTTTCACATTAATAAAACTATGGTTCTTCGTGATGCATTTTGCCTTCTTTTACTGCTTAGAGTGACATTTAATTTGGAGTTCTCATTCCAGCACTTTGCTAATGGCTGAGTTTGTTGGTTGGCGGGTGTTGTAGTTACTGTGCACACAAAACTTTAGTTTTATGCATTATAGAAGCCTGGAAGCATATTTATGTATTACAGGAATCTGGAAGCACGATGAGAGTGAGAAACTTGTGCACTGTTGAGATAAAGTTTCGTGCTATACTCTGTGTTCAAGTAGACGAACTGAAGAGATCCACTGCAGTGACTCGGTAGCATTGGCATTCCTCTACAGATCCCAAGTTCTCGAATTTGGTACCGTCCGTGGAGGCCATACTCTTATTATACTCTGATGGACACAAAGTACAAAAATGCCTCTGTGCCGAGCAATGTCTGCACATATTAAACAACCTCAGGTGGTCTAAATTAATGTGGAGCCCTCCACTACGACATTCCTCATAGCCTATTTGTCGCTTGTGGACATTAAACTCTGCAATGTGCAATTTTTGCAGTGGGAATGTAAAAGTGAAGTGCAGATATGGAAAGCATTTGTGCATGCGATACAGGAAGCTTCAACATGAGTCCTAACAGCCTGTGGCTTGCTGCATGGTAAAACATGCAAGTGCATTGTGCATGTGTGTTTTCAGAATAGCCCAGAGTCTAGTCTTGTAATTTTTGCAGATATATCTAAGTGTTCTTATGGCACTATGATGATGTTTTCAATCAGTTGTGAATCGCAGCCGCCAGTCTTTGAACCTGAATGCACAAGATACTGCTGCAGCAGCTCTAGAAACAGCTTAATGTCGTAGTTTTACATAGAATATGAAGAAAATGCCCTATCTGTCATTGCAATAAATCACATTTCTTTTTAATTTTTTTTTTTTATATTGCTTACATATGTTACTACGTGTGCAGTTTTCTGAAACTGTCTGCAAAGGTGTACCTTCTGCTTATGGACTAGCATGTAAAGAACAGCTGTTAGTGTCACATTATTCGTTCTAGTATTTTTCAGATTGTCAATTTATGTGCTGATTCTAGTGCAAGACTGAAAAGATTGCCTATTTCACATGCACCCACTCATTTTGTATACCTAGTTCCAACAGCTAGTTCTTGTTGAAAAAAAAAAAAAAATCGATAAAGAGCTTGTCTTTGAAGGCAGATGTTTTTTCATGCCATTGAGTGGTGAGATGCCATTTCATGTAGCTGCTTGGAAGATCCGATGACGGAAGAAATGCAGTCAGCACCTCACGTTTATATTTCATATGTTTGTGTGGCTTGTATGAGCTAGAAAGAGAGGCAGAGCAAGAGAAAATGAGATGTAGTGTAGGCGTGGTGCACTATGGTTTATTTGTGCTTGGAGATCAAGCAGGTTTGTTAGATCCGGCCAAAAAAGTCGTCTGCCAACATCCCACATCATGGTGAACCTTGCCTTGCCAGATGGAAGGAAGGATGCACTAGGTGCGATCCTCCTGTGGGGGTACAGACCTCAACCTGCGACCATCATCAACTCTTCACAGCGCCAACATTGCCAACATTACAGCAGCTTACAAAAAAAAAAAAAGAACACCTCGTTGCCGCAAGGCCGCATATTCGGCTTAAATAAATATAAACGAACACCACCGCCGTGTAAGTTTAGTTTACTGTAACCACCAGTAACCACAACCTCCTTTCTTCATGTAACACAAGCAACACAAAGACTTGCCCAACTTGGTACAACCGGCGGAGCTGGAGCAGTAAATTGACATGGTCAAACAACTATGTGCCCTCGCCATTTTAGGAGTTGCCGAGCGTGGCTGATTGTGCGCGTTTCGTGTGTGTTTTGGGGTTCGTTCAGGCATGGCACGCTCGTTGTTTGACGCGGTGTTCGAAATCGCCGAAGCGTCCACGACTAGGAAACGTGACACTGCGTGTATGACGAGGCGTCGTTTCTTTTTCTAGCAAACTGCCTCGCGCAGAGGGGAGGTGTGCTGCGAGATGTCTCGGCACCGCAACGTTCGGACTATGAATTACGATGACGGTAAATATACCTGCCATCAAGCTGCGAATTTGCGGTGGACTTTGGCGTGTCACTGCACTGTTCAGCGTCGTGCTGATGCACACGGAATTTTGGACCCTTTGGATCTTGTTTCTGTTGATGCGTGTTGAGTGCAACAGGTCCGCCTGTTACTACATACCAGCTTTCAAACGTGACGGTTTCACTTCGATCACTTGCGAATTGTCTTTTAACCAGCGGTTGGTTTTCAATTGTATTGAATACACTACATTACAAATGCGGCCGAAGGCCTCGGCAGTTTTTTCCTCTGGACCTTCTGCGAGACGAAGCTTTGAATGCGTAGTTTCTACAGCATAGCATTGGTGTTCAATGACAGTCGCTATAGCGTTTAGTGATTACGTACTTTTATTTCTTACGACGATCGATTGTGCTTAGTTATTTTTGAAACCGCTCTGTTTGTGTGCCTCGTTGAGGTGCTACACCGTGTAACTTGTTTTTGCTTGCACCGCACTGATAGGTTGCTGTTGCAGAAGTTTAAAACGAATCGCACAACGGCGTTTCTCTAAATAAGGACACCTGCCTAACCACGCACAGTGATCCTTGCTTTCTTGCAGACTACGAAGGATACTATGATGTCTACGGCAAATCGCAAGAGGAGGACTCGTGCATTTCCCCGACAACAGGTGACCGCAATTAAACGCGCTCTCCTGGCTGCATACTTTGTTGAACACGCATCGTTCGATGTTCCAGACTTGCTTTTAGCCAAGTCTCGCTGCACTGTTTAACCAGCACTTATAAATTTTGGTAGCAAACGCCCTAATCTAGTGCCACTGCATTTGGGCCAGTTGCCATTTCCCATACCTTCATACTCAAGGAGGGTATTCTGTTTCTAGGACAGCAAAGTTTGGAGAACACAGCTGTAAGGGGTCACTTTATAACCCCATGTGTCACTTACTGCAATTCAAACAACAAAGCTTTCCTTTCTGCAGCCCCTGTGGTGACTGTCAGCATACTTATTTTAAATGGGCTGAACAAGGAGAGTATATCTGTTCAGGCTGAAATAACGTCTGAGTGGAATTAGAAAAGCAAAGTTGACAGGAGCCTTTGTGGGTCTTTCAGGAAATCACTTGGGTTATGCAGCAGCAAGCTGTGTAAGCTTTTCCGCAGGCAGTTCTGTATGTGTGTTGAGCCTGTTTTGTTGCTTCTTGCGTGCAGAGGAGCAGTTTTTGTACAACAGAGACAAGCTGCACTCCATGTCATCATTCCTGTCCCCTCAAGTCCTCCAAGAAGAGAATGAAGAGGAGGACGATGAAGAGGACGGTGCCCAAAGATCTGGGCCTGTGGAGCCTCAGCTCAGTCCTGTGGATGAAGGTGCGTGCAAATTTGTCTCAGTCATTTCTTCAGTGTTCTTATGTTTGCAGGCTCAGTGGTTTTTAATAAATTGCTGGTTTTTAATAAATAAACTGCATGCAGGTAATATTGCTGCCGAAAAATGAGCCTAGTGTTTGGTCCATATGTAACTTTGCTGTGGTACTAGTCACATGGGTACTTGGTGCCTGCTTCTGCGCCATTGACAAGACTGTAGCATTGGTTCTAAAGGGATTTTCCTTCATGGGAAAAGGCTATTGGAAAATGGCAAATGTCTACTAGAAAGAATCGGCACACTTTTCCTAGAGTAGCTGAACATATGCTTTCTCAGTTCATAAAATATATATATATATATATATATATATATATATATATATATATATATATATATATATATATATATATATATATATATATATATATATATATATATATATATACATATATACACACACACACATACATACATATATACATACATATATATTGCGTAGGGGCATACGGCAAGCGATGGAACACGGCGACACAACAGAAACAGAATGACGTGATGACATGATGATGAAAAATGCTTTAATGGCCAGCGGACCTAGTGCGAGCTCTCCGCCCCGCACCACTGCCCGCTTTGTCGTCTTCGTAACAATCAATATATATATATATATACATATGGTCATATATGGTATAGTCATGTCACTGTTTCTGTGCAATTTTTAAAACTACTTCATAATCAGCACTGTCAATTTAGAGGTTTCTTTTCTTGCTTTTAATGTGTGTTTGGATACCATATTTAATAATGATACCATACTGCCTTTTCCTTCCTTTCCCTTCTTTCTTTTTTTTTTGTAACATGTAATTTTTTTTTTTTTTTTTTTATGGCTGAAAAATCAGAAGGGTCTTTTCAATTGTCAGCAAGAGTTAATCCTTATTTTCGAACAAAGTCAGTTTAATGTGCAGATGGCTGTTGTGGGTCAGTAGCTCAACAGGTTGGAGCGGCAGGCTTGGGTTGTGGAGGTCATGGGTTCAAATCCCATGTGGTGGTGGTTGTTTCCTTCTTGATTTTCTTCTGCTTTGTTTACATGCTAAAGCACGGAAAACGATGTTCTGGGCGTTCATCTCATGTCCAGGGCACTGGTAGCCCGTGCAAAATAAATGTCTGTTCCATACCAAGGGTCGGTCACGGTATCCATAGTGGCCAACTCGTGGCGGTGCAGAGATATTTTTTTTTTTAAATTTTTGCATTTATTACTATTACTTTACACACCGTGACAGTTTCAGGAACCTCTGATGTGACAGGATTGTCCTGTTTGTTAAATGCATTATCTGCCCCAAGGTAACTATCCATGTTTCTCCAGGACCAAACTTATTATTCCAGAGCTAAGTTCATATCTATCAAAATTTTTGTGTTGGCCAAGTTATTATAGCTGCTCTCCACAAGACAAGAAAAAACACAAACAAAAAAGGCTTAGATTGGTCAGAATGGCATAGCCATGGACCTCCAGAATAGAAGTTTGACGTATTGCAGGGTTAGGCTTAGAGCAGCGCAAACCTTTGAAAGAAGTATGGTATGGGGGGGGAGAACTTTGTATGGTTTCTGTTGTGTGACAAGCTGCCCACTGCCATGCAACTCATGCTTGTGCCTGCTCTTGGTGGTAGGATAAGCTGACATTTACTGTACCCATATGTGTAATGTTTTTTCCATATGCTGTGATGCTGTAACCGATGCTACACTATTGAACAAGCAGCGCTGATGTCAATTTTGTGATCTCTTCAGCTGTTTTCAATGGGAATCCCATGCAAAAAGTTTCATTTAGTTGCTATTTGAAGGGCTTCAAGAAAGCACTTTGCTTTGATGTGAACAGTGCAGCGGTATGGGTAGAATGAAAGAAAGAAGATGGTTACATAGTATGAAAGAGCACTGAACAAGGGCAGAGGAGGGGAAACTTCAGTTCGCAGGTCGAGTCAACGTTTTGACAAGTGGACTTGTCTTCGTCTGAGGGTAGTCTCATATAAAGGCCCGACCACATGACAGCGTTTCTTCGCCGTCGCGTCAGCGCCTCGTCTACGAGCGTCGTCGCTCGGCGCGCGCTGGAGAGGGTGGCCAAACACATGATGGCGTACAAACTGGAGTCTGCAAGCCAAGGCATGAAGGAATCCTGGAAGTTCGAACAATTGTCCCCCATTCGTAGCTAAAATCGTCCTATTTAGCGACGATGGTAACTTACTAAGGAGGGTGGGGGAGGCGAGGGGATCAAAGGCGCAGGCATGCGCGTGGACATAAGAGGAGCTCTTGGTTTCGCGGAAACGAGTTTCGCCTGTGGTGGCGGGTGCTGCAGCTGCCCACGCGCTGCTTGTCATTGGTCTCCGCCTGCGAATCATTTCCGACGTTGACGCTGAGATCTGGCACCGCCACATATCTACGTCTTTCAGTGTCGCTTCGGTTCAAATGCCAGAATTGCGCCTTCGGCGCCGTCGATAGCCGAGACGCTGACGCGGCGCCGAAGAAACGCTGCCGTGTGGTTCAGCCTTAATACTCATCACTTGTAACTCCAGCCAATGTTTGTAGGCATATGTTGTACAGTAGAGCAATGCAAATTCAGATAAGTCTTTGGCCACTATATAGTTGCCAGTCAGACTGTCGTTGATAAAAGCAGACCATTTGTAAAATGAGAACAATTTTTCTATGCCTTCCAATTAAGCAATCAGTTGAAAGGAAACAACTCTTTCAAATAAAAGATTTGAGGGAGAAATGTTACTGCAAATTTGTGTAGCATCCATTGTCTAATTCATCAATTTTTATTGTGACATGTGCGGTGGTGAAGTTGTTAGGATGCTCGATTGCTGTGCCCAAGGATGCGGAATTGAGTACCGGTTGCGGCGGCCGTTTTTCGATGGAGGTGAAAAACAAGGCGCCCATGTGTCGTGCGATGTCAGTGCACGTTAGAGAACCCCAGGTGGTCAAAATTTCCAGAGCCCTCCACTACAGTGTCTGTCATAGCCTGAGTCGCTTGGGATGTTAGGCTTAGGGGTGTGCAAATATTGAAATTTTGAATACGAATCAAATAGTAATATGGGCAAAAAATAAATGCCTTCAGATATCGATTCGAATATTGAATATTTGATTAGTGAAAGAAGATTAAAAAATTAAAAATGAGCAAACATTGTTCGTCTCGTTAATCTCAGAATTCACATGCATTTGAAAATAAAATTAAATTGTAATTGCACAGAAGTGTATACTCTACTGAAAAATTCAGTATAAATTTTATGCAGAATTTCGTAAACTGGTTTTCTGCGCAGTAAAACTTGCATGAAACCAGGTGGAGCTGTCATATCACTGCTGAATACAGTAAACTCTCGTTAATTCAGTCTTCAAGGGACTACAAAAGATGTCCATCGAATGAGCCTGAAAACACTGTCGAAAAACATTTTATCACAGCAATTTTATTTTTGTAATTTTTTGCACGATAGTTGTCTGCACCTGTGGTGAAACTGAAGTGACAGCATCATTTTTATTTTTTCTCGGTTTTGTCAAGTGCTTGGCTTTGCGCACACTGTCAGGAAGGCCCTCTTCACAAAACGGCCCCTTCATGTTTTGGGGAGGCTTCACTGCATAATTAACATGAGCGGGCATTGCAGTGAGTCATCCTCAAAATGCGACGGGGCCGTTCTGTAAATAGGGCCTTCCCCACACTGCAAGTCCACATGCTCAGACATTGCAGTGAAGTGGGCAGTGCGGTTAAAGTGCGGCGAATTCTAAAATGTTCGGCATATTCAGAAATTTTCGATTATAGCGTTGTCACTTCGTAGGGCTGCATGGTAAAACTTCATTGATATGCTTTTCTGAAAAATGTGGGAAAAAAACGTATGATCCGAACTGTCTGATTTTGAAAAGGTTTAGCTGCTGAAGGAGGTACAAAGGCATTTATAATTGAGACTCACTGCATAAAAGTGTAGATAAGCATGCACTGCTCCTTTCTTTAGCTCTTGCAAAATTCAGTTCAGTGACACCACCCAAATGCAGCTATACGGCTACAAAGTAAAGCTATGCAGCTTTCTCAGAATCTTCATAGTTAAAGAAAAATTCGTCGTGGTCCGGGGGATTACTCCACCTTAGGAAGTGAACAGTTATCAAATACAAGATGCTTTGTGCTACAAGATGTTAGTGCATTGTAACCTCTATGCCCGTAAGTCACCACAAAGAAGCCACCATGTATCTCCTCATGAAGTCATCTTTCCGCTTGCACGGGCGCCTTGTATGTTGGCTCATTGGCTTTTGATGATTCTTTGCCCCTTTGCACTGCAGGGAAGCAACTGTGATGGAGGAGTGCCGCTGATCAGTTTTTCATGTCGCGAGTGCTCGTTAACGCGTCCGGTTGATCGCAAAACGTATTATGCGAACACAATTTTTTTCCCGGTTAATATGTTCCCGGATAACACGATTTCCTGGTTATTACGTTCTAAATTTGTTGAAATTTGGAACGTAGTAACCGGGAAATCGTGTTATCCTGGAACATATTAACCGGAAGAAAAATAGTGAACTATATGGGAGACATTTTACTGGCTGCGAGTTTGAGCGTACGAAACAGGAAATTGCATGAACCGGGAACATATCAGCGAGGTTGTACTGTATTAGAGAATTCCCAATATCAATCTTTTGAATACAGATATGAGTCAAATAATAAGCATATTTGATTCATATTCGAAATTTCGAACATTCACGCACTTCTAATTAAAACCTCATAAACCAGACCGAACATATGGTAAGGATTTGATTTCATCCCACTGGAAAGAAAGCCTGCAAATGCATCAAAAAGAAATCGATGTGGCTACCTACTCAGCATCTGCTACAGCATTTTTGCTAGAAAAGCAGCTGGAACCCACAGGTGGTCAAGTCCTGCAGTGCTGCGAGAATTGCACGAAGATGGCAGTGATGCAGACACCGGTAGCCAATTTGAAGCTCACATGCAGTGTGTGAAATACGACTGGCTGTGATAGGGGTACGAAGTACAGCACTGCATGTGGCAAATTAGCAATATGCACATTTGATTTTTCCATTTGCGCTCTAAGTGGCAAAGATGCCTCAGGTTGTTGAGGTGTACTCCATGCTGCTGGAGGCCACGTATTTTAATATTTGGACATCCTTTCTGTTGCTACATTCAGTGAAGCTTTATGAATGCCTGGAGAAGATGCAGAATGTGGTGGGCGATTCAATACCGGAAGCCACTCTTCGTCGGGTGGCCCTTGAGGGAGGCTTCAACGCGGAAGTGGCTCTCGATCGGCTTCTACAAGGTTGGTGTACACTATGCCATTCAAAACAGTGTCTTGTGTGCTGATATTGGAGGCAATAGGCATGTCTTTTAGTCTAAGTGTCAGTGTAGCCTGCAGTCAAGAAGGCAGTGACAGCATGCCTTTTCATTTCCTTTGCAGAAGGCCTGTTATGCTTGTCTCTAAAAAATTTATAAGTGTGGTGTATGGAATGGAGTCTCACCTATAATGTGCGTTCTCCGGTACCTGCCGCACCTTGCTTACATAACATGTTAAATTTTACTGTTGGTTGTACTGCCGCTAATTTCATGGGCAAGTGATTACTGGCAAGCGGTTGGTGGAGACAGGCCATCACACTCTCTATTCCAACTACGAAAATGAATAGTGCACCTATTCTAGTGTTATTTGAGACCTTGATGAGATGTAGTTGTAGAAGCATAACTGCCTAACATACTTCAGGCATTCATACTGGATATGTCATGATTGGAACATATAAGCTAGCAATTAGTAAGGTAGAACAGTAGTGACATATGGTTCATTTTGTGCTATCAGGCAGGCGCTTATCGTGCTCACTGCTTGTAGAAACGTGCACTCTACGAGCAACATTGCCAGGTTCTTTGTTTCACACATTGTTACTATGATCCCTGAAGTCATTGCGAGAACATAGCATTCTTGTGCTTCCTGATTAATTTCCAGTATGGACTTGTAGGATGGAAAATGTATGCCACTTTGCTAATGCTTCTAGAGGCCTTAAAAGGTGTTTAGCTGCTTAGGCACAGATATTGAGGCTTGCCACTGTTGCACTTGCTATCGTGAAGATATATATTGTATACATATTGATAACAAGGCCATGGCTGAGTTTAGTTCTCGCAATGCAAGACACTAGAGGGACTGTGAGGACAATATAGCCAATATGTGTGGATACATTACATTCTAATGTGCAGTGAAAATGGAGGTAGAAGAGGCCGAGAAAAGTAGGATTAGGATATTCCTGCAGTTGCTCTTTTCACAAGCAGTCCTGTGCTTCTTTCAAATGGGGTTTGAATGAAAAGGGGGGGGGGGGAGGTGATGCAGTTTTGAGAACAAAAGTTGGATAGAGTGGCCCTTAGTGTCTCTTTAACATGTGATTGGCATGACAGAGACCTGGATCTCAAAAACTGTTTGCTTTCTTCTTGAACAGAAACGGACAAGCCCAAGCCACAGAGGGAGCAACGCAAAAGAGGTGGGCAGTTTTGTGAGCATGTGGATGGTTGTGTACATCCCTTTGAGTGCATGACAACGCCATTCCTTGCATTTCATTCTTATTTTTATTTTTTTGCAGCACTTAGCTGCTGAGGTTTGTGTGTGCTTAGTAGCTGTAGTGTTAGGGGTACAGTTAAACCTGGATGTACCGAGCCTCCGTGCTGTGAATTCCTCAATATGACGAAGTTTATCAATTCCCAAACAGTGCCACAACTCTTGAGGCCTGCATATCTGTAGCTCCATGTAATGACAGGGGTGCACTGGTTGACTTCTTCTATACCCACTACACCAACTCTCAATTAGCTACTGTGGCAGTTCTTACAATTTGGGTGAAGCACATAAAAGTTTTATGATGATAAATTGTGAACTTCCTTGAGAGAAGGACCTACAATCACATCAGAGAAGTACAGTTCAAATGTGCTGTTCTCGAGCACAATCGGTGCCCCTTACCCCTTTGAAGGTTTTTGCCGTACGGGTACTGCGCTAAACGCATAGCGTTTAAAATAATTTGGCACTGAAGGTGAATTTTTTTCTGAATATTCGACAGTCAAAGGGTTAAGGGCAGACACAGCAGACCCTACAGCATTTGGTTTCCTTGCACCGAGTGGCACTCGAAAATAATGCAAAGCAGCAAGTTGTGTGAAAAAAGGCATGGGACAAGCAGTATGCACCCATCACTGTTGTTTGGTTGCGCATGGGATGCTGGCACCAATGGCAGAAGCACTGTAAAAGTGCAAACAGAGGGAACTGGCAGCATGGGGTGAGGCGCTTAGCAAGGACAAGTCTGTTTCCTATGGCGGTGGTGACCAGACTCACTGAAATTCATGGGAAGAGTCGGGCTTCCTTGATAACGTGTGATATGTGTTGGAGAGGGTGACAGCTTCTGTCATTATCAGCGCGATTGCGAAGTGTTCCTTCCCGATTGCTGGTTTGAGTAGCACAAATTCATTGTGAACATTTGCTAGTTGATTTCATCTGTGTTAGCTTTCATTTCGTTTCCGTCCTGCATTGTCCTTTACAGTGAACACGAAAACTGCATGTAAAAAAAACCTCTCTGTAACAGGAAACTGTGGACTTTCTTTTCTCCGCTCCATTATATCCAGGTTTAACTGTAGTTGTATCGGGGAATGTTTCCTTTGACACCTGACTAGCACCTCGGTGGGTCTTTGTACTTTTTCTTTAATTTGTCCTTTTCTTTTCTTTCTATTCTTTTGTTGTTTCTTGAAAAACCAGTCAGGTGCTCTAAATAAAAAAAAAGGGGGGGGGGGGGGGCAAAGCTGTCTTTTTTTCCGTTCTCCAAGACTTGAGGTTGCTTTTATTGCTTAATTGTGCATTGGTTATATGTGGTCATGAAGTATTTAATGAGCAAAAATCTTGCCAGCTGTGTGCGTTTCAGGAGATGAGTTGATAGGGTATGCATGTACTTGTGCTACAGCTTTCTCTGATAGCTGATGAACAAGTGCAAAGGAAATCTAAAGGCTCGCAAGAAGGCTTAGCAACAGTAACTTCCGCCTGATGTGTACTGATCTGACAAGTGACCTAAGATCTTGCACTCATTGCTGCTTTTGTGTCTTGCGACATTCGGAACCTAACACTAGGCTTTGCTTCCTCTTTTCCTCTCTCTGTTCCTTTCCTCTACTGTGTGGCTTTGTCCTTGCCCTTCTCCTTGTCTCTTCCTTTCCCCTCGTATCCCTTTCTGTTTGCTTGTTTTTTTGCATAAACATGGCTGGCATGCGCCTTCTCGTCATCACTGCACCATCCTCACCGTGCTCACCCATCATTCTCATCATTTCGACGTGCCGCCCGCAAGGTAAGAATCGGATGGTGATGACGACTGTGCCGTTTTGCCATCCAGCGATGGTGTTGGGGGTGGTGGGAGTTGTGGTGGGGGGGAATTTGGTGCGGTTCCAGTGTGCTCGAGGACTACCGTCACACACTTTGATGCACCGTCGAAACGCCACAAGCATGATGCGCAAACTTCAGCTGGTAATGACTGCTTAGGAGCCATCGGTGCAACGGCATTGGTTTACACAGAAACAAACTCACCTACATCGTCACAGGTTGCACTGCCTTCGTTGCCTTCTGTACGTACAGTTGAATCATCAGGTTGTGAATTAAGACTGGACACGTTGCTCACATCAAGTGGTGTGGGGGAATCTGAAAGGACAAGTGGTTTATCTAAAAGTGCACACCGTGCCTGTGGTTGTGACAGTGAACCTTGTTTGCACGCTCATCATGTTTGTGAAACGGGCCCCATGTACTTAAGTTGCTCTGTACGTGCGATGCAGCATAGCAGCCCAGTGCAGAAGAAAGACAGTGACGAGGACTTTCTCGAAATGCTGCCTTGCGGTAGTATTGTGGTGGAGGACACACCCAAACCTGATTCTCAGAAACGCTTACCAGTGGCGGAGGAGCCAGATGAGCTTGATGTCCTTTTGGGCATGGTCTCGAGTTCCATCCCCTCTTGTCCTGCGAGTTCAGTTGAGGCTGACAAGGGAAGTGGCCCTGCTACTTCAAGTGCATGCAACGAGCCTGTTGTAGCAGAACCCGTGACGGACGCTGTTGGAGACAGTTTAGACACCTTGTTGGGAATTACTGCAGACTTTGCCTCTTCTCAGGAACGGGGACATGACAGTGAGAGGATGGAGTTTGACAACTTCCTAATGTCATTGAAGGACAGTGCTCCTGGTGGACACAGCTCGAAGGTGCTGGATGACGGTGTGACAGACCTGCCTCTCATGGACATTCTGTCTGGCGTGTACAATGTTGCAAAGACCCCGAAGAAGTTACAGAAGGATTCTGACATTAAGAGTAGCCAGCCAGCTGGGCTTAACCTTGACGAGATTCTTGGGCTTGGTGAAAACAATGCGGCCAGTCGATGCCCAGAGGGTGGGGCTGTGAAGCTTGATGACATTCTGAGAGGAATGGGTGGCTCATCTCTTAGTGACATGGAGAACTACTCGTGCAATGATGATGCAGAGAGCTTTGAGTTGAATCTTTTTCAGAGCACAGCAGCGGTGGTTGTTAAAGAAGCTTCACTTTTTGCCAAAGTGCTGGTGTTATTCCCATTCTCGAGGCGACGAGCGACTGTTTTTGACCTCGGGGATTGGCTGAAGAAATGTGGTCTTTTGAAGCCAGCAAAAGGAGTGAAGACAAAGACTGTTCCATTTGATTTCAGCACGCCATCACCTGATGACATTGTGCTCGCGTGCCGGAAGCGACCTGTGTGTGCACCAGGTAGAGGCTCCTGTTACATGTGCTAACATTGCACTGGCAGATATAAATTGCTTGTGCAAGACTCTGAAGCATGCGCGAATTTGTGACAGAGCTCATATTTGTAGGAGGGCTTGGTCTCTGGTTGTAAGATAGTAAACACTTCGCTACTGAACCCTAAAACTGATAGGGCTAAATTAAACAAGAGCAACAGTCCAGGTTCGATGCACCATAATTTATGCCTGAATTTTCCAGAACTCAAAGCAGGGTTTATTTTGCTTCCTGTAGAATAGTCATAGCCTTTTTTGGAAGAAGGCAGCAGAGCAGATGACAACACTAAAAATAAGAAGCACACACAAACACAAGGACAACGCTGCATAGCCATAGCCATAGCCCCCTTTAATTAGTGCGAGCTGCCTTTTTTTTTCTTTTTGTCATGTTTTTCATCTGAGCATTTAAAAGTGAAATAGTATTCAAAGGGTCAGTACCATTACCGTCAATCTTTTTTTATCATAGAATGATTATAATGATGTCTCATATATTTAAAGCTGGTTGTGTGACCATGCTGGAAAAGCAAAATGCCTGCTGTTTATGAGCTGCAAGTGTTTGTGGCAGCATTTTGTATGTTTAAAGAGACTTGAAAGCAGACCTTTCCATCCACTTTAATTAGGGTTGTGCTGTAAAATTTCATAGATAACGCCTGCTGTTATCGAATTGGTGTCGTGCAGTTTGGAGTTTCGATGCCGCATTGTTGAGCCACTGAAGAGTAGCCCCACTTAGTGTATGCCTTATAGGTTGAATGATGGGTAAATAATTTACTTAGCGACACACTAGATGGATCATCTACTACAAAGTGCAGCGCTAGATGGCACTGTGGTAAGATCTACTACGCATTATGTAATTTCATGTTGGTGGCTATGAGGTTGACTAGATGAACTCAAAGCTTGCAGGATCAAATCCTTGTAGTAGCAGCTGCTTTTTGATGAGGAGCAATACATAGAAACAGAACCTTGTGATGTGCAATATCGGCGCACGGTGAAGAACATCGGTTGGTCAAAATTAATTCACAGTTCTCAGCTGGGGTGTCTCTCATAACCTGTGTGGAAATTATTACACAAAATCATAGATACTACTCAATGTGATTTTTTTACATTTTTAAGTGCTTTTTACGGCCTCAAGGTATGACAGTGGTATAAAACGATAGATGAAAGAAAAGGAAATAGGGTGGCTGAATATGATAAAATCAAGGTTTTAATGGTGAAGCTGGCCCCTCTGTTCAAGCGGTGCATGACAAGGGGTTGTTCAGCAAGACACCAGCTGCCGCTGGGTGCTGGATTCTCATTGGATTCTGTGCCTGGCACATCTACAGCAAGTGGTAAACATAGGCCTCAGCAGTCCGGGGCTTACAGATTGTGCATGCGGAGAGGTGGTGTAGGCTTTTTAACGCGAAAGCCTTTCTAGGTTCATAGTGAAAATCTCGCGTCCGCAAGATGTGTCGGCCAAATGTTGCAACAGGTTCTGACATTAAAATGATTTCCCCTTTTGGGCAGTTAGGCCTAGCCCCTGTTGGGCCACGTGTAAGTCAAGTCAGGTCATTCTCACATGTTGAGGAGAGGTGTCCTGAGACGTCAATTTCTGATGACAAAGACAAAGAAAAGAAAGAAGGAGATGAAATTATAACAAGTACACAAACGTTCAAGATAGAGGTAGAAGAGAATAGGGAGACATAGGAGGTAGAGAGTCTTAAGAGGTAGGTGAGAAATGGGAAGAAAGGCTTTGGCCATTAAGTTCTTAAGCGAAGCTGAGCACAGTCCTGTAATTTCTTTTTTTTTCACTGTTGAGGTAAACTGGCTCTTTTGGTGGGAGATGGACAGGTTTCCTGATTGGTACAAAGCCTCGAGAGAGGCCTTTGTGGTCAGGTGAGGAGTTGGGAGGAGTAAACATGTCAGCCGCTTCTGGTGCATCTTGCCTGCATTGCAGTTTGGCTACTGGGCTACAGCACATTGCAGCGCTAAAGGCATTCACCTGTCCCTTCCTTCTTTTTCCTCCCCATTCTTTCCTTTTTCTTCCTTTGTTGCTTGCTCTGTGCAGAGCGGAAGCCACTCACACCCCTCGAGCAAGTGGGCACCAACGCCAGAGCCACCGTCAAGGAGGCACTGCCTGCCATCAACCGATCATTGAGGCAAACCTTTCCCAGGGAGCCTGCAGCGCCCGAGGCTGAGGAGAAGCGTGGCAAGTGAGTATCACTCAGAACGGTCACTGCACATGGAGTTCTAGACGAAATGCTGCGCTTGGATGGGGGCACGTGCTTTTGTTTCTTTTTCCTGCAGTGCTTTATTTTTATATATTTAAGCCTGCGGCGCTTTGTGGATTTGTAACCATGTTGAAAAGTCACCTTTTTAAGTTTTTCTGTTTAGTGCAGTTACCGTCGTTTGTCGGCAAGGTAGCTAAGGGTTCTATAGACAAGAATTCTGGTGTTATCATCATTGGCCTGCCTGCCCCCATGGTAGGACAAATTCCTCTCTCACATCTGTCCAATTTATATACCCGATAGCTGTGCCAGCCGGGTCCACCTTATTCCCACAAACTTCCTCCCTGCTACATTTGCCTTATCACGGAATCCAGTTAATTATCCTCTTCAGCCATCAGTTATCTTCTTTCACATTACATGGAGAACTTAAGCAGCAGCAAATAAAACCACTTTTTCTTCCTGTAACGGTGTGTTGAAGCAGTAGAGAGGAATGTACATGAAGTTGGTGAATGAGAACACCCTTTTACTGCAACTCTTGTCCTCGTCTTGCAGGTATGTCATTTGAGAGGAGGGAAGCATGCTAATATATTTGTGTCAGTACAGTACAGTATGTAAAGGTCACAGTGGACTGCTGTGGTTTTATTTTTTGCGGGCCTTCAAGGCTGAAATGAAACTCCCACCCGTAAAACCACTCACTTCTTTCTTCTAAATAATCAGTCTCAGTGGCACAACACAGTTTTCTTTTTTTTTTCCCACTACATCTTGTCTACTGTAGATGATTTGTTAATGATTCTCTTGCAATTGGGTTTACATTTGCACTCTGCTGCAAGTGTATAATGTTGGGAAACTACCCTGATTGCGTGAAAAGTAGGCTAGATGATGTAAAAACACATCTTTATTTGCAGTCAAAATGACTGAAGTCTCTTAGTGCATATGGGACTGCACTTAAGTTGCACATGTTGCATCTGCCGCTGACCACTTTGCAGTTAAGTAAACAATTATTGAAATGCCAGGCCTTGTGCATTGAAACCTGATTCATAAGTTACTATATAAAATGTAGAAGAAAAAGTATTGCCTGGTAAATTGTCTGATTCCAGGTGCCTAATTTTGAACATTGTGAATAATATTTAATAAAGTACAAAAGCATCATCATCAAGTCTTGGAGCTGTGTCAGCCTAGCATTTACGCATGCAGATGCACTCTGGAAACATAAAATAGATACCGATATTGAAATGCCCTACCATGGTGGCTAAGTAGTTACGGCGCTTGAGTGCTGAACCCAGGGATGCATTATGGAATCCCGGCCACGGTTGCCGCTTTTCAATGGAGAAGAAAAGCTAGGTGCCCGCATACACTGTGGTGTTAGTGTAATTTAAAGCACCTCAGATGATGAAATTTTCTGATCCCTCCATTACTGCATCCCTCGCAGCCTGAGTCGCTTTTGAGCGTTAAACCCTAATAACCAAAACCAAATCAAACATATTGAAAAGCTGTCAGAAGCAGGACGTGACGGTTCGCATCATCTGCAATTTCGCCTTGTCTGCTGCTCCACATTCCAGGTGATGCAAAGCATCAGTGGGCTGTTATTCCACAGTATTGCTGTGCTGCATCCACCCTGCTACGATTGGTGCATGCATTAGAGCATGAACATTGTTTGTGTGAGTTCTCTGCTGTGATGGATGGTCAGCAACAGCTGTTCAGTACTGTACATCTTTGTCGAGGAGACAAAATGTTTCCTACCCAAACTGCTGGCTCATTTTCGGGGAGCTTGCAGATGGTGGTAACTTTTGTCACCCTTTGTAAAACTCTGGAAGTCAGCTTCTCTGCACAGCAAAAACCCCTTCACCATAGTGGCCAAACCTGTTTTGGGGGCAGAAATTGAGTGCAGTGCAGGAGACATCTGTTGTGACAATAATGGCCACGTCTATTTCCTGCACCCCTCTTGCATTGCTGCCGCAATTATGGGATTAAGAGCCCCTCCGCGATGTCGCAATTCCTATTCATACTGCCTTCCCTGCCCCTACCTCCTATTGATTTTCAATAGCGAAGGAATTCTGCTTGCCAAGTTAGTGCATGACATCAGGCTTGACATAGAAGTATTTTGAGCTGCACCCGACTTCTGCCCCCAAAACAGGTTTGGCCGCCATGGTGAAGGGGTTTTCGCCGTGCAGAGATGCTGACTTCCAGAGCTTTGCAAAGGGTCCATACTAGCTTCCACAATAGTGCTTATCTCATAATTAGTGCTCTAAGCCACAGTTGTTTTTGTTGAGATCAGGGAACTAGAAACCACCGGTGTCGAGTTGTCGCCGAAGGACGGTGGTGGCGCCATCTGTCATCTGTAGGGAACACGCATACCTTGCAGTGCTCATTTCAGTGCAGTTTGCATCCTGGTGCTTTTTTTTTTCTTTTTTTGCAAGCAACAAATAGCACCGCTAACACCTTTTTGTGGCAGATCAGCATTGTTGGCTTTCAGTTCCTTGATCTGGGTGCAGATGATTATGGGCTTGCATAATGCGCAGCCAAACTAGGTAATCATTGCTGTCAGTCTACAAGTCAACACAGCATGAAAGGCCCATGTGTAATTTTAAGCGAAACGATCCCTCAATTGAGGCGGAAAAGTTCTCGAAAGTCTTCATGGTAGAGATACACAATGCTGTTTATTTTTGCACTGTAGCATCTAGGCACTGTAGCGAGGCTGTCATGACAAACGACAACTGCACTGTTTTAGCTCTTCATGTCACGTGCCTCCAGATGTCACCTACTTGTATGCGTGCCCGTGTGCTGTTGGTTGTTAAAAGAATTCACAGAAATTTTAAACATAGCAACTATGCATCTAGTCTTAGTTGCTTTGGTGCTGTAAAACGCAATATATAACTAAACATTGCAACTAGTGAATCGTGATATGCAGGTTATTGCAAGTGAAAACTGCAAGTGAAAAATTCATCAAATAGTGTAACTCTGTGGGACAATTTTGAAGCCTGTGACATTTAGCGTATAAACTGGGAATGTATCAGTGAGGTTGTACTGCACTTGGCTTTGTTTCTGAATGGTGCACATTTTTACTGCTCATGCAGGCGTCGGCTGTGTACAATGTTGTTTTATTATTTCAAGGCTTCCTACGGCATCACTGGATGGTCTCAAAGTGCCAAGCGCGACAAACTCCAACCGGAGTTCTCCAGATCTGGACCGAAAGGATCCATCTCCCGAGGCTGCTGGGGACACGACAGTGTCTCCAGCCGAGGGCACCACTCCAAAGACACCCAGGTGAATGGCAGGTGTAGCTTTATGCACCGTTTTTTATTTGTTTTGCACTCTCACATGACGGGTAAAAAGGGCAAAGTTACCATGGATGTCCAAGCATGGGTGGGGGATGTGACAAAAAAAGAAATACAGATGACTGCATGTTAGTACACTGTCAGTGGTAGCAGTTGAAAGAAAAGGCTTCAATTGCTTAGTGTTCGTGCTTAGTGTAGGAAGTTCCACATCCATGATGACTTTACTCACATGACTTTACTCATAAAACGCTTGACACATAACGCCTTGCTAAAATAGAACAAGGTTTTTCATTACAGTGCAACAGAGGCATCCTGTATACATTAGCATTTCACCCGCTCACAGCTTTCAAATCAGAGTTGCAAAAATGCAACAGGGCTAAGTCTCGAGCAGGAAAGCTATTTCCTGTTTTATTTAAGTCAGTGTTGTTGTGGTCCAGTGGTTAGGGTGCTTGAATGCTGTGCCCAGGGATGCCGGATTGAATCCCGGCCATGGTGGCCGTTTTTCTATGAAGGCGAAAAGAGAGGCGCCTTTGTGCTGTGTGATGTCAGTGCACATTAGAGAACCCCAGGTGGTTGTAATTCCCGGAGCCCACCCACTCTCATAGCCTCGTCCGGCCTCTTGTCGCTCATAGCCTGAGTTGCTTCAGGACGTAAAACTCCACAAAGCCAAAGCTAAGTCAGTGCAGTGTTGTAGCAGCTACGAGGCAAGCTGAGGCTGCTACAAATATGAAGACATTGTTGGTTTTAGTCCTAAGCAGTTTAGAACCTACTTCATGCAAATATAATCTATCCATACATGGGTTCTTACTTTAAATATCATACTCGCCGTTACGAACTTTCTGCCTTGTGCTTTTTCCATTGATTTTATTATTGATCAACTTTTTTATTTTTATTGTTTTTATATTATGCTGCAGTGACGCATGCATTGTATAAGACTTTTGGATGTCATAGTCGAATTATTAATGAACTTCTGGAATGTGCTGTTTGCTCCTGCTATGTTGTGTACGGGTTTCCCGGGCCTTTGTCAAGCTGTTTGTACAGCTTTTAGCCCAGGCGACCATCCACTTGTTGGAAAATAAATTTGATTTGATTTGATTTGTCGTGGGTGTCTTTGCTGCGCATGGGCAGCTCTAGGGATGAGGCCTCAGTCTGCCATTTTTATGAGAATGTTGCGTCACCACGCAGGAACTTCTAGGGTACCAACCATGCTGTATGATAGTAGATGATGCCTAGATCACATCGCACTACTAGTGTGGAAGATGAGCGCAGGACAAGTGACTAATGAATGCACATACTGTGCAAGTACGTGATGAGAAACAGAACTAAAGAAGAAAGGCATGGTTGGCTGCTACACTGCCGCTTACTTGGCGTTGCTCTACACCAAGCAGTGGATCTTCTTGAAAGCTTTTCCTGCTGCTAAACTCTTTGCACAGCACTCATTGGCACTCACATTTAGGTTAACGTGGAGACATGGCAGTGGTCACATTGCTTCGGCTATTAGGAGCAACACCGTACATATTGGTTCCATCACATCCCGTTAGGAATATGTTTTGTGCCAACTTTCGCGAAATACGGATTGCATAGTACTTTTCTTCAAATTTCTGGGAAGAAAAAGACAGTGAAGGCCTGTATGGTTTTCCACCGGAGACTTTTCTCATCGAGGGGAGGTGACTATACCCACCACCTGTGGGGTGTGGAGCATAATACCGTGTCAACGACAAGGGCATTTGCTTATGCAGGAACAAGTCGTCTTCCAAAGATGCAGCAGCGGATTATGCGAGGGAGAGGGGTACTACAAAGGCTCTTCTCAATCTGGTTGTCATTGGGCACGTGGACGCCGGCAAGAGCACGCTTATGGGGCATTTACTGTACAGGTGGGTGAACTGAACGTCACTGCCAGTGTAGCCAATATTTTTCGATCTCTGTCATTGTTTGTAAGGCACAAAGTTGTTGAAAGACATTGCAGTGCTTCAAGGATTATACGACTTTCAGGGGACCACACAAAACCGTTGTATAGTCTGGGTATCGTATGGTTGGAAATCTTGCAGGACATACATTCACTTAATAAATGCGCTTGCTACCCTGGCTGCCAAAATTAAATCATTCTTTTCCCACACATTATGAACACACATTTATTTTCATTTGCGAGATAACGCATTCACTCACGCAGTTCATATACTTTTTCTCTTGCAAATCAAGTGATTTTGCAAAAACTTTTTCTAAAGCCCTACAAGGGGCAAAATGCACTATACATATATACCATGCATTGCCACTTATACATCAACTTCCAGGCTGGTACCCTTCTCTGGAAAAAGAATAAAAGGAAAAACGCTGACTAAAAAAGGCAAGCTGATGCTGACTCACCCTCTTTCCCCTTGCCTCGTTGCCTCACTCCTTTTTTTATGTAGTTTTTATTATTTATTTATTTATTTTACTTAGAATGTACTGCAGGCCCTTTGATGGGCCCTAGCAGGGGTTTGCCGTGGAATAGCATGACAATCTACACACAGCTCAAAGCATGGAGTCAAAGCCGTTGACAGAAGTGTCACTACAGGCCGTCACACGCGTCATTGTATGCACTCGCCCCCGTCTTGATTGAGATTTTGAACAGCTTGAGTTGACATGACATCTGCATATCAAGTGCTCCGCCATCATCCCTCATTCTCAGTTGTTGCAGAAACAGGAAGCGCATAATCAGGTTTACACTGTATAAGGAAACAGAATTGAGGGTTTTAGGGAAATTGAAAATTTATTTTCGGCACTGTTGAAATTTAGCCTAAGAACGGTCCAAGTGGTGGAGATGAAATAACTACAAATTCAGTGGCCTCGGAATGCTCCTGCCACTTTAAGAACAGGTAATACAAACTCTTCTACCTGTTTCTGAAGTGGAAACTTCGAACCTCTATACTCAACTTTTCTTGTAGGCATTCCTTGATGGCAGGAGAAATCAGTGGCATCAACTTATAGAGTTCCTTAAGGTGAAATTCCTTAAAAGCTTGCCACAAAACACTTAATTTACATATTTGGAATCGGCACACAAGAATGCATATTTCCTAAAGATATCATAATGGTTGTGACTTCATTATTTAAAAAGTTCCCTCTTATGCACTGCAGTGGTTCTCATGTGTTATATATGCCATTGCAGTTTACCATTATGCAACAGAGTTATTATAGTAAGGGCTGTTTAATTTGACTCCTGTTATTTCGGAAATTCAGATCATTTGTACTAAGACCATGGTCCCACTCAATGCCCATTTAAGCCTGCATTCAAACACGGACAGGCTCGCTCCTGTTCATTCAAATGGGGGTCGCGTCTACGTACAACCCATGGAGCCAGCGATCACTGAAAACCTCCTTCTTGGAAAGAATTCGCAAGCTTGTGGGCCAGTGAACCAACTGCATTGAAAAAGGAGGAGACTACATAGAAAAACTGTAGATTTTGTATGCCTACCTGTGTGTGAACAAATTATAGAATGGTGTAGACAATTTTTTCACTTATCCTTGTATAGCTGGGCTTTAGTTGACAAGATGCAGTGTGTCCTGCATATGCAAGAAATTATGAATTTCGTTATGTTCAAATGTGGGCTCAGTTTGTGTGCCAATTCTTTGAACTTTCCAATGTCACCGTGATTTTCAGAGAACTACAGTTAACTCTCAATATAACGAGGTTGGTGAAATCTGCCGTTTACTTTGTTAAATTGAAATTTTGCAACATCGATGTTTGTCATCTAGCATGCAGAGAACCCCTGTGAGCATTTCACGGACCATTCAGAGGGAAAGCCTTAAATCATGGTGGATATGCACTTTATGGGTGTGAGGAGGCAACACTGACATATTTTTGGTTTCACTATTATCGCCGCCCAGCTTAATTTCGAGTTCCTGATCGCATCGCCGACTCGACGCCACGTTCGGCCGCCACTGCCGCTATAGCCACATGGGAGCCAGGGAAATGAAGGCCTCATATTTAACCAGCCAAAGGACGAGACACAGGGAAGAAGAGGACAGGACAAGGCTGGATCTTCCCTGTGTCGCGTCCTTTGGCTGGTTAAATATGAACCCTTACCAACTTGCCCAGTCGTCATCCTTGTTGAAATGAAGGCCGATGGTGGCGGTCTATGCCGGTTTTTTTGCATTGCTTTCTCCAAGTCAGCGGCAGCGAAAACGGGTGCCTCTATCACACTTGATGAACTGAAACCCATTTCAGGATGATCAGCGCTTTTCGCCGCAAGCGCAAGCATGTGCATCGTTGTTTGCGTGTGTACACAGCATCCGAGTAAAAAGTGAGGTTGTCAGGTGGACGGGTGTGCCTACCTTTCTAATTCTTTTACTGAGCGTTATGTCTAAACGCAATAATCGCAGCACAGGTTCCTTCAAGTATAGGCACTGCACCGCATTTGGCACAGGCAAGATGGTGACCGATTGCGACATTCTGCCAGAGCTGTGTCCAGTCTTGCTGGCTGAGCGTTGTGCGAACACTTGTGCCACCTGTTTGGTTTCCCCCAACACTACGCTTGCGAACCTCACCCTTACTGCCCCAGATGGCATAGCAGGCAGTGCGCTTTGCTACCACCCACATTATAGTACTCACATCACATTGGCCATGCGCTCTTCAACTCTCTTTTATGCTGTTCACACGTTCACGCATGTGCTCCAATGCGCACCTTGGTGCGCGCTCCACTTAACTTTTCGCGCTCGTGGAACAATTTTTTCACTGGGTTGTTTCGAGGCAGCAGCGATATTTCGCTAAATTTATATTGCAATAAAATTTACTTCTTTATACCGAACCTAAAAATACATGGTGTTCTATGGACACAAAGTTGTGAAAACCAATATACTTCATTACATCGAGGATTTCTTTACAATGAAATTCGTTCGTTACACTGAAATTGAGGTTTAACTGTATTATAAGAGAAAAAAGGAAAGTACAGATTTTAACTCATGGAGTGCTTTGGGCTTCTGCTTGACCCTGCAGGCTTGGCTGCGTGCAGAAAAAACAGATGCACAAGTATGAGCAGGAGTCGAAGAAACTGGGCAAGGCATCGTTCATGTATGCCTGGGTCCTGGACGAAACATCCGAAGAGAGGTAAGCAACTGATGGCAGTGCATTGCACGAGTATACTTATGCTGCAAGTTTGTGCATGTGTATATTGATGACACACTTGTTTTCATCAATACAAGGCATGCTGTCTGCGTATGTATTTATGTATGCATGTTTGCGTATGTATGCACTTTCAGATGGCTGATGTCAAAATATTTGTAGAGTATTTTGAGTGTTTGCTATGTTGTTTCTATTTTTAATTTATTTGTACCTTTCTGGGCAGAGATAACGGCGTTTCTATGTTTCAACTGTATGCCACTGTATCCCCAGAGTGCAGATCGTGGGAGGTCATGAACCTCGTCAGGTGTGCAAGAAAGTGCCCTTTGTTCAGGATTCTGCAGTTTCTTCTATGGGAAAACTGAAAAATAAAGTTCAACTTCAACTTTCTAGCTGTGGCTGTGTCAGGGACTTTTTATGGACCGGTTGAAGTAATGGGGACCCCTTGTGCGGAGGGTGTCGGGAGGGGGTTTCTGTCAGTCATCATAGAACCACAGGGCCTACAGACGATGAGACAGAAGAAGAACACACGCAAAACTGCTGTGATCAGCGCAGTTGTGTGTGCGTGTGCCCTTTTTGTCCGCGTCTCCAAGCAGTGTGGTTCCATGATCAGGCTTTTTCTTAAGCTCCATTGACTAATTTTCAGCTTCAACCTGTTCATGTGAAAAACAAGCAATGCCAGGTTCAAAAGGGGCTACAAGTTCTTGAAAACAGGAGACTAAGGAACGAATATGCATCAAATCATTGCTGTTGTTGGGCTCTGAAAGCATGCCACCAAAATGCGACTTTCCGTTGTTTGCCGGCATAGACTGCTTGCGGCCTAGCGCCATTTTGAGACGGTCGCACTGTTAGGCCTAGATAGCCTAGCACTGCTCTGTCATCACGATCGTGACGTAAAACACAGACTATTATGGGCTTTATTACTGGTCTAAAAAGTGAAGGATGGTAGAGATAAGAGCCTCGCAGGGTGCGTGGCATTGCCACGTCTCATTATCTGGAATCAGCGAAGAAGTATTGACACTCTGCGATGTTCTGATAAAAATGTATCCAGTGGTGCTTGGTGTGACAGCTAGGAGGCAAGCCCTGGCACTCACAGGCAGCATAATTATGATCTGCACAGTGATAAAGTGATGCCTAAGCGGCTTTCACAGTCTTGACAGATCGGCTTTCCAGCAAAGTTGGTGGCGTGGCAGCGGCATCCGGCGTCACGTGACATCCGGAATCGCAACAGTAGCACTACAATGAAAACTACGCAGCTCGGATGAACGCGTAGTTCGCGCTTTGGACTAAGATCAAGAGGGCGAGATTGCACAATACAGCCATCAATGCCAGTCAAAAATTGTAATATGCGGATGCAGGGCACTGGAGACGTGTAGTTCTGGGAGATGTGGAGAAGGGGGAAAGGTGGGACCTATAACTAACCACAGGGATCTTGTGCAGGTTGCTGCTGCAGTTCAAGCATATACTAGCTTTCCAAAAAACAATTTTTATTGCAGTTATTGGCTTTGAAGACCCCTGTTTGGAAAACCACATATCTAGTTAATGGGATAGACAAGACTGTTCATGTTCTGCTAAACGCTTGCTCTTTGGCTGTTTCAGAGCAAACCTACAGAAGATTGCTTCATGCACTGCATGGTTGAATGGTGTTTATGGTGTTGTTTGCAGGAAATGTGAACTTAAAACTCCTTACGGAGTTTTAAGTTCACATTTGCTCAAGCATGGCGTCATGCTTGAGCAATTTGTGTGGTGCCACTCGCAAATAACATTCAGTATGTCCACAGAAGTCTGAAAATATTAGTTTTGAGGAAGCATTGCTGCTCTTCCATTTGTGCGCGGCGCATACACACTGTTTGAAATTGATTTTTTTATAAGCTTTTTTGCTAAGATGCATTTGGGCCTGTATTCAGATCATTCCTTCTTACGGGCTGAATACATATTGAGGTACAGTGTACACTGCTTATAAAGTAGGTTGCAGGGGCCGTGAAAATCCCCACTCTAAGCTGTACCACACTATAACAAAAGCATTAGTTTTTTCAGGCCTAAATATGTGCCAAATGGGTAGCTTCCCTTTCAAGAATACCATATTAGATGGTGAACAATATTTTTTGATTAATACCTTTGTGTGGGTGAGTCGGTGAAGCATCGTGGAGAACAGGAGCGCAAAAAACAAGGACCCAAGGAACACATAGAAACAGGACTAGCGCAGTCCTGTTTCGTGTTCCTTGTGTCCTTGTTTTTTGCGCTCCTGTTCTGCACAATATTTTTTGAGCAGCTCACTAAGTCCACTGCATGTTTAGGTTAGTTTAACGTACTGTGTGATCGCCACCGCGAAAATGCTCCGCGAAAAAGCATATGTGCTTGCCATCAACATAGACCCAGTACTGCTAAGGCGTTCGCTCTAACCACCTTAGGTGCGCTCCACGTGATATACTAAAACATCAGCTGGCTCTTGTCGTTCCCATAAAGAGTGCAAGGCATCATGGAACGAGACCTGTTGATTGAAAAATAAGCCTCATGGTGAGGCTGACAGGGTGCTTGGTGCACACTTGTGGTAGCCCACCGTACTTCCATTTTTCTCCGGCGGGACCATTCTGTCATAGCTCAAATACCACCTCTCGCAAATCGTTCAGCGCATGGCCACAGGAAGCTAGCAGAGCGTCCCAGCAGCGCCTTGTTTCACGGTTTGCCGCCACATGAGAAGGTGCTGTCGTTGCGCGACCAAATTTTAACAAAGACGCAATCATAGTAGGCATTTCTGCGTCACTCTGTTACGAAAAGAGCGATGCGTGAATCAAGGAGAGCATCAGAGGGGTCATGGAAAAAGGGAGAGAGAAAAACTTTATTGCGAGAAAACGGGGTGCGGCCCAGATGCGACCCAGAAATAACAACAGAGTGAAAAGAGTAGCTATTGAGTCTTTTGCAAGACGGGAGCAACGCGTGGAGACTGAGGAAAAGGGAACGAGCGGCGTGCGTGTGTGGAACATGCACTTTCGTCACGCCCAAAACACATGGTGCGATGTGCCATGCCACACAGGGTAGCCCAGTGCCGCACAGGGAAGTGCACCTGCTGTTCCGTGCTGTCATCGAGTGTATCTTAAAACAGCAGTATAACTGGTATTTTGCTTCGTGCGACTGCATTGCATTGATTCCTATGCGAGGCAGACGGTGGCCAGCAAAACCCACGTTATAACTGGTCCCGCACTATAAGCGGCTACATTGTAAGTGACCCCTACTGTACCATGTTGTGCAGGAAGACCTGTCTTGCAAGCAACTTTTGCTGTGTTGGCATTGCAATTCAGTGGGAATAAAAAAAAACTCGTGAAAACTGGGCACTTTGGAACATTTTTTATTTGGGGGTGGGGAATCGTGTACATACTGCACAGTAATTTGCTTGACGCAAATTCGCCATGCATGATAAAGGAAGCATGCAAGTGAGGACGATTTCTATCACTGTCATGCTGACACTGCATGTTTGTCAGTTGCACTGGCAGAGCTCGAAGGTCGGAGCTGTCTTGTGTGTAAGTTTCTTTTGAACCAAATTGGCACCACCCGGAAGTGGTGAGTGCAATATATATTGGAGTGATTGATGTGAACATTGTACTTGTTGCAGCTGCAGCTTTTCATTTTGCAATGAGAGTGTGACACCACTGAAATTGAAATCAGTGCTCGGCATGTTTGACCGAATGAACCAGGTGTGTGGTGTTGGACGAAGCCAACCAAAATAAGTACAGTGCCAATAAAGGCTCTTCACTTCAGCTTCGAGGGACCACTTGAGAGGCTTGTGTTGACAGGAAGTGGAAATTTTATCCAGATGTGACCGCATGGTGAAAACTGTGCCCAAAATTTTGGCAATGTTATGGTCGGCACGCATGTTTGTTGCGATGAGGCCTTTAACAAGATGACTGTAATGAGCCTTAAGTGAGTTGATGTGTTCTAACTCCATTCTGCATGTGGGAGTGTATCCTTCATATCTGTCATATTTTTGCTTAAAACTCTATTGCTCAAAGATGAGTTACACTAGAGTGTACAGCATCTTTTTGCAGAGCTGTCTCTGCTTCGTGCATGGCAGTGTTGCTGGAATTGCTACACTTGGTTTGCTTGATAACCTTGGCAAGTCAGCTATGGCTGCTTTCAGAAGTGAGAATTTTGGGGCCAGATAGGCGTTTATGCAACTTCAGGGTGTAGAAGTTTAAAAGTATTGGTCCAGTTCTTTCTTGGGCAGTAAGCAAAGAGCAAAATGTGAACCTTCCATTTATGTAAAGAACTATTTCATGCTTGGCTTGTGCTCTTCTTAAAACGCACTGTTTTGGCTTCGTGCGCATTGTATGCTTGTCCACTGAGCTGACTGTGTTCCTTGCACGTTTTGTTGTAGGAACCGTGGAATTACCATGGACGTGGCTCAGGCAAAGTTTGAGACTCCCAACAAAAGCATTGTTCTCCTAGATGCCCCGGGTCATCGAGACTTCATCCCAAATATGATCACAGGTACATTTGTCGCATGAATTTCCCATTGCCAACATCGTGCAGCTTTTAGCATTTGGAGCAGAGGCTAACAGTTTGGATTTAACTAACTGAGCTATTTTAATGGTGGTGTTTTGAGGCTTCATATCCTTAAGCCATTGTAAAGTGAGCGTGCAGTTCAGTGAGCAGGGGAACAGCAGTAACATCAGACCTTCAAGTTTCCCTTGTCAGGCCTTATGTCTTATGGCTGCTATCTTGTGACCGCGCGAAGTACACTTCTTTACGCAGTGCTCTGCAGCACAAGACGGAAGTGTTTTTTGTTCTGTAGTTCTTGTATAGTACAGTCTTTTTCAAAAGTGTAGAGCCCAGGAGGTCTACTTCTTAGCCACTTTGTGCGGCTTGTAATGGATTTCCAGTGGTTCGAATCTCTTGATGGCAAGAACATTTGTTGTCCCGCCATCTTCAATAGGAAGGCACTAATGCTAAATGAACACCACTACACAGCTCAGAAGCAAACCCCCTGGGCTCTACACTTTTGGCAAAGGCTGTACATTGTGCGTTTTTTTTTTGGGGTGGTTTAACCACTATGAAGTTGCTTTGCATAGGGCTACATAGTACTAAGCTATGAGCTGTCATGCATTTTATACTTTACACCTACTTTCGATGACAGGATGGGTTGACATTTCCTTATTGCATTGATGTTTGTTGATGTTGCACAAGGAAGTTATGTTGTTTTCCGCTTGTACAGGTGCTGCGCAGGCAGATGTTGCCATCCTGGTAGTCGATGCCACACGTGGTGAATTTGAGACTGGCTTTGAGACGGGTGGCCAGACAAGGGAGCACACCTTGCTTGTGCGGTCACTGGGTAAGCAGGGAGCAGTTGCACGATTGTTCAGTGTTTTTTTTTTTTTCTCTTTTAATTTCTGCAGACAGGCAGAATATCTACCCAATTACCTCACCTGAGAAACTGCAGGAGCCAGGTTTCTCTTTTTGTCATCATCACCATCATCACCACCACCATTATCATCATCAGCCGGACTATGCGTACGGCAGGGCCTCACCTATTTTCCTTCAATTAATCTGGTCTTTTGCTAGCTGCATCCACTCGACCCTTGCGAAATTCTTAACCTCATCCGCTCACCTAACTTTCTGCCCCTCTCTGCTACGCTTTCGTTCCCCTGGAATCCGATTTGTTACCTTAAGTGACCATTGTTTATCCTCTCTTCAAACTACATGCCCTGCCCATGCCCATTTCTTCCATTTCTTCTTCTTGATTTCTACTAGAATGTCATTAACTCGAGTTATTTTTCTGACCCATTATAGTTGCACTTACCATTTTTCCATAGCCCTCTGTGCTGTCCTCACTTAAGTAGAACCCATTTTTGTTAGCCTCGCATGTTTCAGCCCCATAGGCGAGTACCGGTAGGATAGAACTGTTATTCACTTTCCTCTTGAGCAATACTAGTAAGCTGCTAGTCATAATCTGCAAGTACCATCCAAATTTGCTCCATCCTGATCTTATTCTCCTAGTTATTTCCCTCTCCTGGTCCGGATCTGCGGTCACTATCTGTCCTAAGTAGACATATTCACCTACCACTTCTAACGCTCCGCTACCTATATTAAACTGCTGTTCCTTTCTCAGGCTGTTAAACATTACCTTAGTCTTCTGCATATTAATCTTTAGGGCCTACCGTTCTGCCTCTCCTCTCTAGGTCATTAATTATTTGTGGCAATTGGTCCCCATAGTTAGTTGACAATGCCATCAGCAAATCGCAGATTATTGAGATATTCTTCACTGACCCTGATGCCTAACTGCTCCCACTCCAAGTCTCTGAATACTTCCTCTAAGTAAGTTGTGAATAGTACTGGGGAGATTGTGTCTCCTTGCCTAACACCTTTCTTTATGGGAATTTTGTTACTTTCTTTATGCAGAACTATGGTTGCTCTGCAGCCACTGCAGATATCTTCTATTACTCTCACATACGGCTCGTGTACACCCTGGTTTCGCAATGCCTGTATGACTGCTGAGATTTCAACTGAGTCAAAAGCTTTTTCATAATCAATAAATGCTACACGTAGGGCCTGGTTATATTTCAAACATTTTTCTGTCACCTGGTTGATAGTATGGATATGATCGATAGTAGAGTACCTTTTCCGAAAACCTGCTTGATCTTTTGCTTGATTGAAGTAAAGGTAGTCCGGATTCTGTCAACGATTACTTTAGTAAATACCTTATACTTAACAGATAGTAAGCTGATTGGTCTAATTTTGCAAGTCCTTAGTGTCCCCTTTCTTATGAGTTAAGATAATCTTAGTGTTCTTCCATGATTCCGGTACTTTCGATGTCATCAGGCATTGCGTATATAGGGTGGCCAGTATTTCTAGCACGATATCCTCTTTGTCCTTCAACAAATCTGTAGTTACCTGATCCTCCCCAGCTGCTTTACCTCCTTTTCATAGCTTCTAAGGCTTTCTTGACCTTGTCCTACGTTTCTGGCGGAACGGCTGATTGCTCTTCACTACTGCTAATCCCATTATTGTCCTGACTACTTCGGCTACTGTATAGGTCCATGTAGAACTCTTCGGCAACCTTGATTATCTTGGCTATATTAGTAATGACATTGCCCGCCTTGACCCTTGGTGCATGCATCTGATTTTTGCCTATGTTTAATTTCTTTTTCATCGGTTTCAGGCTACGAGCGTTCTTTAGAGCATGCTAAGTTTTTCCCATGTTATACTACTTCCTTACGTGTGTGTCTTGATTCATTTGCTTGTCTATCTGGGGAAGTAGCAGGATTAAGCTTGCTTTTCAGTGCTTCGGTGTGACAATGTAATGCTGCTGCTTGGTTCTAATCTCTGATCTGTCCAATTTGTGGTAGGGGTAGTGTTAAAGTGCGGAGAATTTGAGATGTCACTCGTCCATGTATTATATAATGCATCAGGGTAGCATTTTTTGCGTCATGCATAATGAAATGTCTGCTGCAATTTTTGGTGTACTCTCTGCTGAGAGTTGTTGCTAGGTAGAACATCTTTGCGTGGAAACCCTTCTTGCATTGGAGCCACTGCGGACAGTGCTCAGCAGTTAGCTACTTCCTATGGTAAGATGTCTAACCCTGATATCGGTACACTATAAACAAAATAATTGTTCAGAAAAAATTAAAGCACACCGCGTGAGAGCTATCGCTAGCTACAGTAAGGTTTGCTTCATCAGTTTATAGTGGTGTGGCATGAGTACAAGGGACTGAATGCTACCCCCAAGCACACCTCAAGTTCACCATAATGTGGTTTCTCAGGACAACAGGTGGCCAAGGCCTTGCAGCTGGCCCATCTCTACTTGCGAAGAGTGACTGAAAAACACCACTGAGAGAAGTGCCATTTGGAGGGGGGCAGCAAGGAGCTCAATATATCAATATATCAGACTCAGTGGGATAATCAGTATGTTGATATAGCCAGTAATTTGAAATATTTGGGTTCAGTACATTTGGGCTCGGCCCTTATCAAATATTTGGGCACAGAGTGAACACGAAAATAATAAAAATTGAGTGCTAATTGGTTCGAATATTTTTGCATTGTTTTGAATATCATTGCATGTTTTCTGAATGGTTCCAAATAATGATACAAAAGAGACTGTTTTCTGCAGTTTTGTTTTCACTCATCATGAGCGTAATTTAGTGCACCTGCATGGCCTTCTGGGCATTAGCCCTTTCAGTGTCAAGCTATTTTTTGTTTTTGCAAAAATAAACGAACTAGTAAAATTGTTTATTCTTGGCTAAATTATTGTAGAATAGTCAGCAAGCTCCTGATGCTGGGTTAACCTAAAATACAGTAAACTTTTGTTACTTCGGCCTTC
This sequence comes from Amblyomma maculatum, assembly GCF_055883805.1. Classification (NCBI taxonomy): domain Eukaryota; kingdom Metazoa; phylum Arthropoda; class Arachnida; order Ixodida; family Ixodidae; genus Amblyomma; species Amblyomma maculatum. The sequence continues at coordinate 11,492,155 of NC_139352.1, forward strand.
AAGTTAATAGAAAAATGTTCGAATTATCAAATGCCTGAAGACTGCTGAAAACCATTCTGATCACAGTAATTTTTATCTGTGAACACCCGTGTGACAGTTGTCCGCATTTTAGATTGAATCCAAGTGAGAACAACGGTTTTTCTCGGTTTAGTCAGGTGCTTTACTTTGCACACACTGTTGGGAGCGTTTGAAAAGGGCTCGAAAATGGTGAGTGCTTTCTCTAACCTTTTTCACAGTGGGACATAGTAGCAGTAATGCCTATTCACAGAACAACCTTGTCGCGGTTTGAGCATGCTTCACTGTGCAGGCCACTCAATGAAGCATCACAGTGAGTTGCACAGTGCAGGAAAACTGGGCACGCCTAGTGCGCGGTTTCTTCCTGGCATACCCGTTCGCCAGTTGTGCTGCGAGACAGAAATGTGCGTTCATGCCCATACGCCAATGACACCGAAAGGGTTTAACAAGGCAGGGACAGTTGTGTAGCAATAGTAATCTTGTTGGGGGCTATGTGCTTTGTTTATAAATCTTTGAACATACTTTTGTTCAGCGATTAATGTCTAATGTGTCAGTTCTTCATAATGGTTACATGATATATGAGATTACATGCCCCACCATGGTATTGCAGTGGTCAGGGCGTTCGACTGCTGTTCCCAAGAATGCGGGATCAAATCCCAGCCGTGGCGGCTGCTTTTCGAGTGAGGTGAAAAGCTAGGCACCCGTGTGCTCTGTGATGTCGGTGAACATTAAAAAAACCCCAGGTGGCAGAAATTTCTGGAGCCCTCCATTAAGGCGTCTATCGTGGCCTGAGTTGCTTTGGGACGTTAAACCCCATAAGCCAAACTAAACCATATAGGAGCTTATTGAAAGCTGTCATGATGCACATGATATCGCCAAATAGGTTGTTACTGTTGGAGTGACGTCAGCAGTCGATTATTAGAGGGTTAAGCCACAGTGCAGTGCTGGTGAAGCATAACAAGGCAGCTCGCAGAACAGACGCAGGAGTGGCTAATTGGGTTACAGTGCAAGCTGGACTATACCTCATGCATCTGAATGCTAAGTAGTGCCATTCCAACCATTCCGAATTTGGCGTTCACGGTGGCATGCAGCCTGCTTGGCCTTCCTGTGTCAGTTTTGCAGGACTGCAAGCCATGCATCAGGCCCATGCTGCCAAGCACTGTTTGAAATGGAAGGCATGAAAACAATACCATTCCTCGAAGTTGTTGGCATGGTTTCATTTCCCTTGTGCATTGGCTGGGTTTGCTGGGCTCAATGTTTGCTTTTCTCATAGGTATTCTTTCCTCTGTGGCAAAATGCACGCAGTTTCCAGATTATAATGTACTTGTATTAAGATTGCAAAAGATGAGGGCAGTTGCCCTGATACAAGTGCAGCGATGCACATCACAAGCTTTGTCGATTCTGCTTTGTTTCGCAAACCCCACTTCTGTATACATCGCGCTTCTCATTGTCGTGATTGAAAACAAGTGAATCGCTGGCGCCTGTTTGCATTTGTCACCAACATGCTCACAGTCAGTCATCGAATGCATTGTGACACAGTGCTGTTCCTTGCTTTCAAACCTTCGATTGCATAGCAGCTGCGCTGCTGTGGCTGGTGGTAGCCATCAACATGTTTGTTTTATGCAAGACTTATTGTGGTTATGCTGGCTGTAGATTCTATGAGGAAATAATGGCAACATAACAAGACAAGAGCGAGTTACTCCAGTTAGGGCACTGTTTGGGCATGCTGGAATGTTTGGCAATGGGTTTAGATGCACGGGAATTGTGTAATTTTGTAGTGTTTAAGAGGTCGGAATACCTTAAATAGTAAAACTGTAGTTTGAATCAGATTGTATAGCAAATGCTATTCAGAAACTGTTCGAAATTTTGAATAATCACACAGCACGAGTGTTCACCAAACTCTTGATTTTTGCAAATGGTTGTTTAAGTGCTTTGTTCAGGGGCGTGCAACTGTGTTAAAACTGTGTAGCATCATAGTTAAAGTGTTTGTGCAACAGACCTGTCTTTCCCTCTTTTCTTGCAGGTGTGTCGCAGCTAGCGGTCGCCATCAACAAGCTGGACAATGTATCTTGGGATGAAGGGCGCTACAACGAAATCACAGCCAAACTGCGCAGTTTTTTGCGCCAGGCTGGCTACCGGGAGTCCGACTTCACTTTCGTGCCTTGCAGTGGGCTGACGGGCGAAAACCTGACCACGAAGCCGGCGCCCGATTCACCACTAACCAAGTGGTACAATGGACCTTGCCTGGTTGATGTCATTGGTATGTGTAGGTTCTCTGGTGGCGCCTTAACCTAATGTGCAGCTTTTTAAAATGCTTAGAGGCAGCATTTTGCAGATTTCGTTTAGTGAGAGTTGATGGTGGTCGGATGAAGGAAGGCTTCAGAACGGCAGCACAATATAGAGAAATCTATAGAGGTGCACAGTGGACACATTTTCTATTTTTGTTTTCAGAAGATCAATTCTCTTAACATGCAGAGTAAAACATCAGTAATTTGAATTTAATTTGAAATCCTTGATAATGAGAAAAGTTTCTGCTGTCTCATAATTTTGAATGTAAATTTGACCAGGTAGTAATTTGAAGTGGCGTCCTGCACCAGTCCAGTTAATTTGAAATTCTGAGGTGCCATGCACGAAGGCTCCACCTCAATTTCATTAAAAAACTCGGGGAAGAGCTGCGAAGTGGTGCCACAGAGTGATGGTGCTTAAAAGGACTTCAAGGCCGATGCTTGATGTGTGAAGCGCCCCAGTCTTGGTACTCCCTGGTACTCCTTGTGGACTGCTAAAGTGCATGGCTGCAGAAATGAAGACACGCTTTGCAGCAATGCAGTAGGGATACCAGTTTCAATGTTGCATGCTCTTGGTGCTTCATCGAAGCACGGCCAGACCGAATGTAGCTATTTGAACCACTCATTCAGTTAATCATGTCAGACGCAGATGCACTAGCATCAAACGATCTCTCACCTCCGACAGTATTAGTGGCTTGGTGTGTGTTCTGCAATGGGTTGATCATGCATAACGCCAGCCTGTACCGTTTCATTGTGGGTGGTGCACTGTGGTTAGTGGGCTACATTACTGGCCTGTCCGATTGCTTTATGTACTTTGCATATACATAATCCGAGTTTCCTCGAGAAAAATGACACAAAATTGACGGGTCGACGTATACGCAGAGTGTACCTATTTGTGGTGCCTAAAAGCAGTGCTGATGTAGAGTGGTGAATGGGGTGGGTGCCCTGTGATGGTGCCCGTTCCCAGCAGGGCTTCTTATGTAAAAAAAAAAGTCTCAATTCATATACACACCGGTTCCAATGTATGTTGAGTGGTGTTTACCCAACACATTCATGCTGGCAGCTGCTTTTTTGGAGGAGTGATTGGTAGTGCGATTGTAAGCTTACGATAAACTGCGTGGCTGCAATCGGAGTTTACGCTAACCAGCGGCCAAAATTACCAAAATTAAGCTTATGGCACTCTCTGCTAGCCAAAAGGGCCTTCCACTCCAGGGCAGTGGGTAGAAAGAGTGGAGGCATTGTTTGAACCAGGTGCACTTGGTATTTGAAGAAACACCTGCCTCGGGGTGTACACTGTCAAATGCTGCACTCACTCCACTTAATCCTTGACTCATGAACTCCGCAGAACTGAAGTGCGACTTCACAAAGCTGGTGAAAATTGCTTCTGAAGACATGCAGGTTTCTACGTGGGCATAGTTTTACAGGTCTGTAGCAGTTTGGGGTAACATTAAATGCCAACAGCATGGTATTGCATACATATTCGTATGGGTTGCAAAGCATTAAAACATGCCGTGCTAACTGCAAGTGATCTGGCTGACTTCCAATGCACACCAAAATAGTGCCAAGCGATAGTTGCTTGCATAGGTCAGTCATCCTTTTTTTACCGTGTTAGAATCTAAGTGCCACACTGATGTATTGCAAATGGAGATAACAGTTCTCCTCGCTACGAAATTTTAGCTGCATAATGTTTGACAGCCAGCACCAAGACTCAGACTTCATGCATTATTGCCACAGCCTGTTGCCTTTCGCAAGTTTCCTCCATTTGTCCAACTAGGTGCATCTGTCAGTGACGCAGCTGGTCACTGCTGTGTCTGCTGTGTGAAGGCACGATTCAACTGCACAGTCACAGCAGTGGTAGGCACAGGCAGGTAGAACCTGTCTTGCCTGCCGAATGAAGGTCACTGCTAGTATAAATAAGTGCCACCGCACCTTTGTGACGTATAGTGGCGTATAGGACAACCTGCAGTTCGGTTTGCTGCATGTCGGTTGGTCCATAGAAAGCAGGGTGGATGCCTTTCTTTTTTTTTGCTTTTGGTCTCGTTTGGCTTCCGACGCCTCCTCCTGCTGATGGCAGGCTTATGCATTTATTGCTTGATATCCCCAATTTACAAGACTACATCGATCCGTGGGAAACTGCAAACCAAAATGTGATGGTGATGGCCGGTAAGGGCCGTGTGCTCGGGGCAGATGTTTATGCATCGTGGTTAATATTATATGGCAATTGCAAACTTTGACCAATGATGGTAATATGTTCTCCCTGCTACAAATTATTTCTGCCTGGGTCCTGTCATTTTGCTGTGCTCGGTTAATTCGAAAACCTGGTTGATTTCAACATGTTTTGCAGTTCCAACAACATTGAATTAACGAGGTTTTACTATATATAGCAGCATGCGCAGTGACTGCGTCCTTCCTTAAGTATTTTAGTATTTATTTTTATTATAGGAATGGCGTCCACTATGTGAGTACTGAATGCAGCAGCTGGTGCTTCTAGGAAGTAGGCCTTGCTTGACTGCCTTGCACCGTGTAATCATATTTGCAGATGGCTTCAAGCCCCCTGAACGGCCAATTTCAAAGCCATTCCGACTGTGTGTGAGTGATGTCTTCAAGGGCACAGGCTCTGGCTTCTGTGTGTCTGGTCGGATAGATGCTGGATGCATAGCCAATGGGGACAAGATTCTTGTGATGCCGGCAGCTGAGCAGGGAACTATCAAAGGCAAGTTGCACTGAGCGTGCCATGGATAGGCTAGGTCTTTGTGTTTAATTCTGATGTGTGCAATTTTCTTTAATTGAATCCAATTTTTATTTAACATGTCAATCTGCCATATCTAGTTTGGCCACTGACAACTTTATTTATTGTGGACTAGGTTACAGCATGCATCTGGGTAGAATAATGCGGCCAATTAGTTGGCTTCTATTTTCTTGACTTACTGGTGACATGGCAACAGCAGCAGCAACAACAATGGCAGCTGCCATTTTATTGTTAGCATATTTACTATGTGTGAGTTAGCTCCGAATGTACCAAAAAAGTCTAGGTTTGAGGAGGTCAGTTCTCCACATATTAGTGTGTCAAATTTCCGCCTCATACTATGCGCTGATACAGTAATTTTCAGCCTGTATTCACACTTTTATTCTTGTTATTATGCAGCGCTATCAGCATCATGCTTCACACCATCCAGTAGTGGCGTCATTTGACTGTTCCAATGATTTCAATTTCGACACTGTTTCACTGCGTTCACCTCACGAAGCACACACTATTGGAAGCAAGATCATCACGGCTCACACTATGTAGGGACAGTGAAAGCAGTACTGAGAACATTTCAGGGCACGTACGCCGCATGCCTATGCATATGCGGGATGCAGTCTGCGTGGTCCTTTGTTTCAAGGCTCCTCTCTGTCTGCACTGAGGACCAGAAATCGGGACAGATTTTTTTCCACCTGTATGCTGACCACATTAGTTACTGAGCTGTTACTTTGATTATGTGAGCATTAGGGAATCTCTCTTTCTGTGAGACGCATTGTCATGTGCCACTCTGGAATTGCATGTTTTGGGAAAAAGGGGGAAAGCCAAATATATTGTGTAGATAAGATGACTGTTCATGCAGCTGCTGCATTTATTGCTTTTGTTTGGATATTATATTTGTGATGCATGTACTTTAAATGGCATATGAAAATATGCATAGCGTGTCATGCAAACGGTGCTGTATTCAGTGGTCCGCATACCTTGAGTACCTTTGCTTGTGCAAAGGTACTCAAAAGTCATAAATACATGCACGAATGCTGGTCACTGGACATGTCTGTAAGCACTCTTTTCTCAGTTTGTTGTGCATTTTTTGTTTTTTGCCTGGCGCATGCACTGCAAAACTGGACAGGAATCACGATTGACGAAGTACCGGTTCCCCAAGCTTTTGCTGGAGACCAGGTGGCACTCACACTGTCTGGCGTGGACATGATTAAGGTAGGCCTAATTGTTATTAGAATTGAGTTTGAAAATTCAGTTTCACACCCAACAAGAGCTGTACGTGCTCTTGTAATTGCCATGGAACAGGGATTCCAAAACTGAGCTCTGTGGAACATTTGTGTTTCTTGGAAGACTTTTTGGCTTCCCTAAAGTCTGTGCATCCCTCTTCCTATAGTTTTTTCATCCACTTAACTTTGTTGCTAATCATAGTACACGGTTGAACTTGGTTATAACGAAATTGGAAGAAGTTGATTTTTAGCTACATCCAGGCTTTCATTGTAGTATGCAGTTTTTGCATGAAGGCTAGATAGGACAGTGCAGGATGGAAAACAAAATAAATATGGCAGAAATCAAGTTGAAAATTATTGTGGTAAACCACCTTTACTTGAAGTTATAAAAGCGGTGGAATGTTTTGCGACTGCAGCAGCTACCGCCACCTTTGCCACAGCTCCCATAATGCGGCTACAAAGTGGGGCAACGAGTGTTGAGTCAACTGAATGAAACTTGTGTGCAGTTTTGCAAAATATCGAGTAAGTCAGTACTAGCTAACTGATAGTCGGCGTAACCAAACAAAGCGTTGGATGCGGAATACCGCCCAGAAAGTCAGTGTTCGCAATGACAAGTAGTCCACTTAACTGTCAGGTACTGGTTTCACCAGACTGCAAGCTCTGTGATGGACCTCACCCACGCAAATGCTGTCGTGAGCTGCGAAGACACTGAAACAAGCCTACGTTGTTAGCTGCCCCATAATGATTGCTGCACTCTATGCAGTGCAATTGAATGAGTTGGCTGCGAGCCTGACGTTTCTGTCTTGCATTTTTCTTCTTGACCACTGTAGCTTAAGATGAACTGTTTCTATATCGTAACTGAGGAAAATTGAGGATGGTCAGAGTGGTTGCCACGAAATAACCGCAGTAATGCACGCAGACCGCAACTTCATTGCCTTACGCTACCCTCCACAAGCTGAGCCAGTTTTGTGTAGATGTTAGTGGGCATCTAAACAGGATGATTGTTGCTGGTCACACCAGTTGTCAATTGCATTGTGCCTCGGGACATTGATGTGCTGTTTGGTGCTGCACCTCTTTTTCCGACCTATAAGCCCGCGATGGCCACGTGGTAGTGGCTGTCATTGGTCGTCGGCGCAGTATTGTGTGCGGGCTTTTGCTTTTAGCTGGCAGTTGCTTCTTGGAGGGAAAAGGAAGTTAACATGCGTGGCAAGCGCAAGATACTACCGTTTGGAAATGTGGCGATGTTTCATGGCTGCTTAGATCAACTAGAAATTTGTAACTTCTGAATGCTTGAGAGATTCGAATAATTTGCATAGCGAAAGTGCAGTGTGAAATAAATTGTTTAGCAAATGCTGTTCGAAAACTATTTGAAGTTTCAAAGATTTGCACATCCCTAATTTTTGTATGCTGATCATTCCAAAAATATTTTAAAAGTTATGCATATTACGTTTTATTACCTTACATTTGTGCATTTTTCACTTAGTTGTTAAAGCATTGTATGGTATCATAGCTACGGCCATCTCAGATGCATGCGGTACCTCGAGTTAAAGTAACGAAGACTTGAAAAAAAAAAAAAGCCCCGTGAATGTGTTCATTTTTAGTGTTCTGTTATATTTTGGGGTTTGAGAGCTGTTGGTTCAGCAACTCTGTAAAGAGGGCTCTGGCGTGGCCCAGCGTCGCCGTGTCCTTGTAACCATGTTGCTTCGCATTCTCTGCAGGTCACCACGGGCAGCTTTGTGTGTGACCCGGCGGTTCCGATCCGCGTGTCGATGCGCTTCCAGGCGCGCCTGGTGGTGTTCAACATCGAGGTGCCCCTGACCAGGGGCTTCCCTGTGGTGCTTCACTATCAGAGCACCACAGAGCAGGCTTCCATTCACCGCATCATCTCGCAGCTCAACAAGGGCACTGGCGAAGTGATGCGTAATAAGCCGAGGTGGGTGGCTCAGTGGTTAAGGGGGGGGGCGTGCCGATAGGCCCTGTTGGTTCATGAGGCAAGGGTGTATTGCAAGGGGCATCGACCAGGCACTCTGGAAGAAAGAAATGTTTCAGAAATTCTCGACACTGTGACGTGGCACTAGCGATGGACTGCTCAGTTGTCAACATTTTTCCTGCAATGGGGAAAAAAAGACCATTTCTTTTCAGGTTTTTGGTAGTCCTTCCTTTTGTGCGAAAGCTACTTGATCCAGTATTTTGTGTAGTGCATTAAATTGAAGCTAAACGAATGTGCTTTTTAGGCATATAAGTTTGAACAACGAAATATGCACTGCAACGCAAAGTTTTGCTTGCCAAAAACAAGATTAAAAAAAAAAAAAAAAGATCAACAATTGTAGAATATATACACTTGGGCCTGATATAAAATTTTTTTTTATGGAATATACAAAACATTTGGCCTCTTATTGGCCACTGTCTGAAAAGAACGAAACGAAAGTTCTATTTTGAGTAGTGTTATCCACAAAAAGAAAGTGATAACTGGAACTGGACACGCAGAACGAGGCCAACGATAAAGAAACTGTCCGGCTTGCAAATGCTGATTTTCCAGGTTGGTTTCCATCATCATCGCTGTCATTGTGACACCTGAATTGTGGCTTATTGCCACAATCATCATGTTCAGGTTCACTGCTGCTCAGCTTGTCGAAAGAATTAGCCGCAAACAAGGTGAAATTGTGACATCTGCAACATTATCGAACTTGCTATTCTTTTTTTTTTTAGCCATGACACTGCTCCGCCTTCAGAATGCGTTAAAACAAAAGGCACCTCAAGAGTCTGTAAGCAATGCAGAGGGTTCTGTAATCATTGCGTAAACTTACCGTCAGTGGACTGACAATGCTCAGTGGGCATGGTTGGGAAAGAGTTAAGAGTGAGTGTTTTAGTTGTCAATGCGAGAATGGTACTACTATGACGTTTTTTTTTTTTCTGTGAACAGCTGGAAAGTTATTTCACCCACATTTGTTTGGGCCTTGCTTCTTTCCTGGTTTCTATTCTTTGTGTATGAATTGCATGCAACGAAAAATTGCGAGCCTTTTTCAGTTTTGTGATATCCAGGTTTACTCTGTATAGACATAGCATTGTGTGATCAGTGGGCATAGGTGTAGCGCAGTTGGTGGATTTTTCTAAGGGTTCTTTTTTTTTTTTTTTTTTTTTGACAAAATTAATAGAGTAGGTTGGAACATGTCCACAGTAAATGGTAACATGTAAAAGCCGCTGCAGCATTGAAGAAAAAAACGACGAGGCGTAGGCTACACCTGCAACAGGGCAGTTGCTTGTAAGGAAGATGAGATTTAGCGTGTGGATTAAGCCTCAAGCATGCATTTAAAACAAACATGCAAAAGAAAAAAAAAAAATGCGCAGTCATTTTAGCTAAATAGGACAAATGTGAACCATGTGTATTAGTACGTCAACCTTCATTTCACTTCAAGATCAGTCTTCAGGCCAACATTCCTAGATAAGAGACAGTTGGAAAATTGCACGTCAGGAAGCGGGCCCAAAGAATCACCGGTCTGGCGCCCGCGAATCCGAAAACGACCGCAGCCCCCCCCCCCCCCAACTTCGCTGCGGTGGATGGGCAAGGTGGAAATATTAAATGCTACTAACCCTCTATTTTCAACAATGCAATGAAAAATAAAACTGCGTCTGTGTTTTCTGTGTACACATTTGTACGCATGAAAGGCCGCCGCATTTGCAGACGTACAGTTGCCGACTGTGTTTTCATACTTGACAGGACCTGGGAAATGGTCCGAATGATCGAACAGTCCGAAAAATCCGAGAACTTTAAAAAAAATCACTTTTCTGCAAAAAATCAGCTTTAAAAATCGCAAACTTTGCTGCTCACCATGTTTTGTTTATATACAAACATAACGGGAAGTTACAGCATAGCGCTATCTGCGACGGTGGCCGGCTTCTGCACTCTGCCCATGCGCACACGCTCGCGTGATTCGATAATGCGGGCGTGGTCGCCAGTGCGCTCGCAGCACTTGTGCTGGCTGGTGCAGACGCGGCTGGTATGCATGCCGCCGGGAAGCAGGCAACTCGTTCAAGGCGGTCACCGCATGCACAGTGGTTCCCCACAGAAGCAGATCATGCTGAAGCTGTAACCGCTATAACCCTGCAGTTGGAATATCTTGGCCAGTCCTGCTTTCATCATGTCCATGCGACTTCACGGCGTACTGCGACGCAGTCGATCGTGCTGCAAACAAATGAACGCGCTGTGCGAAGCAATAGCATTCAGTTTCTGTGGTTAACAACGATAGCCAAGACCATGAGATGGAATTCTCGGGAAAAAAGCGAGTGGAATGACAGCCGACAGACTCGTGGCAGCTGGAGATGTGTGGTGGTTTTTTAGTTTGTGGCAGAGTTTGTGACTGTCTTGTGTGGATGATGTGAGTGGTGGACTTCGTCTTGTATTCGTTGCTTGGACGCTACTTTGGATGTGAGGGTTGTTAACATTTATTCTTGGCCAAACAAATCTGCTGGGGAAAGAAGAAGTGCGCAAGTGTGATGTACTTGCGAGTAGAGGAGGAAGTTGTGCCTGGGTGTGAAAGAGGAAGTTCGGGTGCCGTTTTCTAGTTGGTAGTGTGCGCCTGTGTTGTGTTTCTCTCTTTGTGTTTGTCTTCGGTGAGCCGCAGTTTTGGGAATAAAGGCAGCTTTGGGTTTTCTGTGTGGAGCATATAGGTAATTCACCCTGCCCGGGTTTGTTATAACTCTGTTTGGCTGTTTGTCCTTTTTACATGTGCTTGGCTTAATTTTCTTGTGTGTCAAAATGTCGCCTACAGTTCTAGCTTGTAGGTGCTGCTCCCAGATAGCCTGGGCTTGTGTTGAGCATTTGGAACACCCTTGTGAGGTCATATGTCAGGCCGCTAGCTTTTTGTTCATGGAGTTGTATCTGTTCATACGCAGGTGTTTGGTGAAGAATACGAGTGGCCTGGTGGAAATCAAAGTGTGCCGTCCTATGTGCGTGGAGCTGTACAAGGAATTCAAGGAGCTCGGCCGCATCACACTTCGTTCAGGAGGGAGCACAGTGGCTGCTGGTGTGATCACTGAGGCAAGTCGTGGTCCCACTCGGAATGAGTTGCAGTCGAGATGGGCCCCTGAAATGTGCAGCAGAATTTCAGTAGTCCGCAAATAATGCTTGCTAAATATTCCTTTGCAAAACAGAACTGTGAACGTACCAAAAGTTTTTTGTCTTATAAGAAGTTTATCAAGACAGAAGTGCCCCTGAAAAGGCCGTGCAAGCATGCTAGGTGTGCCCATATATATGTAGCATAAAAAGAATCAGTAAAGTTCAAACTCGGGGTCAACCGATTCGCTGTGAATGGGCTGGCAATGAAAGTGAATGGTAAGGGAAATAGTGTGCATGCAAGCTGGGCTTGCAGAGCATAGCAGAACAGCCAAAATGATGTCCTATGTGCACTGGTGCAATTGTTTCCCAGTGACTGTCCTCACCTTCCACAGGTTTTGCCTATTAAAATCTCAGAACGGTTATCTTTGGCCACAGAGGACAAGAAGAAAGCTTATTAGAGAAACATAAATCTTTTAATGTAGCTTGGGGAAATCGAAATCGTGCTAGCTGAGTGGCGTGGTGCCTCAAACAGAGTAGACAAAACAAATAACACCACGTGGAGTGCTTGCAGCAAACTGAGTGAAGTGCCTGTCTACATAAAACTAGCTTTTGTGTGCTTGATGCATGTATGTGGAAAAGCCAAAATGTGAGAGCGCCAGATCATCATGCAAAGCTGAAAAAGCAAAAAAAAAATTGTTTTTCAGCTTTGAACACCTCCCTCTAAGCATCAGGATATCTTCAGTGTGGCATGCACTTTTTACCACACTTTCGCCAACAGATATGTGCGACAGTGGCCATTAAGGGGCTAATATTTGCTCATGCTATGTTTTATTCATTGCTGTCACGTGGAATTAAGAATCAAACAAAAAATTTGCATGCACATTTTTTGTTCAGCTTATGGGTGTGTGCATCACTTTGTTGCAGGTTCTGTGAAGAGGGTGTGCCTCTTTGTGACAACCCTGAAATGCCTGAAACAAATGGACTTCAAGTTTACAAGCATGACTGGTGTGCATGATCTCTTGTGACGAATGGAATGGTAACTGGGCAATGGACTCGCAGACTCCACTGATGCAAACTTTTGCCGATTTTGTTTTTGTTTGCATTTTACTTTTTTTTTCTTTCAGTCTTACGGCAATAAAAAAAATATATAAAGGCTCGAACTATACCGTTTTTCTTTGTTTACTGCTGATGATACAGATAGACATTTAGAAACTCTATGCTTTGAACAGCTGTCCAGGCATGCTGCAACGTTTACCTTTTCTTTTGTACGCTTTACACACTCATTACTATTAACTGAGTTGGGGCATTTCTCGGGAGGCTTAATCTTTTTTTATGCACAAGTCTGGCAGGAAGGGACGAAAGCTGTGACGTGGAGTCCCTTGGCATCTTTTGAAAGTCATTAGGCCTAGAAATGTCTGCAGTGAGCATCCCTCTGTTAGAATAGTACTCTTGGCTTACAACCGCTAAAACATAAACGAGCTTTGGTTATATGAATTTCAAAGCTACAGTTGACCAATAATATATTTTATTGCATACCGTGATGGCTTTACTTTAGGGCACATTAAACTTCTAATTTGAACAGTTTGTTTCATTTTGCAGATCAACATCCAACACCTGGTGCTGCCATAGTTATTTAAAAAGCACTGTTATATAAATAAATAAACTAATGGTTAATTGGAATGATGTCCCACATGGCGTTTGAACTTGATGAATTTGAAGTCAATGACATATGCTTGAAAATTAGATTTAACTGCGTGGCAACCACTATGTTATAGAGCTGAACCAAACATTTGATTTTTTTCTGTATTGTTTTCATGACCTTTGGGGCAATATGTCAGCAGAGGAAGTAAAAAGCTGCTTTTGTGAAGGATAACTCTCCTCTTCAGCCCTGGCTTAACCAGCTGTAAATATCAGTTTTGAGGTATTTAAGTATGTTTTTGCTAAGGACACATCTTGACTAGGGGTATTCTAGTTCTGATCGTAGTGAGTTGTTGCCGTGCGACAGTTGTGTCAAACTGTGTCTTTGTGTTGTGCCATGTTCAAGGAAGATTATTATATTGTGCAAACTCGAGGCATTGATTTTTTTTTTAATGTTGCATTATTAATATGGGATCATTTTAGCAGGCTTTCCTCTCTGATAGCAAAAAGTCCATGGAGGTTGTCAGAATCATTATATCCATGCCAAGGCAGATGCTGCTTACTGTAGTAAGGAAATAATAGACTTCGCAAGACTTTTCTTCAGTCCTTACACCTATACTATGCCGCATTTCTTTCAGTGCACAGGAGAGGAAGTGCGGCTCCATTCTGCTCCAGATTGCCTTCCTTGCTCTATCCTGCTTCAAAACTGTTCCAAACGAGCTGCCTCAATGTTTTGCTATACGGTTTTGCCTTACAGTGAGCTGTTAGTGACATGTATTGGCTTCAGAAAATGCGATCCGATGCAATTAAATTAAGTGACTGTCAGAAGCAGGGCAGAGGCATATTGTGAATTGAAATGAAATTGCTTATTTGCCATCAAATACGTGTACATGCTCTATAGGTTTTGCCATAGTCCAAACGATGGCAGCTCACTACTGGCAGAGAGCTGAGCCTAATACATATAAAACTTTCAAGCACTAGAAGAGCCTTGGGCATAATAAATGTACTATTTGCGAGAAAGTGCTTTGTGCACATGATATAACACCTTGTCCCAGCTTTTTGAATCGCTGGTGGCACGAGAAGCGAGAGCAGCGAGTAAAGCAGACGGCACAAAGTGCCATGACATAGTAAGACACTTGTCTGGCTACAAAGAACTACACGAGCTGTTCCAATGGTTCTGTGAAAACAAGTTGGTACCTTGCCATTGAGCTTCATAGTTGCAAGTGTGTCAAGCCACCGTCATAGAAAATCATATTGAGTTATGGGGGTGATGCCACGAAGGGGCTGATCACTAGAAGGTTGGAAAGCCATACAGGGCCTGTTGCCGGTGTGTTGAAATTAAGGAAGCTTCAGCACTGCTCAAGTGAAAAGCATTGTGCTTGTTTTGGCTTTTTTTTTTGTAAAGATATTTATTGTCTCAGGGCATCAGTAGGGTATGAGATGAAAGATGAATGAATGGAAAAAGGTTGGCCGATTCTGAGCTGCTCCAAAATGCTCGAGCTTTCCGCCCCCGAGTGCATTAGTTACCCTCTGTACTAAGTTTCATCTGTGTTGCTATAAGGTGCTTCTCTATATCTACGTGTCTAGTTCTATATCAGTATTTGTGAAATATCTTTCAACGTCTAGATATCAACCCGTCTATGCACGCTGCAGAATAAAGGCACCTTCCCTATCATCGGAGCCATCTTATGGTAGCAAGCTTTGTAATCTCATCCGCCCATCTGACATTCTGCCACATCCTGCTACATGTACTTGCCTTCTTTTGAAATCCACTCCATTGCCCTTAACATTGTATCTTCTCTTCGTATTATATGCCTGGGCCATTTTTCCTTGATTTCAATTAGAATGTCAACACAAGTTAGTTCCCTCAGCTGCTCTACTCTCTTCCAGTCTTTACACGTATCTATCACTTTCCTTGAGTCACTGTGTTGTGATAGATTTAACATTCTCTAAATGCCATCAGGCTTACTGCCAACTAGAGGACTCATAGTAAAAAAAAAAAAAAAAAAAAAAAAAAAAAAAAGGTGAGTGCCCTTGAAGCACTAGCCTGCTTGACAACTATTGTGCAGCCGAGTACAATTCCTAATGCAAGTCCAGAAGTTTATTTCTTGGGCATAATTGCGGGACTTCGCGGGCGTAATGAGAAACCAATGATCAAGATTAACCTGTGCCATTGCCATTGGCATGCCTTGGTGGTTGAGTGGCTTTGGCTTCATTAGAATCCTTGCATATTGGAGAATGAGAGTAATTGCAACATTTAACACATGGCTGTCTAGAAAGCCTGCGTATTCAAAGCTCCCTAGGCAACTTTTCACAAGAATTTGTCAGCGTGTGAAGAAGAAACGTGCGGTTTCTTCCGATGCTTAGCATTATGTGTGGCTCCCAAGCACTTTTCACACTGTGCACTCAGAATATAAATCATGGCTGCATTGGATATTCTGTGAGGTATATTTTTACACTGTGGTGTGTGTGTAAGTAACAACACTGGCTAGATTCAACCACAACTGTAGTGAACTTTGTCGGTATTCATACCTCCACACTTTGGTAGCTTGGTGACGACTGCACCACCATAATGGTGCCTGTGATGTCACATACAGCCCATCTATTGACTTTTCCAATTCGCTTTTGTCTGGGCTTTTACCAACTGAGTACATTGTGCTGCCACCAGATGTACATAGCAACCCATAAGCAATATTACAATACCAGAGAGTGCTTGCTATCCCAAGCAAAGTAATGCCAAGCACGAGGTTGTGGAATTGGATCCTGGACATGGTTATCGCGTTTTTATAGAGCGAGAGTGCAAAGCCACCAGTGTGCTATGTAAAGTCACTAACCTTAGGTGGTCGAAATTATCACACCAACCACCACAATAGATCTCTCTACCTTTTATCTTCCCCGTGGCATGGTTCAGGCGCCCACTGTGAGCGACTTATTGTGTCCTTCCTCAAAGCTGCACTGTGACCTTCACCACATGGCAGAGTCAGGCCACTGAGAACCAGCAAACCTGGCATGGCTGCCAAGCACTAACTCTATAAGGAAAACTATTTATTCACAAGACTTCCAAGGAAGCCAACAGTGGCTTCTGTTCCCTCTGTGAACCACCCCTCGAGTCTATTGCAGGGGAGGCACTCTGGAATGGCTGGGCACAGCTCTTTGCCACCTCCTCTTTACTGCTGGAATGATGCCATGAAGTCTGTGACTACCTTCTTCAGCTTGGCATCTGTGTCGTCGCTGATTTTTCCCTCCTTGGCAATCGTCGCCAAAAGGTCCTTCTGAGTAGACCTGATGTGCTGCAGGAACTCTAGTTCGAAGCGGTTGATCTGGGAGGGGTCCATCTTGTCAAGGTATCCACGCACACCCGTGTAGATAACGGCCACCTGCTCTTCAATGGCCATTGGTGTGTACTGGCCCTGCTTCAGGAGTTCTGTGAGGCGGACACCTCTGTTCAAGAGCTGTTGTGTCGCAGCATCAAGGTCAGAGCCAAACTGGGCAAATGCAGCCACTTCTCTGTACTGCGCAAGCTCCAGCTTCATGGATCCTGCGACCTGTTTCATGGCCCTCGTCTGAGCAGCTGATCCGACACGGCTGACTGACAGACCGACGTTGATGGCTGGCCGGATGCCCTTGTAGAAGAGCTCAGTCTCGAGGAAAATCTGCCCGTCAGTGATAGAGATGACATTTGTAGGGATGTAGGCAGACACGTCTCCAGCCTGCGTCTCGATGACTGGAAGGGCAGTGAGAGAGCCAGCGCCGAAGGTGTCGTTCATCTTGGCAGCACGTTCCAGTAGACGGGAGTGGAGGTAGAAGACATCTCCTGGGTAGGCCTCACGGCCAGGAGGTCGTCGCAGTAGCAGCGACATTTGGCGGTAGGCGACGGCCTGCTTGGACAAGTCGTCGTAGATGATGAGGCCGTGCATGCCGTTGTCACGGAAGTACTCGCCCATGGCACATCCGGAGTAGGGCGCCAGGTACTGCAACGGAGCGGCGTCCGAGGCCGTCGCACTCACAATGATTGTGTACTTCATGGCGTCGGCGCTCGTCAGCCGCTTGACGATCTGGGCCACGGTACTCCTCTTCTGGCCGATGGCGACGTAGATGCAGTATAATTTCTTCTTCTCGTCCGTGCCCTCGTTGAAACGCTTCTGGTTGATGATGGCGTCGATGGCAATGGCAGTCTTGCCGGTCTGACGGTCACCGATGATAAGCTCACGCTGGCCCCGGCCAATTGGCACCAGACTGTCTACGGCCTTAATTCCCGTTAGCATGGGCTCCTTGACAGAGATTCGAGGAATGATGCCAGGCGCTTTGACGCCGACCCGAGCTCTGCCCTTGCAGGCCACAGGACCTTTGCCGTCGATAGGGTTGCCCAGGGCGTCAACAACGCGGCCCAAAAGTTCGGGTCCGACCGGCACATCGACGATGGCACCCGTCCGCTTCACAATGTCACCTTCCTTGATGAGCTTGTCGTTGCCGAACACGACAATACCGACGTTGTCCGGCTCCAAGTTCAAGGCCATGCCCTTGAGGCCGCTTGAAAACTCCACCATCTCCTCGGCCTGGATGTTCTTGAGTCCGTAGACGCGGGCGATACCGTCTCCGATGGACAGAACGCGGCCGGTCTCCTCTAGGTTAGCTGTGGTCGCCTGAGCCAGGACGCGTTCCTCCAAGATGGAGGACACCTCTGCGGCGCCGGGGCCGGCGGACATGCATTTTGAGGTGGAAAAGTGCCGTGCAACGTACGAACTCACGCCGGTGCAGCGGGCGGGGTACTTGGCAACGCCCCGCACCACCTGTTTAGCGAAAGCGCCGGTCAATCGGGCGGATACGAAGGCCATTTCCGAACTGCAAGGTGAAATGTGGACCGGGTAATGGCGGCGACTGCTGCCGAGAGAACTCTCGACCTCTCGATGCTAGTGCTCCCTGTGATTGATTTAACTTTGTTTAATAAGCTTAAACATTTCTTCAGAAGGTACTTTAACAATTACTGTCAATTTATAAATTTGAAATTAATGAACTATTTAAAGTTGTTAATAACTGCAGCATTTGCTGTGTACATATTTATAGGTTGGTTTTCGGTTATTTCGACGGTCCGAAAGCGAAACAAAACCATGAGCACAATTCACAACATATGCAGAAAAGTGGAAGCGTGGTGGAAGCGTTTATTTTACTTTGAATGCTGGGCAACATTGTTTAAGCTCTTTTCAGTTTTAGCGAATTTTGCGGCAGTGCCAGCAAAATTACTTTCCTTAAATAGCTGCATTATCGACACGTCTTCCCGGCAAAATAGCGCTCGTGACGTTCTGTTTGTTTCGTGCGCCTCGTTTTGTATTTCGCTTGCAGAAAATCACTAGCATTTCCTCTCAGTTGTATGGTAAACGGTCACAATGTGGTAGTGATATAATGATTCGCGTTGAGCCGAATTAAAAGTCTTTGACGGTCTTGACAGCCTCACAGAACCAGTAAGAACACGGAAGCATGGGTGAAAGGCGAGAGCTGACGGAAACTTCGTCGCCTGGTGAGTTTTGAAATTTTGGCTGCGCACGTTCACTAACCCAACCTTTTTCTTCCAGGGTCGATGGTAGAGTGTGCGGCTGTTGACGTTGAGTGTGCGTGTGTGCATTACACAAGCATGAACTTAGCAATAGGCGTCGATTCGTTGGCCTAACTGTCTGAATGGCGTTTCAACGGTTCGGCTAGAAGTTATTGGACGGGAATTTGCTTTATTAGATGTAGTGCTCTGCTGTCTAGTGCAGGTAAAACTCTCCAGGATGAATTGACGATGTTGTATGGCTGAAACGAATAATGACAGCAAATGGTCGCAGCTGACACATTGCGTTGCTCTCTAACACTTCTCACTGTAACCTGCATTTTCGCTGCGTGTGCATGGGTTGAGAGCATGGACGTTTGATATCAGTTTTTCACCTTAGGATTCTTGCTGCCTATCATAAGGAGCACGGCTAGGTTAGGTGGGTTGGGGGAACCTGAGCGATGCCGTGAGGGCAGGTATGAAGCGATGAAGCGGGCGGTAAAAGGGGTTTTCGGGGAAGAAGTGTAGTTTGAATCTGATAGCAGTTTATGATAATGTACCATGCTCATCCGTCTGTTTACAATTTGCGCTACGAGTTTACTGTAATGTATGCTCCTAGCAAAAAGCACCTACGGATTACATGGGCAAGCAGTGAAGTTCGTTTTTTTTTTCTTTGTAGTTTTTTCATGAAGAGCGTTAGATCTGCTCATGTGTACTCAGTTTTCAAGCCCTCAAGTTATTTTGAGTCATAAAACTGTTTTGTCTTGAGTGTCGTCAGGGTGAGTCGATGGTTACCGCTGCTTAAAAGCAGCGGTAACAAGTTGTGGTAATAATTTTTATCTGATAATCTACCATAAAATTCTGTCGTATATATCTGCTGCTAGTACTAGTTACAGCAAATTGCAGATTGTGCGTTCTGTGATTTCCAACGGTATCTGCTGCTAGTACTAGTTGCAGCAAATTGCTGATTCTGTGTCTTGTGATATCCAACGGTGTTACTAGGAGTTTGAACAGTAGTGAAAGGTAAAACCAAGTTTAGGAACAAGAAAGTGAAATGGAGGCTGAGGGCATTTGGAAGAAAAGAAAAGCCTTCGTCAAAGACCAGCTGCATCCCTCTTTATCTTTGCAGTACTGAAGGTTCAGTTGTTGAAACTGAAGGAAAGACACTTCAGGAAACTGAAGGCACAATGTTTTAAAGCATGTATCGGGGTACAATTCACACGTTAGTAATGCCATAAGGAGCACCAGTGTTGTTGCGGGAACACTGTCACCTACGCTTGAGTTTTGAGCAAATGCACTGAGACTGTATGATTGACAGACATTTGTTTTTGACCTCATGAGTGAAAGTTAGGTTCAGGGTAATGGTAGGAGAGAACCATCTTAGAGGCACAGCTGACAAGGTTGCCCTACCGCCGCAATGTCACGAGAAAATCATTGTCCCTCCTCTCTCCCGCAATATGCACCCAGAATACCACAAGGAGAGAAGGGAAACGAGAGCAGAAGTACTGGCTAAAAGAGCAAAAGAATTCAGAGTAAAAGAAGTTACCTACGTAGACGCTGCAAGCGGCCGATTGGGGGCGGCAGTCGCCGTGGTAGTCAATGGTAGCGGTGCACCAGTCGTCTCCACCACCATCCGGAACAAAAACATAGACATGGCTGAAGAGGTCTCAATAGCGCTCGCTTACGTCAGAACGAAGGCTAGATTAATCTTTAGCGACAGTAAAACTGCTATCTGGAATATCAGAAAAGGCAGGGTCTCGCAAGAAGCCGCCCGAATTTTATCAGCTGTAGCTAAAATCGATCGCAAAATCACCCTAATTTGGGTCCCACCAGCACAAACGTCTGCCCCCGGCAACAAGGCGGCCCTTGATTTAGCCCGAGGTCTCTACTTACGAGCAGACCCGGAGCCGTCCGACTGCCAGGAGAGGGACGAACGTTTGCAAGCCTATAAAGAAATCATCGAAAATTATAAATTTTGAAGAAGTCTGATGCCGGCCACCGAATCCTGGTTTAAATAATAAAGAGGCCATATTCTGGCGACGATTACAAGCCAAAAGTTTCCCAAACCCTGTCTGGTTGTTTCACACTCAGATAGAAGAAAGGAAAAATGATAAATGTAAAGCTGTGAAGCGAGGGGGACCCTCGACCATATACTTTGGAAATGCCCTAAGTCTCCGGGCGCTAGGGATAACATTAAAAGTAGAGAAGCCTGGGAGACCCTGCTGCGAAGCGAAGTCCCCGCTGACCAGCAAAGAGCCGTCCGCCTGGCGGCTGAGGCCCCGAATAACCAATGTATATTCGCCAGTCCTTAGTCGCGGAGGTTCCAGCCCCCGTTCCTCAGGCCTGCGTGCCAGGAACGGGGAGTAGGGGGCCTCTTAAATTGGTGGAAAATTAAGTTTTATTAATCATCCTCATCTCCTACCATTAGCCACAAGAACCTGTGATGGTGAGGAGGAACCAGCCGTTCCAAAGCTCGAGTGTGCCATCTGCCTCCAGAAGTGTATCCATCCGGCCAAGCTTCCCTGTGGTCATATCTTCTGCTTTCTGTGCGTCAAGGGCATAGCAAACCAGAGCAAGAGGTGTGCCATGTGTCGGCAGGTGAGAGTGACAACCCTTATGAGGAGCAGCTCTGGATGCTTGACTGAAATGCTGTCGGTAAAATGTGACTGCATGTTATCATGCATTATGCTTTGTATGCTGCAGATAGTGTGTGCATTAATAACATGTTGGTGTAAGACACGAAGTGAAGTGGCTCTCACCTTTTTAAGATGTATTTTATTGGTATCCTGCTTTGCATTCTTGGCACCACGATGTCCCTTATTTGAAATGAATAATAGGGGTAGTGAGTATGCATCCGTGGCCAAGATATGCCAAGAAATTGAAGACAAAGAAGAGACAGACCAAATAAGTGGTTACATTATTTTGGTTCTTCCTTTACCTTTGCCTTTCTGATGCTTCTTCGCCATTGGTGCCTCTTTGTACTCATGGAGGACTTGCTGCGGGACCGGCCGCTGGAAACAAGCACGATAGATAGGCTGCAGGACCGGCCACTGGCAACAAGCACCGATAGATAGGATGGGCAGAAGTTGTTGTAGTGTCCATCTATGATTAAAAGTGCAGTTGCAACATATGCGTTCATTTTTCCCAATTTAACAAGCCTGGATCTAGCCACATTTCTGCAGACCACTTCTCTGAAATAAAATTATGCTTCAGTATATTTGCGTGTAAGTGAAGAAAAAAAAAAGGTTTAATTATGGCTTGTGGGGGTTCTCACAGGGCCCGGTCTCTGCTCTCAGAGCCAAACGCCTCACCACTAGCTCCGACCACATCCGTGGCAGAGAAGAACGAAACACCAAGGCACAAACAGCAGGCCAAGCTGTTTATTGGGAGTGCTCAATTTTCATCCTTGGTCATAGCAGCATCCGCATGCTCCAGTGTCGCGGCGTTCTCTCTCCCGGATGCAGACGCTATTCGCTGTGATGAGATGGGAGGGGGAAGGAGGGGTCCCCGGTGCACTGCACCAGTCCTCTCATCCCCTGCCCTCTACACAGCTCTGGGGGAAGGAGGCCAGGGGGGGGAAAGGTGAGGGCCACCCGTGAAAGAGAGAGAGAGAGAGAGAGGGGGGGGGGGGTGTTTGCCACGTTGTGCGGGCGAGGGAAATGTTGAATTCCCACTGGCTTAACGTCTGCTTTCATGCATTTAGATGAACGAAGGGATTGCTTCTACATCATGGGTGGCGTGCTGCTAAGACAGCTAGTAACCGCTAACTTCTCTACAATGTTGGAGGCCGTACAGCTGGAAATACAGCCAGAGTCAAGCATCATGTGTCAGTAGTGGCAAATGTGTTGCTTACTGGCTGCTGGTGCGACCACACTTTTAAGTTGTAACTCAATGCTTCAGCTTCTGCTGGTTCAGTAAAATGGTGCATGCCTCCAAAAGTGAAATGAGAATATGTATCCATCCTATGAGAGGATATATTCATCCAACGCACCATCAAGCACACAACGTGTACACTTTTGCAGCAGCATTTCTGCATGCCCCCATGAACCGGCTAGTGAGTGCAGCTTTCAAGCTGGCACAGGTTATGGCGTTGTTTTGTAAAAACTGGTTGTTTCAGGGCTGACACTTTGTTTATCGAAGTAAAAATGGTACAGTATAAAGGTTTATTACTTTAAGCATTGTAGAAAAATCTGCAAGGGTTCCTTATCACTCAGGCATTCCTAGAAAATGAACTGAAGTTGTGTTAAGGGTGTGTTGAAGCTCTCCTATCACTCCAGACTGTCGCACTCTTTTCCTTCATGACAAAGAAATAGTCTAGCATTGAAGCTTTCATTGTGACTGGAACTCAAATTTATCCACAAGGCAAAATTATAAGAACCAGGATTTTGAAGGCTATGACTTCTTTGGCACAGTCAAATATTAAAATGTTGCTTTCATTTACTGATGTGACTGGTTAGCTGCTATGTCGCTGCTGTGTTTTTCAGTTGTGTCCTACTCTAAGTGGACACATTTAATGGACTGTAAGCACCCAATTTTAATTTAATAATTTTCTTCTCTGTAATGATCCATTGTATATGAATAGGGTTATTCGTTTTCGGGTTTTATTTTTTTTTCAAATTCGGGGAGTAAAAATCGGGCGTTATTTTTCGGCTTGATAATAGGGGAGAAATCGGGTTTTTCGTGGGAAAATTCTGCAATTCGGGTTTTATCAGGTTAAATTTGCAAACTAATAATTTATTCGATTTGCTCTAACCGATGGGTAACAATTAGGGCTAGATTTTGGGCTGCTTTCAAGAAAATATTGCAAAATTTGGCGTTTCTTTGGTAATTATTACTCGCAGTGAGAGGCAACGGTCAGTTTTGAGAAAAGAAACATTTTATTCACGAGGGCTGGTCATCGACGTTCTACACGTCCTTATTAACATACACAATCATCTGCATGCACAACATCTCGGTTTACATACGAGACCTGTGTTGTCTATGCAGGTACCTTAGCTGAGAGAACGTTCGCTTAACGTCACAGCTGCCATTAGCTATGCACAACAATGATAACGCTGCATATGCTAGCCTTGGGTAACGCACAGTTGCGTCGTTCCAAAAGTCCATCACTTCAACACCTTCATTCGTGGGGCTTGCTTCCAGCAAGTACTGGTTGAACTCCTCGCGAAGCGAGCCTACATCGTCCATCACGGAATTAAAGAGAGGTTGGTAGTCATCAAACGACTGACTCAGCAGCCGCATCTGGAACGGATCGAGTACGCCTCCCAGTTTCCACAATGTCAACTGGTTTTCTTCTTTTTCTGAGACGTTCCGTTTTAAAGTGCAGTCCCATTTTGTGGAGATTTTGGCGCAAAACTCTTCACAACAAGTTTTTACTAATATGGCACTGCTCTTAGGCAACATAGACAAAACACCTTTCGTCCGATCACTTTTACCGATCGTCGTGGAAAGCTCGTTGACAGTCTGCTGTAGCTGGACGTTTACGAGGTGATCGAAGCTTGGCATGAGTTCTCCGCTTTCAAGCGTTTTCTGGACATCTAAAAGAGGCTCGAGTGCATCTCTCATTAAGACTGCCTTTGCATAAAGAACCTCTTTTTCAGAAAGTATCGCTCGAATAGCTTCCGCTTTGGTGCTATCATGCGAGCATTCAACAAGTTCTGTGAATGAGCTCCACATTTCTATGACGACAACAAGCGCTTTGTAGAATCTTTGCCATCTGTTCGGAACTACAGAAGGAGGCTTCTTTGCATCAGCGCCAAACAGACTATTAGAGGCACATATTTCGATGTACTTTTTGTGCAGCTTGTTAGCGTGCTTAAATAATGCTCCGAACTTGATCACTGCGGATCGAACATCAGACACGCAAGGTGACGAAATCGCATGGTCAATGCTCACATGGATCAAATGGGCTAAGTCCTTTACATGCAAGATGTGGATCGCTTCAGCTTCGCAGATCTCGCGTACCATTTTTCGCATGTACTCCGCGGAATTTGTGGCTACGGCTACAACATCCTTCCACGTCTTGCCCACAGTAAGGAGAGCCTTGCCGACTACCCGGGCCACTGTGTAGCTGTTCGAAGTATTAACTGTGTCGACGTCGACTAAACAAACCTGCTTCTGTTTTGCTCTTTGACTATAATAGCACATCAGAGTTTTAATGGTAGGCACTCCGGTTATGTCAGGGGATTCGTCGACGATAACACTCACTTTAACGGCTTGCATATCATCACGGATTTTCGCCATGTCCTTGTCAAAAGCTTCTTTCAGGTATTTAGTCCGAACTCGCTGTCCAGTCGGCATAGTTTTAGCGGCCTTGCAGTATTTGCGTACGAAATCCCCCAGAGGTCCGTCCGCCTGATACATTCTGATTCCACTGTACGCCAGGGCACGAACGAAGTCGTGAATCACGCCATCCGCTTCATTTTCTTTCGCACGCTGCCTACATGAAACATCGAAGAGCGTTGGCTGAGATGTTCCCGCCTTTTCAGCTTCTTGGACCGCCATCTTCAACTTCTTATGACGCGATGACGCGAGATGCTCGCGAATTCGGTCGTAGGGCTTCTTCGCTGGATCGGTGACCATCTCGGTGTTGCAGTACTTGCACACCAGCGCGAGCTGCCTTCAGAGTCTTTTGTTGTAGTATGCAAATCCTCGTGTTCTTTGCACCAATCATCCAATGTCTTTCGTTTTCTTCCTATCTTGAACGCTAGTCAGCAGTGCTGCGAATGCACGATGTGTAAATATCGCCGCTGCGCGTGCCCAATCTACTGGCGCTGTGTTCGGGACTTCGACGTTAGATGGCGCCACGGGGCCTGCAATCAACGATTGTTTGTCTGTCGGCCGCTTTGGCCGCTTCTCGGTTGCGCACCAACTGGAGGCACAGCAATTCCGTGGGCACAGTTGTTTCAGAAATCGGGAAAAATCGGGCTTTACCCAATATTTTAGGAACACGCTCGGGGTGCAAAAATTGGGTAAAATCGGGTTTTACCCGAAAACGAACAACCCTATATATGAATCACCACAGGGTGTTTGCCTATGCCTGGTAAATAATTTTGATTTGTATTTTTTGTGCCACACTGTTTTGGTTTCGGTTTCATCAACCGAACAATGGCTGTGACATGTGAAAAGTGTGTAGGTCACACAATGAAAAAGAAACTGATATAACTACTGATACATCATTTGTTGACATTCTGGCTTCCAAAGCAGGCTGGCTTTAGGGGCGTACTGAATTTAAGCTGTATATTATTGACTTTGTCGCAGTTTTTCTTATGATTTGTGTAAACTGAGTACTTTTTACATGTCGCAGATATTGTTCGGCTCATCAAACCGAAACAGCATCAGAGAGAAAGTCAATTGTTAAGCAGTTGTCGGTGAATACCATGGGGTGATTTTTGTAGACTGGCAGTGCATCATTTGAAAGACTAAATCAAATATCAGTGTCCATACTCGTTTAAGGCATTTTTCTTATTTCAGTTACTTTTTTCAGTCATAAGCCCCTTAAGGGCTTATGACGAGCTCAGCTTGTCACAAGCGATCGGCACTTTTTTTGCTTATGACGAGCTGAGGTCGTCATAGCTTTTCCGCAATGTTTTAAGGGGCTTTTGGCAAGCCCAGCTCTTGAAACGGTACTTTACCACATAAAACATAGATGGCAGTACTGGTCCCATCTTTGGCGTTTTTCCTGAATGCGATTTCGAACACCAGATGGCGGAATTTCGCATCCCGTTTCCCACGTTTTCTAAAACATGGCATCATGCATGCGTGGATCTGATGCAGATTATTCTGCGTCAGATGATAGTGCAAGTGATGACGATGCCGTTTTTTATTCTTCAAGTGAAGATGATAGCGATGACATTTTTACCGACAGCGAGTCAGAAGCGGAAAACAGTAGCGATGACGCGATGGTGAGCTCCCGTGAATGGTGCCGGATAGGTGGTGCGAGAAGGCCCTCTGCGCAGAGTCATGCTTCGAACGCTAGCACACGAATAGTGGTTTCATCTAGTTTGAATGCATATAGAAGCAACGGCGCATCTTTTGCATGGCAATTCTAAGCCACTTCGTACTATCTGTACTTTCAAGAATTTATTTTTTTATTTCGCAATGCTCCTCAAAGGTGTAAGGTATGGAGTATTGCACAAGGGGGCAAGTAATGACTATTAAATATAATTATCTGCCAGAAATAGTTTCTGTGATTTTTTTTGTTTTTCAAACACGTTACTGAAGTATTTTACGTAATAAAAAAAATTTGGCAATTTAGGAACAAAAGATATTTATTTATTTGGCCCTTAAGGAGTTAAAAGCCAAGCAGCTACCAAAATACACATAGTGCAGCTTGTGCATCAATGACGCACTGCACTTATATTGGTGATACCGAGTAGGTTCTTTAAAAAATTTGCTAAGCCCTGCTGTGGTAGCTCAGTAGTTGGGGTGCCTGACAGCTTATTCCAAAAACACTCGTTCAATTCTGGCTATGGTGACTGCGTTTTGACGCAGGTGAAAAGCAAGGTGCCTACGCACTGTGTTAAGTCAGTGTGCTTTTCAAAAGAACCCCGTGTGATCAAAATTTTCATAATCTTTCACTATCATGTTCCTCAAAGTCCGAGTTACTTTTGGACATTGCGCACTGTTAACCAAACCAAAAGATGTGCTTACCAACAGGTTTTCTGGCTCGCCAACAGTGTGCATAAGCAACAGTCACTGCTGTACTTGGGCAACTTGCTTTTGATAGGAAGAGCTGGAAAGCTAATGGAGATTCCTACACATCAGTACTCAGATTTAGTGGCGATCCCAGCAAGTACCTGCAAAGATCCTCAGATGGTTCTGACCATGTCTCTTCTGCCAAGTAGCCACTACCGTCTCAGCATAGCTGTCTATTTGTGCATAGTCACGCTTCACATATTGTGCATGTAGGGAGGATTGCATCTAGAATGCCTAAAATTGCTCCTGAGCAGTGTTGCTGCAGTGTCTTTTGCAAAGGAAAGTAACCATTCACCATTAACATACGAAAAGGGGATCCTTGCCACAGTGTATTCTGCATGTTTTCATCAGTGTGCACTGCTGTTCTGCAAAGGTCTAAAGGGCCTGAGGCATGCCAGTGGTTTATATAGGCTGCTACTGCAAAGGCTATATGATGTAGTTGTGGTCATAGACTGCCTCCTTCTTTTTTCAGGAAATTCCAGCAGATTTCACAGAGAAGCCGGAGCTGATTCCAGATCCAGAGTCAGATCAAGAATCCCCTACTGAGGAGAGTTATCGGTGGTTCTATGAGGGTCGCAACGGTTGGTGGCAGTATGACGAGAGAACCAGCGCTGAGTTGGAAGCGGCGTGTTCCAAGCAAGAACGAAGGTATGCTATTTTGGTTGCTTTGGAACCTACATTGACATATTCTGCTCCCCTGTGATATGATGTACTGGTTGACTACTGTTTAATGTTAAGAAGACTAGTGACAGCAAATATTTGGTTTGCTTGTTTTATTCTTCAAAATAGTGCACAAAATAGTGTGCATGTGCCCGGTCAGCAACCTGTGATTAAACTCTTTTTCTTATGCTGTTGCATTTTTGTTTCAGCAGCTGGACGATAACTGTGATATGCAAACGGGCTTGAGGACGTATAAATCTGCGGTATAATTGTTGCTTTGATTCACTTCGAACTCTTAAGCCAGCCAGTAGCAGTTCTTATATATGCCTTGTGGGGCCCCAAATCCAATCATAGCCACAGTCTGGCTGAAGCCAAAGTGTGACGCGAGTGAAGAAATCTACTTATAAATTATCTATCGAGCATAAGTAAATTCTAGATGGTGACATACTATACTCACTAATGTCTTGTGCATTGTCACAAATAATAAAGATGCAATTGAAGTTCACTGTATGTACTACTTTGAATTGTTGCCTAACTTTTAGCGATGAAAATTAGGCTATGGTGTGTGTACTCTGACTGAGCCGTGATGGTTGCAGCCAATCTTTGTGTGCCAGGCATTGTATTTAAAGGTGTTGTGCAGTTTATTTGCAAATGTTTTAGTAATTTTTTATGTACAATGGTTCTGCACAATATAGATATTGTTGCTATAAAAAATATTAGAAGGGTTCAACGCTGCTGAACCAATCGAATGTGGAGCGAAAGCATTAGCTGTGGGTGACCGAGCGTTCTTCTTCCTCTTCTTCTTCCTCTCCTTCGTCTTTGTTGTCTTCTCGTAGCTACATTTCTTCACGACGTAGCTGCGGCCACCCGAGGTCTTGAAAACCTACCGCAGTGTAGCTTTCACTACAAAATTGTATTGGTTGCCACATAGCCATACCTGCCAACTCTTCCGAATTTTGATTACATCTCCCGATTGTATGGATGCGATCTCAAATCTCCCGAAAAATAGCCGCCACAGCCCAGCGCTTTTTTTTCTATTCTTTAAATTCTTTTTTTTGCGCTATAGCTATAATTCTTTAACATGCTATAATATAACCATGCCAGAAAGCAGCGCAGGAACAGTTAGTCACCAGCATGCACCTTGAACCGATGTAACGGTCGCTGGCACCACCACAAACGCGATCATCCGACGGGCGTCGCCATATTGAATTTTCCAGATTGGCTTGTCTCAGGCTGGCTCGCGCATTTAGCAACCCAGTCGTTATATAAGATCGTGGGTGCGCTAGCTGTGCTAGGCTTCCATTGGCTTCTCAGGTTGTCAAGTGAAGTGTGGAACGCCAAACTACTCTTTGTGTTTCCTCAAGTTACAGTGCCCTAGAAAGCGGCAGTGGGCTTACTCAGTCGCTCCTCTGACGCAGTCCACATGTTAGCTTTGCTTGCAGCTTTCATTTTCCTGGCACTTCTGCTGATTTCAGTTCGAAGCCGTTCAGTCTTATTTGTTTTTAATTTTGAAACACTTGATATTCTTTAGCAAACAACACAGTTGTTTAGGCCACATGATATTTTGCCATGTAGTAATATTACGAGACATTTTATTCAAACAAGTCGTCGCCGATGAATTTTGTTCAAGTGGAAAAAGCTTTTAAGTGTTCCGAATGATCAGGAAATCGTGAACAATTACAGAAAACAAAAATCTTGTATTAGAGGATCGGTGGCCAAATATGCTGTTTCATTTCATGTTGCATAAATTAATTTTGTATCAAGATTATGTTCGGTAGTCTGCCAGTGAATTAGAAAACAGAGTGTTCATACTTTATAGCCGAGCTAAAAAAGCAGACATGTTAATGAAGTTTGTGGATTTGCTAAGCCAAAATGAAATATTGCACGTATGGCTTCAATATTTCCTGAATTTGTTACCCACCATGCAGTTACAATTGTGTCATGCTGTTCTTATTTCGGAGGATTGAAGTGCAACATCCAGCCATTGATTCATGGAGCAAGTCATATGTGCAACTGCTCAACTTGAGCTTCTTGGCCCTCTGTCGCTCACTGTGAAGTCAGTAATTAAGTCCCTTCACGTTGAAATGACGTGTAACATCATAAAAACTAATTATTCCAGCTGTGAGGGTAGGAGCGTGTACATCGAAAACGATTTCGAGGGAAAGTCTGCTCTGAACAGCTGCCAGCTAGCATATCCATTATACTGTCGGAGTGTGGCTCGCTCTGACAGAAGCATATTCGATCCCTGAGATCCTCTAGCTTTTTCACGAATCTGTGCAACTGACTAAATGGATAAAGGAGGCCTCTTCGGTCACAGAAGTTTGTTAGCCTGTCCTCTTTGCTATCCTCAACTCTCTTTCTTATTATTTTGTTGATGTGGCTGAGTAGATATTGTGCGGCTGGAGCTCACATACGTACGGCGCTTGTATCGTCCAGGCATTCGTCAGATTTGTGGTTTGTGGTTCCTTGAGGTCCTACTCTTTCCACCTATTTCCATCATTGGAGGAGGAGGAGGAAAAACTTTATTTAGCCCTATATTACTTGGCGGTTTTTGGGATGTCTTCAGAGATGTCTGCTTGTTAAATCCACAAGAGTCTTCTGCGTCGACTTCGTCCACTTTTGCACAATGGTCGGTTGCCCTCAGTCCAGGGCTCCGCTGGCTATTGCCACCCGTTGGGCTCGCTGTACCAGACCTTGCTGGTCTTCGCAGCGGTCGCTGGCGTTTCCATCCTTGGAAACGCCAAACAAAGACAACTTCGGCCTATCCTTCACATAATCGTATCCCCACCTCCGCCGCGTAATAGTGCTTTTTTTTTTAATATATATATCTATGTCACGGAATGGCTCAGTCATTGCAGAGCACACTTATATCTTCCATGATGTGTGCGACAAAAACACTGAAGCAAAAAAAAAAAGAAACCCTGCGACGACATTCACAGCAAACTAATGCAAATCAGGAACTTGGGCTATTATGCCTGGGCTGCTCCACTACAGTAGTGGGGCTGCGCCGCCGCTCCCACGTTCAATTGAAGCCAGTGCCGCTACTCGGCTTATTTGAGAAGCTGATATTTCAACGTTCGCGGAGCCCTCCGCATAGCATTGGCCGGCGAGTAAGTCCACTGCCCCCTTGTAGGGCACTGTACCCAAGTCGGAACAATCGATAGCGCTTTCGAAAGCCAAGAAGAAGTACTTGTGTTTTGGAAATCGTACATGACTGAGTTTCCGTGCCTTGACAGTTCGCGAAAAGGTGACAAGTATAGATTCTGTACCACATGTGCCTGTGATGTGAATGTTTCAAATGGCGGCAAGAACGACATCTAGATACACGTCGCTTCACAAAAGCATAAGAACAATGTTCGTGTTCCAGAAGTGTAGGGCACCATTGGCAGTTTCTTCCAAAACAGCGGCGAAGACAGTGTGATCTGTGCAGAGTGCCTCTTCACGGGATTTCTTGTCGAGCACAACCTGCTGTAAGCGTTGCGGGACCGCTGTGTTGGAAAATATTCCCGAAAATTTAAAAAAAAGCCCTCGACGGTCACCAGAATTTTCATGTTGCTAGGTTGGCAGGTATGCATAGCTCATGCTCGAATAAACTTTTATAAAATTTTACGTTTATAAAAAAGAAAGTGTTAGTTATTAGGTTGCATCGTTAGCCACAGCAGCTTTCATTTTAGCATTTGATGCTTCGGCTGCCTCATCTGTGCTTGCCAAGCTACTAGTTAAGTTTCGAATGCAGGCCAAACATGTATACAGAAGTTTGCTAGAAGCGGCATTCTTGGTCTTTATTAATGATCATAGCTGAGCAGATGCCTTGAAAGAGCTGGTCGTAGGCATGTGGTGTTTGTCTACCTGCTCTGGCTCTCATAAAGGTCGCAGGGAAGGTCAAACAATGTATTCTGGAGAATAAAAATTGATGTGCAGGGGAAGTTTTTTATGCTCAGCATGTTAGGTGGCAGATCCAACTTTGGTGCTTCTGCTGTTAAGGGAATCTAGTGCCAGCTGTTGTCAGAACTGACTGTAGAGTCCAAAATGAAGGGAATCCCCCAAGGTGATGTTGAATTTGTAGTAAGGGAGTGATTACACATTGCCGTTCACCTAAGTACAGCCATATGGCTACAAAGGGAAGCTATCCTGCCATCTGCTGGCAATCCTGGTTAGCTCAGTTGGTAGAACTGAGCGGCTGCCCTGTACAGGCGGTGGTCTCTGGTTCGAGCCCCAGACCAGGACAAATTTTTTTTAACTACGAAGTTTCTGAGAAAGCTGTATAGTTTTCCTTTGCGACTTTATGGCTGCGCTTGGGTGGGTGGCAATGAGTAATCACTGCCTACGACACTGTCTGTATGATTTGCCAAAAGATGGATAAATGGGGCTGTGACCTCAGACATGTTTCAGTACTGCTCAGATCCTTTTGTTTGAAGGTAGCGTGCTTGTATCAAAGGCTTGAGCTACTGACCTTCCCAAAGGCTTCATTTGCTTATCACAATGCGTCTTTGCAGGTGTGAGGTCCTTATCGCAGGCTTCCTCTACATTGTTGACTTTGAGCACATGGTCCAAGTGCGCAGGAACGATATATCTCGGCGGCGGCGAGTCAAACGTGACCTAGCCAGTGTCCCCAAGAAAGGCATTGCAGGCATTAGACTCGAGGAACCGGCGCGAGGAGGCACGGCCAGTGGTGTTGTGCCAGTGTGTACAACAGTGCAGCAATGCAGTGCCTCTGAAGAAATGCATGGACGCTCATTGCGAGACGATTCAGCAAGTGTTGACGAAGGCACAGGTGGCAGGAACACTGTGCAGCATGACGGAATCTATAGTGAATCAAATGCCGAGCTTCCTGACCCTTCCGGTGGTGATCACAGATCGTTGCTGTCTGAGGAGGATGCAGAGGAACTCTCTATAACAATATCCATTGACGCATTGCACTTGGACAGTGCCGAAATGGGGAGTGGTGATACTTTGTTGGAACCACCATATCGCATGAGTCTTGTTGGTCGCAGGATGTACTATGAAGATAACCTATGAGTGAGTGCAATATGGGAAAGGGGCAAACTCTACTTGTGTGTACGACCTTTGTTTCCAAAATGTATTGAATGGAGATCTGGGCAGTTGGTGGAATCATGATTCAAGACTCCACGCCACGTGTTGCACTACTCTGCAGCATCGGGTCATTGCACCATGCAAGACCAAGTTTGCATATTTGGCTGTGCAAACTATGGCTGCATTTTGTCAGTTGTGTGGGCCCACTTCAAATGAAAATGAAAAATAGAACTTTGGCAGTAAGAAAAGGTTTAGAGTGGGCTGCGCAAATTCTGACCATCTGGAGAGTATAAAAGCATGAGATCATAAAAGATTTTCTACTTTGCTTGTACAGCTAGTTAAGTTGCTGAACTGTATTTTAGGCTGTGCCTCCTAAGTGCTTGTACCAAAGTTGAGAACTCACACAATGTCATTCTGCTCACTTGGTGCTGGTGTTTTTAAAGTCCGTTAGGTCGCATGTAGTGTATTGATTTGTCCATTTGAATGGGCACCCATATCAGTGCTATGACTCATGCCTAGATATCATCTTCCAGATAATGTTCTGGTGTAACTTTTTGTGTGTGTGTGTGTGTGTGTGAATGGTACTCTTTGCATGTTTTAGGCTTTGTGTTCATGAAGCCACATTAGCTTGCTGAAAGCAATGTGTTGGAATGTGTATTATAGATTTTCACGACTATCCTCTCTGAACAAGCTGCTGGCAGCAGGCTGGTCTTTTGCTGAATTGCCAGTCAGCCAGAGAGGAGCACAAATTGTAATTCACCGAGCTGTAGAGCTTTTCCAAGGTTTTATGCCTTGTGTCATACTGTTCAAGAGGAACACCTTAGTTCGTAATGCAGCTTTTCATCTGTTTTCACTTTGCAGTGAGGGCAATAAAATGGATGATATACAACAGTTGCAGTACCTTGTTGTTTTGCCAGTGGTTTCTATCCTCCAAACAGAATTGTCTGTGCTGTCGAGTTTACTGCGCGAAGGTACACTTCGACACTGTTGCTATAGAAATGGTGTGCGAGAACTTGAAGGCTATTAAGTGTGACAGCTTCTATACAAACTGGGACGTCCGCTGCAGAGCGGAACCTTTCTAACCACCAACACTGCCATAACAGGTGAAAAGTGTGGCTTGCTAGGTGAATTGGTGCACCACGATCGATGGGTGAAATGGATGTAAAAGGACAACACAAGAGAATAGGATGCTGCTGGACTTGCGAGTCGTGACCAACTCTATAGTCTTTGATAACATTCCATATTGACAACCACATGCATGTCAAAGACTCTAATAGGAGTTCTAGTAATGCACTAAAATCTAATTTCGACAGAGTTAACAGTGCTTGGTAGTTTGTTCTTGGAGCTTTGGCAAAGTTAAAATCTTGTGTTATGCTGTGTATGCGGAACACCTTTGCACGTAATGGAGCTTTTCATCTTTCACTTTGTAGGGGGGGGGGTGCAGTCGTGATTCTTGCAGTGGTCATGTCACTGGAAATGCACATGTCACAAGCCATGATAGTAGACACAGTTTTTTGACATTATAGTAGTTTTCTGAGGAAGAACGAAGCTGGAATGGTGAAGTACTAGAAGCCTGCTAGATGACGAAGTGCTTTATCTACTGTTGTGAATGGGGCTCCAGCCGAGGTTCGCGCTGTCTCCAGCAGCTGAAGACAGAAACGGGTCTAGCGAACGCTGGCGAGCGACCGCTGTCAAAGGCCTTGAAGCGGCGGCGCCGGCAGGTGAGTGACCCTTTGTCTACTACTGCTGCAGCCAACCCTCCTCGCCTCCCCCCTTTGGGACGGAGACAGACTGCCTTTCGGGCCTTAATCCCCCTTGGCATCCACGGCGGCGACAGCAGGGAACGTGTCCTTGTGTTGAATGGACCGGCAGCCTTGACTCCGCTCATCGAATTCTCGAAGAAGGCGGGTGGCCTTCTTGAAATATGTGGAGGAAATGACCGCCGCCAGCAGGCCACATCGGGGGATGTTTCGCCTCTGTGCAGGATCTCCACTACCCGCACAACATTGTCATCGACACCAGAAAAGTTTTCCCTCGCCACCTAAAAATGTGAAAGGAAGTTTGAGCACCACCCTCAGCAGTGGGCGGCACATCGAGTGATCTTTTGTGCTCCGCTGATTGGGCTACACCAATTCAACTTTTTCCCCAGCTGGGGAAGTGGGGACAACCGATCGTATGTAAGCAGTGGAAATCGTCTCCACAGAGAGCTTCGTTTTCTTCCTCGTGCTTGTAATTATTTCATCATGTAAAAAGTGTAAAAAATGTTCGTCTTTGCCTCTCCTCCCTGGCTGCTCCTGATCTTTCGTCTCTGCTCCCCATGGTCCTACTGTAGTGAAGCCTAGGCCCCCCAACCCCGATCACATCACTACTAGTGATGTGCCCGTTTATGTGGCATATTAATTCCTGTAACATTGAGATAGTAAGCACGCAGAGTGGGTCAGAGAAATAACTCGAGTTAATGGCATTCCAGTTGAAATCGAGAAAAAATAAGCATGGGCAGGATGTCATGCGAAGTGAGGGTAACCGATGGTTTCTAAGGGTAACCAATTGGATTCCAAGGGAAGTAAAGCGCAACAGGGTAGCAGAAAGTTA
Source organism: Amblyomma maculatum (assembly GCF_055883805.1). NCBI lineage: Eukaryota > Metazoa > Arthropoda > Arachnida > Ixodida > Ixodidae > Amblyomma > Amblyomma maculatum. Next base: position 11,527,625 of record NC_139352.1, read on the forward strand.
GGTGGGCAAATGAGGTCAAAAAGTTTGCAGGGGCCAAGTGATGCAGCTAGCACAGGACCAGGTTACTTGGAGGAATATGGGAGAGGCCTTTGCCCTGTTGTGTGTATAGTCTAGCTGAAGATGGCGAATTGTTGTCATCGGTGTTTGACATGCATTTTATAAGAGCTGGATTGTTCCTGCCACGTGTATATGCTTGTCCTTGTGGAATTTTGTCAAGGAATAAGGTTTTATTGCAAGTCTGGCTCAATCCTGCCCGAATATCTTATGCTGTGCTAATTATGTCCTTTCATGCTGTTTTCAGCTATCAACGTGACATGGGCTCATTCACATACTCCTAGAGGAGAGAAAAGAATACTCCATGTGCATAGGGCATCTGGTATTTCTGCACAGTTTTTGTGCCCACAGCATTCGTCAAAAAATAATGCGGTCAGAGTAATATTTTGCCTTCAGTAGACTATATGGAAAAAAAAAAAACAATGAATGTGACAGTTCATGTGTATACGTAAATCTAGTTCAGCCACAGCTCAAAACACCAGTAAACGAAAGTCTGGAGTCAATGATAACTAATGCAACTTCAGGCGTGCAGGCACAGATTTACGGCGAGCGGCGACGGCAGAAAAAAAAAAAAAACAGTTGTCGGGCTCTGCAGCCACAAAACCTCGAAACTGCCCGCCACGTACCATACACTCATTGATTTGTCCAAACGGAACGCCGTCGAACAACTTGTATCCATCACGAAGCGGGACTACGGGTCTTCCGAAAACCATTGCTGGCAGGCCATGCCAAAAAAGCGTTGGGTCATGCAGCATTGTCCACGGTTGCGCGGTAAATCCCCACCTCCAGGTTTGGTCGACTATCAGCAGCACGGCTGCAAAACGAGCAGAAGAGCCCAGCCATCGGGAGGATATTTTTGCAGATCCTGAACGCGCAATCACGTGACACAAAAGTGACGTAGAGCTACGTCACTTCTGCGTGTACTGTCGTTTTTTGTGCTGCTGGGGTAGATTGACTGATTGAAAACTTTATTGAGTGCTTGGGAATTCTCCGAGTTGTGGGTGGTCCGCCTATTCCGGCAGCCCAGTGGCCGCGCCGCAGCGTGGGCCCTGCGAACCAGTCCTCGTTGTTGGTCGGTGTCCTCGCTGTGCAGAATGGCCTCCCACTGCTCCAAATTGGGATTAGGAAGTTTATCGATAAAGGGATTTAACTGGCATGCCCACACCATGTGAAAAGCGGTAGCTATTTCTCCACAGTGTGGGCACTCTGGTGTGTAAAGTGAAGGGTACTAGGAGTGTGTTGTGGATGCCGAGAGACATGAGGCGCGATGTTGATGTGGTCTTCGGCAGACCCAGTGCCGTTTTATAGGTCGCCCGTATTAGTGACTAGCTTTGCGATTTCTTGCGAGGTGAGGTGGAGGTAGGCAGTCCCGTACATTATTCGTGAGACGACGAAAGCTTGTACAAGGCGAATTGCGTCCCTTTCTTTTATGCCGTGGTGCTTGCTGCAAATGCGGCTGAGCATCCTGATTATCTGCTGCGTTGTTGTTGCAAGTTTTTTGACGGTCTTTGTGTTTTTGCGGCCTTGTGGTATGTACTGGCCAAGGATTTTAATTTCGGATGGTTAGGGGATTTCGTGTCGTTCTGGGCTAGAGGTTATCTTGGGTTCATGAGTATAAGCAGGTCGGACCTTTCTGGGGATCATTGTGGACCTAGTCTTTGCGTACATGGTGGACCACGTCGGCTGCAACCTGAAGACGTTCCTCCTCTGCGTCGTTCCCAGTGCGGCACCAGATCGTAAAGTCATCTGCGAAGATGGCGTGTTGTATGCCTTCGATTTTTTGAAGCTGGGAGGGTAGGCGCTTCATCGCCAGGTTGAAAAGCAGGGGTGAAAGGACTGCCCCCTGTGGGGTTCCACGCGGGCCAAGTGTGATGGGCTCTGATCGGAAGGATCCCAGATTGAGGATGACCTGTCTCGATGTAAGGAAATCTTTTATGTAGTTGTAGGTCTTGGGACCGCAGTTGACACCTGCTAGGCCGCGCAGAATGCTGGAGTGGAAGATGTCAAATGCACCTTTTAAATCAAGTGCCAATTTGGGTTTTTGGAGGTTTCTCGAGGTCTTTGTAATATATAGTAGAACGTCTTGCGTTGACAGTTGCAGCCGGAATCCGAACTGCATTGGCGGCAGCAGGTTGTTGCTGTCCAATTACCGGATAAGCCGGGTGGTTATGACCCTTTCAGAGTTTTCCCAAGCATAGGGCGAAAGTTGTTTAACAGCAAGGGTTTGTTGGGTTTTGGTATGAAACGTATGCCAACCATCTTCCAGGATGATAGCAGTTGTCCTGTATCCCAGTGCTCCTCTTTGAAATATTGGACTAATGATGTAATCTGGTCGTCGGGGACATTGTATAGAAGCTGGGCCGTCACCTTGTCTGGCTCTGCAGCGGTGTTTTTCCTCATCCCAGCGAGTTCGGCCCTGACCTCTGCCTCCGTGACTGGGGCATCAAGGGCATCGTTGGGTAGGACTAGTATACCCGTGATGGGGTATATGTGTCTTAGGCATAAGTACCTGTCCTGCAACTGATTTAGACTTTCCTTGTTGGCACCCGGTGTAGAGTGAATTATCTTGTTCATCCGATCAGAAGGGTACTGGGGTAGAGAGAAAAGCGCTTGGCTGTCGGAGCGCGGCTTCGAGCTGGAGGAGGGAGAGCATCTAGCCGTCCAGACTCAACAGCACGCACTCTTTCTTCTGTATTTTTTTTCTTATTAATGGGGAAAGGTTGAAAAGAGGGGTGGGCAGGCTAGCCAACGTAGACAGCGTGTTTTCAAACGAGTGACGGCTTGGAGCTGCCCTCGGCAAAGCAGTATGCACGCTTGCTTCCTTTATTTTTTTTCCCCCTATAGCTGTGAGGTATGGGCTGGTTTGCCCTGAGCGGCAGCGGAGGGAGTGCTGAAGATTTGTTGTGCGTGCGTACATGGCGCAATCGACCGCTTTTGCACCTCAAAAGCTACGCCTCAATGGTTTGTCCATAAGCTAAGTAACATCTTGTATAATTTCAGTTTAATTTCAAACATCAACGTTTACGCGCAAGATGCTCTCATGCAGTTATTTGCTTTTTGCCACTACAGAACTGCATGTATGTGATGATGGCGGTGACAAACATTTATTTTTCTTTGTATAAGGAGATGCTGGCGCGCATGTGTGCAAATAACTCATGCGCAGGTACTCAGTATATAAGCGGCCCCGCATAAGTTCTTGCACGTTTTCATTATAGTGAGGAAGCAAACTCACAATCCCTGCAGCGCGCTGCGATCAAACGGAAGAAGCAGACTCGAAGTCCCTGCGTCGCTTCGAATACCAGCTCTAAACCCGCCAGACCACCGGAAGAAAAAGAACGAAAGCAAAGGACTGCGAACGCACAGAATCTGCGCTCACTCATTCCCGCGGGGGAGGAAAATTCTGTTTCGCAGCTGCCGATAGCCCGCCGCGCGACAAGGCAGCGGCGACCCGCTACAAAGGGCATAGCCACCATCACCACCGAGGGGAGAAGACTGTGTTGGAGGAGTTGTGGTTGTTGTGGCCGTAGGAAGAAGGAAAAAAAAAATCCACGGGCCTGCTACTGGCTCTGTAGCTGAGTCACCTCCGCTTCCTCGTGCGGACAGAAGAGAAAATAGAGAAGAAAGAAAAAGAAGAGGGAGAGAAAGATGCGTGCCGCAACAACAGCCGTTGTCCACCACCTACGCGGTGGCAGGTGCAATGACGGCCTGCAACAGATAAAAATTCGGTGGCTGGCTAGCCTCCGCCGCAAGCGGCGTTGACCTACCGTCCCAGTCCCGTAGGGCCAGGAACTGCCACCATTCACCACCTCCACTCCATCGCTCCTGTGCGATGTCAGCGCACAGGAGCGATCCCCAGGTGGTCGAAATTACTCCGTAGCCCTACACTACGGCTCCTCTTTTCCTCTATCCACTTTCACTCCCACCTTCCTCCCTTCCCTTATGGCGGTTCAGGTGTCCACAGAAACAAGTGTGACAAATACAGCGCCTTTCCGTTCCTGTGAACCAATGAAAAAAAGAAAACGCCGCTGATGCCTGCTGCACTGAGATCTGCTTTGTGGTTGTGGCTGTACGAAGAAGGAAAAGAAAATGCACGGGCCTGCTACTGGCTCTGTAGCTGAGCCACCTCCGCTGCCTCGTTCGGACAGTGCGACGTTTGAGTGAGCGCCAAATGAATGGCGCATCATCATCATTGGGCGTCATGATGACGTCACATCCCACCATGACGTCACAGCTGATGACATCACAATGTGATGACGTCATAACCAGTCATTCTAATTATGACTGGTCATGAAATGTCTAATTAGCACTATTTAGTGACTAGTTGTTAGTTCTGCGGCGCCACCAGCTGTGCTACTATAATCACTCTAGAGAAGGAGAATTAAGATGCGCTACTAGCGATCCCAGGCATGGCGCAGTTGGTAAAGCGCTCGGCTGGGAATCCGAGGGATGGAGGTTCGATTCCCGGTGGAGACGTTTTTTTGATGAGGAGACCGGCCCAGCGACGCCGCCAGCTGTAGCGGCTGCTAGGCAACGACTCAAGGTCACTGGGACCACCACCAAGATGCGACCACGACGAAAATGCGATCACGGCGAAGGGGCGAAGTGGCTGGCGTAGTGGTAGCTATCGCTACAAAACATGCTTCGAGGGAGGAAGATCGGGGTGCATTAAGACCTGACGGTCAGATGATCGAGGCGGGATCGGGCGCATGTGTTTAATGAAGCCCTGAAGGTGTTGAATGTAACGAAGGGGCTGGGACGAGGGAGCCGAAGAAACGAACGTTCAAGTCTACAGGGTGCACCGAGCCGCCGAACAGCCAAAGTCACGACGAAGAACGTTGCGTAGGCCAAGAAGCATCATATGAAGGCGGCCAGCTCAGTGCTCGCGATGTAGGCTAACAGTGAGCTGACGATGGAGTCACTCGACCTTGCCATTGGCACTGGATGGCATGCTGTGGAGCGGCAGTGTTTAGTGCCGAGCAGACGAGTGAGGGAAGTGCAAAGGGTGCATTCGAACTGGCGGCCGCAATCCATGGTAGCAATGCTGGTGCTGTCGAAGAGGGAAACCCATGCTGAAACGAAGGCTTTGGAAATTGTTTCCGCAGTAGTGACCGGGATGGGCACTGCTTCGGGCCAACGAGTGAAGCGGTCGATCATTGTCAGAACGTACCGACAGCCACGAGAGGGAGAAAGCAGTCCAATAAAGTCAAGATGAACGTGGTGAACGGGACAACCAGGTGACAGGAAAGACCAGGGTAGATCCTGCATAGCGGGTAACTTTGGCGGACAGGCAAGACAAGCAAGGCACGAGCGGGCCCACTGGTGAGACGTACCGCTGAGTAACGAGGCGCTGTGTGGCTCTGATGCTGGGATGACAGATGCCATGAAGTGAATGGACACTGGTGCGAAGGCCTCCGACATGAATGGACGCAGTAGAGCTGATGACATGCCGCGCCAGAGCAATCCAGGCACAAACGGATGAGGCACGAGCTGCAGACGGAAGTCACGGGGTGGTCACGGATGGCTTGAGGCTGAGGGTCCTCTAGCTGCGCACGAGCCAGACATTCCCAGTCCACAGCAGATGTAGGCGTGCCGATGGAGGTAATGCGTGAAGGTGCATCAGCTGCCTAATCGTCGATTCCTTTGGTGGGCCAGATATCTGTTGTGAACTCCGATATGTATAGGCCAGATGACGAAGTTCGCGGGGGCCGCACTTGGAAGAGTTCGTGCGGAATGCACACACCAGAGGCATATGATCCGTTAGAACGTAAAATGGCTGGCCCTCCAACCAGTGGCGGTAATGCTGGATGGTGGAGTAGATGGCGAGTAGCTCACTGCCAAATACGCTGTAGCGAGTCTCGGCAGGTTAAAGCTTCCCAGAGAAGAAACTCAGTGGGTGCCACTCGAAGTCGATTTTCTGCTGGAGAACAGCATCAATGGCCACGCTGGAAACATCCACCACGATACGAGTGGGCGCGGAAGTCTTAGGCTGGATGAGAAGGATCGAATCGGCGAGGGCTTGTTTGACATCCGTGAAAGCAGCGTGTGCTTCGGGAGACCGGGAAATAGCGGAGGAGGAGGATTTGGTCGTGCGAAGGAGGTCGGTCAGGGAGTGAAGAAGCTCGACGCGCCGGAAAACTTCACACAGGCCCTCGTGGAGCTTGCGTAGGGTAGTGGGTGCTGGGAAGTCTTTAACAACTTCGAGACTTCTTTAACAACATAGGAATCTTCAGGGTATTCTTTGTTTTTTTGATCAGGAAAAGGCATTTGATGTGGTAAGTCATCCCTACTTATTCCAAGTCCTGGAGGAAGCTGGTATAGACTCTGATTTCCAACGCATGGTCTGGGTTCTATATTCCAGGCCAGATTCAGTCGTTACTGTGCTAGGTCGCACCTCAGAAGCTTTCGACGTGGGCCGTGGAGTTAGGCAGGGATGCTGTCTATCTCCTGCTCTCTACGTGCTCGCATTTGAACCCCTCTTACCAAGGCTCTCTCGTGACAGTCGAATAGCTCGTTTTCCGCTTCCGCCAGGTTCTCCACCAGCTCCCATCTTTGCCTATGCAGATGACCTAACCATTGTCGTCCCGGACGAGGCTTCTGTCTCCACCGTTCTGGATGTCATGGAGCTGTACTGTAAGGCGAGTGGGGCTAAGGCTAATGGGTCGAAGAGTGCCACCCTCTATTTTGGTTGTGCACCATCCAGTCCTCAGCCTGCTCATGGTCTTCCCGTGAAGGCTGAAGCCCGCCTCCTTGGTTTTCATTTTATATGGGAAGGTCTTTCAGACAGGAATTGGTCCTCTGCTCAAGAGAAAATTGAATCGAGGGCAAGTGAGTATGAGAAGCTCTTGTGTCCGCTCACGGCTTGGGCCACTATCACGCGGTCCCTTCTGTTCTCGGTGCTGACCTATGTCGCAGGCGTAACACCTCTGTCGGCGCGGATGAAGCTCCGCCTGGAGCGGATCCTTTTCCGTTTCTTGTGGAGTGGAGCTCCGGACAAGGTTAAAAGACTTGTGGTGAAGCTGCCTAGGGACAGGGGAGGCCTTGGCATCCCCGACCTGGGCATCGTAGCCTCAGCCTTGCACGTCAGGTGGACCCAAGTGGCATTGAACTCGGACATACCTCTAACTCGAAGACTGACTTCGTTTTTTCTGAGTACTCGACTCCGCCTTTTCGCCCAGAGCACGTATTCTCATTGCGTGCCACGGTCGGGCTCTCCATCCTCTTTTTATGCTCAGGCAGCTACCTGCCTTGAGCGTCTCCGTAAGGCGGATGCGCACAGTGATGTAGTTTCGGTCCCTCTAAATGAATTAGTTAGGCTTCTGACTCCCAGTCTCCCTCCTCACCTCCGCCAGTACGACCTTGTCAATTTTAGGCCCAGCTGGCGGTATATTACAGCGGATTTTTTGGAAACAAGCAGAGCGTCCTTTATGTACCGCTTCGCCAGGGGAGTCTTCCCCATCAATTGGCTCCAGCGTTTACACGAGCCAGCTTGCGACCAACTTGTCCGACTTGTGGTGGTAGAGAGGACACTGTCCATATATTCTCGCAGTGTCTTCTTCCTGAAGCGCTTCTCCGTCGTGTAGCTAATCTCTTCCAGCTTCCGGGTATACCGTATCAGACTGTGCAATACCTGAATACGTTGCCAGGCGTAGCCATTAACCAGTTCGTCCTCCTGCTCGTGGAGTGTGCGTATCAAGTATGGCTGGCACTCTGCGCGGCCGCATACAACAGCAGAGTTCCGGGCCTCCATGGAGTAACTGCAATGGTACGGAAAGAGGTCTGGTTCTGCCTGCAGTGGGAACGTCGCATTCTTGGCGAGCGGAGGTTCTCGAAGATTTAATGTGGGCCGTCTGTGAGCTTCTCGGTTAAGGGTGGAACACTCTTTGTGTCGCTATGACTCTATTACAGGGAATGGTCGCCCTTAATGGCACTCGTTGCGTTGTCATGAAGGTCCGCCTCGTTGGCTCAATGCCACGATGGCGCTGCAGGCCGTCTCTGCGTCAGATGCCACTCACTTCTGTGGGGGCGTCGCGCAGCGGCCCCCTTGTCCGGATAGGGCCCTCACCTCGAACTAAAAAGCTCTCCCAGACCCCACTTGGCCCTGGGGGAGACCTTGCCGGAGGTGTTGAATGGATGATGATGGGCTGATGAGTTATGTGTGACTCTGGGGCACGGCACTTCCGGGTGTCAATCCCCCTTCCCTTCTGACAACGGCAAGCAGACGCCCGGCGGTAGGGAGCCTACATGTTGCGTCACGGCGGGCTCGAGCCAGGCTCCGCGGCGCAACATCCCGACCCGGCGGAAGCCCCGCGTGATGATTATGTTCGTCGGGCGGGTAGTTTTGTGATGCTTGAAGCGGAGCTGCGGCTTCCTAAAAACGGGGATGTCTTGCTTGCTCCCCTCGCGTCTTGCTTCCATCAGATGAAACATCGCTGACTGGCTTGTGTGTTATGCACTGAAACTTTAGCCAGGTCACGCGAATTGTATACACAAGTTAAATATCGAAACCAGTTGGCCACGACTCCCTCTACAGCTGTAAGTGGGAAGTAATTGGAACGACACATCGCCTGCGACAACCACAAACTGTCCTACTCTATGCGGTTGCACTTATTCGGTCCCTGTAAAAAGGCAGCGCGTACAATTTCAATGGAAAAAATGGCAGACGCCATCTCATATGCAATGTTCTGCCATACACACGGCATAGCAACTAGTGCAGCCCAGCAGTTTACAAACCTTGCTTCAGCGTGACCACGCTGTCGTGACGCTGGGACTAAGTCGACCCGGCCTTCACTTGGTAGCGTGCAGAGACTCCGGGTTCATGAAGGATTGAATCTTCGATGTTGGTAAAATATATACAAGCAGGTTTAATGGCACTTTGAGAAAACTTATTTACAAGATTATTTACAAGAAAAAGAAGGGTACACCAGCAAAATGACAAGCGTTAAGAGTTCATAGCGAGAAGCGACTGGATGAGCCGTTTACCCAGGGCTCAGAGCGACATTTCGTGCTCTGCAGCGTCCTTAAAACCCCCTATGTCCAGCCCCTCTCTGAAGATGCTGACCAACCAAATCCAGGGCACGCCCCTCAGATATCGGCATCCAATCGAACACATCACTGCACTGATGGTCTGAAGCACTGACTGGCCCGGCATTGTTTCGTTGGGCCTGGTCACTTGTTGGCGGGAAAAGCTTGGGAACGGCGAGGAGGTACATTTCTATTCTTCAGCCAAGAATCGATAGGCTGGTTCCGGCAAGTGGATTTACTTCTCAGAAACCCAAGTGCACGTGCGCGCCACATACTGCTGCAGCATTGTCCCTTTCCAACAATTGCAAATCTTTCCTGCATTCCCAGGAAATCCTCTAATGGCCGTATGCGTCATGCTCCTTTCTTGTCCTGCACGTCAGCGGACGTGTCACTCTGTCGTCTCCTTTGTACAGTAGGCATTCCTTACTTGACCATAGCGCTTCTCGACGGGAAGGTTGAACAATTGAACGAAAGCACTTCCGGCTATTTCCCGCAGGGGGACATTTCTTTGTGTTTTTCTAGACGTTCTCTTGACAGGGTCAATTTGGCATTTGCAGGGTGTCCACAAAGCAAAACAGGCTTACAAAACAGGATTCCTGGAAACAGGCTCACTTAGAGCCATTGTACCAACACCACATATCCACAGCACTTATCCATGCCCACAGGCAAACAATAGAGCGCGCAAGTGCGGATGATGCACGGTCGTAACAGCCTCCTCCCCCGCCAGAAGAGTCTCGGAGGGCAGCAGTCGCAGCTGCTGCATGAAGAGACGACTTAATGGCCTGCACATGAACGCTTGAAGCTCGCTGTTGCTTGTCGCGTTGTCTTGATTGTCGTAGGCCAAATTGCTTGAGCTGTCTGAAACTCAACCACATGTCGAAGCAAGCACTCGGCTCCCGTCTGAAGAGACCAGGTTAAAAGAAAACTGCCATCGTTGTTCGAGAAAAGCCCACACTCAAGACGCTCAGGACCCACGTATTCCTAGAAAACCAAACGTGCTGCTTCACATAGTCACATATATACAAGTGCACGAGAAAAAAAAAAAACCTGATTATCAATTTGGATACATGGTGAGGAACATCTCGGACCGCTTAGAAAGAGCGGCTAAGCGCGTCCGCATTCCCATTTAACTTCCCCTTTTTGTATCTTATTTCAAAATTGTACTGCTGTAAAATCAAGCTCCACCTAAGAAGGCGGCTGTTCTTCGATGTCGCAGTTTGCAGCCAAGCCAGGGGACAATGGTCCGTCTCTACGGTGAATTTGGCCCCTCCAAGATAGCACTGCAATTTTTGAATGGCCCATACAATGCAAGCGCACTCTTTCTCTGACGCGCAATAAGCTCTCTCTCTAGAACTCAGTTTTCTGCTCAGGTAGAGCACGGGGTGCTCATTACCGTCGTCATCTCTCTGGCAGAGAACAGCACCTAGCCCTCGATCACTGGCATCACACTGGACCGTGAATTCTCGGCCATAGTCTGGAGCTCGCAATACCGGACGGCTAATCAGCACAGCCTTCAGGTTTACGAAGGAGGCTTCCTTTTGTTCGTCCCAGACTACATTTGTCGGTTCTGTCTTGCGGAGAGCGTCGGTCAGAGGGCTAGCCAAAGCTGAATAGTTAGGGATGTAGTGATTGTGGTACCCAGTCAGACCCAGGAATGCTCGAATTTCCGTCTTCGTGCTCGGCCGCGGGTAGTCTGCTACCGCAGAAATCTTAATCTCGCTGGGTTTCCTGAAACCTTGACCTACATTGTGACCCAAGTAGTCCACGGTCGCCCTTGCCAGGCAACACTTCTCGGCCTTTACGGTTAGTCCAGCTTGACGCAAAAGGCTCAGTACAGCTCTTAGATGTACCATATGGTCCGCCCATGAGTCGGAAAAAACCGCAATGTCATCTAAATAAGGCACCGCGAATGTTTCACACCCCTTTAAAACCCTATCCTTGAGTCGGGAAAAACAAAATGGAGCATTTTTGAGCCCGAAACTCATCATTGTTGGCTGGTAGCTGCCCGTCGGAGTGACGAAAGCCGCGTATCTGCTGGCGCTTTCAGTGAGCGGTACTTGCCAGTATCCTCGAGTAAGGTCCAGCGTAGTCACATATGCCGCTCTACTGACCTGTTCTACTCTCTCCTCAATATTCGGAATAGGATACAATTGATCCCTGGTGAGAGAATTTAGCTTTCGGTAGTCTACCACAGGCCTAGGGTCTTTACCTGGAGCTTCTACTAAGATCATAGGCGAAGCATAATCGCTTTCCGAGGGTTTTATTACTCCCAATTCCAGCATGCGAGTTACTTCCCTATCCAGAATTTCTCTTTGCCTTGGAGAGAATCGGTAGCACCTTGATCGCACTGGCACGTCTGAAGTCAGCTCAATATCGTGCTCAGTCAAATCAGTCCTGCCTGGCCTGTCCACGAAGCAGGCCTCAAACTCTGTTATTATCTCGCCCAGATCGGACAGCTGGGATTTCTTTAGTTCTCCTCTCTGCTCCGTCTTTTTGAGAAGCTCCTGAGCGTTGCTTCCTTTTTCGCTGAGGCAAATCAAGTTGTCCCCCATCTCCTCGGGAAGGTTTAACGTTAGATTTACCACGGCTTGCTCCATAGCTAAGTCCTCTCGGGTTCCACTTAGAAGTCTTGTGAGATTACTAGACACTGGCGGCAAGAGGTTACTCTCAAGAACGTCCTCATTCCGCGTCTCATCCAGCTCACTTTCAAGTAGACTTATCTGAGATGCCTCGCTCTCAAAGTTTTCTGACCCGCTATCTTCCGCATCGACCACTGTTTTAACTGCCGTTTCCTCCGCTGTGGATTCTTCTGGTATGAGCAGTGTAGCTAGTTCTCGCGCCTTTGAACGTGTTAGGGCTTGCACAACTCTGTCTCCGAAAAGGATGCCCCTCTTTCGCAGTAGCATGTCCGATTTGTTGGAGAACAAATACGGATAGCACTTAGGAAGCTTTCCTGAAACGGCAGCCTCGGTTGTTAACTTGCCGAAAGGGCCCTCGATGACCACGTTCGCGATTGGCAAGCACACACTCTGTTCCTCCACTACCTGGCGGATCCATGCACACTGTCCTGTATAGTCGGAAGGCGACACATACGCCGGATGGACAACATCCATCGTTGCGGCCGAATCGCGCAGTACCTTGCAAGGCTTCCCGTTGACTACTAGGTCATGCAGGTAGGGTTCTAAAAGCTGCATATTTTCATCGCAGTCACTGACATACGAGAAAGCAATCTTTTCTTTCCGGCAGTTGACGGCAATGTGACCCTGCTCATTACACCTAAAGCATGTGAGCGGCTTCCTAGCCCCAAGCTTGTTCTTTGTGTTCTGCGCGTTGGTCACTTCCCCACTTTTCTCACTGCCGTCCTTTCTAGGGCGTTTGCCTGAAGAAGCCTTCCTTTCTTCGTTTGCAAATCTAGCAAAGTGCCTTTTCTGACGGTTATTCACACTCAACTTGGGATTGCGGGGCCTATCCACTGCTGGGTTGCTGAATTGTCGGCGCGAAGCATACTCCTCAATGAGTTCGGCAGCTTCAGTTGCCGACTTAATGTCGCCTCGGTCCTGTAACCAATTTCTTTCTTTTTCTGGGAGGCAGTTATAAAACTGCTCCAAAAGAATTCGCTCGACTACAGCGTCCCTATCACTGTAGGAATCAGTGCTCTTTAGCCACTCGCCCAAATTGACTCTTAAATTGTACAGGAATTCAGGGTAACTCTCGTCCCTAGTCTTACTAGCTTTCCGAAAACGTTGTCTGAACGCCTCGGCGCTAAGCCTATACTTTTTCAGAAGGCAAGCCTTGACCTTCTCGTAGTTGTCCGCGTCCTCCTTGCTAAGCCGCGCGACAACCTCCGCTGCCTCGCAGGGCAGAACCGTCAATAATCTCTGAGACCAAGTGTCTCGCTGGAAGGACAGTTTTTCGCAGGTTCGCTCAAAGTTAGCCAGATACAGACCGATATCCCCTGATATCACATATGGCTGCATGTACTTCGACATCTTGAAATCTGCCTCCTTGTTGAGACGAGGTACCGCTAGCATGGGGACAATCGCCCGACCTCTTGCTCAACTCTAGTTCTAATTTCCGGAGCTCAATGTCTAGCTTCTTTTCCTCTCTTTCCCTCTCACGTTCGCGCTCCCTTTCCTCTTTTTCCCTCTCAAGTTCACGCTCACGCCTCTTTTCCTCTTTTTCCCGCTCTTTCTGCTGTCTGAGCTGCTCCTCCTTTTTTTGGGCGATGAGGTTCCATGCTTCACTGAGCTCCTCATCATCGGCTCCCAAATCAGTGATTGCCTTTAAAATCAAGGGTTTTCGTGCCAAACCACTTGTATCAATTCCCAATTCCTCACACAACAGCAACAGGTCCGGTTTCTGCAGCTTTTGTAGGTCCATGATCGCTCCGAGTGTCGGCTACTTCCAAAACAACTGTGCAAACTACCAAACCTAAAGGCGTTTCCACACTCTCTTTACCAGTTCTAAAATCTAACCCTGTTCTAGAACCTGGCCCACATCAGAAGAAAAGCCAAGCACTCACCCACACATGCGATCGATGTTCCGAGCTGCCCTCTTGTTGGCCGATTGTTGCTCCTGCTTGTTGCTTGAGATGCCACCTCCGATCACCAGATGTTGTGGCTTGTAGATTCTGATCCACCTCGAATCACCAGATGTTGTAGCTTGTAGATCCAGATCCCAACGCTGGTCACCAGTTGTCGTGACGCTGGGACTAAGTCGACCCGGCCTTCACTTGGTAGCGTGCAGAAACTCCGGGTTCATGAAGGATTGAATCTTCGATGTTGGTAAAATATATACAAGCAGGTTTAATGGCACTTTGAGAAAACTTATTTACAAGATTATTTACAAGAAAAAGAAGGGTACACCAGCAAAATGACAAGCGTTAAGAGTTCATAGCGAGAAGCGACTGGATGAGCCGTTTACCCAGGGCTCAGAGCGACATTTCGTGCTCTGCAGCGTCCTTAAAACCCCCTATGTCCAGCCCCTCTCTGAAGATGCTGACCAACCAAATCCAGGGCACGCCCCTCAGATATCGGCATCCAATCGAACACATCACTGCACTGATGGTCTGAAGCACTGACTGGCCCGGCATTGTTTCGTTGGGCCTGGTCACTTGTTGGCGGGAAAAGCTTGGGAACGGCGAGGAGGTACATTTCTATTCTTCAGCCAAGAATCGATAGGCTGGTTCCGGCAAGTGGATTTACTTCTCAGAAACCCAAGTGCACGTGCGCGCCACATACTGCTGCAGCATTGTCCCTTTCCAACAATTGCAAATCTTTCCTGCATTCCCAGGGAATCCTCTAATGGCCGTATGCGTCATGCTCCTTTCTTGTCCTGCACGTCAGCGGACGTGTCACTCTGTCGTCTCCTTTGTACAGTAGGCATTCCTTACTTGACCATAGCGCTTCTCGACGGGAAGGTTGAACAATTGAACGAAAGCACTTCCGGCTATTTCCCGCAGGGGGACATTTCTTTGTGTTTTTCTAGACGTTCTCTTGACAGGGTCAATTTGGCATTTGCAGGGTGTCCACAAAGCAAAACAGGCTTACAAAACAGGATTCCTGGAAACAGGCTCACTTAGAGCCATTGTACCAACACCACATATCCACAGCACTTATCCATGCCCACAGGCAAACAATAGAGCGCGCAAGTGCGGATGATGCACGGTCGTAACAACGCAAAGCGGTGCCGCATTAAGCGTATGCGACCCAATGTATAATAGTAGTCTTTAGGTTGACAACTCAAGAAAGATAGCAGGTGGTTCCGGATCAGTAGGCATTTGTTAACAATAGCACCCCGTATGTTAAACACACTAATCACGATCACAAAAAAATGCAGCACCGGCTAACCTTACATGGCAGCCAGGTGCTCGGTAAGGCGTCGGCTTCAGGCACTTGGACATAGATAAAGTGATGGTCATCGAAGCAGAGGTGGACTTAAATTAAGAGAGATCCCATGACATGTTTTATGTAATGAGCACTGAAGCGGAGCACTTTGGCCCTCTTCTTAAAGGGGTCCACTGCGAACCTGTCCTAGCGTGGAGAATTCACTTTTATATATTTCATTAATATAGTAACTTCGGTCTAGTCATGTGCGCGGCCTTAATCATACGCCCAACATAGACGTCATCGGCGCATTCCCTCCTTTTCCGGTAAGAAGCGAGCCTGGGAACTGGGATGACGGCCTCGTAGATATGTATGGTTATTTAATCGTTCGCAGGGATGCCGATGAGGATATCCTTGTTCACCGGTGGCGCGAAGCTATGCAAATTAACCGACATCGAATCGGAAATCAGTTTACAATGTGCCGACGAGCGGCTATAACATTCGTGAATTTTAAGATTTTGGAAGATCCGGCCTGTTAGAAAAAACTGAGGGGTGGTATTTTTGAACACCTCACGTGCTTCATTCACCATCGAAAACTACAAAACAAAGAAACACGATCAAGCAATTTGTGATCCTCATTAGCTTGACTATGACCAGAGCCCAGAAAATGCCTCTTTTGCATACATGTTAACCCGGTCCTGTGGCGTCTACGGTCACCTAATTCACGCAAACTTTCTAGTCCCTTCATCACACAAGAATCTCGGCCCACCCGGTTGCTAAACTTTGCTTTCCCTTGGAAACCAGTCTGTTATTACATAAGGCTACCGTCGGCTATGTTCCCTTAAGATTACATTTCTATTTATTTATTTATTTATTTATTTATTTGTTTAAAGCAGATTTAAAGGCCCTATGTCGAGGTTACTACATAAGAGGACAGGCAAAAAATACAGCACATTTGTAACAACCTAGCCTAACAACCTAAGAAAACTAACACAAGAATAAATACAATAATGAAAACAATGAAGAGAAGTGAATCGCTACTAAAACCACCCAACAACGAATCAAAATACTCGCACACTCGCATCTTCATAACAAAGCATGCAATAAAAAATAAAAAAAAAACATACAGTGGCACCACAAAGATTACATTCCCTCAAACAATATTGGAAGTGCGAATTAGTTCCTGAAATTCAGTTTCGTCATACTCGGTGTCGATATGAGATGGCAAACAGTTCCACTCAATGATCGTATGTGGTATGAAAGACTTGAAAAAAAGAGAAGTGGGGCATGCATGTGACGCGCCCAACTATGTTAGGATGATCACGGCGTGGAACTAGTGGCAGGTTTCTGAATAAAATCTTCATAAAGTGATGGGTTGTAATAAATTTTGCGAAAAAGTGAAAGTTGAGTGTGTTTGCGGCGGGAAGATAGTTCAGGCAATTGAGCGCGCACTTTCAGGGCTGTAATATTGGTCTGACGTGAAAAATCGGAATATATGGTGCATACTGCACAGTTTTGGAAACCTTCAATTTTATTAATGAGGAAAGTTTCCTTAATTATTACAAGTAGAGAAGCCTGGGATGCCCTGCTGCGAAGCGCGGACCCTGCGATCCAGCACCGCACCACCGTCCATCTGGCGGAAGAGGTCGCAACAACCCAAGGGCTACCTGCCAGCCTCTAATCCGCGGGCGCACTACTCGTCTTCCCCGGCACGCGTGCTGGGGGCGGGGAAGAGGACGCCCATTTCCGATGGAAATAAAAGTTGTGCAACTAACCAATCCTCGGGATCCCAGATGATAGCTGCGTTATCTATTTTAAGACGGATTATAGCGGTGAATTTCGCGTAACTGGGCAGGAGCGTTTTGAGGAAACCCAAGGAGCTGTTAGCAGATGCAATTGTGAGATTAATGTGGTGATGCCAGGACAGGTCAGACAGCAAGTGGAGTCCAGCCTACTTATACGTAGAAGGAAGTTCGACTGCCTCATTGTTCATCTTGTAGCTAGGCGCTCGGAAGCCGGCTAACATGGTTGGTGAATGACATGGTTTTAGGTTTAGAGAGATTTAAAAACATTAACCAGGAAGAACACGAATCGCTTATTGCGTTTAAATCAAATTCCAAAGCAAAACAGTCAGTTTTGCTAGAAACATTATGATAAAGCACACCAACCATCAACGAATTTAATCTAATACAGAATGAAACTCATACTGGTAAATCAGTAATGAAAATTTGAAATAATTGGTCAAGCACGCTGCTTTCAGGAACACAAGACGTTACGGCGCCATATGAAGAACTGTAATTATTAACTGAAGTAAATTGGGTCCGAACTCAAAGAAAATCTTTTATTCAATCAAGCACATTACTGTGCAGATTAGAACATGTTAATTTTTGTAGGCGGCAGTGATGTGTGACACCGTCAAATGCTTTGGAAAAGTCTAAAAGAATTGCCTGAAAACCAGCATCTATTGATGTAAGCGGTCATGAATAAACCCCGCAAGTTGTGTTTCACCGGAGAATCCCTGCCGAGAACCACGCTGGTACTTATGTATTTTGTTATGATCTTCTAAGTATTTAATCACCTGGGTATGTATCACATGGTCTGGTAACTTGCATATGGTACTTGGTAAGGGCACTGAACGAGAGTTCAACGACGAAGACCGATCACCGGACTTGAAAATGGGTATGACCTTGGCAACCCGCCAATAGTTTGGTACTGTGACAGTTGATAATAATTGCGAGAATAGGTCTGACAGTGCTGGGCCTAAATTAGGCACCAGGTTTTTAATTATTTCGTTATTACACTCTACGTGACCTCCAGAGGATAAAAGTTTCAGTTTGTTTAGCAAAAGAAGGATGCCAGCTTCATGAATGAATACTTCTGGCATATAGCTATCAATATTGAATATGATGTCAGGACAGGATGTGGTATTTTCACGCGTGAAAATAGATATGAAAGTGCGGTTCATGCACTTGTACCGATCATTCGTATTTCTTCATAATTTCAGCTAGAATATCGCGAAATCACGAACTCGCGTTTGCTTCCTGACCAACTCTGCACGCATTCCATCTTTTTACATTACACCTCTCAATTTCCTTTCTATAAGACCTGTACAACTGACTGAAACACGACGGCGCTGTAAGGTCATTCAGTGTAGCCAAGAAAGACACGCAGGGCGACATGTTTCTGAACTTCAGTTCCATGCTCCCGGCTTCTCAAAAGAAATTTGTGTTTGCCTCACTTGTGTGTCCTGCGGATAAACTCTGTTCAGGCGAGGACCAAGCGGCTATTTGACTATCGCATCCCATAGACTGTTAGCTAATGCAAAATCGCCTAGCAGATCCAATGCTAGTACAACCCCAACGACACGAGGGAAGGAAAACGATTCCGACACTGTATTTCCCTGGCGTCTTCTATGTCCTCGTCGAATGTTAGAAATATTGAATGGAAAAAAGCTTATTTTGAAGGGTACGCAAATAGTACTTTCTGAGCAGAATCGAAAAGGAGTGGTGTATATAACTAAACTCGACATAACTAAACAAAGCCCCACTTAACTGAGCCACTCGAATGTGTTTGCGTGGCACAGGTATATCTCATCTGACTTCCCCTCAGAATTCTACCTGATTTGAGACGCCTGAGTTGGCGTGGTCGCATGACTCCGTACAATCCCAAGACGGATCAGTTACCGTCCGTGTCAACTGCTAGCGGTACATTACTCTTCAGTGCGAACGTTTTCATCCGGACGGTCAGATCCTAGCAAAATCGACTTACGCTTTTGCCTTCTCGGTGATTGGCTAAGCTGTTTCGTGAGGGCTCAACCACGTGGCCTCGCCTGGACAATTATAAGTCCGGTATAGCGGCTACAATGCTCGAGTCTCCTTGACGGGTCTTTCAAGTTCCAACAAAAAGAATCACTGTGTCTATGACTGTCCGTTCTGGCGTTCTGTAACTTGTGGCAGTATGTATGTAACCTTCACGACGTATTAGACGAAAAATTTTCGTAAGCCAAACATTAATCCAAGTCGCCCGCCAAATCGGCGAATACCTTGAAGAGGTGCGGAAGAACTGAAAAAAAAAAAACAAACAAACAACAAACATGACCTTCACTCGACGTCTAGAACTCTGTACAAAACAGGGTAGCATTAGCGCGCATTAAAATATTTGGACCTTGCGCGTCTCAGCGATAACTCATCATAATCATCATCATCATCATCATCATCATCATCATCATCATCATCATCATCATCATCATCATCATCATCATCATCAGCCTGACTATACTCACTGCAGAGCGAAGGCCTCTCCCATATTTCTCCAATTAACCCGGTTCTGTGCTAGCTGCATTCACTTGACCCCTGCGAACTTCTTAACCTCATCCGCCCACCTAACTCTCTGCCGCCCCCTGCTACGCTTTCCTTCTCTTGGAATCCAGTTTGCTACCCTGAGCGATCATCGGTTATCCTCTCTTCGCACTACATGTCCTGCCCATGCCCATTTCTTCTTCTTAATTTCCACTAGAATGTCGGTAACTTGAGTTATTTCTCTGACCCACTCTGCACGCTTCCTATCTCTTAATGTTACCCCTACCATTTTTCGTTCCATAGCCCTCTGGGTTGTTCTCAACTTAAGTAGAACTCTCTTGGTTAGCCTCCACGTTTCAGCCCCATAGGTGAGTACAGGCAAGATGCAACTGTTGTACACTTTCCTCTTGAGCGATACCGGCAAGCTGCTAGTCATAATCTGCGACTATGACTAGCAGCTTACCGGTAACTCAATATACAATTATTTCCCTCGTGCAAACAGCCCCGTTTTGGCCGCCTTACGTGCGGATCATTCCGTACACAGCAGGTGGCCACGAATAGAACATAACCAACCCCGAAGTCTGCCCCTGCGTTTTCAGTAAAAAAAGAGTTATTTTTCTAAGTAGATGTTACAATCACGTTACAAGCACGTTACAATCACCGAGAAACCGGAAATCCTGGATAGTGGGGCAGCGGGCATTCCAGGCAACGCCTGCTCAAGAACAATGCTGGTGGGGGGATATCTGTGCTGGCGGGGCGTTCCAGCTTCGATCTCGATGCGCGGTCAGATAAGGCCCTGTAGCGCCTCTTGTCACTCATTTCGCCCCTGGACAATTGTCTGGTGGGCGGTTTTCTGCGGAGACAGTCGCTTCTCTTTGGAGCAGTACAGAAGCGCACAGCGTGTGTTACAACCACCCACACGCCGAACGCATCAAGGAGGAGTTGAACGTAGTCTCCACCATGGCGCCCAGCCTCTGCCTTCTTCTCATAGGACTCGCTCATCTCGCAGCGTGTGAGTAAATTGCTGCTTATGAGTGCGCTGCCCGTGCCTCTTCTTTCTTTCGCGTATATAGGCAGGTGTGTTGCAAGGAGACCTGAGTGTGATGCCATGCGTACGCGTGTAAAAGATCTAAAAGGCTTTGTGTGGAGTGCAGCCATGTGCAAGAAGTCACACAAACTGCGTGCATAAATGTTGTTTGTTGTCCATAAGTGGAAATGAGAGTCATTACTTGGTGAAAGTCCAGCTTTTTGTAGAATGGTGTTGCGCATATGGGAAGTTCCTGGGCATGTCCATATTAGATGCCGTACAGTGGTGTCGCAAGCCGGTTCTTCGCAGTGTGGGCATTTGTCGGGAACTGGAATAGTAGTACTTTGCCACTTTGTGACGCTATACCACCACCTTTTATGTCGTGTGGCAAACTCAGCGGCATAAATAAATAAATAAATAAATAAATAAATAAATAAATAAATAAATAAATAAATAAATAAATAAATAAATAAATAAATAAATAAATAAATAAATAAATAAATAAATAAATAAATAAATAAAAGGCTTTGAGAAAAAGAGGGATAACACTTTAATGCCAAATCGGTTGAAAAATACAGCACAAAAAACAACAACAACAAAAGAACAACAACAACAACAAACGGCTGTTTTATGCGTGGTACACCGAGCTGGAAAAGGAAAGGAAAGATGAGTATACTAAGTATGAACCAACTGCCCCAACTGCGACAGATTTTCTGTTCTTGGGCTCCAAGATTACCTCGGAAGGAGACTGCAGCCATTAAATTAGGAGACGCCTGCTTTTGGGAAAGAGAGCAATGGTTAGCCTTGACCGCCTAGTAAAGAGCAGAGACATTAGTCTGCCAACCAAGATCCGTATAACTCGTGCTATGGTCTTTCCAGTTGTGATGTATGGATGCGAGAGTTGGACTGTGAAAAAGGCTGACCGCCGAAGAATTGACGCGTTTGAATTGTGGTGCTGGCGAAGACTCTTGAGAGTTCCTTGGACTGCCAGAAGATCAAATCAGTCGATACTGTCGTCTATAAACCCTGACTGCTCATTGGAGGGTCAAATTCTAAAGTTAAAGCTCAGCCACTTTGGTCATCTGATGGGAAGAGAGGAGTCGCTGGAGAAAGATTTGATGTTGGGAAAAGTTGAGGGTCGCCGGAGAAGGGGTAGGCAGCGAACGCGATGGTTAGATGGCATTCTCGAGGCATTGCAGATGAAGCTATGTGATGTTAGGAAGATAGTGAGAGACCGGAAAGCGTGGCGTGACATGGTCCATAGGGTCACGAAGAGTCGGACACGACTGAACTGAACTGAACTGCCCCAAAGAGCTATTTTGATTGAACGGAAAGATTCTCGGCACTTTCGCTGCTGTTTCAGCATGCTACCACAATTCCGATAGGCACTCGCTTTTTCCTTATCATTCGTTTATTGTGCTTTCCCATAATATCACAACTAATATAATCTTCAATTCGTTTATGCACGCAATAACTCACGCCTACAAGTTTTACTTTATTTGATCACTTATTTAATAAATTATTTCTGGTGGCGCCAATATCGCAAGCCCACGAGTTTTTGTCTCTAGCCTTGAAAGCCACTGATGTATTAATATATAGGCTGAACTTTAAACAGCTTCATCCTCTGTAACACGCAAATTGTCCTAAATTATTCGGTGGATATAGAAGCAAGAAGGAGGATATTTTGCGCTAATAACAGTTTGAAATATTTTAGTCCATCAGGTTTGTGTCTTTGCCGCTTTCCTTATTTCTCTCTTTCCGTCCACGCTATGAACACAGAACTGCCCTCTGCTTATCTACGGGTGCCCTGTTCCGGTCCCTTCCATACTCCTTTTAGCAAGCTAAGGAGGAGGGGGAGGAAGATGAAGAGGAAAGGCAGGGAGGTTAACCAGTAAAAGCAACCGGTTTGCTACCCTGCACTGGGGGAAGGGGATGAGTGGATATGAAAGTTGTGAGAGAGGGATAGTTGAAGTTAGTACAGTCACATCACAGCAAGCTAAAGATTCACTGCGAACTGCCCGCTGTCGCTTCTGAGGAAAGGATTGGGGTGTTGTGAAAGATGTACACTCTGATGTACACTTTGTGTGTATAGCTCATCAGCTTTTGCATCATACATCAATGAAGTACGCGATGATGATCATGATGATGGGGATAATAATAATAATAATAATAATAATAATAATAATAATAATAATAATAATAATAATAATAATAATAATAATAATAATAATAATAATAATAATAATAATAATAATAATAATAATAATAATAATAATAATAATAATAATAATTCCGAAACACGTACGCTCATACTGTCACATAGTGGTTGCAAGTCCGGTAGCCAGAAATAGACACTGGCGAATTGCACTTGAATGAAACTCTTTATTGGGCTCACTTGTGTCCGCTAAAGAACTTAGCGAATCGGCGGCGGCGATAACAGCAAACGTGTTCGTCGGTCGTCGAACTGAAAATGCCCGTTTCATTCGTCAGCGCTCAATTGAAAGCCGTCGAAAAAAGATCTAGACGGGGACTATCATACCCTGGAACATTGCAGAAGCACACGTGCGTGGCTGGAATCTTTTGAGATACATCTCGAATCATCTGCCGCAACAAAGGAAATGATAAAGCCGCGTCTCGCGACAACGAACATGAACAAGCAAAGAACACAGAATTGATACATGCGTTCGAACCAGAGGGATAAGACTGCTTGCTGGTGCCTGCCGAGAACATTTGAATGGTTCGCGGCAATATGATGTGTAAATGACGAATAACTGACAGCGTGAGTTATATCACTGTGCTTTTCCGGTTCCTTATATTTCTGTTGCGACTCTACAGATGCCTAAAGCCCTTTTAGTCAAATTGTAAAGTTACCATCACAAGCCAGTATTTGCTTACGCCATCGGGAATCAATTCTTTCTCCGAAGGCGGTTTTGCAAGAGTACCGCCTTCCACTCAGTCGTTGGATGGCCGGGACGTCATCTTGCAAGCTAATTTCAGAGTGGGGTGTCGTATCGCGAAGCAGAGGTGCCGATAAAGGTTTATCTGTGGGACGAGCAAGCAAAGAAAAAAAAAAAAAGCTCCACGAACCATCGCAGCCGTCGCGCAATTGCGGTCAGCTCGAGGACGTCCGTTTTGGAGGGCGATGCACTTTCGATTGCGTATAGTAGATTGATTAGGCTACCACATATCAACTGTGCCGGCAGATATCGAGAAGAACGGAGCCGTGGCACCGTTTCAGCTACGTTTTTAAAAGTTTGAAGACTTGAGGCCTGCTACAGTTTATAACGCCCATGCCACTTCAGCTTCGCGCTTATCAATATTGTTAAGTTGTAATTCAAAACAGTTGTTTGCTGGGCGGCTTAGGATTGTTCCTCTATAGTCATGTTTAAAGCTCAGAACACATACCTGCATTGTTGATATTATTATAGTCATTCTCACTCTGGTACTTTAGGCTTCAATGAGGCGATATATTTTAAGTTGTCTTCAAAAATACTGAACACGAAAAATAGACGTCTGACCGTCGAGTTGTCTGTAGCGCATAGCACATTCATAAAAAATCCTACCTTGCAGTTTTTATGTTTTAAATAGAGATTGATTTTCCGCATTTGTTGGTGCATAAAATGACGTATGATTTTGGTGACAGTGCCAAGCACTTGATGCCATTTTTAAAATGGGTGGTACATGAAAGCATATATACTCAGTAAGCCGTGAGGTGCATAATTTTGGCGTCGGATATTTAGAGGCATATTGTCAATAATGAAAAGTTATGAAAGAGAGCATATTGGCCGGCCAGTTGGTGCATAATAGAAGTTAATGAAAAGAGCGCGAAAACGAATACGAAACCACACAACACAGGCGCTGGTGCAGTGTGGTCTCGTCTTCATTTTCGCGCTGTTTTTCATTTTCTTCTATTATGAAAGAGGGTCACCTTTCATGCTGACGGCGTTGAGTTTCAACTTAGGATATGCTTCTTCCATATCGAAATTGATTAATTTGATTAGATATCATTGAAAATCATCTTATCATTAATCTGTATAAAACCAGCCTCCTGCAGACGATACCATTGCATCTCTCATAGTTTTTAAGATACATATCTGTAAACAGTAAAAAGCAAAAAAACAAAAACTAGAGTTAGATTAATGCGAAAGCATTGCAGCCCAGCAAGCGAAATGTTTTCAAGTCAAGGTTTTGACATTTAAGATTTTTCTCCTGCTACTATTGTGTTATTGTGTGCAGTGCAGGTGATTGCTTATTCCACGTGTTCTGCCGAGGTTCACGCTTCGCCAGTGATCCTTATTCGCCGAAACCCCTGTTTGAAAGTATGCAATGTGCGGTACATGTGCGGCTGGTTCGAATTCTAGTGTTGAGCTAGCCCCTTGTATGACTAGCAAATGTATGCTATATACCCTGAACGCTTACGATGAACAGTTTTGTCGCAATCACGATACAAATGCCAAGAAAACTGGCGCCATATGGAGGCCGGTAACTGGTCAGTACGTACAGACGAATGACGATATATAGCACTGTCTCAAGTGACCCTGGCCGCGATCAGGGATGGGTCTTGATGCATTAGATCGGCTTGGGCGCAATAGGACCGCTTAATGACGCCATCCATTTTTTTTTCATATTTAGCTGGTCAGGAATTTTTTTTTCAATCCAGCTTGTGTACACATTATTACCGGCTATTCGCCTAATCGGAGAAGTAATGTTTTGTCATTAAGATTCTCCCAGTATAAAAATATAGCTACGGGCTAGAACTAGAAAAATGCAATTTTTCCCTACTTCCCTTCGTTAAGAACAGTTAATTGTAACGCAGATATTAAGCCTGTATTTGTTTCTGCATTGTTCCTAAATGGCAGTATTCACATACATACTGATACTATACGAGCGAAGGGTCGGCACAAGTATTTTTGCCTAAAGAGTGAAAATGACCTTTTTTTTTTGACCTTACGCACGTGCGATGCGACACTAGTACACAAGAAATAAATCGACATATGACAGAGTTGTCTTCAAATAACATTTCATTAGGAGACTTTCCGATATTCTCGTGGCAGTCATGGTGGCTGCGCAGCCAACAGCAGCGACCTATAGTAGGGAGTCGCCGTCCTACGGTGGTGCCTCTCTCAATGCAGACTCTGCAAAATGTGAAACTAAAGACCGCGTAATTGTGGCCTGCTCCATGTACGAGCGCGGGAGGTTGGTGTTGCTTTCTTGTTTCGTGCCTTCCAGAAGCAGGCGACTATCGCAGGACCTTGTAAGTGCGCGGTCGGGAGTTCGGAAGTCTTCCTACGCTGTTTGAATTACGTGACACCACTATTCACGCGCGTCTCAACATGCGACTGTCATCTCGCGTATTGGTCATGTGTTCTGTACTATTTATTCTCACCTTTTAAATTTCTTTCTATGTCCTTATCCACAATGCCCTTCTTTCTACTGCTATATATACCTACGGTGCAATGGGGAGCGAATAGCAGCCACTGCGACCGTATTTCAAAGGTGGATGGAATGTGAAGATGTCCGCGGCTTGACATTCAGTGCGCACGATTGAGACTAGCACGGAGCCCTCGGTGCGCCACATGATTCAAACTAAAAACTACGAGGGACTTTAGCGACTAAAGTAGTGAAAGGCGAAAGCCTGAGTGCCGCATTCTGCTACGCAACTGACACTAATTAGTAATTAACTAATTAATATCCGGGCAGGTAATTAGTTACCTAAGCAAATTACAATCATTAATTAGGTAATCAGTGAATTACTTGATTAGTCATCGATTGATAATCAATTATTCATTTATTAATTAGTAATTGCTCATCGATTGACATATGGCCATATAAGGCACGCATTAGCGCATACTGTGGTCGTGCTCTGTGATTGGTCGAGACCTCTATGACGTCATCCCGCCTCGGCCAATCGGAACGCCGCAAAATCGGGACACATTTTGTCCACGACAGCATGAGCCATTAAAGGCTTTTGTCTTAATATGGAGCTGTTCGGTACGGCACATGGGTGATAGATAGATAGATGGATTTATTGAAAGGAAAAGGCAGAGAGGTTGGCCGGAATTAGTCAAATCTGGCCTGCTACTCTGCACTGGGGAAGGGGAAGGAGAGAAGAAAGAAGGTCATGATGGGTGACATGGGTGAATCTGGCACATGGTCCAGCGCCAAGGTGGCGCACTGCATTCCGCAGTCATCAGCTGCCTGTTCCCCAGCATTTATCGCGGTGCACACACACTACGGCATAGTTGTGTTTCGTACCAAATGGCTACACGTGGCCTGTGGAAGTCGGGTTCACTAAAGGCTTAAACGCCGCTCGAGCGCCAACACCGATGCGATAACGAGTCCATTGTTTTCACCTTCACCCGTCGCACCCTTTTCGTTATCACGCGTTGCGCGAGCCTATTGACCAGACCCGACAAAAGCCTATTCATGGTGAGGTGAACTCCGAGCTGTGATTCCCAGATAGATAAGAGATCTAACCGCAGCACGAATTGCAGAGAACTGTAACTGAATTCTGGACTCTTGCCCTCATGCCGGCATCGACTTGCCCACATTCCGGCATGCCGGCAAATTTCTTAAAGGTTGTCCTCTTGTGACATTTGAAAACTATGTGAATTCAGCCTTTGTTGAAGCAAAAACGCCCGACAGTAGGCCGTACAGAAACCGCGTGCGTTATCATAATTTATCTTTCCTTTCTGAGGAATGCATACACAATAGAATGTATTCTAGGGCTTCAGTAGGCTCTAAAAATGGTACAATCAGACGTCAACAGGCAATCACCTCTGTGTACATGATTTTGCGGTCGTCGTGTCGCGCAAGGCGCGGTGGTGACAAGTGGTGCAACTGCAGCACGTGGGAGTGAAGGAAAGCAGGATGGTGACACGGTGCTTACTCGGGGCTTTGTAATGTTGCAAGGGGAGTCGAATATGAGCTGACCTATCACTTTCATGTCATTTTGTAACCAGAACTCTCCAGCGCGTACCCATACAAAACAACGCTATACACATTCCATGCAGGTTGGCCTTACGTCGGGTTTCATTCTTCACAATTTTCCCAGGTATTTCACAATTTTCCCAGGGAAGACGAGTTCCTCAGACCACTGTGCTCTCACACTTCGCACGTACTCAGAACTAACTGCCTCTTCGAATTTTTATTTCCAGACACTCGAGAGTGTCGCACTCTTGGTGTATTTATTCCTTCGTTAGCGTGTTTGAAATATTACCCAGTGCTTGTAGCCTCATGCAAACGCAATGGCCATAAATATTGTTCCGTTCTTTCTGTAGGCCCAGACTGCGCGCTCATTCTAATGTCAAAGTCCAGTGAGCTCAATTGTACTCTGAAGGACCATGTAAATAGCTAGTTTCGTACTATAAGCAGCAGTTCGCGAGACTAGATGCACCTGGCCAACGCACCGGCGGCCGCTCAGACCATACACCGCGAGAAATATTCTTAATTAGAAAAAATTATAACCACGCTGGCCGAAACACTCCTTCTCTTCCCGCGCGGCTAGCGATTGTAGACTCCGGTGGGTGATGGTGGTAGTGGTTGCCGGCTGCGGCAACTGCTATCTAAATCCTGAAGCACTCAAGCTGCTCCCAGCGGGAAAGAAACGGGATAGGGAGAGGATAGCGGAGGAAGTACAGAGGGGAGCGATAGCAAGAAAGGACACAGGGAGATTTGTAGATTATTTGCAAAACATACAAAAAGGGACAACATAGTTCGCGTCGTTCGCGCGCAAGTGTCCGGGCACTATCCACAAATGACTGCGCGCGAAGCGACCACTGCAATTATTTACAATATAGTGACATAAACGCCGGTAGCAATTTTAGTTTTCTCACACATCATAAGTGTAACAATGATTGAGGGGTATTTGTAAAAGAAAACCTTTTATTCAACCTTGAAAGGTCAGCTAAAACCATTTTTTTTATTACGAGTTGTTTTGTTCAGGCGCATCCGGTTGAAAAGCGCCTCATAGTTTCCGATTCGTTCCTCTAGAGGCAAGGTAAAAAAAAAAACAATTCCACATGACGACATGCCTACCCTAGCACATCAGATACTATCAAGCACCGCAATACAATACGCCATTGCCACCCATGGCAGTGAGAGCGGCCTGCTTTGAGTATGTAAAGCGGATAATTGTGCTAATTGGTACGCCATTGATTATGAGGCTGCGCACCCACTTCCTGTCCGTGTGTTTTCTGGTGCGCTGCCTCATAATCAATTCGAGTATGTTTAAGAGAGGTCCACAACGCGCAGATCAGCAGCATGGCAAGCAACGAGAAACAGCTTGAAGAACCGTGAAGAAGTGAGAAGATGCACTCACTCCCATCTCCCCTAATTCCCTAATTACCTAAACAGCGGCCGATAGCTATGCCTTCGATAAAATGAAGGCTTCATTCATTCAGAGGGACACTTAGGACAGTCAGTGCACGTGAATGAAGGCGAAAGCTCGCTCTCACAACACCCCACTGCCGATGACGATGAGGACGTATACCTTTGAACGGGCGATCACAGAAAGGGGTCTGACCCTTTAGGACCGATCCCCACGCTCCCTTCTGTTGCGCGCGCCACTTAGGGGAGCGCGTTACCCTCCATATTCTTCCTGTTTCTCTGTGGTTTCCTATCTACTCCTCCTCTTCTGGCAGTGCCCGCTGTTTTAAGCTACGTGGGGTAGTGAGCTGATTACGGCATACAATTGGAGGTACACAAGTCGATTCCAGTCGCTATCGCAAACTGGGTTAGCACGTACATGCTATTTAGCAAGAGAAATGGTATGGCCCCAACCGCAACGCCGCACGAAGAACCATTGCGTCACTATTCTGGTACGAAGACGGGAAGTGTGGCACCAAATGGTGGCTCGTTTAAGACGCAGTACGAGCAAATGGGGCGTCGTAGACGACAAAGAAGAGAGCTGCAC